>NC_052023.1:12630617-13830617 GCF_015832195.1 Motacilla alba alba | reverse complement strand
CCTTTGTGGAAATTGTTCGCTGTTGTGGTAAATAATTCTGCCGTGGCAGAACAGATGGTTTCACTTAATGCTATATAGAATTTTAAACTAAGTGGTGCAGTGTCATCTGACTATCCTATATCATGATTACACAGTCAGTTGTTTCTTACAAAATTCCCCACAGTCCACTGTCTTTTTTTTGGAAGCTTATTAGAAGGACATAGAGGACCTTATTTTCTAAATAGAAGCCTTCAATTTTAAGATTAAAAAAAAAAAGTAATTCAGTTCTTTTATTTCAAGCTTCTATGTAGTGCACAGATTTCTTGATTTGACCCAGGTATCAGACTATCACTCTGGTTGTGCTTGCACGAGAGGGATGGGATTAATTTACTTTGCAAAGAGAAATACAGCTCTGAGTGACACAAGTGGACTCAGCAAAGGTGCATCTGGCACAAGAATAGACAAATATGAAAACTAAAAATGTGTTTCCAGGAGAATGCACCTGTGCCTTGAGCAGCCCTTGTGTGCAAGCACCTCTCTGCTGAATGGTTTGCTCTTAACTGAAATTGCTCTTACAGCTCTGACATTGCTTGCTTGTCCAGGGACTTGTGGGTCATGTACAGCTACAGGTCTCATTAGTTCTAGTGTTTGTTTGGTGAAATAACTGATTTACCACGTCCCTTACAAAGACATTAAACTTGTCAAACAACTAAACATAGACAATGAGAAGTAGTACAAATTGTCCTGTGTAGAGATCTGGACTCTTTCTGTTAACTAATGAACTGGGGACACTGCAGTCTAGACACATTTTTTTGGGAAACTGACCATGTTGGTAAATAGCTGGCAATTTCAGAGATACATAAGTGTTGGAAGAGTTGGACTTTAATCCATCCCATCTATCCTTTCCCATTCAGCACTATTAGGTGATTGCAGGTGTTCTGCTCAGTCAGGTCTCTTCCCTCCCCATGCAGGGTTTGTACTCTCCATGGGTGTGATGTGCTTTTTCACAATTGTGCGGGATTCAAGCCATCTGATTTCTTTTATTCTGATTCAGAGACTGAACAAAGTAGCTGCATCAAAATAGCACAATAGTAGACAAGTGTGCTGTGGGGCAGTTTAACTTCAGTCACACTGTTGGTTGCTCTGGTGTTTGCTCTGGTCTGCATTATGCAGCCAGAAGCAACTGAGAAATCTTACTGGCATGGTGAAAAATATGTTCCTCTGGCACTTAAAATAGCTTCTACAAGTATTGGTAAAATGGAGCTGACAGCATCTTTCCAAACTTGAATTCAGTTAGTCTGTGGGAATGGTTTGCCAGATTAATCAGAATGACTGCCTAAAGCTGTGTGGTTGGTTTATACTCACTAAACTTGACTATATGGCACACCAGACAGAGTTGGTGCTTTCCTCTATTTCTGTCTGCAGTCGATTCAGCCTGTATGTTCCTCTCCTGTCACCATGGCCTCTGCTTTTGTTTTGAAACACAGGAACCCCTAACTCCCTTCAGCAGTGATGTGCCTTTTGACCAACTGAGAAGCCAAATGCTTTGCTCCACAGGTGTGCCACTGAGTATGACAGTACTGGTCACAAGTAGTGAATAATGGGAACATGTGTAGCAAGGGAATTTTTTTTGAAAAGCAGGGTAAGGGCAGTAGTTCTGTAGTTGCCATCCTCCAGGCTGTTGGTGCCTCTTGCACGTGTTGTTGTAGCTGTCAGAGTAGGGTGGCTGTTTGCTGTGGTAGAGGAAGTTGTTGTGAACTCAGCGTCTTCTTCCTAAACTCTGCAGTTTTTCCTCCCTTCCTTGCCTCCCCCAGCTCACTCAAATGGAGGAAAGAGTAAGTTTTGTATATCTTATAGCTTCCAAATGCTGACAAATCTGAGTTTGAGGAAAAAGCTTTAATAGAAATATGAATCATCATCTGATGTGAAAGGGTGTTCAGACTATCCAAGTATATGTGCTTATCTGTGTTTGAATACACCTCTTTTACAGAAAATGTGTTTCAGTTGCCCAAATGGTATCCAATTAGTATACTCTGCAACACCTCTGCCTGTTGTGTATTTTCTTTCAAGTGCGCCAATTCAGGTATTATTAATGATAATAAAAAACCTACTTAGGATTAGAATGCGAAAGTAGTTGGATGTCTACTCTTACTTGAAAAACACCTATGTTGTGAAGAGGCTTGGCTCTCGGTCAAGCTTTCACAATGATTACATCTATTTCACAGTAATATTTTTCCCTTGTGCAGGCTGGAACAACATGGTGAGGATAGCTTTACCAGTTATTATAGTCAATTCAAGTAAATAAAGTTGGTATACACATTTCTGTGAATTGGTAGCCATATAACTTGTTTTACAATTCAAGGAGGACAACTTTTTTTTTTTTTTTTTTGGTGTCAACAATAACAACATCCAGTAACTCTAACATGCATATTGTCTTGTCAGCATTTTTGTTATTTAGGAGTTTGTACCTCACCTGAGTTGCAGCTTAGCTTGAAGAGCCTCTGCAGGAAGTATAACACTTTAATTATTTAATCAACACTAAATTGTACTTTCCTGTGTAATGCTGTCACATTTTATTATTTAAAATAAAATGTCATGCTTTTCAGAAGCAACTTTCCTTTCAATGCCTACCTACTGGTGAGCCTCCTCTGCCTAGTAACTGTAGTCCAGCAATGCTCCTTTCTCGTGTCTGTACACCCATAAAATTCAATATCAAGGTTTGCTATTCTGTGCACAGAAAGGATTTCACGTTTTGGTCATGTTGGTCTTAAACTACTGAGTGTTGAGATTATTTCTAAACTCAGGAACTTTATGTGGAAATCTGACAGCAGTGGAGCCACGTGGCACGGCAGCTGTGCTCTCACACTGCCAGTGCTGCGCTCTGCCTCCGTCCTCTGCAGGTGCCACCAGGTCACCCGTGCCACTGGAACCAGTGCTTCCAACAGCAAGGGTGTTGGGAGCAGGGTCTGCGGAGGGCAGAGAAGTCCTCTTCCTCCCATTCCTCTAACACTGGGCTCTCTTCGTATTTTAGTTTCTGCGTGGGAAAGCTTGTAAAAAACAACGATCCTCTCTGAGCAAGGAGGGCGCTCTCAGCCTGCAGGTTTTGCTTCAAAACACTGGTGAAATAATCCAGTTCCAACTGCAAGCCTCTCAGAACAGAGGAGTAAGGTTTTGTCGTGCAATGGCAGTAAAGGAATTACTTTAGCACTACCAGTGATGATTTTTCTTACCTATTATTATTTTAATTAGTTTCTTAAAAATTGTTGGGAGAGATTTTTTTTCCAAATTAATGTTTTCTTGTTGCCAAGGCCAAGTGAGACACCAGTCTAGTAATAATTACCCTGGACTTTTGGTACTGGTAGTCATTGTTTCTGGGAAAATTTTCTTCTGGAAGATTAAATTAAATTCCTTTCATCAAATAATGCAGACAACCCTACCCCTACACAGCTGAGAAGCAATTCTTAAGATAGCAGTAGTTTTCTACAAATTAATGTCAAGAGGCTTGGTGTTTATTTTTTTTTTAAATTTATGATCTTGTGTGATTTTATCAGGTGGAATATGAGGGCCAGCAGCATTTGTGCAATCAGATGTTGTCAGACATATCTATAAAAATGCAATCCAAAGGTGCTTTCCTTAAGTTTTCTCCTTTTTAAAAGCAGTTTGTTTTTGTATTTTTTTTTTTTTTTGTGTGGAAGATCACAGGAAAACTGCATTTTTAGTATCTTATAATGCAGCATAAAATATTGGTGTTATTCAGGAGTCTGAAATATCACTAATGTGTGACTTGTATGAACTAAGTATGTCACATGTAACCTGGGGATTAATTTACAAACCTAGTTCATGTCATTGTAGTGATATGGGAAACTTGCAGTTGTTTGGAAGAGAAAAAGGTAGATTATCAGAGGTGTAGAAAAGCCAAGTATTTTCTAATTACTTCTCTAGTTAAGGAAGAAAAACCCTTCTTGAGCTGCCCCCAAAGGAGTTCTCTCTAGTTTAAACCAGTAATTGCAATTAAGAACATCAACTAAAAGAATTATATAATGCTGCTCCACTTTGCTATTAAAAGCTTAAACTTTTGCTCCATTAAAATTGAAAGAGAGGGGGAAAATCTAAAAGGGATTTAATTAACTAGTAAACTTGAATATTTATCAACTGTAAAAATGATTTGATTTCTGTAGCAATAGGATACAAATCAACTTGGAGATTTTAAAGATCAAAGTTAGAATAATTGCAAAAACACTGATTGGCTATTTATTTATTTCTATTTTTAATTGAATTTTTGAAGCTCAGTATTTCAGGATATTTTTTCGCCCTCTTACTATGGGTTATTGGGATTTGGTGTTTAACTTCGCATTTATTCTGTAAACTGTAAATTAAAAGGCAAAATAATATTTGTGACCCTTAATAAAGCCTCAGTGGTAGAAAGTTGCTCTTGGATATATCAGCTGTGTCAAGGGACTGTAACCAGCAGATTTCTGCCTTCTGTTCATGTTTGAGCTCAACTGTAACTGAAATAATTCCAATTAAGGAGTTATTAGATCAGCAACAGCGAATTGACTGGTCTGGAGTGTGAAGGGTCATGGTGTAACGGGCTGCATCCCACCAGCTCCAGAGAACTCCAGCCTAAAGTGTACAGAGCCTTACTTTTCCCTTCCCCTTGGTCTCCAGGCTGGGACAGCTTCTCTTCTGCTCTCTACAGCTGGCTTGCAGGATGGCAGGAAAGGAAGACATGCAGGGTGGTGAGCTATATGGGGTGGGGATCAAGAGACAATTGATGGAGTTGCGCAGGAAATAGCTTTGAAGTTTGTTGGAACTGGTTTCTAGAGAGATACAGTAGTGGGTGGTATTCAGTGGGGCAAGGTTTTTGACAAGCTCAGGGCAGGATGAGTAGACATCACTGAGACTCTGCCCATATTAGCAAGCATTAGACTTAAACTCGTGTCAAGTGTTTGAAAATGAGTCCTTACACATTTTAGTGTGGCTTTAAAATGTTCTTCCTTGTTTTGGAATTTAGCTCACAAGTGACAAGTGACTCTCTGAGGAAAGCAGAAAGCAAAAAAACATTTGTTCTGTGTTAGCTTGTGGGAATTTGTGCACTTTTCCTTTTGAACCGCACTGTCTTCTGCCTAGCTTCAAGTGAGTGCACTGAGGTGCTGGCAAGCCGTGTTCAAGTGAGAAACAAAGAATTATGGTTGTAAAACAAATTGCAAGGGCACCCTGGGAAAACATGTGACCAGGGAGTGTAGATATCGAACACTTATCCACAAGGTTTGTCCTTGTGCTGAGCCCAGGTATCTCCTCCTTCGTTTTGCCCCGAGGTGCTCTGAAGTAGCAGCAGTCTGATGCTGGAGTTGAGTAGGATGGAGAGGGTTGAGAAGTGCTGTAGCAGATAATTTCTCAGGATTCTCTCAACTCTTCACATCTATAGTTTTGGAGGTGTTTAGCCTGAAGAAAAAGAGGCTCAGGAGGGAATTTAGTGCACTCTCTAATTACCTGAGAGGATCGTAGTTGGGGAGAGCACTAGGTCAGTCTCTCCTCCCAGGTGACAAGAGGAGACAGCCTCAAATTGCTCCAGGGGACATTTAGAATGGATATTACTTAAGATTCCTTCACTGGAAGGGTAGAACAGCATCATGACAGGCTGCCCCGGAAAGTGGTGGAATCATCATCTCTGGAAGTATTAAAAAAAATGTAGATGTGTCTCTTAGAAATATGGTTTAGTGGTGGATTTGGCAGTGCCTGGACTTCATCATAGAAGTCTTTTCCAGCCTTGATGATTCTATGATTTTACAATCATTCTGTTCCTCTTGAGACCAGTTTCTATTATCTGGTATCCAGCTTATCTGATATCCTGGTTCCCTGAATTCTACTATTGTTTTGATTCTGTTGTATGTTGCAAAAATACATCTTTGGGCCACTAGTTAAAACAGCTACTACAATTTCTACTCCAGAAGTGTGTTGCTGTTTATGAATTATTCAGTTTCTGTTCTTACCATTCATGACTTTGGCGGAATCATTTGGCTGAATCATGACTCCATTCATCTCTCTCTTCAGTATTTATATGTAATAATTAGTTTAAAATTTCCCTCATTATGATATCTGCATTAGGTATAACATCTAGTTACTCCAGGGACAGCAGCTGTAGTGGGAATACTAATCAAATGGCATGGTCACAACAGTTCTCCTGCTATTAGTGTGTTCTGTGTATGGATGAAGCAATTTAACTACACAGGCTTCCTCACAGGTTTTTAGGGAAGTGTTAAAGAGGTTCAGAAACTTTCATTGATTTAACCCTCACACTTCCATGTGTGATTTCTTTGATTTACAGATTATGTGGGTGCATCTGGATCAAGTGGGAGGAGTATTATTATTTTGAAATATGTTAAAAGATCAGATTTTTTCTAAATATCACTAAGTCCTATAGTAGCTATTCTTTTTATACTTATGCAAAATCTATGTATTCCTTTATTTGTTGTTCACAGAAGAAGGACAAAGCTTCCAAACTGTGGTGGCTAAAATTATGTGTTACTACAGTTAATACAGTCAGTAAAAGAAAGAGGATTTAAAGATGCTGAGCACTTCATTTTGTGCCACTGAAATCCAGGAGAACCAGTAAGTTTTTTCTCATGTTAATGAGGAATGATTTTTGCTTATTTTTATGCATATAGGTTTGAAAGCTTCATTTTAGGTGCTTAAATTAAGAAGACTGTCCTTTGATGATTAGACTTTTTCACAAAAATAAATGGAGCAAAGTATTTGCTGTCCTTTAGTACCTTAAGTCCATGTGTACCCTAAGGATTAATCTCTTTAATTTAGATTATTTGTCCTGAATGAGAAATAGCCTGAAGGTTAGTGGGCTCTGTATAACTGCCACACAGAATTGGTTATAAACATTATTACTGCAGTTCTGTGCAGCCCAGGTGGAAAGGACAGGGATTACTATTAAACATTTTTATAGTGCAACATATGTACAGCAAACAGGTGAACACGGAGGAGACAAAATAGGACAAAAGATGAGGAAAACAAGGATCTAAAGATATCACTGGTGAGAAGGTGTTGGTTAAGGAAGAGTTTAAACCAGGAGGATGGGGAGGGTAGGAAGGCCCACAGAGGGTGAGATCCAGGAGAGTATAGGAAGTGGGAAGGACTGTGTTTTGATGCTGTGCTAGGTCTCTGCTCTATGAACTGTGATGGGGGTCTCTCAACAAGCATGAAGTGAACAAATCCATTTGCTTTAATTTTCATATCCTGTTTATTCTGCTACTACACACAAACAATTGTATTTACACTGAATTTTTCAGTGAATGCTTTACTGTTTGCTGGCCTTTGCTTCTCCTGCCTTAACCCCCAGTGCAGTAAAGTACAGCTGCCATTGCCATGTTAAAAAACTAAAACAATTTATCATAATATTTTTTTCAAAACTATTTTTCTCTTTCAACATTTTTGATTAATATTTTTGTGCATGTATATAAGCTATTGTAAAGTATTTGAGACACTTTGGTAAAGTAGCTTGCTGCGTGTAAGCCTGGTGAAGAGGCAAGGACAAGAGCCACTAACTTTTTACATCATTAGCCTTTTCTGAGATGTAATAATGATGAAAAAATAATCAGCATTTTAATAGGATTAAAATCAGAAGCTAAAGGTTATTTGTAAGATTCGTTTTGGAATCGGAGTTGAATAAATATTTTTAAAGCTAGAATTGTTGCACAGAAAAATTTGTGTCAGCACTGCATATTCACCAAAAGAGAGCAACATAGGCACACTGTATGTGCAGCAGGCAAGGGGCCATTTTACACTGTAAGCAGGAACATATTGTCCTCTGTTTTAATCTATATTTTACCTGCCTCTGAATGTGATGAATGTGGTGCAATTATTATTTAGGTTTATAGTTATTGATGATGTATGTTTTATGGATCATATTTTTGTCTTTCAAATGTTTATGTGCAATATGTTTCCTCATTCATTATGACTGCATTTAGGATACATGCTTAGACATTTGCTGAAACATTGCTGCTTTTCTTTCCTGCTAGAAACTTTTTTCAACAACACAGTTTATATTAAAGAAATTTTTTTAGCTAAAGTAATTTAAATGTGCTTAACATTTTTAGTTTTATTAAATGCTTTGGCACGGGATCAGATATGTGTTTGATTGACTTGGAATAAAAGCACTTGTCGGCCTAGAAATGAGCTTTTTTTTTTTTTTTTTTTTTTTTTTTTTTTTTTTTTTTCTTTTTTTTTTTGCATTAGTATTTGTCACCATCCTGAGTATGCAGACTACTTTATTTAATATTCAGATTCATCTTGCTAAATAATCCTTCTAGCCCCAAAGCTAATAAATGCTCTCAGAAATACTTATTTAGGTAAGCATTTGGAAGTTCCTTGAAGTCTTTTTCCTACTATTATGTCCATCTTGAGTTAGCAGCTGTGAATTTTTCAAAGCAAAACTAAAGATAAATGATCCTCAAAATAAAAGAACAAGGATGTTGTAATGCACAAGGTTGTTTTAGGAAGCACTTACCTGGAGTGTCCAAAACCTACCTGTGTCATTTCTCATAACTTGTATTTGGGGACTGGTTATTAGCAAGTTGGTTGTTTACATTGTCTGTATATTTGTGCACCCTGTGGCCCTTGGCTGGCATCAAGGTGTTGGGGTGTGACCTTGTTTAGAGCAATGCTAGATCTGACGGTCTTCGTAGGCTGAAACAAGGGGAGATCTTACTGCAGTGGCAAAGTGAAACATGAGCAACAAATCTATCCTGTACCAGGCTGAGAAGGAAAGTTTTCTCCTCCCTCTTTCTTGAATGCAGGAGAGAAAGAATCACTAGACTTCTTTTCCCCTGTTAGTTCAGAGGTTGAATTAAAAGAGATCCAGGTTAGTTTCAGCTATATTCCTGCTAAGCCGCTAGAAACTAAAATCTGTATACTTTCTGGTCACTTCCAGTGTCCCAGTAATAGACACTTCTTCAATAGACTCTGGCTGCACACACTAGACCCATGTTTGGGAGGATGCTCTGTAACCTGGGGTCCTCAGGCAGTGATGGGGCCAGACTTCCAAAGTGCTGCTTGTGCCAGTGGCCACCCATGACTCAATGGATGTCCTCAGCTCCGCAAAGACTCTCGAACAGATCCTGTAGTCCAAATGGCTTTACTACGATTCACTTAAGAGGGTCCAGAAAAAAGTCAGCTGAACAACATCGTCAGGCTTGTGGCAGATGGAGAGAGTCAGAGTACAGGAAAAGAGGAAAAGAAAATCCTGAAAAATTCCTGTAACAAACCATCATTCCATCATGGTTATTAGGAATGTGGATGATGCATAGTGACAGAAATGAAATATGAGATGTTTAAATTCAAATGCATTCTTATTTTACATACGTGGCCAGAGGCAAAGCAAATGATGGTGTTTTTAGTAGAAATCTTGCATCCAGCCTTGCTGGAGCTAGGGAGTGCTAGGTATAGGTGTCACTGGAAAGGAAATTGTAGTCTACTATAGCCTGGATTTTTGCATGTATGTGCCCCTATTTACTTTTGTTTAAAGATAAATAGTTAATTTCAGACTTCAGTATTCTGTGGAAGTTCCCTGTGAAGAACAAAAGGAAAGCCCTGATAGATGCTTGGTGTGGGAGTGAGAGTACATTGGGCTCTGGAGAGCTGAGCAAAGATGCAGCAAGATTTGGCTGTGCTGGAGGCTTTGAGCCCATGTTTGTTTGTTGTGGTGTGTCTGCTGGAATAAGTAACTCTTCATCTGAGACCTCTGTGCACAGAGAGTGACCCTGTCTGTGCCAGGCAGACTCAGCCCCTGAAGAGCCAGGCTCACATCTCTTTGCCAGCTGCTTATAAACGTTGGATTGAACCTGTTTTTCAATCCCACTAGAAGAGATGTCTGCATAAGCTGCCCAAAGTCTAAATGTAAGGACTGCATGTAAATAACACAAAATGTATATATCTCTACAGATCTGCATGCATGCACACATGAATTTTGCTCAAAATAATTAAATCCAGATTTCTGGAAATCTGTGTTCAGTAGAGTGTTCAGTAAAGACTGTTTTTCTAACAATAAGCCAAGGCATCATCCTTTTTCCAAATATTTTCAGACTAAATCATTTGAAAGAAGCAGAGACTAGTAATTCTGGGGCTGCTGAAGCTTTCAAGCTTTAGGACTCCGGATGTTTCACATCTCAGATTGAAACAGAGCATTTTTGAAACTCCTGTTGCAAAGGTATGGGGTCTTGCAACAAAAATTTGGCTAGTTTTCTACAGAGTTGGGGTACAGTGATTCTATCCAAATGAGAACTGTTGGCATAGTTTAAAAAGCTGAATTTAGGAACGCTGCTGTGCGACCTTATGGATTACTTGGCTTTATAGACTGAGCTCACTTTCCTAATTCTGACTTACAATGTGAGGAAAGAGTATTCCCCATTTCCTGATTAATGAGATTTATCAAGGTTTATAAAGTCAGGCTAGGGAACCCAGCTGAGGGAAGAGCGTTTGCACAAGAGACATCTAAATGAGAGACCCTCATGGATTTCTGAATTCACATTTTGGCACATAGTTTCCTAGAAACTATTTTTTGTGAAGAATGTTGTTAGTGAGCTGACTATTTTTTGAACTTGCTATAGTAGCTGTCTATATATGAACATCATCAACCATGAATGATATTTTAAGTATTTAACTGTGTTAAATTATCAGTGTGAATTAAACTGACTTCAGTATGAATGCCACTGGTACCCAGAGAGACAAAACACAACCCAATGTTTCCAGAATAAGTTTGTACAATTTCTGTGAACAAAAGGTGCTTATCTTTCACTAGCAAGTTATATATTAATCAGTATAATCTGTCATGTTGTGACTGAACCATTCTTATTTGGAATGAAGTGTATATTTTCATGGCTCTTGTTGCTCTGCTATTTGGTCCTTGTAAGCCTTCTTCTCTGGTTTTCAGAAATGCCAAGAGTGAAAACATGGGATTGCCAGTTGTAGAGTATAAATTCAGGGAAATTTTGGTGAAATGAGTTTGTGTGGGCAAGAACACCCCTCCTTTACATTCCAACTAACAGAAAGTGACAAAAAGAGGAAGAAACAAGGGCCCCACTGTAAGTGGGATGATGTTTTTGAAATGTTAAGCAAGTGAGTGTGCCAGTGCTGAGAGGTTCCTGTGCTCAAGAAGTGCTCTATTACTCTCTGGGCAGTTGCACAAGAGTTTCTTGCTTTGGCCTGCACCCTTTGAGAGTAATGGGTTAGTACTGGAGACTGGAACCCTGTAGCTCCAAATTGTGATAATATCAGTATAAAAAACCACTGAGGATTGATCTTTGAGCAGGGATTACTTTTCATGGTCATACTGTGCTCCTGTGAAGGTCAAGTTTGGGAGAAACTTTATATATCTATATCTATGCATCTGTCTATTAAAGAAACCCCAACTGAACAACCCTTTCTGTTCCCCTGATCATATTCTGTAGTATTTCAGGTATTCCAGGTTTTTGATTATTTTTAGTTTGCCTCTTTCTAGCTTCTATCTATTTACAACTATTTTCTGTTCATGTCTATGCAAAGCAGAATTTAAAACGCTTTGTGCAGTTGGTAATGGAATTCCTGGCAAAGGTAGATTTCAGGTGCTAGGAGAGAGAAAATTTATTGGAACATAAGAAACATCCAATTCAGCTCTTGCTGTGTTTGCCTCTGTGACTTGTTTGTGTAGCTCAGCACTGTAGCTCTTACCACCTAAACAGCCCTGCATCATCTGGTCCCCTGCTGTAAGGGCGAGATGTCTAAAAGAACTCAGCAGGGGCATGGCAATTGCAGAACTTGAAGATCAGAATGGACCAATACAGGACTTACAATAATTGTTTAAATCTGTAGTATCCAACTGGTGGTGGATGATGGTTTCAGACTTCTGCTTCTCATAATAATTTTAATGAAGCTGCAGCTTTCCAGCCAAGTGATGTGAATTTGGAGATTGGTTGTTGCTCTGCAGTGCCCTCAGCAGCAGGATTGTGGACACTGCTGCCACACCACCGACAAGATGTAACTGTGTTACCCAAACAAAGCGTGTGAGCAGCAGGATGATATTGGGTATTTTTTGTAAAATTATGTTGGCTTTTGTTTTAGACAGAAAATCTTCCTAAGTTTAGAAGTCATTTAAAGAGCTTTTAAGCATGTAACTGGAATATAACATGAATTATCATGTCACATTTCATTGCAATTCTTTACATGCTGTCAGTGATTCCTGGCTCTGTAAATTATTGCTAAGTTAGGCCAACCTGCAAATCCTGGTATCTTTGCATAATCTCTGTTGTGAACAGTAAAAGCATGTGCATTCTGCTAATCCATATTCAGATAGAAGCCTGCAGTCAGAGTGCTAAATATAATTTGGTTTTAGGCCAGGAAAAATAAGTTATCTTTTTTTTTTCCCCATGAAAAAAACAACTATGAAGCAAATATTGCATTTTTTGTGTCTTTTTGTTTTTAATTTTTGAAAAAATATTCCACAGCAGACATTCTCCCCACAGAAAACAGCAGGAGGGTTTTCTTACATAATAATCTGACAGATGTGTCATGGTATCTAATCCCTTAAACCTCCAAAGCCCTCTGATAGTGGATGTTTTAAAAGGCCAGATTGAAAAGCATGCTGCTCTTTTATTGAGTCTTTACCTTCAGTGCCCATTCCACACTTGATCGCTTCATTTTGCTAAAGCACAGTATGTGATAACTTGAAGTCAAGAGGAAAAAAAATTATATCTTAGACAGCAGAATTAAAAATACCATTAAAACAATTAATTCCAAATGAAAATACCATTTAAAACCTACATTTACACCTGGATTTTTTTGGTGCTTTCTCTGAGATTGAGTCAAGAAGTAAATCAATAATAATTATACACACAAAATGACCAGCAGAATTGCAACTGAACCATCAGGATTTTCACATTCCTGAACTGTGCAGCCGTGTAATCACATTACTGTAACTCTTGTACCTCGTGTCTCGGGCCGTGCTGTGCCTTCCAGCATCCTGTCCGAGTGCACTGTAGGCCATTCTGACTGGGGGACTCTGGCTTCTCCTTGCCTGGGTAATCACCTGGCATTCTTTTTAAAATAACAAAGTCATTAGAAAAGTCTTTGCCTCTTAGCTCATTTTAGCCTTTTCTTTTTCAGAGCAGTTATAGCTTTAATAATCCAAATGTCAGAGGGAATATGAATTCAGAGGATCAGGGTTTCAGTTAATCATGTTAAATAAGTTCCCCTGATAGTTAGGTACAGCAGCATATGACCTTATTTCAGCTACCAGGAATTTTAGATAACTGGGGTTTGGTAATAAACATTAGAATACCTGTGCCTAATGCACCATTTGCCATAAATTTGTGTTCTACATAATTTAAAAAAAATTGTATCATGTGCTATTACACAGGTGTTGGATTTGAACTTGTACTGAAACTCAAAGGGAGTAAATATTTAGAAAGAAAAGCTGACTTGTTTGGGATTTTGACATCTGCAAAATTGCAATGTGGTCTTAAATATATAGGTTAAAAAATGATGCTTTAGAATGTGTAAGAACACCTAGAATTTATTTCAAAAATATTTTTAATATTTGTTTTGATAAAATTGCAGCTTTCTGGTTTTCATAATCCTCATAACTTTTTCTAAGGCAATTATTTAAGGCTTTATCTTTGAAATGTGAACTGACTTACCTCACCTGATGAGGTTATCAATGATTTGTGAAATGACACTCTGGGACTGAGGAACTAATCATCATGTTTGATGACACAAACCTGTCTGTCTTTTTCATGAATTCAGCAGCTAACCTTGACTAACCTTGACACGTGGCCAGTTTCTACATATTTTGCAGGTTTAAAAAAACCCAACATTTTTCAACAGATTAATCCTATAATGCAGTGATTTCTTTTTACTGGGAGGATTTCTAAGTGATTTTTAGTTTTCATGCTAAGGTTCTTTATGTACCAGCTGTATACACACAGAATGCAAGATAAAAACAGAAGAGGACAGACAAGAAATGAAGATTTTACACAAAGACTTCTAGGTTAATGTGGTTCTGCCAGTCTAGCAAATGTGAAATACAAGATTAAAAAAAGATGTCTTTATTATTTAAGCGGCATATGTTGCATTATGGACAAGAGCTTTTTCTTTTTTCCCTGTATATTACAGTGCTGTCTAAAGATGGTCTCCAGGCATTGTTCACCCCTTCTTGGGGGGCAAGATTCCTCTGCTTTTCTTGCAGAGAATTGATCATTGTCAAATTATCACCTCTCTGTGATTTTTTTTTTTTTGTTAGTTGTTAATTGCTGTGTGTATATTGAGGAAATCTTGATGATTCAAATGAAAACTTTAACATTTGGGCTTAATCTACAGCATGCTACAGCATGTGTATTTCTCCTGTACTGATGAGATTGGATGGTGGATTTCAGACCCTTGTCTCAATGCTGGCGGGTACTCTTTGAGAAATCAGTGATACAGTATAAATGTCTAGGCAAATCTGACAGCAACTTACTTGGTTTGACTGTTCAGGTCTGTAAAGAATGGGGAATATGAAAGAAGAGAAATGGTGTTTTTTTTTCCTTTCTGGCCAACTGAAGGAAGAGAAACCTCTGTTGGTTGGTTTGATGCTAATTTTACTGCCTGTTGAATAGTGAGAGTTTTCCGGAGCAAGGATTTACCTTTTCATGGAACCCCTTCATTCCAGAATTGGTTGTTTTGTAATTCCTGTCCTTTCGGTACTGTCCTAATCCTTCTGAAACAAACTATGTGATACGGGGGAGTAGAGAGCTAGAGAGCCAGCCTGGAGAGCTCTTATAAAACTGCTGCTGTCCATTCTTAGGCAGTTTGACCTAGTGGATGTGTCTCAAAGGCTAATACTTTTTTCTATTGCTGGAAGCACTCTATCAGTTAACCAGTTAAGGGGACACTGTAGACTTCAGTCCTGCAGTAGATAACAAGGTGAGAGGTCTGCTTGATTTTGTTGTCTTGTTAGAGTAACAGACATGCCTTCTGCTCTTGTATGGAATATGCTAAAATAACAGGTTGTGATTAAAGTGCTTTGATTTTTGGAGGCTCAGACTTTTTTTTTGACTTTTGACTGAGAATCTTACATATACTTAACAGCTATGTAAGCTGTTAGGCATTTGATCTTTCTTTTAAGTGGCATTGACTGTTTTAAAATCCTCTTGCCCTTGCTACCTCAACCTGATATTGATACCTCATAGCCAACCGTTTGTTTGAAACCAGAGCTCTGCAACAAGATCAGCAAAGTTGAATTGCAGAGGCACTTTTTGAGCAGGCAGCAGCTGAATGGTGCTCATGCACAAAGCAGCTGAAACCAAAAGCAGGGGAACTATGGTGTGCTGAGATGTGACCAGAATACTTGCATAGTGGGAATTTTTTTTCTTTTATTGTTATTTGAAATTATTTTTGTTTTTTTACCTTGCAGGACAAATCGAAATTTGGGTCTCTGGTATCTCAGGATAATATCCTAGATACTGAACTGTAGATGAGATCTCTTTTTTCATTATAAATTTTACTTATATCAAGCAGAGGAGTTTCAACAAGAAAGAAACACCTCCTACTTAGCAATATTTTGATAGCGTGGAGTTTTAACTCATGCTTCACCTTGATGGTTTGAATACTTACTCAAGCTTATGAGGTATTTTAGATTTGTTGGTGGTTTTTTTTTCCCCCTAATTAAGCAGCGGTGAGCTTTTCCAGGTGCTGGTTTTGCACTGGGGGCCCTGTGCCTGGAGTTGCACAACCTGGAATTAGCTGTGCCAGTTGTTCTCGTGGATCAAGCCCTTCATTTCTGTGCACCTCTCCTCTCCCCTTGTAAATCAGAGGGCACCCCCAGCGGGGGAAGATTCAGGAGGTGTTTGTGTCCTGCCTTGTGCTGGTGGGGTCCGGGCAGGCATTGCAGCCAAGGGAAAAATGGCTTTGCAAGGGCAGCTACAGAGGGGCACTAGGGCGTCAGATTTCCACATAATTTAGTTCTAGTTTAATCTGCTGTTTCTATTTGGATCTTTATTTAAAACCAGCTGGTTTTGCTTGATGAACGCCCAACTTTTGCAACTGGCCTGAGTTTCGTGACTATGTACAAGGTCAGACTGTTTCTGTCTAAAATACATAATTGCTAGGGAAAGATATTATTAAATGAATAATTGCATTTCCTTTTCCTGTGTAGCTACCACACAATAATTTCTAATATTCTGTCCTCTTAATTTTGATATATATTTTGATATCATTTATGAACCACATAAATTCTTACTTCTATGACTGAGTTTTAATTTTGCAAAAAAAAAAAATCATGACATGATTAAAAAAAAATTTTTTAAGGTTCTTATTCCTGATTTTTTGGCTCTGCTAGTGATATTTACACTAAATGCATTCTTGCTTGCAAACAGGAGAGAATTAGGGTAAATGAGCACTGTTTTTTTTTTTTTTTGTGAAATGTTTGCTACACTGTTGAAGTCCTACTTTTAAAAAACCTCAAAAAATAAACCTGTTCCCTGATTCTAGGATCATGTTACAGCACTTCCAGGTGTTGTCATATACAGTTCTTTAGTGTAGGAGCCTTCAACAAGGAAACATAAAGCAGAGAATCTACACTAGATGACTTGAAAATTATTTCACGTGATATATCATTCTGTTCCTTTAAAAATGGAGCAAGAAACTCACTGGTCCTGCTTAAATATTTGAGGAAATTACAGGCAAGAGGTACATAGGTTTTGTCTCAGCCTCAAATCTGTATTTCAGTGGATATTTAACCATTTCTATTTTAAAGAACTTTCACAGGTTTACTGCATTTATTAGTAGAAAGGTTACAGTCACTGAGAAACTGTTGAAATGTGCCATGGTCCATCTGTCACCAATTAGATTCACTGTTGTCTTTCTATGTCCAAAATTTGGATGCTCAGAAATCATGAAGTCAGCTGTCTGGCCATGAAATGTTGCAGGAGAGAATACATAAAATTTCTTACACCGAAACTCTTTACTTTTTTACTAGAGAACTAATTGTTCCTGCTGCCAAAGTGATACACTCGAGACCAGACATCAGAGCAGCTATCTAGAGCTGCTCTAATTACAGTTTATTTAGAAGAGGGTATGTTACCCTAACTGGATGAAAAAAAAAGAGTAACATTCCTAATCTAGAGCTATGGATTCGTTCAGGTACCTAGAGTTATGTGGAGAGTTAGTAGGAAGGGTGTGCAGCTGGAAAGGCCTGGCTTTAGGGCAGGGGAGCTGTGTCAGCCAGATATTCCCTTCTCAACTGGCAATTCTGCACAATTTCTGTGGGATGCTCTTTATGTGCCATCACCGCAGATCAGGCCAAATTCTGATATTGCTGCTTCTATGAAGAGCACATGGGCTTGTGCAGGTGTAATGGGTTGGAAATCAGCAAAATTAGACAACAATTTTGCTGGCACTTCAGAGGGAGGAGTAAAAGTCACAATCCTTTGCAGCTGGCTGAGGCAATACAAAGGCTAGCAGGAAAATTATCTATTTGAAGAGAACTTTTGCAAATGAAACTGGTGGTTAAAACTGGTATTATCTCAAGACCCCTTCTAATGAACTATTAATCAGAAAAGCTTGGGATCCTAGGTTCAGTTTTGCTGTGTGACTCTTTGTCACCTAATTGCCATGTACTTTGCTCTGTTCACTGGAAAGGTACACGGTGTGACAGCTGTCAGTGGTACCACTGTTAAAAAAAAACCTGAAAAATCAATGACATCTGGTGTGGAATGTGGAACTTGTATTATGATACTTCTGGGGGGTGCTGCTTGAAGTGGTGCTGTGGTTTGAAATCAGAAGTATCAGAAGATGGGCAGCAGGGAAATGTCCATACCATGGATGGGTTACAGAGGTTTCTGACTTTGTGGAGAGGGAGTTTGTTGCTGCTGTTCTGCTGGGGGACTGAAGCAGTGAGTACCACTATTATAACAGTCTCTGCAGAATCAGAGAGCAATTGGGGTAGACTGGATGCTGAAGTGCAACCCTCCTGCTGAGAGCAGGGTCAGCTGGAACAGATTGCTCATAGCTGTGTCCAGCTGGGTTTTGAACATCCTCAAGGATGGAAACACTGCAGTCTGTCTGGGGAATGTGTTCCAGTGTTCAATTCCCCTTATAGGATAAAAAAATAGGCTATTCATATGATTAAATGAAATTTCTTGTCTTTTTTTTTGGGCCAGTCCTGTACATTCTGGGTAAATAAACCCCGTGGTTACAACACTGACAGTCTTTAACAAGTCTTTAACGCTTCTCCCCTCCCCCACCTTCTCAGCCATTTGTCTATTGCAATGATTGCAGTTAGTACAACCCAGGAAGGTTTCCAGATAGTATTTTGTTGTGAAAAAGGCATCGCTAGGAAGAACTGGACTTGATTCTAATACTGAAAACCAATATTGACAAGTGTGTACTATTCAAGGTTTAGTACTGCTGCAGCTCTTTGCTGGCAACCTCTTATGTGGTGAAGGTCATAAAGAACACAGCTTTGTAACCAGGCAGAGCAGAAGTTCGACTGTTATTAATTTAATTATGTAAGGATAAAATGGCTGTAGTCACTATTAGATGTTTAATGTGATAGATATAGATAACTTCAGCCCTGTAATGTCATTGAAATGAGTGGAGTAGCTATAGCTTGTAACATTTCTTGTCCCATCAATTGCAGTCAGAGTTGTTTTCAAATTTCAAATTACATTAAAGTTGCTTCTAGTGTTTGGATGCTTAAATGCCAGTAGTTTTGGAAGGTGGCTGGGGAGGTCTCCATATATGTTTTCCACTGTGGTCCAGCTGGCATATTCTTGCAGCTGCTGCTTTACAGTTTATTCCAAGAGGGTTTTTTTGGGGTTTTTTTTTTTTTTTTTGTTTTGTTTTTTTTTCCTTCCAAAGCTGTATTCTGACAGTGCTCCTGTCTCAGTTCACATGGAGAAAACTTGTCGCAAGATCAGCATCTGAATTGGGACCAGTGGTCTGTGCTTATTAACAAAAATGCTTAGGGGGTGCAGATAGGTTAATTGAAGTTAGTTATGTGTGGCCAGGTTGGTTTGTCTTTAATCTCCTATGTTTAAATTTCATATGCATAAAGACAATTAATCCTCTTAACTGCTGTAGACTTTGAATGCTTAGTAAATAAGTGGCCTTTTTAGTTGATGCTATGGTGTTTGCCTGTTTAAACCAAAATAACAGTAAAGAGCTACACTGAGCCTTGAGGGAGTCTTCCTCAGTGCAGTGAGAGGTTCTATTATGTAAAAGGCTTAAGAGTCTTCCCAGCTCATTATTTTTATAGTACTGTCTGCTTTGCTTTTTTAAGACAATGCTCTTTTTTTTTTTTAGCGTCAACAATTTTGAGATCAGAGAGCACTTCCTAAGTCAAGGCAAATTGAGCAAGATATTTCAGCACCTGGCAATCAAAGATGCAATTCTCATGCATGCAAGTTAACACTGGTTTCTTTCTCTATCTCTCTCTCCCTTTTTTTTTTATTATTTTTTTTTGTTTGTTTGTTTTTGTTAACTGAAATCCAAAAAAGTTCCTCTCAAGTGAAGGGCTTGTTATTTTTGCAGTGTGTACTTATTTCTTCACATTGAATCATGAAGTGCTTTACAGAGTGTATGCCTAGGGATTAATTGCTGGCCAACTGACCAAATTACTGGTATTCTGTACCAATAAATCTGTATAATAGTTTTAATGAGATGTGAAGAATATGTTCGTCATTCTTAATTGGGTTTTGAATTTTGTTCAGGTAGGATGTTAACACTTATTCCATTGAATGCCATGTTAGTGACACTTAATAAGCACATCCTTTTTTATACCAGATTTCAGATCATAGCTGTGTTTCTTAAATCATTGTTCCTGTGTTGTTCTACTGTGGCCTGTGTGATGAATGGATTAGGTGTAATAAGATAGAAGGAAGGATCTGACATTTTAGAGATAATTTTTTATACATGAGATATGGTAGAAAATGGGATTGTTGTCTGATTTGCAATGAAATCTAAGTTCCGATGAGTTTCACAATAAATATTTTGCTAGGCTGCGAATGTCCTCAGTATTGTGTCAGGCAGCAGCTGAGCACAGATGAGATTTTTAGTGCCTCAGAGAGGCTTTTTCCATAGGTGCCACACTTACTCACTGCCTCAGCCTGCTGCTGCATAGCTGTGCCCTGAAGTTCTCAGATCTGATCACACTTACTTATGCATGTAATTGTGGTCATATGTAATTTTTCATTAAGTTTGCTCATATTTAATAATTTTGGAGAACAAATAATCTATGCCAAGTGTAATCTGTATTTTTGAATAGCTTGCTTTTGAGGTTCTTAATTTTTTAACATAAACTTTTAAGGTCAGTGGTCCGACTGCGTAAATTATTAAATACTTCTGAATTTTTAATAAACTTTCCTAGCGATGCAGACTGGATTTTTCCACCTCTTCATAATTCCTGGATCTGTGCAGTATGGAGGGTGATGCTGTACATACTTTGATTTTTTTTCAGAACATAGTTGTTAAATCTAAGCACTCATTTTACAAATTCTAGTAGTAACATGGAAAATATTTTGCTCCCTCCAAATAGAATTGACCTGTGTCTAGTCTTTATGAGACTGAACAGCAAGTGTCACGTTCATCCCATTGTTTGGGCTTCCTCTCCAGTGGACCCCAGGTACTTCTGTGGATCAGTTCTCAAGGCAAAGCCTGGCACTACCCCAGAACACAACTGTTGCAGCAGAATTTGACAGTCTGCACTTCTACTGACTCTAAACCTGAAATTCTGCCCAAGGTCACATTGCTCCTCTGAAATCGTGGAGCAACATGATAGTTCTCATTTTAGTTGGGTGACAGGGAAACATTTTTCAAGGCAGAACATGTCAAGTTGAAGCCCATTTGAAGAATTATTCCAAAGAAGGATGCAGCCATAAGTGGGGAGACACATTTGTAGGGTACCTCTCAGACTGCTGTACATTTCTGCAGGGATCATGTTTGTTTTTATCTGTTTGAAATTGCTGACTGCAGATCCTTTTTTTCTCTATGTGACTCTGATTGTTTTGCTTCAACATCTATGTGACTGTGCTAAGGCAGCCCTTTGGAATGGGTGCCCTCTCTATTCTCTTGCTCTCTAAGCAAGAATCAACCTATAACAAATAGTTGGCAACTCATGAGAAAATCCCTTGTGGTTGGGCAGGCATGTTTATAAAGTATCTGCTTGATATGGGGAATGAAATGCCAAATGCCTTTAGACTCTGAATTCCATGGGCAAGTCATCCCCCTCATCTTGACCCTCCTCTCCAAGATTCCTACAGCCTGTTAAGAAGCCACACCATGACCACATCAGTGGTATGGAGTGACACGGAATTGCGCTTCTTGGGCTGCCCGCACAATTTACAGACCATATTACTTTCCTCTTCATAATTCTCCAGTGGAAGAGATTAACACCTGTGTGTGCTGGCAGCTTATTTTTTTTTTTTTTTCAAATTTATTTATTGGAGAAGGCAATGCTGCTTATCCTGCCTCAGCCCTTTCTAGAGGGAGTAAAAGGGCTTACCTGGTAACAGCATATTGCAATGGGCACAGAGGATATTAATAATTTGTGGAGCAGATAAACACACTGCCAGTTACTTGCTGTAGCAATGAAGCCTGTTAATCACAAAGAGCTAAAATTTTCCCTGCGCAAAATTTTCAACTGGACTAGTTTATGCTCAAGGGAATTGAGAGCTATCCCTTCTGGTATTTCAGTATCCACATCCTTCCATAGATTGAAAATGTTTGTCTGTAAAGAAATAACTCTGCTAGATAAGCAATAGCTTTAGAAACATTTATCTGAATTTCGAAGCTTGTTTCACTTTCCCTAGAGCACATATCCGAAACAGTTCAAATAGTTCTCAGTTGGAGACCACCAACTGAGGGTTTGGTGTCTGCAGCCCCCTCAGTTGGTCTATTTTATCATTGTGCCCACATCACCTTGTAGGCAAAAAGTAAAAATGTGGTTCAGTAATTGAAAGCATTTAAATTCAAATGTGAATTCAAAGCTTTGCAAACATGACATTTTTGTTTAGGTCAGCCTTTAGACACTTGTTTCCCTTAAAAAAAATCAGTGCAATATTTTCCTATCAATGACAGTCACATCAGATCCATAACCAGCAGCTGTAAAAGAAGCTATAAAGCAAAAATACCATTCATTAGATTTTCCAAACCCAAACATGACTCCCTCATCAGGAAAAATTTGCCTACTGTCTAAACCAAGAGCTTTCTTGTCTGAATTTTCTAAATTTTGAAATTTTGGTGATATAAATATTTTGTGTGTTGTTTGACTCTCTGAGTAGATGAAATTTTTTTTTTCTGTAGTACATTGTAGCTGGTTTTACATCTTGCTTGTTCTTTTCCTTCTTCTCCAGAAAAAAAAAAAAGAAAAAAAAAGAGAAAAAGCTAGAGAAACATATATTCTTAGTTCTGGAGGCATAGAAGATTCTTTTCCTCTATCCCTTTAATTCTAGCATTATTATCGAGGCATTTGGTAAATGTACCTAAATTTCTCAAGTTTCATTCTTGCTGCAAGGAATACATTCAAGTAGTTCCTGGATGTACCTTATAGTTGCAAAATCACAGTTCTATATAAAATCTGAGTCAAAGCTATAGAAATTAAGAACAACTTAAAATATAGAGACTACACACCAAGATAAGTGAGTCTGTATATGAGATGCTGCTTATGCTTAACTCGACAACAGATGTCACGGTCTTCAAAACAGCAATTCAAATACCAACCAGAGCTTTTTAATTCTGCTTGTCTGTTAAAAGAGAAGCTTAATTTTATGCTGATGGAATCAGGCAACATGTGATGTTTTCTGTTGCTGCTGGGTGTGTGTTCAGATTGAAGTGACCACCCATCCTGTGTCTTGTAATGTCTGGTCTTGTGAAGCATCTCTGCCCTTCAGGCAGCTACCTTGTGCTGTTTCTGATCCAACATGAGCTATGAATGTTCAGCATCTCTGGAAATCAGACACAGATTGTCTCAAGATGGGTGCCCCAAATCTTCAGAAAATGCTGCTAATTAGGCATTTTGCTGGAGGGTGCTCTCTGAAACCACCATGAGATAGGGTTACTGTGATTGAAGTCCCTTCTACTTTGGCATCTGATTTTAAAATGAGTGACAATAAACACAGTGCCTGATCAAAAGACATGCAAAGCATGGGGTCCCCTCCTGCTGCATATTTATATCTCGCAATGTGTTATAAATACATTTAACTCAGTAGAAACCATTGTAGTTTATATAAATCAGCTGTTTTTGAAGAGCTATCTAGTTCATTAGTGTATGTGCTTTTGCTGCTAGAGGCAGAGGGTTTCTAGAGTGTCAGACCTGTGATGGTCCTCTTGCATCCTTCCATTCAAAGCATCAGCAGTTAATTGCTGAAAACTGCAATAGCTTTTATAAATAAAATATCTAAATCTTTGTCTTTTTAAAAATACCTTTAAATCAGTTACAGCACAAGCAGAGGAACAATTATGAGACATGTCTGACTTGTGAAAAACATTTGCCTTTCAGAAAAAGATGGTCCCTCCTTTTAATGTCTTTTTGGAATATTTTGTGTCAAGATTGAAGAAGGAAGCTTTGTCTTTGTGGTTTTATCTAAATTTATGTGTCAGGTGAAAGTAAGGCTCAGTGATTCAGATGTCATTTTACCTCACAGATAAATATTATTGCAGAGTGAAAGGAGGACCACGAGCCTTACTTGTCCTCCCTGACATTAGAACCAGTGCCATGATGTGGAACAGAAGTTATCCATGGACTCAGTAAAATATTTATATATGACACAGTTTTATTTGAACTGTGTCAGAGGCAGAATTGTGCTGCTGGAACTAGCTACGCATTTTAATTCTTATGCATTCCTGGACATCTGCGAGAACAAAATTGGTAAAGCCAAGAAATACATAAACCAATGAGAGATATAAAAGATAATTTCATTTGTCATAATTTCCTTTTTTTCTACAGAAACATGTTACCATCCAACTGACACACTGACCAAATATGTCTCTAATGATTGCAAGTTTCCTGAAAGGACCAAAAAAAAAAAAAAAAGGCAAAAATAGATATAATTTTTCAAATATAGAAAATCCCTTTTGTTTTGAATGGGCTAGTTTCTCCTGGATATAGCTGTTTATTTTCCCAAGACCAAAACTTCTTTCTTCTTGTGAAGTTAAATGTTAATCATGGGGAAATACCTGTCAAAATAGAGAAGTTAGTTCTTTGCAGGGATGGTGGTAGGGGAAAGAAGGCTCTTTCTCACCATCTGTTTTCCCTAGGAGGTGGCCCGTGTGGAAAATTGCATGTATAACTGTAAAGTCAACTGCTAATGAGCCACTGGGGGGGGGTCTTGAAGTAGCATCAGTAAGTCTTCTGAGTCCCCTGCTCATTGTGCTCAATAGATATTAATGTTTGCAATATTCCACAAGTTGGTGAAATGTTGTACAAGTATTATCTGCTGATTATATATCAGCAACAGAGCCTAGAAACAAAATAATTTTCTTACAGATCACTGCTGAAACTTGGCGCAACTCTTAGGGAAACAAATCTGCCTGTCCTGTACTCACAGATGCATCAGGAGAATCCTTCTGTTTCCTCAGCATATCTGCAGTGTGATGCCGGCTCATGGCACGTGCAGCCCCCTCTGCACCCCTGCAGGAGCCCACGTGCAGCCCCCCCTGCACCCCTGCAGGAGCCCACGTGCAGCCCCCCCTGCACCCCTGCAGGAGCCCACGTGCAGCCCCCCCTGCACCTCTGCAGGAGCTGCTCTGGCATGCCGAGCGCTGTGAGAAGAAGCAGCTACTGAGCAAGGCCTCGAGCATAGCTTTGACTTCAAGGCCCTGTGATCTTTGTTTCTGGTGAGACTGTTGTCCTGTTGAAAACAGCATACAGATCTAAGCACCTTGTTGAAGCAAGGTGTAGTCGTAAGCAAGAATCTAAAAATCCAGCTTTAACAAAGCTGTCATCAAGTGGTTTGCATCTCCGCAGAAGTACAGAGGGCAGCTGCTGCCTCTGTGCCTTGTTATCAGGAGTTGTGTGCTGGCTCTGGAGGTAGCAAAATCCACTAAACCAGAGAATCTCTTGACATACATAATTATCAGCTTCCACTGCGTCCTCATTTGGACACCTGGTTCCCTTTCTAGCTGGAGAACTCACATGTTGATAATAGCTGCTCATTTTACAGAAGAGAACTGAAGTCTGGAGAAGAAAAAAATTCTAATGGTAATGTTTACCAAAATCTGGTTAAATGTAGTCAAGAGTTTTGGTGGTCACAGACAATGTGAAGGGATATTATTGGTGGGGAAAATGTGAACAGCTCACATTTTTTGTTGGTTTACTGGCTCAGATAAATTAGATTAGTCTGATGGAATAGGCAGATTAGTGCAGTTCAAAGTATTTATGGAAGTGCTTTCTCCATATTTATTTTGTTTTGTTACACTCACTAGATGATAACTAGGCTGACCTAAACTGTATATATATATATACACATACACATACATATATCTCACAATTCCCAACTTGTTTATTTAATGTTCCTGGTGCACCATTCCTAATAATTTCATGTATGCTGTAATCTCAAAAAAAGATTAATGGACTCTTTGTTGGATATAGTAAAGAGAGTAGTTTTGTTCAGAAGTGTCATAAGACACTGTGTAGAGAATGTTTTTTTCATGTTAGGTAGCTGCCTAGTGGATTAAATTTTGTAGCAGAGCCTTTATTGGATGTTTTTAGTGTCAAGCTGAAAGGCTGGTGGCATCACTGCTGACTAAATAGGTACATACTGATGTTTTTAATGCAACCCTGAAATAACATCTTGGGATGGTGATAGTATAAATGCAGGTAGGACTAGGAAATGGACCCTGGGCAGGAGCAAGTTTTGACAGCAGACTGTGCCAAGGAGAAGTGTGCTTTGTTTATATATTCTCTTTTTGTTACACATTGCTCAGCCTTAGCAGATGAAAGGAGGTTCTATTTTTTCTGTTTTAAACATAGTGATACTACATGAAGAAACTTCTTACCCACACACTGATTTAATGAATCTGTAATTTTAGGCTTGTCTATTTGGAGAGAAGGGATTTTCTGATGTTTCCTGAGGAGACTTTCTGAAAAGCAATAACTATAAAATTAAAAACCACTAAGTCACTTTTTTTTCCTCACAGGAAATAACACATCTTTCCTTGCATCTCTAGCAGTATTTAATTATACTCAAATTCTTACAGAATGGCAAATGGCAGGTTGTCTTTGTCATAGAAGATTTGAATTTTTAGATGTGAAATGTAGATTTTTCTGGGTCCTGGATTATCTGGGCTTTGCCTGTGTATTGGAGCTCTGACAAAATTTTCCGCTTACCTTTGTACTGTAGAAGACACTGAAAGAAATGCTGCTTATAAATGAACTTAACAGTATGTCTCTAATGTTTGCTGTGTGCTCCTGACCTGAGGAGACCTCAGCCTGCTTTATTGCCTGACGCTGGACAACCCCAGTCCTCCATGGGGTACATGCATTTGCTGGAAAGTGGTGGTAGATGCAGATTTATTTACACAAAGCTTCCTTATGCTTTCTGTATGTTTTTTTTTTTGCCTTCGTAATTGCATGCAGAACCTTTTTTAAGATAGAAAGATGCTTGCACCTTGGTCTGGAGTTCTTTTTGGACATTCCATGGTTAACAGTTCTTTTGGCAAATAGTTGTCAGAGAAAGATGTTCTGACCAGAGCATTCTTGGTAGCAGGGTTAGGGAGCTTATTGCCACAGGAGAAAACTGTTTGCAACTTGGGTTCCCAGTTCTGACCTTTGTAGGTATTGTTTCAGTATGGCACTGAAAAAATTGCAAGTCATCACCTCTTTGGGGAGTTCACAGTTTGGATGTGACAATCTGTTTTATTCCCCCCAGCAAGCCCTTTTGAGCAGTGCTGGAGCTCCAGCTCCTGCCCTCTGTGCTGCCCAAGTCCTGGTGGCTCAGAAGTTGTGCCAGAGCTCACTGTGCCACTGGGGACACCCCTTCACAGGGCCCACCCATGCTGCCGGTGCAAGGCAAACGGGGCCATTCTGCAGGAGCAAAGCCGCCTCTGTGCTGGGTTGGTTCGTGCTTGGGGCTGTGTGTGTTGCACACACATCAGGGGCTGTGGGCACTTTTTAGTCAGAATTGGAAAGAAAAAAAAAAGGAAAAATTAAAAAAAATATATATAGGGGAAAAAAAAAATCACCACCCCATTAATGCACTTCTTTTTGTTATAACTGCTGAGAAATGTGAATGCCTGCAGAGATTGGGGCTGACTGAAACTCTAATCATTATACTTCAAGAATATTTTTGATGGATTTTCAACAGCTCCAGAGTTCCTGTCAGCATCACTATGTGGCTTTTGAAAGTTCTTTGCTTTAATGGGTCCCAGGACCTGTGAAAACACTCAGGTCAGTTTAGTACCTGAGTCTTCCCAAGTAATTAGCAGGTAGAATTACCTGGTAGCAGTCAGTGTTTTCTGCTGTAATCTGTCCACAGAAGCTGCAGCAGAGTAATTGCTGTCTCTGGCGGCCCTGCAAACATGTCTAATTTGATGTGTCAATAGGGATTTTTCTCTCAGTTTTTTTCATCCCCAATGCCAGGCTGTGAATTTTCCTTTCAGAAGGCCAGACTCAAAGTGAGATGGATATATTGAACATGTAGATTTAAAGGCAAATGTTTTTCCCAGCAACTGTAAATGTGTAAAAGCATTCAGAGCTCATTCTCCTCTCCACATGACTTTTCAGCAGGTTAAATAAATGTTTGTAGCAGACGTACTCAACTACGTGTTCCACAGTTACTGGAGCAGATAAATGCTAAACTGACCATGGTGTCTCCTTGCCAGCAGTGAACTGTTTCAGTCCTCCTGACTTCTTTGGGGATGTTCTGGTATTCTCTGATGTTGAGTCAATGATATCAGCTACCGGTGAGACACATGTAGCCTTTTAGTCCTTCCTTGGTGAACATTTGCCGGTAGTGAAGGAACAGATGGGCTCGGATCTGCTCCAAGTTCAGATGTGGAGTGAGGATATTTACAGGGTACTCCACAGGTGGGTTTTGCACCAGCAGGTTCTGTGTCAGGGCTGCCTCCCTGGGTATTTGTGCAGCTGTGTGCAGGAGCAGAGCTGGGTCTGAGGGCTGCAGTTATCTTTACTGCTCCATTTGCCTGAATACCACCCTCTTTTGTGTCACATTGCAGCGGCTCGGAGCTTTTGCTCTGTATTGAGAAATCCCAGGGTCTTATTCTGCATGAGGGAAAGCACATATTCTAGTGATAAAAAGGGTTATTCCCAAAAGAAAGATCTACGTGTTATAAATTCTCTACAGATCTGTAAATAGTCCTTTGGGTCATTCAGTCCCAGCAGTCACATCATGCTGCGAGTCACTGATGTTGCCTCTTTACTTTTCAGTGAAACCCCTAGCATCTCAGTTGTAAAGGAAAAATAAAAATAAAATATACTTACCTTGACCAAACCCACTGGGCATGTTTATGAACAGTCCTGGATACACAAAACACAGTATTATTAGATATTAAAGGAGAGGATCCCTGAGAACTGGAGCCATATTGTGTCAGGGATTCCAAGCATACGAGTAAAACTATCCTTCCTGACAGCATCAGCAAGACCTGGGTGACCTCATCCTTGGGTGACCTAACTGGCACTGCTAAACTGAAGGCAGGAGACCCATATTACATTAGCCACTTGGTAGTATGGCCCTTTCTTTATGTTAGAAAAATTCCCTTTTGAAGGACTATTTAGTGTAGTTTGAAATGCTAGAGGACTGTGGTGTGCTGCCCAAGGTCTTGTTGCTTTCCTTTTCTTAATCTGAATTTCCCAGCTTTAAAATGGACCCTTTGAAATTTGAAATACTGGTTCCAGTGGCTAGCACTCATGTATATAAATGCTGCAATCATGGTGTAAATGGATTTTAGGATTAAATAACTGTGGCAGGATCTACAGTGAACATGAGCAGCACAGCTTTATTAATGAATTAAGACTATAATTCATACAAAACAAAAGTGGATCCTATGTCAATTGAAAGATTTAATTGCTGAAATAAAACCAAAATTGCTTGTCTTAAATTGTGGCATTTTTAATACAAAAAAATATTTTGAGCCTTAAATCTATGCAATATAATAATGCTTGAATGTAGCTCTTTTCAGAAGGAAGACCTAGAAGTTTTACAGGGAACTCATTCAAAACTGCCTTTCTGCTCAGCAGAATAAAAACTGAAGTCCCTCTCTGGTTTAAATGGCAGTCAGAAAATCCAAGGTAATCCCTGTAACTTTTCATATAAATTTGATAACAAAAGAAAGGTGTGCTACTGGTATCTCTATAACATGAGTAAGCTTCATTGCATAACTCAAACCATGATGGAGATTTTGACATGCTTACTGGCAGCCTGGCAGATGTGTCACAGTGTCTAATCCCCAAAAGCCCCAAAGCTCTTTGAAAATGGGTGTTTCTGAAAGACTGGATTGGAAAACATGCTACTTTTTTTATTAAGCTTTTTTTTTATCAGTGCCTGCAATACTTCCAATGTCATCTTGTTGCCAGGCTGATTTAAAGATCTGCACTAACCAGGCTGGTAACTCTACTTTGTTACAAAAAGGTAAAATATCTATAATTACATCTAATTAAACTGTTTTTTAAATATAAATCATGAAAAACCAACAGTTTTTTAATTAAAAAACCAGGTTTTTTTCCTGCAGTATGAAAATAGTAATTTTGGAATTTATGACTTTTTTATGCCAAATTTTCCTGTTGTGTGGAGAGGTACCTCTGATGTGTCCCAGCCTCAGTATTTCTGGCAAATAAGACCAAAAAAGTCAACATTAATATGGATTTGTAATAAGTTCAGAGAGTATTCTGGAGCAATATTTGAAATTCCAGTTGTGAGGAAGAAAATAAGCTACGTGTTTAAAAGTGTGCTTGACAAAACAACCCCTCAATCTAAATGCAGACAGCATCTCTAGTGGGGGATTTGCCAGCGTATCTCTAGGCCAGACTCTTGGGAGACTGAAAGGAGGTTTCATGCAAAACCACTGTGTCCTACATACTGTGCTTAGTGGTGTCTCCTTTATCTGGATGACATCCACCCTTGGTAAAAAAGAGGAAATTGGGCCAGTTTGCATTCTGTTACAGAGCAGCTTCCTCAATGACAGAATAATTTCCAATAAAGGTACCCTGGATTACTCCCTGCTGTGAGCTAATAGGGTGCTAATTAGCATATTTCATTTATTTACTTAACTGGGATAAAAACAGTTGGGCACAGGTCCCATTTCCAATGGTTTCCTGGGGAAGCTGCAAACTGCTGTAAGTGTAATCGTGCTGCATTAAAAAGATGTAAGCTCACATAAACATAATGTGCAGATTGAACACTAACTGGCATAGCTGTCCAATCTCCTCATACACACAGAGCAGTTTAGAACATTAAATAAAGCTGTATTTCTGTTTCCTCCAAATCTTTAAGTAGGCAAATGAAATCAGAGCAGTATTTTTCCAGTCTTTGCAGGTCTGCAGGTGGCAGTGCTGAACAGGTGCTGTGCTCTGGACAGCATCATGCTTTGCCTTCTGCTCTCCTTTGTGCTCACTCTTGCCTTAATGTCTCTTGACTATTAACAGTACTGACACCTTTTGCAAGTACAGGGTTACCCATGAAAGTGTGTTGGAAATTTTCCTGCAACTTTTTTCCGACTTCCTCCCATGTATTTCCATGTTAGGGCTCACCTGCCCAGCCCACAGTGCCATTCTTGAAGATGTTTTTAGTTGCACAAATGTTGAAAGTGCCCATTGATTTATGCTTCATGTCCCCAGATTTCCCATGCTGCCAGATTCCTGCATCTTCCATAATTTATAAAATTTCAAGTTTTGTAGTTTCAAGTACCCAAATTAGTACCTCATCTTGAATGTATATACTGAGATTGTAGAGGCTGAGGCAGGAAGGAAAACCCCTCTCCTTTGCTAAACAAAGGTATTTTTCCAAACTGTGTGATGTTTAAAATAACATTTTTGCATTTTTATATCTTAAATAAGAGTTTTACTTAGGAAGCAATTCCTTATACATTTTGATCCACATTCTGCTAAGTTATGAAAATCTGGATTTGCTCTAAGGCAGTATAATATCTCTATGCATCTGGGAGTCAAGATCATTAAATGAAATTGAGAGTTTTTGTGATCAAGAGAACTGGGGTCTGCTTCTTCCCTCTTTACATCTTCTTGTATGACATTGAATAAGCTGCCTTATGTTCTTAAGTTTCCTTATTTATAAACTGGAGAGAATAAAGCTTTATTGCTCTACTAAAAATATTTTAAAATTCTCAATTAGAAAATGCTGTAATCCTAATCCTAGGTGCAAGCCTAATACTAGTTGAGAGAGAAAAAGGTGCATGGGGGTGACACTGGTGCCAAGCAGAAAGATGAGGAGGGAGCCTAGGGTTAGGGTTCCAAAAACCACAAATCCCAGAGCTCCAGGCACACTGCAGCTGCAAAAAGCATGCCAAGGGGAGCACAAAACTGCCGCAACATGGCTTCCTCCACAGCTTTTCCCTTGGAACCAGTCTTTGCCCAAGGCTGCTTTTACTGCCTAGGGTTAGCTTAGGGTTCTGCCTAGGGTTAGGGTTCTGAAAACCACAAAGCCCAGATCTTGCAGAGTGGAGCTACAAAAGGCATCCCAAGGGGATCACAGAACTACAAAAACGTAACTTCCTCTCCGGCTTTCTGCTCGGCACCAGCCTTGGTCCCACACGTCTTTTACTGCTCTGCCTACTCTGAACGGATTCTGAACGGAAATGTCCGCTAATGCATTTCCTACCAAAACTGTATTGGGTGCTATGTGTTGCCTCTTTTGCAGATGTGTGGCTTAATCAGTCATTCACATACTCAGTTTCATTTTTTTCTCTCTTTGAAATGTTTGAATATTTATCTTCAACCTCTTTAGAGTAGAATGGATGTTTTCTTTTCCTCTACTCTAGTAGATTGGATGTATTTTGTTTTTGTCTTCGTTTTCTTTTCGGATGTGAGAATTTAGTTTTTTATACTTCAAAGACTTTCTCTAATTGTATGACTTACATGTGTAAATCCAGAAGAGGCTACTGACTAAGAATCCTGGTCTCCAATAAGTTTGCAAATCCACTAGAAGCCAAGTTGTATAAACATGCTGCTCTGTTGTCTTTTGCCCTACTCAGCTTGCTTGGGTTTTTGAGCCCCGGTTCTACATGTCCAGCTCTCTCCTTGAATAACATCCAGATCTCAGGGGTTGAACTTGCAATATCAAACAAATTCTGCTCCTGAAGCTGAGTGAATAAAGTTATCTTTGGGAGCAGCCAGCTTTAGCACACTCAAGTGCTTTTGTGAAGCTGAGGAATGGAAAAAGACATTTTATTGCTGTTTCTGCCAGACATTAGTAAGTGAAACAAAATCACATGCAACTGTGGAGTAAACTTTGGAAAAAAAATCTGGTGAATTAGTGGTTCATTTCATGAAACCTTTCCAAGGAGTACCACTGCTCCTTTTTCTTGAAGGCAGGATGGAGGCTTGTTAATTGAACTCAATCTGTTTAGTTTATCTAAGAGAAGGTTAAAAGGTTACCTGATTATGCTATTTAAGTTACTATACAGGAAAGATATTTCTGGTGGTAGATGCCTTTTTAATCTAATAGAGAAAGGTGTAATGAGATCTAGTGGTTAGTAGATAAGGCTAGACAAATTTGCACTAGAAATAAATCAGAAATTTTAGTAGTGAGAATAATTGATCAGTGGCAAAACTCAGCAAGGGATGAGATGAGTTCTTAATCATATGAAGAAGTAAGATAGGAAAACTTTCTTAAAAATATGGTGAAAGTCATACAGAGATTATTAATATAGAAATTGCCCACTGCAACTCCTTGCCCTGCATCATTTGAGGTCAGACTAGATCATCATTATGACACCTTTTATACTTAAAATGCATGAATCAATAAATCACAGAAGTTATTTGTTACATCTTTACTTCAGACCTCTTACTCCGTACACTTGCTATGTACATGTTCTGAAGAGAGCAGTCAGGACAGAAACTACTGCCCAAACTGAAAAGATGATAACTCACAGAGCAGGAGGCTTTATGAAAGTGCAGATGGAAAGGGTCTGAACCTTGTCCATCCACAGGCTTTGACAGTATCTTGACAGGTACTTAAAACCTCTGAATCTTCCAATTCAGGTAAAAATATTAAGGCTAACATTGTTTTCAATTTAGGCTGAAATATCTGCCAGATGTAATCGTTTCCCCCTCTGCTAAGAAGACAAAATATACTGGGAATGATGACAACCCATGTGTGGGCTAGAACAAAAGCACAGGCTGCCTCATCAGTTCATCTCAAGAAATGCAGAGAATACTCTATCAGCACATCTTCATTTAGACAACCTACAGGGAGGCTGAAAATATCCTGACCTCTCCACAAGACATAGCCATTGCTCTATTAAACAGAAAGGGATATTACTGACAAGATACATTAGGTAGTAATTTATTAGGTGGTGTGACCACTTCTTATGTCATTTGCCCAGAAAAAGCCAGATGAATTCTTTCAGCCACTCTTCAAACCTGATAAAAAGAACATATTTAAAATATGTTAATATTTTTCCATTTTCAAATACTGAGTCCAAGGATTTATGTGAAAAGAAATGATAGGGAGAAAAGGATACATGAGTAAAGAGAAACAATAATATTGGAGAAAGACTGCTAGGTGTCTTGGTAAGGGTCTAACCTTATTTGGTTAACCTTGTTGTCCATACCTATTAAAGCTGTTCAGTCTGGGATACTTTGTTCCTTTTCCTTTTGTCTCAGATTAGTTTTCTAAGCTGAGCCATCCCTTAGAGTTAAGTTGCTTCAGGAGCAAGAAGAGGTGAGAATTGCACATATGCAGTTCTAGCATTCCAGGTCTCTTCACCAGTGATGAAATTTTTTTGTTTATACAGCCCACCTGCCTCCATTCCATTAATCCATGCTCGTTGTCTTCTTGCTGCTGGCACTTTCAGAAAGAGAACAGCGCTATGTGAGTTGTACAATAGGGAATGAATGTGCTGCTCAGAACAACAGAGAAAATGTTATCACTTAACAGAGCTATAGGTTATGGTGCTAGTAAAATGCCAAATGTGACTCTCAGCTCTCTGCTTTTCACCAACATGAGAGCAGTTCAGTCAGTTATGGCATCTGGCCATTTGGGGTTCTCATGCTGCTCAGAGCTAATCCCATAGTTTGTTCATGGGGATAGGTTGTTAGAGAGTTTTTCTAGGCTAAAGAGTTTGCAATCTGGTTCATAGTAGTTATCAGATTTTGCATTGTTGCATTTCCAGTAGGAAAGATAAGTATTGAAACAATTGTACATTGTTGATCAGCTCTATAAAAGAATGCTAAATTCATTGTAGGATGGGTGAGAGAATTCTTCTGGAGTGCTAAAGATAGTGGAGAGCCGATGTTATGACAAAAGAAAGAAGCTATGCAACTTGAAGGGCAGTGTTGAAATACCAGCATATATGACTGCTCTGCAATTAAACTGCAAATGAAAAGGTTCTTCCCATCATGTGCTATTGTTGGTATGTGTATGCATCTGTATGGTGTTACAGTAATCACTAACTAATCTAGGAGGTCCTTTCCAGTGTATTTCCTATGCTGAGGTGTTCCTAAAGAGCTGTGTTCATGTCTTTTTCTTGGATTGCCTGAAATGCCAGAGTAACATGTTGAGATCTCAGTTTTCAATGAGTGAGCATGTGAATTGAAATACATGTGTAATTTAAAACAAGCTTTAGGATTAGGAATATTTGAATAGCTGGTTTTGGTTAACTTTTCTCTTGATCTGCAAACATCAGAGTTACTGAGCCTACTATAAAAAGAGCTGCATAAAATTCTGGAAAAAAAGTCTTATGTAAATTACTGTCATCACTTAATCACTACTTTTATTTAGTTGAGAAGTTAGAAACATCTATCTTGTACTTCAAATTTAATATAGTTCTAAGCAAGTGGTACTGGTAGATTTGAATTTTTCTAATATACCCTTTTAACACATTATTGTTAAATTAATTGTTGGAATGTAGCTTGATTTAAAATTTACATAATTTTTTGTGTTTGATGTGGGATGACTAATTGAACTGAGCTCCACACAGAACTGGGGGAAATGTAGCACCTTCCTCCTCCGTGTTAGAGAGGTTCTCTGTCTGACTGGGATGTCTCTGGCTTGGCGACCTTCCAAGATGACCGTCCTTCATCATTTGTGGTATGGTGTTCTGTTATGGCTTCCTCACAACCCTTCCTGATAGATCTGTTTATTTAATTATGCACCGAGATGAGAGGTAGAAATGTCTTGGATATTTAGGAAGAGGGTGTGAGGCTCTGACAATGGCTGGACATTGTCCTTACCTGTGTCCTGGCTCTAGTGAAGGGGTGTCCCTCCAGAAGGACAGGGCAGGAGCGTGCTGAGGCAATGAATGCTGTGGCTGTTTGGAGCATGGATTGAATGTGTGAGTAGCCTCTGTCTCTGCTTTTCTCTCTTTATGCTCCAGGAACACAGCACATATCGAGAAGTAGAGGGAGAATGAGCAAAGAGTGTCTTATTTCTGTCTATTTCTTCAAATATTTCTAAGTATAACGATTTTGCATGCCCATCCTTTTTGCCCACTCTCTCTGCACATTCAGACTCAGGAATGTGTAGCTGGGAGGAACTGAGTAGTTCTTCCTGGCTCTAGGTAATTTATAATGGTAATTTTTATCTATAAAAATTAGGGAAGCAGGGAGGATATTGTGGCAGCAGAGTGCTCAGAGGAGAAAACTGGACATTTACAAAAAAATTAAGTTTGTTTCTGCTTCCATGCACACAAGAGATGTTCTCAGGTATATTTACTTAATTTTTGCTGTTGTCTCATTTTCTATGTTCCTTTGTTGCCTGATCAATTGTTTTGTTATTTGAACATGTTCTTTTTCTTCTTCTGAAAGTGATACGTGCATAAGCTGAAGCAGCAATAGCTGAATATTGAAGATTTTGTGTCTGAGACTCATTCTACTGTGAACTGAATATTACATTTTTTGAGACTCTTTACCCATTACAAAAGCATTGCTAAATATATGCATATATAATATATTAAATGAACAAACCCCACATAGGTTAAAGAATGTTTGATTAAAAAAACCAACCCTGCAGCTAACTTTTTTACATTTCAAAATTCAATAATTGCAAGGAATTAGGGTTGGATACTTTTCTGAAGACATCCTCATAAAAATCAAAACAGGAACACCAGTTGATCTACTCCATAGCAACTTAATTCGTTTAAATGTTAATAGAGAAAAAACAAAGGAAAAATGGTCATGATATAAATCTACCAAACTCAAGTTCTGAGTTGGAAAAAATATTCTCAGTCTGTATGTGCAATGCAATGTCAATGCATATTTTGCATTGCCCACATGGCTGCTTATTTTCCTCCATCAGATGATCCTTGTGTTACTTTTTGTGGGCTCAAGAAGAAGCTGTGTGACCTACAGGGGAGCCAGGAACCCCTTCCCTGCCACTGAGCTGGAGCAGATCTGGATTGCTCTGCTCTCTGTTCCTTGCTTCCTTCTAATTCCACACTGAGGTGTTCAAAGGAGGTGGTCTGGGAATGACTTCTGCCAGTGCAGTCCAGTTCTCTATCAAGACTCCAGTTTGCTGCTGCCAAACAAATGGGACTTTTGTTTTGCTTAAGAATATTGTTAACTTGGAATACTTCAGGAATGAAGTGTCCTGTCAGTATTGACAGCAGGTGAATTGTGCAGTGTGTGCTACATGTAAGCAGTTCATAACAGTTCTCATTCAGCCTTGTGGATACCAACTTTTACTTTCACAATATTACTTGGAGAGCTAAATGCTGCTTTCTTAATGCAGAATGAGGTTTGTATTTTTCCTTAGTGCAATAAATGACCATGGCTTATAAAATGTTAGCAGCTAATATTGTCATGACTTTAATATGCAGAGAGATTTTTATAATTTATTCTTTCTATTAATACCATTTTCTTCAATTGTATACAAGCATGTATAGTGATAGTTATTTTTTATACTTTATCAGAAGTCTTCATGTATCTATCCTTTTGTAAATATATGAAGCTGTAGACAGAAAAGCAAAGCCACAAAGAGAATTGTTAAATCAGACTTGATGTGCTTTGCCAAACGAAGGAAAAGTTCAAACTGCATTGTAGATACAGTGCAAATGAATTTCTTTGCAGCTATAGACACTGATCTGTGGTCTAATAAAGACCATTCTAATTCTGTTCTGTCTTCAAGGCTTTACAGCCGTGTCTGTCTGTCTGAGAATTCTTATCAGTACTGTAGCAGATGGGGTGAGAACCTGCATCACCTTGGGAAGTTGGTCAGGATCTGAGTGGGGCCCAAAACCAGCACAAACCACAGGCCATTTGAAATATATTAGAAAAAAAATGGTACTGGATTGAATAATTATTTTAATGAAAAACTCAAGTGTTCCTCTTTATGTGAAATCTTCTTTTGAAAATCATCAAAAAATTAAGTCAGTTACAATATGTTTGAAAGTGCTGGGGGAGGAAGAAAAAAAGACAGTGTTCACAAAGACTAATTGAAGTACAGAGATAGGTATCTTTCTGTATGTTCCATTTATTATTTTTCACCACTTGTTTTATTAACATGCATCTAGAGTTACATGTTGCTTTAATCTCCTTGATTAAGACTTGCTGAAAGGATCTGTCATTATTTATTGTCTGAATGCCTCAGGTCTCACTTTTTGTTTTACATTAGCCTTGCCAACTACTTCTGACTTGAAAAGAGAATACTGTAGTTGTGGTAAAGTTTAGCATAACTGAGTTTATTTAAAAAAAAAAATCAAACAACAAACCAGAAAACTAAATCAATTATGTGATTGTATGATTAAGGCAGAAGAACCCACTTGCCTACAATTGATACATAAATTCTTTTGAACAGGTTTCCAGAGCTGTTTTCTGTGCTGTTGTCTAAACATAAGTTTGCTATGACCATTTTGTTTTTGCCGATGAAATCCTTGTGATTTTTTTCTCCTTTAGTAAATATGTGTCTTCGAAGCTGAGGTAAATTCTTTTCAGCCAGAAAGAGTTAAGTCAGCTTGCTAGTGCTTTGCTGCTGAGCCACATTTAAGTGGTTTATTGGAGCAAGTTCCTAGAAAGAAATTCACAAGAGTTTACTATGATTTCAGCTCAAGAGGAGAAAATATATTTTTAATGTAGGATTTTTTTTTCCCTTGTCATTGAGTTCAGGAAGATGCTTAGCGGGAGAATGAAATAAAGGCCCATTGTAAAGGTACCTAACTCATCATTACCTCATACAGGCTGTACATTTCTGCTGCACTGTTGTCATTGATATTATAAACTGATGTTGATTTTTAAATCCTAAATTGGTTTTTATGTTCAGGAATATATACAGAAAAATATAATTTAAGAAATATTTCTAACATATGGTAGAAGTATTTGTATGCATGAAAATACCACCCTGGCTCCCAAAACTAGACATACATAATGTATTTTGATTTTGCTTTGTTTGTGTGTGAGTGTATTGGAGAGAGGTTCCAGTTATGAAAGACTCTAGTTATAATACCTATTGGTTAGGGAACAGGGGATCTGCTTGGAGAATTGGCAGCTAAAAATGCCATTTACATATTCTGCTTTCTTATTACTTCAGGTTAGTAAGAACTGCTGTAAGAAAATATTTTAGGATATAGATATTTAGAACAGTTGGATTACTTTTGACAACAGTGCAAGGAATCCATTCAAAGCTTATTTCCCTCTTTTGTTCACTGAGGACCTGCAGAATCTAAGATAAAAATGGCAGTTGTCCTGAGGGCACCCTGAGGCATGTCATTAAAATTGGAATTTGATCCTCTTTTCATGGTTACTTGGGACAATCAACCACAGCAAACCTGAAAACTCATCAGTTTTCAAAAATATGACATGCCCTTGACTTTGTCAGTTTGGATTCTGTGTGCAAGATTTGAGTATTTCAGAATCCCTTTAGATGTCACTCTGTCTTCAAGAATACAAATATTGTGCCTTGTTCTATACAAAAGATACAGTACTTCTAAACATTTCTGAGCACTTACCTTATTTATGGCAAGGGAAAAGCTAAATTATAGTCATCAAAATGAAATGCTTTTTTAATTGAGATTTTTAACTGCTAATTGTCAGAAATAGAATTGTATGGAGTCCAGTATTTTTAACTATTAAAATGTTTTAAAATGAAAATTTGACAGTCTGAACTGATATGGACCTTTCTAAAACTGGATGAAGCTACTGATTCTAACTGGCTGTGTATTTCTATCTGATAACTGAAATTTTCAAAAATACCTATAAAATGGATTCAAACTAACATTTTTTTGTTTATCCCTCTGTAACTGGCCTCTTACTGCTTTCAAGCCCCCTGCCTTCCCTCCTTCCAGGCTGTCAGGTTTTTAAAATTTGCACACATTTTCATGTGCATTATGTTTTTTTCAATAGAAAAATAATCACTTTTCTGTTGCTGCAGCTGGGCTGCCAGAAAATTGAATTTTGTCTCTGTGACAGAGAACCCACGAGCTGGCCACTTTGCCATCCCTGCAGCTTGCCATCAGGAGCTCACTGACGCTTGATGTGCTGGGAGCCATATGGCCACTTCTTGCTGCTCTTCCTCTTGCTGCTCCCCTGAAAGTTGCAAGGGAGAAGAACCTGACACCAAGGACAAACAGGGATTTTGTTCATGAGAGGGATGGTGATGGTGACAGACCTCTGACTGTACCTCAGATTCCCCTCGAAACATTTTCCTTGCAGCTAACTTTTGCCCTCAGATTTTCTGTAATAAGCATATGTTCCTCTCTCATGTTTTTATTTTTTTTATGTTTTGTACTTCTTTTATTGCTTAGTCTGTACTAAAGTTCCTAGTTAATATGCAGATTATTTGTAACTGCAAATCCATTCATTTGATAATTGGCATAAAATGTTACACATGGAGCAGCACAAAACTTGGCAGCAGTAGGCAGGAGGAGGTTTCGGTGCCTAATCCCCACCAGGCACATGGGTTAAGGTGTTTACTTGCACCATTTGTGTGGGAAGGAGCAGCCTTGCCTGTTCATGTGGAAATTCCTAATTGCTTTCTTTGTTTTGACAGATTTATGGGTTACAACAAGACATAATTGCAAGTAACATAACAAAGTAACACTCTCCTGAGCACCTGTAGTGTTGTTATTATAAATAGAACTACTAATGTACAATGTTGGTTGTTGTAAAAGTACATTCAGTTGAAGCTCTCAATTTTTCTTGTCATATGTGCTGTGCTCTTGGTCTTCAGCTTTAGTTTGCAGGAGAATTTCTTCAGTCTTCAGCCCAGACATGCAACATCTGTTGCCTCACTTTTCTCATCTCTTGTTCAACACTGAAATGGTTAATTATGTGCTAGCAGCAAGTTAATACCTGGCAACCTGTTACTTGTCCTGAATTTCCACTCTCATGGCTGAAATTAATCCCTGGGTTTTTGGAGACTTCTCTGCTTTGTGAAGTAGTCCTCTGCAAAGAGGTGTTGCACTGTAAGACAGAATAAAGTAAAATTGTGCCTGTGGCAGCTGAGGAAGTTACATGTCTGTGTGCGCTGCAACAGTCACAAAGAGATCCTTGGATCTGCTGAGATGCTCACTTAGCTAGTGTAACTGTTGAGGAGTGTCAGGCGAATAAATGAGGGAAGGAACCCTGACCTGAGGTTGGAAGAGGTCATGGATGTTGGTATTTAGGACACTTCTGCTGTCTGCTTGCTTGGTGTACTGACTTTTCTTTTGCGACAGTTGACAAATTATCCTATTTCTTTGAGCCTTGGTGTCCTTCTCTACTAAATGAAAATATTTCTGCATTTTAAAAAAAGACGTTTCAGTGGCAGAATGCTGTAGGAATGAATACTTGTGCAGGCACTATAAATTCCTCATACCTGTTATGGTGATGATTTAGCAAATACATTTGTTCTAAAGCCATATAAGAATATAGCACTTCAAGTAACTGATGAATAGCTGTTCTCATTGAAAAAAAAATAAAGAAAAAGAAAATGAGCCTCTTCAAGAAAGTAAGTAGTTCTCTGATTTAGAACTGTCCAGATCTCTGTCTTCACCGTACACTGCTCTGGGAAGGCTTTGCAAACCTGGCTTCTTCTTTGGCCGTTCTGCACACCTGAGCTGCAGAGGTGTCTGTGCACTCCCTGGTCTCCCACCACCCCTATCCCTGCGTAGCCCCAGCTGGGAGACAGGTAGGGGGGATGTGAAACCAGAGTTCAAATTTTATTAGAGATGAGGTTGCACTCCTTTGAAAAGAACTGGATAGTATCTGTGCTTGTATTTATAGCATGTAATATGGATTATTTTCCAGAGTCCTGTTTTCAAGACTGCTGTGTTTATGGAGAATGAAAGAAATTTTGATAACTCTGAGGCTGGGTGTGTTCCCCCCTTATACTGTTTTGCAGAATCATTTTCCCCCTTTTCTAATATGTAGATTCTTTTTAATTCTCATAGCTCTGTGCCATTGTGCTGAGTATCTCCTAAGAGCTGGGAAAGATACGTGCATGTTAGTGTGATGAAAGCTACATGTTTTATAAACACATTAAAAATTGAATTATGCTGGTATTGAAAATTGTCTGTTGAAAATACTATGCAAACTGAATAAATTCTGCTGTTGCAAATCATATATTTGGATTATAGTTGCTGTGAGGCTGAGCCCTTACAGATTCTTAAACTTTTCTTAGGATAATTTTAAAGCTTCCCTCAGCCTGGGATTTTAGCTTAAATCTGTTAAACAGAAAGGTCTTAAGATTGTCTGTCAGAGTTTTCTGTCAACAGTAACACAAATACTGGGCTTACTCAAATGCTGGCCTCTCTGGAATCTGAGTACCTTGAGCAAGGTGCTTCAGAGCAAGACCTAAGAAATCTAATATTAGAGATAAAATATTTATTGTTTTTATTTCTTGCTGAGAAAACTAATCAGCATTTTATTATCAGTGAACATGTTTTTTCTTACAACGTTCATTTATATTTGGTGAATATGAAAAAAACCTTCTTCAGAGTCTCAGAAATTCCTGTCCTTAATTTTAAAAAGACACAGACTCAGTTCTGTGACCTTTATCATAGCAACAGTGAAGAGTAAATCTTATTGAAAGCATTTAAATGAGATCAAACGTAACCTGCAGAGTAGGTAGAACGGAAAGTCATCTCCTTTTGTAATGCTTCTGATAGCAAACCCTTGCCTTTCGCCCATGGATATTAAAGCATGACACAAATTTCTTCCAATAGCACCCAAACTGGTATTGGTGCAGGTGGGTGTGCTCTGAAGTCACTGCAAATGAAATCCAGATCCAATGCATAAAAACTGCTCCCTTTAAATAGAGGAAGCATTTCCTCCACATCCTGATAGTGGAAACATTTCACTGTTGGAGTGATGGGAGTAGGCACTAAAGACAGTGTTGGTAATACGTGTGTAAAACTTGTTACATATGGAATTCTTTTGGTGTTTTTATCATGCTAAGCCTCACTGTGAGGCATCTCAACAAATAGCACCGATTAATCATTGCTGGTATGCCTTAGTTTTGGTCCATTTACTTTTCTGACACCAAAAATGTAGACTTGAAGACATTCAATTATAAATTTCTGCTGAGAGAGTTTATTATTAACATTGAGAGAGACCTTTTTTATACAATAGAATATATGTGAATTTAGCAGTCTTAGATGATTTTTATTTGTTGTATTTCCATCTTATTTAGGGATTTTATGTTGAAAGGGAAATTGCTTAGTATCTTAGTTAAAAGTGGTGTTATAGAGCACATTTTGTGACTGGCAATCAGGTAATGAGGGGCTTGTACACTTCATGAAGTATATAATTCTCCTCCTAGATTTTATATGTCCAGATTTTTTTTATGTCTTTAAGTGATGATCAGTAAATAATAAATTCAATTTACTGAATAGAAGTTTCATCACTTAGAAATACTTGGAATATATATTTTTAATTGGCATCAATGGCACATTTCCCAGGGAGCATAACAAAATGGATCATTTAATAGATGCCCAATCTCTCCATCCATCTATCTATCAGCACAGCACATGATGTTTTGACTTTAACATGGTAATTATCTCAGGCTGACTTCAGAGAAGAAGCTGCCACCCACACAGCAGTGCTTAATTACTTCAGACTTCAGTTTGCCAAGAGAAAAATTGACTTTTTTTTTTTTTTTTTTTTTGCACATTGCATGGAAATGAAATGATTTCATTGTCATTTTATTTGAAATGCAGCCTGACATCACCATGGCATCATGGGAAAGAGAATACAAAATTTCTCTGAAATTCCTAAAATAGGCTGAAAGCTGCCTTATATTTTAATGGTTTTCTATGAAGCCTGTGTTCACATTCCTTGAATGTTAATGATGAGCTGCTTCAGCGTATGGGAGGAATTTTTTCGTATGAATACATTTCATTTGCAAGCCAATGAATGCATTTTTTTAAAGTTGCCAAAATTAACACAAACTTTGGCATTTTAAGGGTAGGTTACTGTTCAAATTAGTGTTTGTGCGCTGTAGAATTTGAGAACATAACTAATAAAATGAAAGAGATAATGAATTAATGGTAGTGTACAGGCAGTTTAGGAATCAAATAACTAATTTTTTTTTGTCATTGAAAATTACAGCTATTATCCTGAAATGAGATAAGAAAGTTGCATATGTGTGTTTTCAGCATCTGAAAGCTAAATTTAATATCTATGAAAATTAGTACAAGGTTTTATATGTATGTTGTTAAACATGCTGCTAATTGATTTGCCACACAAATACTTGAGGCAACCTGCTTGAATTAAGCACTGTAGACAGACTTTTGTGCTCAAAAGAGGAGAGAATTTGATTCCTAGATGTCTTACCCTATGTTTTCTGAGGACAAAGAGCCATTTTGGGATGGATTTCAAAGGCTTTAGTGGGTCTCTTGCAACCCCTAATGCCAGTGGCATTAGACTCCTGGAAGCCTATGGGGCAGGGAAGGAGCCAGAGCACACCAGTAGCCCGGATCCCACAGGAAAAGGCTCTTTGTTGCCAGGATGGAAAGCAAAAACTTGGGTCTCGCCTGTGATGCCTTCCAGTGCTTCTCTGGTGAAAGCTTTTGTAGGGCTGCAAGTAAAGCTGATGAGGTCTGTAAAAAAGCTTAAAGCAATTGTTCTTTAAACTACCCGGTGTGCTGCTGGCCGGGGGCAATTGTGGGTCCTGGCCAGCGCTTGGACACTGCATCTGTGCACACTTCACCTGGCTGTGCATGCAGCAATGAGGCAGGACAAAGCATGTGTATTTATCTGTATCAAAATCGGTAATAAATCTTCACACAGTGAGCTCTGACAGTCTTCCTCTTAAAATTTTACCCTAAACAAGAAAATTCAATATACCATCTTCCCAAATGGCAAATAAGTAATATTGAAAGTGTCCTTTTTGAGGTAAGATGTATTTTCTTCTTCAGTTTATACATCTGTATAGTAAAGACCCACTGAAATTATTTTATTGTCACACACACTTCTCACAAAAGAATAATGTGGAGAAGCCTTTTGAAATAAATCTGGTGACACTAGAGAGTTTACAAATACTAGCATATTAATATACAGCTAAAATAATAATAAAAAACAGCATGCTGCTAAAGATGTTTAGTATTATCTCCTCGCTGCGGGAGTTTATTAGAAACTCCAGCTTTCTTTTATTAAAATTTCAATTGGCTTGGTGAATGAGATCCTATGTTAGTGTCATAAAGTGAGAAGCCAGAAGGAGAGGATATTGGCATTTAAGTGCAGATTTCATTTTGAAATAGTGTATATTATTATACCAGAATATTGCATATCACAAATATTACATACTGGTGGTGTTAGAAATAGTTGCATTGATTTCTATATTCATCAAATTGTCATTGTTTTCTGTGCCATCTGGTAGTTTATACATGTCATTTTAAAATATATTCTAAGAAGTTTTTAATATATCTATAAATAGAAAGCAAATACCGCCCAATTCTTTGGAGATTTTAAAAGATGGTTGGCACAGATATCTCCCACAATTGGTTTCAGCATCAAGGGATGCACTTAAATCAAAAGACCAAGCCTTTTCTGAATCGTTGTAGGGAGGTCATGGATTTAGCTTTGACAATTGTATCTTTTTAGCTATGTGGTTTAATAGTGATTTTTATTTAAGACTCCTTGGCGTGTTTTCAGCAACATTCTCACTTATGTAAAACAACATTGTGGCTGTGATAGCTTTTCTCAGCTGAAAATTAACTCTTGATTCATAACTCTTCCTGGTGCACTGAGCATTGCTGGGTAGTGTAGTACAATGATGCTACAAGCAACAGCAAAGGCTTTTGCTGCTTATAGGTCTCTGTTTCCTGGCATCCTCAGAGAAGATGAGCTGAAAAAGACAAGCAGTTAGTGTGCAGTAAAATGGGTGGGGTGTGCTTATCAGTCCTTTCCACTCTTCCCAGAATTCTCCTTTGTGTCTAATTACAGCATCTGGTGGTGTTGTCCTGTCAAACACGCTGGGAGTGGCAGAGGCTTTGTTGGGAAGGGAGGAACATGGCTTTACTCTCCCATTTCTCTGCAGTGGTGAAAGCACTTGGGTGAAGAGAAACTCAAAGTTTTATTTCACCTAAGATCCCATGGAAGGACTGTAAAGTGAATGTGATTTTGTGGCTGAGTGGGATTGTGTGTATATATTCTATATAACCTCATACATACATTTGTATGTATCCTCAGAAGCAATATGAATATATAGTATATCTATACAGTTCAAATCTCAGGTTTGTACCTTTCGCTTTTCAATAGCATGTCTGAAGTGCTGTTTAATTCTGAACTGGTATTTTTCCTTACTTTTTTTCATTCTGGTTTCATGTAATGTAACTTTGGTGGTCTCAGAACAGTGACATCTGGACATGTTGCAAAACGGTCATAAATTAGCCCACAGTCTTTCACATACTTGTGTAATTATCTTCACATTTTTTTCTATTTTATTTTTAAAGACATTCCTCTGTTCTGTTGTTTGTGATTGGATAATCAGTGTTTCATTATTTGGTGAAGTGTTGCTCTAAAAATTGATGGCACCAACAACTCAATCCAGCTGGAACCCTCCATGGTGGAAAAAAAAAATCTCTCACATCCCCCCATCTGGATTCTTCAAGATGCAGTGAGAAATTTGCACTTCTGCAGCTGCAGTTCTTTCATGACAGGTTCTGTAAATTTTACACATGGCTGCCTGCTTGGAAAATATTTTCCAGATTTGCATGTTTACAGCATTGACATGTGAAGCTGAAGAGCCTTCCTTCTCCATTATGGCACAAGTACTCACAGATTGCACACTAACTTTATAAAATCTGGAAATGGATCATTTATAACTTTCAAACAAATTGAAGTGCCCTTTGATCTTGGCTCCAAGTTTCCTTAAGAGCAACAAATAAAAATAACTTTCTGGTGGGTTTTTTCCTCTAAATATGGTCAATATTAATGTAACTGTTATATCTCTCTGAAAAATCAAGAAACACATTTAATAAATGTGTTTTTAGGTTTTTATAAATATAAATAGGTTTTTATCTCAACCTATATATCTTTGGAAGAGAAATATAATTCAGCAAATGTAGGCATCATTAAGATCATTGTATCATTGGTAAGTGCATCTGTAGAGGCTGTATGAGCTCAGCAAGAGATAATCTGGTCCATCCTTTATTCCCTCCTACATGTGTGGTTTTATTTTCACTATGTTATCAAAAATTTAAAATAGTGTTACTGGAAAAAGCCTGACAATGCAAAACCTATGGAAATCTGTAGTTACTTTGATGCAAATTAACTTATCCCATAACCTTCAATTACATTTTTCTGATTCCTACAGAATCGCTAAACACATTAAAAATGTATGCTGTTGAAAGTGTGAAAAATATGCAACAGTTGCAGAACACTTGAATTTTAAAATATTGCATTAAGGCGGTCATCATTGTGATGAGCTTCAAGTCACCATATTGTCTATTAGTCACTATTTTCCTTGGCCCATCATTTATTCTAACTTGAGTTATGTTTTAGATATCCTTTTGAATATTATAAAAGTTTAAAAGGAGAAAATACAGCTTGCTGACAGAGGAAATATGCATTGTTTGTTAACACTGGTTGAAAAGATATTTTTATTTCTGTTAGACATTGCTGATTTTTGCAAACATGTCCTGTCTCTTGTAAGCTAGCCAGACTGGAATCCATGGTGAATATGTCCAGTATTTTCTTAATGTTAGTCATGGTGCTGCCTGAAATACTTCACCTTTCTAACACCTGGCAAAAAATACATTAAAAACCCTCTTTAGTAAAGACAGACTTTAGGAGGAAAGGGCTGAGCATCTCAAAACTAAAACCAGCTCTTTAGAAACGTGAAATCACGTGGGTTGACAGGGTAGGTGCAAAATAGCTCATCTGCAAGGGAGGAGTGAGGCATCAGTGGGCACTTGGATCATTTGCTGACCTGCTTTCAGAGAGCTCAGACGGTTGGAAGTAGCTTTTCATTCAGTAATGTTTATTAAGATGGATAGGTGCTTCAAGAGGGTTTGTTGTGTTTGATGGGGAAGGTGGTAGCATGGCTGTGGCTGCCTGAGAGGTGAAGCCGGGCTCTCCAGTCTGACTCTGCTGGCAGCTGCCCTGCTGAGAGGTTTGGAAGGCTTCAGTGGACAGCAAGGGTCAGAGCATGGAGCTCACCCTTTTCAGGGCTAGCACAGGCCACAGAAATAGGTTTCAGATGGAAGTAAAACATCTATCACTTTAGATAATTTTTAACTTGTTACTTTCTAACATACATGTACAAGCCACTTGTAAACAAATACCTTAAAATATTTGATGATTCCCTTACATGGTAAGAAGGGTGAAAGATTTCGTTAGAACCAGAACTGTGCACATGTCTTCCCTCCCCTTCTGCTCCCTTAATAGTTAAAAGAATAACCTCACATGTTTTGTGGTGGAAGCTGGGAAAGTATGAGAAGATAGAAAATCAGATGACGTTAGGACTATCTCTGCATGCAATTCAGGGTGATGAATGGCAAGGGTAACCTAGAGGAGCAAGATGAGCTAATGAAAGAGTGATGTAAAGTGCAAGTCAACTGTTCTTTAAAAAGTGGCATCGTCACTCTAAACAAGAGAAATGAGTGCTATCACTTTGTATTTAATCATACAGTACCCTCATGATGGGCTGAAAGGCTGTATAAAAAATGAGCAAAGCAACCTGCTCGGAAGGAAAATATGTGTCTGTTTTTCTTAAAGAAAAAAAATCAGCTTTTTAGCTGACTTGTCATGCTCATAGAACTTAATGATGATCTCAAAATACAGAGCCACACTGTACACATGCACTGTACTGGACTGTACACAAGCAAGGCCATGCGTCTGTGACTTGCTTTCAGCCTGAATTTCTATCCAGCACTATTTAACTCTATCATCCTTTCTGATACATGGAAAATTAAAAATGATCCTCACCATCTTCTCTACATCTGAACTAAAAGTTCTTGCTGTAATGCTTTAATCCAAAATTCAACAGTTCAGAAAGGTTTGGATTACTTTATCAAGGTAAAAAAAAAAAAAAATCTATTGTGTTTCTGCAAATGATGATTATTTGAAACAGGTGCCATACAGCTTCTAAATCCTTTCCCCTGCTGATTAAATGTAGAATTTCTTTACCATTTTTCCACAAAACAACTTTTAAAAACTAAATATTCTGTAGCTTTGTACTTTTTTCTTGTAAAGTGTCAAAAAAAGAGCTGTTAAGAAATCCCATCGTCTTTATGCTTGGTGTTTTTTTGTTTTTTTGGTTTTTTTTTTTTTTTTTGAGAAGAGAGTGGACTCTGTTGAGCTAATAGGCATTAATATGTTAAAATTGCCTTTTCAGATGATGAACGTTTGTTTGCTCATAATTAGGATTAAACCCAAGTCTAGCAGGTAGTGATTACGTGAGTGGCAGTGCTGAGTGGAGAAAAAGAGAAAAGGGTGTTTTAATTTTATCTCTGTGTTCCATACCCCAGCAGTCACAAAGAGGTGAAGTTTACCGAGTGATCAGGGTGATCCCAGGGTTGGGATGGTGGAGGAAAGGCAGTGTCAGCTGTAGCATTTGGCATTCCTGGGCAGCCACTGTGGCTCCCAGCTTCTGATTAGGACATGTGCACCGTTTTCTTTTTTTCCACTTGCTGAAGCAGTGACTAGTGCTTGGTCTATGAAATGGTTGTAAGAGTACAAATGTGCTTTTCAAGGCTTTCTTGCCTAATGTGGGGACATTTTCTTAGTTTTCATTTAGTTGTTAGCTACATAATGCATTTTATCAAAAAGAGGTTGGAAATCTTTGTGTGCTTATATTGAAAATTTTATATAAACAGAATTCCTTTGCCCTTTTTTGTTTGTGTTCCCTGAGAACTAAATCTTCAGGCATTAGGAACAGTTTGGAAATTCTTCAATGTTTTACTAACATAATAAAACCAACAAAAATATTTATTTTTTTTGTAGAGCTTGTAGTGTGGCTTAGCTTTGTGCATATGGGTAGTTACTTTTACATATGAGCAGTATTTGTGTGTGCTGTCACACAGAGGTGGTTGCAGATCTGAAGGTACACTGGCTGTCTTTGGTAGCACTTACAAAAAAAGAAAAGACAAAAGGTTATTGTAATTTGGAAGGATCTTCTCAGCAGGGAGATTTTCTGGTTGTTGAAACCAGTACAGATCATGCAGCCTTTACATGCTTAGTGGAGGCAGGTCTAGTACTCGTGTGACTGGGAAGAGAACAAGAGATGGCAGGAGTAACTCTGCATGTATCATTTTGTAGCTGGGGAGGACAATTTCAAGCACCTTCTTGTTTCATTCAGATAAAGCTGAGGGAGAGCCGAGGGAGAGTATGGTGGGATAGCTAAGAGAATAGAAACTGTTGATTTCATTCTGCTTTTTTTTTCTTGTCATTATTTTTTCTTTTTTTTTTTTTTTTTTTTTAAGAGACTTGAGACAGAAAAAATATCTCTGTATCCCAGTTTACCTCTCAGTAAAATGACTTTTATAATACTTAATGTCCAGGGATGAAATTTATATTAAATTTCAAAGGCCCTGAGATTAATGGATAGAATGCAGTGGATAAATTTAATTGTCATCCAGATGTTTTCCCTTTCTACTACTTCATCACAGTATAAAAGTTTTAATGAGATTTTTAACACAACTGGTTGCTGTTTTTGTTTCATCGTTCACAAAATAATTTTTTCCTTGCGAAATGTCTTGCCTCAGAGTGGTGATGAATGTAAACTGTGTAATCTGATAAAAAATATTTGTGTTTGCAGTAAACTGTTTGTGAAATATAGGCAGTGTTTTGAATTTATGGTATTTTTTGGAGCGAAATTGATTTTACAAGATACTTTAAAATTTCCTACATGTAACAGGGGTGTGTAATGTTATCAATTTAGCCCCAGCGTGAGCCAAGGTGCTCTGGTTTTGTCATGAGGAACATATTTTCATCACTGCTCCTGAGTATTTTAAGGGTGACTTTTGACTTCCAGCTCCCTCTTTGTGTGGAAGCAGCTGAGTTAAGTGTGGTGCTCTGAGTCTAGTCCTGTGTGCCATGGACCAGGGAGTGTGCTGAGCAGAGGGGAATATTCTCCTTGCTGGTTGTGTTGTGCTTCTCTGTTGTGGCTGCTGCCAGAATCTTCTCCAGAGAGGCCTTTTTATTATGCAGCAGCTTTTGAAACATGAACCAGACCCCTGAATTGTTCCTTAGTTTCTGGTTCTCTCTTCCCTTTTAATCTCTTCATAGTGGTCTGGATCCTGGCATCCTGAATTAAACCTTCACCAAGGTAGTGGCTACAGGTGGTGCATCCAGACAACAAGCTTGACTGACAGTTTGCTGGAAATCTCCCTTGTTCTCATATTTTTCCAAATATTATGGTGGAAAAAATTCATAAATTGTCATTACAAGGTACAAATAAGGATAGATCTACCCTTCACCCCAAAAAACATTCTCCATGTTTCTCACTCTTTGAGTGAGATTGTTTCCAAGCATTTCTCAGAAGATTTTAATTTGATTACACTGGGGATCGATCCTTTGTGTTCTTGGGAAAATACTTGAAGAGAAATGGGAGACAGAGCCCAGAGATATCAATAAGTAATTATTTCGCAGACAGCAGTCACAAGGCTTTCAAATCTTGTAAAGCGTGGCATCCATTTAATACGTTTTTGACCAAGTGAAAAAGTAGACGTTAGGAGTTTCCCCCTGCCTTTTTAGTTTTCTCCAAACAGAAGTCTCTAGCATAATGTTCCCAATTGGGAAAGGCTCTGTGAATTTCTAGAGATCACGTTTAGCAAAGAGCTGATCACGTTTAGCAAAGGAGATTCATCTTCTGTTGGCTGTTGTTCATGGGGCAGAAGATGACCTAGCTTGACTCTCAGATTTGATATTGTATTTGCATATTGGCAAGCAGAAAAGTAAACAACACTTAACTTGTAAACTTAAAACTTTATTAATAGTATTAAAATAATTGAAAGAATGTGAATATAAAATGCCAAGATGTTGTTTTTATTGCACCCTATACAAAGCAGAACTGTAGTAAAAGTAAGTTATTCTGTAGTGTAGAGGAGTATGCATTATTAGTACATTAATATTCGTTTTTATTGGAGCTTTTAATGGTTTATTTGGCAATTGAAACATAAAAAAAATTAAAATCCTGGGATGGCCAAGAATCACAAAGGACAACAAATATATTAGGCTATAAAGTATAATGTGCTGTGTTTCTAGAATATCATGAAGAAAAGGTGAAAGCCATTTTGGTCTGGATGTGACATTCTGCCACATTGTTACTGTGAAATAGCACCCAGAACTACAGGGCAAACTGAGGCACAAATCTCTGGGTAAGCTTTTGCTTACACAGCTTTTACTTGGTACTGCTGTAGAGGCTGTTTGAGGCCTCAGAGGTGGGTGCTGGCCGTGCTGTGCCCCAGCAGCCATGGAGAGCTGCTCCTGAAGCCTTTGTGATGGCAGAAGCAGCAGGGTGCTGCAGGTGAGTCACTCAGACCTGGGCGTGATGCGGTCCTGACACCGCGTGCAGTGGCTGAGCTGAACTGGAGGGTTCAGGGTCAGTTTGATTTCAGTTCTGCAGCACTGATGTTTGTGATCAAGGGCCAGTGAAAAGAGAGAATTAAATTCTCTATGTTTATTTATGTGGGCATGGGGGTGCACAGGAATATAATTATCATGGGAATGAATGGTTAATGCTGTGTAATTAAATAACCTCCAACACTTTCCAATGTAACATTTCTGAGAGTCATAATGCAATAGCAGTGCTATTAATTAAGTGGGTATATAGATAAGTATGGGCAGATTATCCTGAAGGGTAATTGAGTCAGGTAAAGATGAAATGAGAAATTTGAATATTAAAGTGAAGGAGATGGAGAGAAAGGAGCAACATGAAGCATCTGGGTTTGGGGACTTACATAACTGCAAGCCACGTAGTTTGACTGATACTTGTTAGGTAACTGAATTTGTGTGTAACTATAACATATTCCTGGATGTAAGATAGCAAGTCAACTCTTAAAAAAAACCTCAAACAAAACTCGCCTTAAATGATTGATTCCGAAAATAGGTCAGGGTTTACAATATGATTTGTATAATGTACTTTTTAATCACTATTAATTTCTTAAGGTGTTTTTTAGAGGACCTTTATAAAAACGCTGTGGAAAATTCTACAGAAGTTGAATGCACTTTTTTCTAGAAAAGCCATGGTATACTTTCTAAGCAGTTTTTAAAGTCTGGAGGATTTTGTGAATAATGTATCCCAATATTCCTTGGGATCAGTGACCCAGTAAGTGTTTACACATGCATGTATACACATATGCAATAGGATATTCTTTGGTTTCCAGAAGAAACAGAAAACATTGCCATTGTACATACATTACTCCATTGTAAATAATGGTAAATTCATCAAGGATCTTTTCTAGATTTTTTTAAATTCTTGGTTTTTATAGATGTGTATTGTCAACATTTTATGACATAGAGCAACAAGTGGGGTTTTTTTTTTGTGGAAAAAGTAGTTCTACTTTTTGTTTCTAATTAGAGATGTTACCAAGAAATCTTCCTGAAATTAAACTGTATTTCACTTTCAGACATACTCTTCTCTTTTTGTAGTGTGCAACAGAGTTTGACCCTGGCTAATGTTTTTCTCCAGTTGTAGTGCCTGAGAGAGAAAATATGTTTGCTAGCTTTCTACCCTACAACTAAATTAATAGACTGAGGGACCAATTCATTAAAATTTTATATCTGATTTGTTTGGGTCATAGCTCTATTATAACTTGTTATAAATATCTTATATTCCTTAGTATTGCATACTCTATTAACATAACAGACATTAACAACTATAGCCCATCTGGAGCTAGAGGGAAAAAGCCATAATCATTTACCTTGCCAGCTGAAAAATGATATAAAAAAATCATGTGTTAGAAAAGTGATTTGACCCCTCTCACTAGTAATCAAGGAGGTTATAAATAATTAAATAGCCTTGGGTGGTTCAATAGAAACTGTCCTTATTCCTCCCCGATGATCTGATCCTCTTATTTACTCATTCAGATATTCACTAAATAGTAAACTAGGCTAAGGACTCTTTTTCTTGGCTCTGTTGTAGAAGATACTGAACAACCCATCCTGCTTTATGATAAGATTAAGGTAACACTAAATCTCCAACTTTTCTGTAGAAATTCTTTTGTGTATCACCCTCTTTAAGTATCAGCTCTGACTCAGGACCTGTGAAAATGTTCAGCTGGGGAGCTCTGGTCTATTCCCTCAATTTTATTTGGCAGGGAAGGAGGGCCGAAATGTGATCCAAACATCTAAGCATCATATTATTCTCCATGGTTGATTACTGAACATCTTTCACTTTTTAATGTTTTTCTTCACTTGTTCCAAGCTCTGGTCTTCTCCCCCTAGTGGACCTCTTGTCCCTGCTGTCCAGTGATAGGGTGTGTGCGAATGGTTCAGAGCTGCACAAGGAAAGATTTAGATAGTAATCTATGAAGCTTTCCTTTACTGAGAGAGTAGACAAACTCTGGAACAGACTTCCTAGAGAGGTGATGGATGGCCTAAGCCTGTCAGCATTTAAGAGACAATTGAACCACGCCCTTGCTACCATACTTTAATTTTTGGTCAGCCTTGAATTGATCAGGCACTGGGACTAGATCATCACTGTAGGTCCCTTTAAGGGGAAATATTCTATTCTATTTCCTCTTTGTTAAAGAGAGGAAAAGCAGTTACACTAGCAATACAGAGACAATGTTTGCATAAAGCAAAAAAAAGAAGTCCTTGTGAAAAAAAGGATCAAAGTTGAGCTGATTTTATTAGAAAAGCTATCAAACACTGATCCTGAAGATAATTCTGGGTAGATTTGATGGATGTCAGGGGAGAGCTACTGATGGGTTTCTCTGAACCAGAAGGGGCCATTGTTATGGATAGTTTATAAATTACAGGGAAGTAAAGAGAAAAGTCTTGTCCTTGTGGTACAGTAGTTCCTCTTGTTCACATCTGAATTGCTAGGTTTTGAACCTGTGTGCTAAGTGACGTTAGAGGATGGCACTGGTTAGCTCTTTCTGCTCAAAGTGAGCTCCCCTAATGCAGTGGTCTTCAGGGCAGTTAGGACTTGGTGAAGGGAAGGAGAGATCTTGACTCCATTTCAGAAGGCTGGTTTATTATACTATGATATATATTACATTAAAAAAGACCACACTATAACTATACTACAAAGAACAGAGAGAAAGATTCATTAGAAGGCGAGACAGGAATAGAAAGTAATGAATAATAAAGTTCTGTGACTCCCAGAGAGTCCGAGAGCTGCTGCTTTCTTGATTGGTCATCAAGTAGAACCATCCCACATCGACCAATCAAGAAAGCACCTGCTGCATTCCACAGCAGCAGATAACAAATTGTTTACACTTGAAGCTGAGGCCCTCTCAGCTTCTCAGGAGAAGAAAATCCTAGCAAAGGGATTTTCATAAAATATCATAACTACACTCCCCTGTCTATGTTTGTAGTACAAGTCTTTCTGCACCTGATGTGGGTCCAGATATTCCTGCCTCCATATGATTGAACAATCCACAAAAATTCTTTTATGCCCAGAATTGTAATTAAACAAAGGCCAAAGTAAAGAAACAAGCAAACACTGGAATCTCATGTTGATTGACTGTGGTTCTTTGAAATTCCATAGTGTATAATTTGATACTTATGCCACAACTTGTGGGTAACTCTGCTGGAGTGGGTGGAAATGACATACCACTGATTTTCTCTCTCCTGTCCTCTGAATCTAATTCAGATCTCATATTCCCAGGGGCAAAACCAGAAGTGGGATGTATATGGTTGTTGACTAAGACAGTGCATGTGCGCTCGTAAAAAGGAGGGCAGCTTTTGATCTTTGCATTTGCATAGCTAAACTAGGCATACTGTAGCCCTCACATTTTGGACTTTGATCAGCAAGCCAAACATAGGAGAGAAAATCTGAACAGAATTGAAGAACAAAGGCTGGTGAAGGTTACCTAAACACTACACTTCACTCATCTGCAACTAAATATCTGATTGGGTTTTTGAGTTCTTCCTGATGGGTGTAGATTAGAGAGATGATGGGATTCTGCCCATCTCAGGTGGCCCCTTATTAATAGTGTCAATAGTTGTCAAGATGTCAGAAATGCATTTCAAGTTTTATAGCTCTCCAAGGAGATGGGCTGAAAAAAGGTAAGTGCCCATTTTGTTCCTGAAGTAAACTGAGAAAATTGTGTGTGGGGTGTGGGGGGAGAGGGGAGGAGCGCTCTCTCCTAAGTAGAATAATTATTAATTCAGAATCCAAGAGCCCAGATTGTCTTTGCTTATACACAGTGACAGTGCCTCACCAGATTCTTACGACTCTTCAAAGAACACTGAGTTGCAGATTCCTACTTTCTTTATCTATTTTTGTGCCAACACAGTGGGAATGTCAACCTTGGCTCATCAAGTGGCTGAACAGCACGGAATAAACTTTTGTGCATTAAAGCAGGTTCAGAAAAAGCTTTATTAGTAATAGTAGCATTAGGAAAGTGCAAGAACCTTTTCAATGTGTTAACAGATTTTTGTCATCAGAAGTTTCTAAGTTTTGAGTAGATTAATTCTATGAAATCATAAATGAGTGTTGCTTTGCATTCAGGGAAAACGGGGGGAAAGGGTCCTGTTTAATTTATTTCTGTATAGGTGACCAGTCTGGCGGCACAGTGCATTCCATTCTACCTTCTTAAATAAGAATTAAATTTTCTTTCCTTTAAAAGTATGTTGAAATTATTCATTCAGGGAAAGCGGGATGTAACCTTCATTTTTACTAGTGCATTGTAACATTAAACACGCAAAATGGAAAACCTGTTAAATATGAGACATAGAGCTTTTGGAACATTGCAATGCAGACAAAAGATTGCAAAAGCTTCCATGCAATACAGTAATTTCAGGGTGGGTTTTCTGATGTTTTTTAAAACACATCTCAAACCTTTGTGGAATGCATTTAAGAAGTAATGATTTGTTTCTCGAGAATAATATGTTTCTTGATTGCACTTACAAGGTTTTGTCACTTTTGTTATTAATCACAGTGACAATCTTTTTTCTTTAGGCCAAGGGCAAGAGTTCTCTGTTGTTGATCTAGACAGAAAGTACTCAAAGTTTGTAGTGGCATGTCATTAATATTTACACTGCACAGGTAATAAGAGTAAATATTAGGGCTATGAATTATTGAAAGTGAAAGAAAAGTGATGAAATACTGTTTGTTAGTTTGGTTGTTATGTAGTTTTGCATGTTTTTGAAAAATGAGGATCTGTGAAAGAGAGCATCACTTTCAGCAGAGCTTATGACTTCTGCATTAATAGGAATTTTCTTTGTCAAATGATATGAATGTTTAAAAAGAATTCCAAATCCAATTCTTATGATGAGTTGTAGGACAAAAAAAAAAAAAAATTACAATAATTTAATGCAGCTGCCTTTGAGAGGTTGAAGGCGTGTCCTCTACAAATGGCTACCCTTGCAAGGAAGTGTGATTCTCAGAGTATTCTGTCTCTACTGTGATTTCCTGTATGACATAGTGCTTTAATTCTGCTTTTCCCTACTCATCATCCCTGAACTTCTGTTTATGGATCTGGTCAGTGGACAAAAGCCTTTGATAGGCTTTAGGTAAGTTTCCTGCTTAACTTTGGGGCAGGAGGGTAAGAAAATTACGTACATACAAGCTGGAGAGTAGTGCAAGTGGCTTTTATGTCTGCTCTAGTGTAAAACAGGGAAATGAAGAAGGGGTTTCTTATGTGTGTATGGGTGGACTTCTACAGCTTGCAGCAGTTCACAGCTAGTACTGTATGTAGCAGAGTAAGCAAGGAAAGTCAGCAAGGTCAGTGTATAAGCAGAAAGTGAGTAAGACAAAAGCTTGCACCAGCTATTGGACTTCTCACCTGTATATGTACTCAAAAAGTGACATTATTAACCAAGAGATGAAGCATTGCAGAGCAGGCTGGTCCTAATGCCAGAAAGGATCTTGTGGTCCTGGGTCACGCAAAGACATGCTAGTGGTACTGTAGTTTGAATTCGCCACCAGTGAAGTGATTTCTTGTGATAAAATCCATTCTGTGCCCTGATTATTTTTTTTTTTTTCACAAATGGTTTCAAAGTTTCTTGGTTGTATGGTGTGCAGATCCTTCCCCAGAAGTGGATATTAACCCCACATCTGGCCATGGTTTTTTAATTCTGCTCTGTCAGCTCCTTCTCCCCTTTAGCCTAGCAGCTCTGTGGGGCAGCATTAGGGCTGAGGGCTCATAACCATCCCTTCCTCAGAGAGTTATAGTATATTTTCAACAAGCCTGCGCCCTACTGTTGCAGAGCCAGCTTGAAGGAGACCTGTGCTTCTGTGGGAGCAGCAAGGGTTTCTCACTTGAACTTTTGACTGTTGCCTGTACTAGCCTGCTGCTCTGGCAGATTTTTCATGCTTGTGCTGTGTCTAGGTGTGCTGATTACTGTTTTCCTCTCTCTACTAAGACAGATCATATAGGACTTCATTATAAATACAGAGAGCTAGGTTAATGTAATCTATGTCAATATCCACTGATACTATTGCTAGATCAGCCAGTGAAATTACTTAATGGTAAAACCAGGTACTTCTGTAGTGATCAATGCAAAAAGTCACCCAACTGTATCCAAAATTACTGCTGAAGCCATAGCACTTGCCAACAGCTTGCAGGGTGTGGTACCAAAGTGATCAGAGCTGCTTTCCGTGTCATGCATATCTCTTTCTATCAAGCTTCTTTGTTCACCTTCTGTGGTACTTATTAGTTAAACATGACCATGCATGACCAAGCACTCTCCAGAAGAAAACCTAATCAAGCTGACTTCTCTGGTAAAGCTGGCAAAGAGTAGAGTAGAGTGCAAAAAGACCCCTGCGCTGACTTCTAGTGGAGTTCAAAGAAATTCTGAGCTGAACCACACCCTGCATCACCTGCATAAGATGGTCGTGCTTCTGAGACAGACCAGGCTGATGACACACTCACAAATCAACTCTGGGGTCATGACTGAGCACCCACTGTAATTAAATAATGCATCATTTCAGGGTTGAGGGATTAGTTTCAGTCTGAGACAGACTGCCAAAGACTCCAGGCAGCAAGGCAGTGGCCAGTGGGCAGAGCTGGATTTGGCCAAGCAGTCCAGCCAGGGACAAGATGTAGCACAGGGAGGACAGAATAAAGAACCACGGTTCAGCAGGTGGGAAGCATGATCAAGAACTAGAGCCAGGAATCAAGGTGTGAAGCAGGATACTGAGGCAGACTGTGAATTCCCACAAGGTTGCTTGTCTCTGTCTCCTGTCATTAAGAAGAGACACTGAGTATGGTCTTTGTTTTCTGTTACCTCTCTCACTATTGACCAACGACCAGAGATGTCTCACTCCAGCTGGGCAGTGAGTTCATTATATGCTTTTATTTTTAACACTGGCTTTAGTGGCAGGATCTGTAGTCCCCCTTGTCCCAGCAGTTTTGTGCTTCCTACTGAGTTTGCAGTTCTTTATCAGACAGGCAGTGGAATTGTTTACCAGGGATTTACATTCTGACCAACCAGGCTGCCTGGACTGAGCAGAGCAAGGGCCATATTCCTCCTTGGCCTATTAGGCTGGTGTCTGTCTCACCTTTGCTCCTTTGCATCGAGTCTCTCTGATTGCTTGCGAATGGAGAGGCTCTGATTTTGCTGACTGTGCTGCTTTGCTTCAGCTGTGAAGCAGTTGCTTATAATTGGTGCCAAGAAGTAGCAATCAACTGGAAAAAAAAAAAGCTCTGGGAAAGTTGATTTTTATTTTTTTTTCCCCTGCAAAATGTTTTTGTGAGCTGATGCTTGAAATGAAAATGTGGGTAGAAGGAAAGAAGACATTGTGGAGTTTGGTTTCAGTGATTTACAGCAAAAATCTGCTGCTGGATGGTGAAGGGATAGAAATAATGATGGTTAACCCACATGCTGTTTGGGCCTGGTTCTCAACTTTGCTTTTTTGGTGTCTCAGGGGGTATTTGGTAAACAAAGAAACAACACCCAGTTTCAAAATGTGACCATGAGCAGTTGTTCAGATTAAAGGAAGACTTCATTAAAAGAAAAAAAAATAAACACTGGCAATGACCAAAAATTAAGTTAGTTCAGTGTTTTTGATATCTGTGGGGAAAAAGTCAATTCCAAATGCTAACAAAAATGAGAATTTAATTACTCCCAATAATTGTGTATTCCTCATTGGTGGATCTCAGGGTCATTTTCACAGTACAGTATGGTTGGGTTTTTTTTTGATCCCAAACTGTTTACTAGTATGGTTTTGTGCTTCTAAACAGATGCTGGCTGTTCTACCCTTAAGATAAGCAAAGTAAATTCTGATGTCAGCTACTTCCAAATATTCAGGAGGCAAACCAGAATGCTATGTATGTACTGTTAGGCTGTGATCAATAAAGGTCATTATTTGTATTTGCCAACAAACTTCCTAATTTTTTTTAAGCAAACCTTACTCTGATACATGAATTTTGAAATTACATCACACCACAGCTTTGCAGCACAGCAGGCTTTTTTGACTTAAACAAGGGTCATCTGTTGGTTATGGTCATTTTTAATTATTATTTTCCATGCTTTTAGTTTAATAGCATCTTATTATCCAATTTCACCTTTCTCTTGCTACTTGAGTTATTAAGGTCAACCAGTTCTTACTAAATTTTAGTGTCTCTTTTCTTTCAGGTCTTGCATATTTTTGCTCTGATTGCCCTCATCAAATTCAATGATATCTTATTTTTTAATCACTAAAATAAATTCTAGTATTTTAAAGTCTTTGATCCTGTTTTGTCTAAAAGGCTCAGTTATTATCCAAATTTTTAGTTCAACATGTTTAAACAGAACAAGTTCTGCTATTTCAGCTGTGACAATTTAAATAAGAATCACAGTGTTGAGAATATGCCAAGCTCACCCCCCGACTTTCACACTTTTTCTGGTCTGATTACTTTTTCTGTGTAAATTCTTCCCTTCCTAAGGAGAAATTTCCACTTTCATTATTTTTTTTTTTTTATATAGAAGAAATTGCTCCTGCTATTGCTGTTATTTTATACCTCTGGTCAGGTAAGTGCTTTAGAAACCAGATTTATATATTTTAAAGGCTGATGAAGCTCAAAGACTGATGGAGCTCTAGCTCCCCCCAAATACATTGTGTATCCGAATTTTTTTTTTCCATCAGAATGTGTGGATCTGGAACTTGCATACCTGTAAACGTTTTGGGTGTTAAGTTGCTCCTACTGCATGTGTGATCAGAAGAGTGGAAAGTATATGTCATACTTAAACATTTTAGATAGAGTTATTAACAAAAAACAAAAAACCCCAGCATTTCCTAGCTCACTGCCATTGGATTTACTGTAGACTTGAGACATGAATGCAGCAGTGGCTCAGCCATCTCAGGATTACTTTATGTTTCAAATTTGAATCTCTAGTCATTTGTTTTTTAAGAAAGGCCAGGTAAGGAGTTAACACTGATTCACTTCCTTCTCCCTGATTACACAGATAGGTAGTGAAACTTTGTGTGGAAGCTAGCAGAGATTTGTAACACCATAATCTCTTTGCCAGAGCTGCCCCTTGGAAGCACGGGCCACAGAAGCGATGTGCTTGCTGAGAGCAGCAGTGGGGGAGCTCCTCTTTGGGCCAGTCACAGCAGGAGGCAGCAACTCAACCAACTAGTGTTTTAAAGAGTTTCTTTCAGAATTCTTACTTTTTGGAATTCAGAATTATGTAAGTCAGGTACAGACGGGCTCTCTGCTTAGCTGTAGCAGGTTTCATGTTGGTCACATGGAGCCAATTAGCCTTCCAGAAGTCGAACCATGAAACTTATACCTGTGGCTTTGTATAACAGTCACAGCATTCATCCTGCAAGGGGGAGAAGGGGAGGAAAGAGAAATAATTAGCTTCCAGAAATGTGTACAATTCCAGATAGTGACCAAAATTACATTTCTGATTTTAATGAAAGGTTTTCTGGCTCAATAAAATTTAGAGCAAAGCCCTGCTGGTTCAAATTATTAGTGCACTCCTTAGACCTGGTGAGTTTTATATAGTTTCATGTGGCTCTTTGTACATTTTGCACAGCTTTAGTTCATCTCTATTGCCCTCCTTGTAAGAACCCTTTTATAGACTTACATAGTGATGAAATTACTCCTAAGGAAGAGTATTAATGGAATGATATTACTCATAATCTTCTTGGAGACTGGGATGTTTTCCAAAACAGCAGTATGCTTTTGAGTGCAAGAAAAATTACAGATCTGGGATCATTCCGTCTGAATTTAGGAACAGTGATAGTTTAATAAAATGAAATGCAACCAGGTCAAGACTGTAGCTGTGCCATGTCAGTTACAGTGGAGTGCATTGAGGAAGGTAGTTCTGGCTGTCCAGGTGGCAGTTGGCTTCCCCTCCACGTACAGGGCTCTCTTTTTGGAATTTTACTTAGTATTGCTGTTGTCTCAGTAATACGTTTTGTGATTCTGCGTCCCTCTGTAGCATCCTGAATACAGCTGCAGTAATCACATGGAGCAGTTTGAGCTGGCAGGAGGGATGCAGGTGGCTTCTTCACTTCTAGGTCAGGGGATCCAACAGGTGGGAGGAGGGAGCGTGGCGGAACTGCAGCTCATTTAACCATCTCATTTTAAAGCCTGTTCAGGACTGCTTTGATGACACATCAGAAGGGAGAGTTTCAAAGCAGTGCTGAAGTGGCTTAAGTTTATTTCATTTCTGTCATTAGAGAAGAAGATGGAAGACTTGTTATCTGCAAGGTTAATGGCAATAAGTTAGGTAAGAACAAGATGAAGGAAAAAACCCTTCCTTCACTTCCATTAATAAAAAAGTCAACATTTAGTTCTCTGCAGGTAACTATAAAGAACTGCATTGGGCACACACAGTATTTTTCCTGCAGGAAATCTAAACATTGATTTCAGGGGAAAATACATTTTTTGATACTTCCTGAGTATGAAATAAAGGAATTTTCACCATTCAGCTATCACTCCTCTGATTAGCAAAACACAAGGTATTTTCACCACTTGAAGTATTTTATAGGCAAAGTTCTTCTGTTGTACTAGTTTCATTAATTATTTCTAGAAAAAATACATCATTTTTAATACTAATTTTGATGTAATTGTATGTTACACTGTACATCCTGCAATTTACTCAGTGTAGTCTAAATAAGTAATGTGTGTGAAGGGGGAAGACACTGGTCATCCTAGAGACCAGTCGTGGGTTAATGCACTGTGGTCAAAGTCCTGGCCAGGTAGGAATGATATAGAGATTTGATCATGGAACGCAGAGTTTTCTATTGCTCTCTCCAGAAATGCTGCTGTTTTCTGCCTACTGTTTACAGTGAGAGGAACAAACCATTGCATAGACACAGAGTGTGCAAGAGAAGTTTCAGAAAGGGCCAAGACTTCCACCAGAATAGTAACAACTCTCATCTTGAGCTAGTCATTAACCACTGCTTATATTGACTCCTGCATTTTGTAGAGTGTTTATAACCACTCATCTCTTGGTAGCAGTAACTTGCAAAATGCACACAGTGGATAAATGCATCAAGATGACAAGACTCATTTCACCCAGTACGTGGGAGTAGTTGATGTGATGTTTTCATCTTTTAGAGCTACCAGCTGTCTGGCCTTGAGCCACCAGAGTTTCTAGTGGCCATGGCAGGGACATCACTGAGTGATTGCAGTTCCTGTGGTGTGCCCTCCTTGCACCGTGTCCTTTGTTTGAACTGTGACACATTGCTGATGGCTTGAAGAAACAAGGAAGCCCATTTGAGTGGCCTGAACTGTCCTGTTCAGCTCTGACAAAATAAGCAAAACTGGCAGGTGAAGTTGGATGTCCCCTTACTTCTGAAAATGACAAAAATACACTTTTCTGCCTGATTTTCCACATACTGAATGTGTTAGTAGTCTCTTAGTCACAAGTCTCTTCACTGTATGCTGCTCACCAGAGTTAGTAAATATATTATAGAAGACAGAAGGAAAATTTATATTTCAAGTAGTTTTCTTGTATGGATGTGACACATAACTGCTGGCTGACAGTAGTTCTAAAACCTTATGAAATACACAATCACTTCTGTGTCCATCTGACTGATGGCACTGTTCAAATTATAAGCTTGTGCTGACTGAGAAATGTGACTTCTGGAAAGTTATTCTTTTTTTTGTCTCTAGTTGTCAGGGTGCTCTGTGTAAGGATGGCATTTCAAAAAAAGGAACATATCCAACAATAATTCTGGAGATATTTCATTATTGCAGCAAAGGTGGATAAGAAACAAAAAATAATTTCCTAGCTAGAGGTGGACAGAGACTGTATTATTTTCAAAGTAAATGAGGTATTGATGAAAATGTAATAACAATTATATGACTGTGAAACTGAAGGAGGGTAACAGTACTAAATTGAATATAGCCAGCACATAGCTGTAGCAATGAAAAAAGCAGCAATTATATATATATATATATATATATATATCTTGTGAAAGAGAGGTTTGATTTGCTTTTATATGTATGTGTTTTTTCATTTTGAAACAAAGACCTGCTATTTCAATATAGAAAGCTTAGCTTGAAGTTCCAAATTGTAGAACTGATGGGTAGGCAAATGTGAGCTGATTAGTGAAGTTATTCCTGTTGCTGGCATTATTCTGCCAATGTCCTGTATTTAATTCTTGTTATCACCCTTACTCATCTTGAAATGTGTCATCAGTGAGTGTCATTACTTCTTTTTGTTCCTTGAGAGAGAGGTGACAGAGAAAAAGAGAGAAGTGTATTTCTAAATAAAATGTGAAAGTTAAAACAATTTTTCTGTATTTGGGGCATTAGATTAAAATCAGCACAGTATTGAGTGTATCTTAATTGTAAAACTGTTCTTGTCCTTTTAACCTGTTTGCCTACTACAGACCTTTGGCCTCCAAATCTTGGAGGGCTCAAAAGGTGAGTGTTTTATTTCTTTTCAAATCAAGCTGGTTTGGGAGGTGACTTGCCCTCTCAAAGTCTTGGAGAGCAAAGGGATGACAATTCAGCATGAGACATGGCAGGTGTTTAACAGTGTACTACTGAGTTTAGATACGATTTTCTTTTTAAGGATTTTTCTGCATGCTATTGGTTTTAATGAATGGGAAATGCTGCCTCTTACACGTGCAGAGAATGATCCAGGTACTTCTTTAAGAGGTGCAGGATCAGGTTCCTCCCTTATTGGTCAGTCAGATGCGATGCAGTTGGCTGAATAAATGCAGACTAGCATGACCTTTGGGTTACCAGTCTGTGCTGAAAAACAGCAGGTGTACAAGGAAATAGAGGCAACAGCAAAATTTGGAGGAGACAGGTTAGCAGCAGGCATAGTGTCCTCAGTCCCAGTGCTTCACTGTGAAGAAATTACATTGAAAGATTGTCTTCTTAAGAACAGATATGTGAGTAATTTTGTAGAAATGAGGCGGTTTGAGTATTGATTAAAATTTCTAAAGGAGCTTCAGGAATCTATAAAATGACATGCAAGATTCCTGTTTTATTACAATTAACTTCAGGAAACAAACATTTTTTCGTATGTGTGTATTAGAAATATCCTATTAAATTCTACATGTGTGTTCATATCTCAGTTTCTCGTTCCAGGAAAGAGTTAAATAATTAAAACACCTCTTGTTTATCTGAAGAGAACATGTACCCATGGGACTCTTCAGTTTAGACATTTACTCAGATTCGGGTGATTTCAATGTTCACGTGGTTGTCCTTCCCTCAGCTGGACTTCTTTTTCCTTTTTCTCTTCTTATCCAGAGTCTGCATCATTCCCATGGATTCCTGTCCCCTGTGCTCTTGGCTGCCCCATATCTGCAGAGAGCTACTTCTCTGCCCCCTGCATTCCAACAGCAGCTCCCTTGTTCCTTTGGATATCATATTGTGAGAATCAACAATTCTAATTTTCTTTTTACACTTAAAAATGTAATCATGCTGTCACTTGTACTGTCCACATGTTCTAGTTTAGTTCAGACTCTCTAAAAGATTCAAAGGTAATGAGGTGGAAGCATTTCCTATTTCATATTAAGCTTCTGCATCTGTTTTAATTTGCTTAAGGCAAAATATTTTTACAGCATGACTTGGAAGTGGAATTTAATAATGGTCAAGTTCTAGTTGCAGTCATTCATAGGGTCTAGGAGTATAGCTGGCAGCTGGCACCTATACATGAGCCCACATATATGAGCATGCACATAGACACACACACATTGATGCATTCTAACACCCTCCATCCTTGCAATCTGCTGCAACACACACCCCATCATGCACACACAGCCTGTTCTGCTGCACAGCAGAGGAAGCAATGTGCTAACGTGTCAGTAAAGAAGCTGATGGGAAATCATGCTTTGGCTCCACAAAACATCCTGGAGACATTTTACAGCAGGGGAGAGAACAGGTACCTTGACAGAAAGATAAGGAGGAGAGAAGAGGTAAATTCCTAAATGTGTCATGTTGAATGCAAGTGATGGAGATTTAGAGACTATTAGGAATAAAAAGCAGAGGGGAAATAAGATGGGAGAAGAGCGGGGGAAGGAGAGCCTTAAGTATCATGAAACAGATTGAAAGAAAGATCTGGTAGGAGAAACTGAGAGCATAAGCAAATTCAAAGCATGAAAGTGGTTGGGTGGGGAGGGGTTTGCAATGGTGTGTCTGAGCAGAAAATGATGACGGAATGAAGAGCATGAATACAAAAAAAAAGGGTATAACCGAGGAGGAACAGAAATTGTACACATGTTACTAAAATTTAGGCAGCTTTGCTTTGTTGTATAATGCATGCGTACATGCATTTCATAGTCTAAAACAAGAACTAGGTAATAGTGAGAGTAATAAGTTAAAATGAATAAAAAATTGGAAAATTTAATAAGACAAGTGTAGGACTGCTGAAATCTGGGGGACCATTGGCTCACTCTTCACAACAAAGATGATTAAAGGTGGCAAACCCTAAAGGTTGCATCAACATCTTTGATAATGAAGAGAGTTTTCTGCCTCCTTAAAAAAAAAAAAAAGAAAGAAATAATAATTTCTCTTTTGATTCACATGTCTTACATATCTTGTGAAATGTCTTTGTCCATTTCATGTTTGTTTGTAAATTTTCACTATATAATTTTAAATAATAAAACCTACTTATTTTCATAAGCGTCTGTACTAATAACATTTTTACTTAGTAAAATGAATTAAACATGACCTACATAATAGCTAAATATTTGTCATGGTAATGGTTTTTGTGAGAGATAAGTTATTTTAAAGCACTCAAATCTTCCAAAATAAATCCCAGATTGTGTTATTAGAAGGTAAAATAAAAGAAATTATAAGCCTGTTATTTTTATGCAGAGGCACCATAAGTACAGTAGAATGTTTCCCATCCCAATAGCATGTAGTCTTTTCTCAAAATACTCACACATAATTGTGTGAACCAGAAAGCTGGTGCAATGTAGGGGGCTGACATTTTCTGAACAAACCACGATATTCAGAAGTGAAAACTGTCAGCCAGATGATAGACTTTGGCTTTTCTTGTGTGCTGAAGTTTGTCTTCAGTTCCATTACTAACTGTGTATAGATTTTGAAAACTAGGTCATCAGTGGTATAGCATCTTTTTATTATGATTTATACTCTGCATGTTTGGACAACCAAGAATAATTTTCATGTGTACCATGAATCATAGCCTTATTTTATCCTTAGTTTTCGCTTTTTTCCTTATATAAGCAAACTCCTATCGATTTTGAGCAGATTTTCCTTGAATGAGAGCTGAGGAGGGACTGTGGTATTTGGCCTGGAGGATTGTATAAGCTAGTATGAATCATAAGAATTTGGAGACAATATATTTTAAAATTATTTCCTCTCAAGTACATTACTGCATCTTGCATGTTACTAGGAGCTGTCTGAATGTTGTTACCATATGGATAAATAAACTCTCCCATTCCCTGTTCACTCATTTTTCAGAGCCTCCCTAGTTTTCTTGGCAGGTTGTGTTGCAGAAATACTATTGATGGGGCTCCTCAGCACATGCGCCCTGATTCTAAAGCTCTGTCTGAAGAGCCTGTTATTTGGCTTTTATTTATCCTTCTTTTGAAGACAGCCCCTCTTGGTATAAATCTTGACAGCCTACATCAAGGTCTCAATCTTTCTCCTTGTGATGGAGTTTGCGATCAACAGTAAGAAGTCAGCTCTCTCTCCCTTATGTCTCTGGAGCTTTTAGAGCTCTGAAAATACCAAGAGCATGACCCTCAGTTATATATATGAAAATACTATTTTTTTCCCCAGAAAAAGAACAAATAGGGACTTGTCAGTCAGTCTTTTTGAAAACAAATTCTGTCAGGAAAGCTAGAATCTGCATCTGTCATTTGGCTAAGGGTATAACTGTGGCCCAAACGTGAGGCACAGTGTAAAGCAGTGCTCAAATTAATGAAAGAAGTTGGTCAAAAAGTTTCTGCCCTTGTGCAGTGACTTTTGTGAATCAGGACATGAGCTGTCAGCTGCGGTGTACTGCTCACAGGCCTTTCCACCAGAGGCTGCACACCTTAGGAGTTTTGGTGACTCCTGCTAGATGGTATATGTGGGAAAAAGAGGTATTTTTGCCAGAGAACTGGAGCCCAACGTGTCTGAGCAGTTTTACACTGGTTTGGAGAAAGCCAAAAGGGAGAGCAGTTTTAATTTTAAATTATCAGAATGGTGTTTCTGATACATATATATGCACTTTTTCTCAAACAAATTAAACTAATTATTCAGATTGACTCAAAAATTCCTGCATGTTTCTTGTGGATTTTTTCTGGTTGGATTTTTGAACTCATATAAATTGTAGATATAAAATTGTGGGTCCAAATGAATTATTTTAAATTTCAATACAATGTTGTGCATAATTGGAAATATGTGCTATCAGTTATATACGAATAGAGTGAAAAGCAAACTAAACTTTTTTAGCCTTATGGCTTGAAGGTCAACATTTGAGTACAGTGAATACTTGTAAATAGAAAATACAGGAGGAGAATAGGATGTTACTCAGAGAAAATGATGTGTTTTTGAAAAAAGCAATTACCACTCAAAAAATGAGAAGGGAATTTTGTGTGCTGGTTGCTAATCAAGTATTGTGTATTTGCACACCAGTCAAATTACTTTCGTTAATGGCTGCACAAAACACAGCTTCTCAGATGTTATCTAATATGCAAAATAATATATTTAAAAACCCCTTGAACTTTTGCATAGTATTTTCTGATAGCAGATGTATATCTGTAGCAGCATAATTAGAGCATTGTTCCAGAAAGCTGCTGCATTTAAAGTTATGTCAGTCACGGGCAATACTAGAGGCTGCTTGGCTCCTGGTGTCTCTTTGGGCAGGGTTATTTCCAGTGATATATTCTTTTTTGATATAGCTAAATAGTTTTCTAAGTGCTTGTTTTTTAGCTATAATTAATCCTTTGAACATCTATAGCTGTTCCATTAAGATTCTCATAACTAATGAATTAAATCTGACAAAATCCCGCTGGAGATGCATTTAATTTATTGGCTTTAAAATTCTAATGGAAGTAGTTATGGATGTCCGCAGGATTAAGGATTACTTAACTGGGAGGTCAGTCAGCATTGCATCCATTTTAGAGATGAATAAACTGAGGTGGTGGGAGATAAATGAAAAATGAAAAGTATGTTAGAAAGACAGGAAGCCAAAGCTTTAGTGAGTGCAGTTGCACTATATGGAAAAACCTCTGTATTTTCACTGTTTCTTGAAGGAGTCACAATATGTAGTTCATTGCTTTTCTTTTTAATTGCAAGAATGCCATCACTTTGGAAAGCATAGACATTGCATCTGAATTGTCCTAAGTTTGTTTCCTTCTCCTGCCTCATCCCCACTTTGTGTGACATTTTGGAGCAGATATATTTTCCTTCTTTTCAAAAACTGACAGTATTAATTCAATCTGCAAATTCAGAGATGGAAAAGAGTTAATAGAAACATTAATAAGTACAACCTCAATAGGATTTGAACTTACAACCTTTGAAATATGAATTAGGAATTTATCTGGTAGTCTACACAGTCTTTCATTAGCAGCTGTGGGAATTTACAGGTGTTAAATTAGTTAGAGAAATGCTGCACTATTCCATGAATGCAATAAAACATAATGAGAACTACAAGGAAATAAATTAATTCTAAAAAAGGAATCTAATATAAGGGCAGCAAAGTTCAAATAAAGCCTGCTCTCTAGCTTTTAACAAGATTTCTGAGATGTCACCAATATTAGACATAATATTGCATTGTTATGCTTCACTTGTTGAAATATTTTCATTAAATGCAAACTTTAGTGATTTTTTTTTTGCCCTCCCTCTTTAAAATTTCTTCATTTAAAATATTTCTGTGTAATAGTTTGCCTGTTGAAATGATATTGCAGTGTGATAGGTTAGAATTAGAAGCCCCTGGTCTGAAGCCTCAGTCAGAAGGGTGCTGGCTGCTCCCAGGTGTTGATGCGAAGGGGAGCGGAGAGCTGCTGGAGGCAGAGCACTGAGCACTGCCCCTCAAGTTGTGGGGAGGAAGGGAAAATGGATGGACCAAGGCTGTCAGATGTGTCAGATATGTGACAGCTTTAAAAATTTTGAGTGAAAAATATGTTTCAACTTCAAGGGCATTAAAATACTGTCATCCCAGTTGGCTAATACATGAATAAAAAAAAAACAAAACCAAACATGACCAAATGTACAAAAGCTTTGATTTCATGATGTGAATGCTTTGCATTATGTCTTATGGGAGTTACGTTAATGCAATTTTAGGTCTTGTACTGCTTTTCTTCCTTCTGGTTTTAGAAAAACAAAAACTCAGCTATAAAGCATTTTCAGTCAACAAATGCAGGAATTAGTTGTACCTCAGTGAAGGGAGAATGAAGAAACTTGTTACAGGGGCTTATAGATGGTAGCTCAGAGACCAGCTCTGTGGGCTCAGCAAATCTGTATTATCCACATCCATGTATGACATTTTGCTGCATTACTCCCTGCAGTGTCTTCAGCAACATGTTACTGCTGGTGTACATTGCTACAGCAGCTGGAATGAAGGAAACAAATCACACTTGCTTAGTGGGGAGAGTAGTTCATTGGCGCACAGGTCTGTGATATAATCACTACTGAGAGGTCAGCACAGATGCCCCAAATCTGATCAATATAGATGTGCTAGCAATGACTCTGGGCTCTCTGTGTCTTTTGACAGAAAGCAAAGGCTGAGCAGTGGATGGATCTTATATTCAATATTTATTAGAGCTGCTTGTGTCAAGCTCTGATGTTTACAATTTGTAGAATCAGACATACCCATTTTGTCAGGAACTTTTGAATCATAAGCTGTAATGTGATCTATGCTCTTGAGTTGTGCCCAACCCGCCTGAATCTAAAGTTTGTAGAAATCTTTAAAAAACCTGCAAGCCATTCAACATGAACAGAGTGAGACAAGCCATTCTAGCATGAACAGAGTGAGACAATCTCAAATTGCTGAATATCTTCTGACTTGCTCTTTCCATTTTTCTTGAATGAGGGAGGTGGAAAACACTTCTGGATTATGATAACCTCTTTCTCCCCCTTTTTCTCCCCTGTTGCTCTGAATTTCTTCCAAAGCCTTCCCAATCATTAGGGAGTAGATAATAATTTGAGTTTTAGCCTTTGAATATTCTTCAGGAATATTTAATCAAGTAGATAAGAATAGGATATATTCAGCTTCTTTAAGTTTATACCCACGAGTTTCCTCTCTCCCAGAATTTGTGATCATCATTTACAGCAAGTGAGATAAGCTGAATAAAGGTCTCCAACCCTTGAAAGAACATGGTGAGAAATACCCAGCTATGTTAGAGAATTTTTTTTTTGTTGATTTTTCCAATGAGGAAAAAGAGCCTCTGCTGCTTGGAAGCCCTGGTTGTGAGCAAGCAACTTATATTGGTGATGGTACCGCCCTCTTCTCCAGGGTTTTTCTTGAATCAGTGAATCCTGATGGATTAGTTATGGGACAGATATATTGCAGGCATGTGGACTGATTGTCAAGTTAATGTCTGTGGGTTTTCCCATTTCGTGTTAGCTGTCTTGTTTTCTGGCTTTTTCTATTTGTTAACATCTATTTTATATTGTGATATATCTTCAGTGTGGCATCCTGTAGTAAATACAGGAAAACTAGGACTTGTTGGCAGCAAACACAATTTAGGATAAAATTGCTGTTAACCTTGAATTCAGCTGTGTTGTATGACTTAAAATGGATTAGGAGTCTTTTCTGGTCCTTTAGAATTGCATCATTTATATATGGGTATATTGTTTTCATATATTTAAATATATATTATTTACATTGAACAGTATATTGAATTGAACATGCTTTGAGAAAATATATTGGCATTTAATGATGCTTCATGACTTCTCAAAATTAAGGTTGAAACATGCATCACAAAAATGTTTCCTACATTATTTAAGAAAACATAATTTTTTCATTTGTCATATTGGTGAGATAATGGCATTCAAATAATTCCCAATTTGCAGTCTTTGCATATAGAAAATTCTTAATTTACAGATTTAAGACCATTTTGTTTCATCAATTTAAAGTGGGGCTACAGATACACATGTATCACTGTATAGATTTTTGTGAAACAACAAGAATGTCTTAATATTTTAGTTCTTAGAAAAAAGAAATGACCATTACAAAATACACAATAACCTGAGCAATCCTAGAAGTTCTGTTTGATCACATTTTAATTAAGATTATTTTCTTTAAAATACTTAATATTTACTTGAGACCTTTAGGATTGCTCACACATTCTCTAGAATGCAAATCATACTTCAAAATTTAATTACCCTATTTCCCTTAATTTTGTATTTTGGAAGTATTTATTTATGTCTTTTAACAGAATTTTTTAGTTTCTTGTGCATTTGTGTTGCTGGATATCACTGTTAGGCGAGTGAGAGGATTTTGGTTTTGTTTTTTCTGAGGGAGGTGATGTAGGACACTTGAAGAGGATGCAGGTGGCTCAAGGGTCTGCAATACCTCCTGAAGGTGGGCTAATTTACCCTCCTCAGCACTGTCAGACAGAAGGCTGCTGACTTTGTCTCAAAACAGTAAAATTTCAACTGTGCAAGTTTTACTGGGTCCAGATGGATGTGAGTCCTTGCTGTTGCTATATGCTCTTTGTTCCTGCATGTCTCATTTCTGACTGGAGACCTGAGGACAGTGCCCTGACTTCTTAGGGTAAAGCATGACCCTCACACATTCTTTTGCTATAATAAATACTAGTGGGATTTTTTTTTCTCAGGCTTGTACCAAATGATACCAACAGTTTCAGGTGACCTTGTGTTCGCTGTCCAGTCATTCCTTTAAAAACAGTTTCACTGTGATGCTTTGCTTGGCAGTGAGTTTCTAAATACTCCACTGAAGAATCTGTAACACTTAAGAATTTCAATGTGAACTATCCCCTCCATTACAGGAGTGCAGACTCAATGACTCCTGTTCTTTTCTGTGGTTAACTGAGGGGACAAGCAGTTATTCACTGTACTTTTTTACCAACTGATCATATTTAATTGTGCTTGGACCCTTCCCACATGCTCTGTTATGCAGGTATGGTAATTCAATTCATACAAAATGAGCTTTTTTTCCCCTCTGCGTTCAAGATGAGCTCAGATCTGGCTTCTGGACTCAACTCTTTATTCAGTCCTTCTTGTACCTGGAAGTTTCCAGAGATTCCCAAGCTTCTGTCTCATGCATTCATTTTACTGTTCTATTTCTTGATTTTTTAAAAGCAGTTTGACACAGCTGAATTGACTCTTTGAATCACAATCTGTTGTAGGAAGTATGTAGAAAGTACTAGGAATACTCTCCAAAATTTCTGAGTTACTGTCAGAGGTGAGCTAAGCATTTCTGGAAGCAAGTATGATTGTAATCCAAAATCTTCTTGGAAGAGAAGAGTCAGAGGTTTTGTGTGTCCCTGCCTCATATCTCCCACTCCTGTTCAGGGGGAAACTGCTTTGGAGACCCTTCCTGTTCAAATAAATGTGGGCATGTCCATTACTCATAGCAGTAGTAGGCAATCAGACTCTTGCTCCCAGGAAAAATAAAGAACAGAATTCTGGGGTTTAAAATGCATGCCCTGTCTCTTTTTAAAGAATGTGAGAGTTCCAGAAGGGGTCATTAGGCAGGATAGCTTTGTATGTTTGGTAACTTTCTTGCAAGGGTCAAACCAACCCCCCAAACACACTGGTTCTTTAGGCAGAACATGTGCAGCAGCACTGACACTAGTACTGGAGTGAGAACAACAGATTGTTATGCATGGTTGGATGAATTTATCCTATATCCTAAAAAATACTTTTGGCCTTCAATTTAGCAAGCTCTGACATTGCTCGTAAGTGGTGTAAAGTGTTATTGGACTGATTTGGACTGAAGAGTGTGGGTAAAATAAAAGCAGTTCTATGTTTGCTTTCTGCAGTGTTCAAAGTCTGGAGTAACACATGTAAATGAAAAAAGATTGATTAGTAGATAAGTAATAGATTGTACAACAAATATAGCCATGTGTAGGTAATGGGAAATTCTGTATGGGTTTTGGTCTGGAATTTGTATTCATCGAAAACAACCTTCAGTAGCTGTCTGGAAATCTCAGCTTTCAGACAGCTGGCTGTCCTGCTGCTTTGTTCACTTGCTTTCAGAATAACAACTGAGGATTCCAGTGGCTTGATGGCACATCGTATCTTGGGCTTGGGTAAGGATCTCATTTAAATAAAGCAGTACTTTCCATATAAAAAAAAAGTTAATATTTTAGTGTGACATGGAAAACTGATGAATGTAAGTAAGTCTGTGGGTCCAATACCTTTCTTTCAGCCTGTGGCAAATATACCACTCCTTTTGTAAAGGCCAAGAAATTAATGAATGATTTTATTCTTCCCCATTGCAGCCTGCACAGGGTAATTATGTATTATTAATAATGCAGCAGTACAAATGATATTAAATGAACTACATTTGTTAATGTAGATCTTATCCAACTGCTTTTTCCATCGGTGAACTGTTTCTCATCAGGGGGTACTAATTAGCTCTAATATGTGGAACGATGGGACAGAAATCCAATCAGATAAATAGGATAGATCTGGAAAAATCCAGGAAGGAAGAATACAATTTAAGATTCTGAGTGTATTATTAAGAGGAGAGATGAAAATTTATGCTATTTTGCTTTTACATATATTTCATGGTCATTTGAAAATAGCATCAGCTCTTGTTCTACCAGGTCCAAAAAGACTCGCAGAATAAGCCATTTGTCAAAGCTGTAATGTTAGTTTCCTTTTGCAGTAATAGAAGGACATGTGAAAGCTTTTGGAGGCTTTGCTGTTTGCTCTTGTATTTATTCAAGCTTCTGTGCTGATGAAAATTGGTGATTGTCTATTGCTGTTAGAATTTTTTTATTTAAATCCCTAACCTGCTGATAAAGTTTTTTCTCTCGCTCTGTTTGCACAAAAATCGGTTAATTTTTACCTCAATATTGTCATGCCTTTAATTGTGGTTATGCAATAAATACATGTGCATAATGCATAAATGTAAAGGATTTGATCTGACTGCCTAGAAATCAATAAAAATATTATTGTAGACTTCAGAAGGTGTAGTATGAGACCAAGTAATCATTCTTATAGTTAATGTAGTGTTGAGACCCACTTCACATCAAAATGAAACCAACATAATTTCATTTGAATGCAGGGGTTACATCTGTGTTTACAGGACAGAAATTAAATTAATCTCATACATTATTAACTCTACTTCACATTTGCATTGTGTTTCTTGTTAGTAGAGTCCAGTGGTTCTTGTATGCTGTGGGATGGACTATTATCATCCAGCTACACAGTTTTCATTTCCTGTCCATCTACAGCACCCTGACATTGGAAACTTGTTTGAAAACCTGTGGTAGCAAACTCGGTGCTCTGTCATCTAAAGGTTTGTAAACCATCACAGCAGGCACTGTTTAAAATCCTCTAGCAAGCTGGATTGCCTCATACATTTTTAAAGATAATGAATTGTACAACTTTATATGCCCTCTGCAGTGGTGGAATCTGTTCCTATTCTGTAGCGACTCCACCCTTCCCCACCCACCCATCAGTCACCCAATGACAACACTGGCGCATCCCACTGCCAGCAGCTGGTAGGGAGTAAGGGGTGTCTCGGGGTGAGGGGTGCAGCCAGCCCTGGGGTGCACCCCCAGAGCCCTGCGGGGTGGGTGGGAGCCATTGGTGGGCATGTGCTGTTACAGACAGCAGCCTCGGGAAAGTGAACACTGTTCTGAAAACTCTGCACAGCAATATATAGATTCAGAACTATTTACATTTTAATACCACTATTTCATGTAATTAAAGTAAACAGATAAACAGATCAATATGTTGAAACAGATGTATAAATATATAGATAGACATATTGCACAGAAATCTTAATATTTCATCCAAATGAAATACTCTCTTCCAAATATGCCCTGTAGGAGTTTTGCTCAGGGCTATGCTTAGGTATAGTCAAAAATTCCCGATAGCTAGTCATGAGGGAAAATATGTTCTCTTACAGATAATTGCTACTGGCAGCTAGAGACCTAGAGAATTTGATGTGCAATAATGTGACCTGACTATGTATTAAACTTTTTTGAAGGACATGTGTAGAAAAATTTTATTTGCTTCTCACACACTGTATTTTTTTTTTAATTTCACTTGTGTTAACGCATTTTTAACAGCTTTCCTATGTTTAATATCTGTTACATTTCATCCTAATAGTTCTCAGCCATAAAAGATCCTAATATTAAGTTGTTGGGTTTTTTTTCCCTCCAAACAAATGAGCTTAAAAAAGCTTAGGGTGGGAAGGAAAATAAGGCCCAGGTCACTTGTAAGGAATACGTAAACAAAGCAGAGTTGCATTATTGATGATAGAAGTGGAGGAAAAAACCCAATAAATATTTTTTCTTTAAAAATACCTGAGATTAACAATTCAGCAGCTGCTTGTTTCCCCTGCTTCAGTTTGAATATTATCTTTAAGCATCTGGTTTGTATACTTGCTTCTTACCACTCTGTTGTCTCTTAGAAAAGCCTAAAAGATGATTGCTTTTTTATACTAGAAAGGTTATATGTTGTATATTGCCTTTAATCCTATTAGAAAGCACACATTATTTATACAAAAATAAGTCAGAATTGTTTGCTATTAGACTTACCTTTTCCTTTAGTGTTGGTTTGTATTATTTATTTCCCAGTATTTGGGGTTATTACTAACCAGTGATGTGCAGTTTGAATTGTCGTAAAATGCTGGAAACTGAAAGTGAGCTTCCAAAAGATACAAAATGACACAACTTCAATAAATATATTTATATACTTTATAAAAATTCTTGAAATAATCTTGCTTTGTGGTTGGAAGATGTTAATAGGCTATATATATATATATATATATATAGTTGTTCAGTGGCCAAAGTTAAAAGACTAGAGTAATTGTTTCCCTGCATGATAAAGTACTTTTCTTCCTTTTGTTCATTTAAACCCCATCCTGGATTCCAAATTTAGATTTGTAATTGATACAAGTCACAGAAACTTTTATTTTATCTTTATAATTTCCATTATTTTTTTTGCACACTATATGTGGATATAGACAACAATACAGTGTTTCCATGTAAGTTGGCATATTTTAGTTTAATATAGACATCTAAATAAAGCATCATTTGGCATTATTTATACAAAAGAATTCTGACTTCTTATAAAAAAAGTCATGGCTTTTCAGTAATTTATAATGTGTGATATTTGTGGAAAATAGTAGAATGTAGACTGTAGGAATTAAATAGAAAATGTATTGCACGGCTATTCCTCCAGTCTCCTTGGGCTGGCCAACTTAACGGGGCTGCAGTCTTTCTTTGATGCATCCTGGTTTTGTGGAGATGAGGTCAGGACAGATGGTTTGCTAGGATTCAGCAAATCTTTAGTCTTGATCCCACCTTCATCTGAAGTTCCTTCTTTGCGTCGCTGCCACGCAATAAGGACGTTTGATAAATAAGGTTCTAGTGAGAAATTATGAAACTGTCACACAGGTTTGTGTGGAAGGAAATCCTATGGCTTCTTCATCCCTGGGGTGCATCTAACTCAGTTGAATGAGTCCTAGTATGCTGGAAACCTCTCTACCTTTCCAGACATATTTGAATTTAAAAAACAGTTGTTCCATTTGAGCTTTGATAGAGGCATTTTTGTGCTCCTTCAATTCCACAAGAAAGTATCAGTGGAGTTATAAACACACCAGGGGGGACACATATTTCCAGTTTTCTGGGGAGGCATTCTGGTCCCAGTTGCTGTATGAGGTGTGGTAGACAGGTGGCATCAGGTGGTTATCAAATACAAGATGAAGGCAGCAGCAGCAGCAGGTTACAGCCCCAGGCTCAGCAAATATTCGACTCAGCTGCAGCAGGTTCAGGCCTGAGGTGGGACAGTAAAGCTGACTCCTGCAGAAACAGAGTCAGACCTGTCACCGCTGCAGTTCATCTACCAACGTGTGCAACGGGGATGCTGCACAGACATTGTGGAGCCGTGCAGTTACAGGTCAGTCAGGCAGTTTGCACCATCTGGCTTGCTTCTTTAATCCTGAATTCCCCCACAAATGGGAATTGGGTGATACCTGGTGAATAATCCTGTTCATTGAAATGTGCATTAATTAGAAGAATTTGAAAGTTGCTTTTATGGAATGTGTAAAGAAAGACAGGTGTAAGCAAAGAAACTATAAACAGACATAAAAGATGTCCCAGACTTGGCTACTGACAGCTGCTGGAAAGGCCCATTGGGAAGGCCCAGGAAGGAAAGCATGAAAGAGACAATCCTTTGCATATGTCTGTAAGGAAATCTATATTCAAGCAAATCTATATGCCTTTCTTTTATGTATTTGCCCCAGTGAAAGTTTTTTAGCCCCAAACCTCTCTGTTTCTCCAGTATTGGTCTAATTTTCTTTCTCTTCATGTGCTGTTCTTGGATCCTTAAGACCAAAGTTGGATATAGCAACTTTACTAGTGTACTTTGAGCAGCAAAAATGTTAAAAATCATCCCCTCTTCAAAAAAAAAAAACCAAAACAAAAAACAAACACCCAAAAAACTAGATAAGCAGAGCTTTCCATCTTCTAAAATTCAAAGCATAATATGTATATTCTAACAAATAAAATAAAATCTAGGCCTATTTTAATCTTGACAGTGAAACTTTAATCACTTGAGAGTGGAGGCAGAGTGAGCTTTTACACTATATTGTCATAAACATTTGGGCTTGTTATTTCTAGCACTCAGAGCTCAAAGTCAATGGGAATCTCTCCATAAATATGAAGCAAGAGATCAATCCTGAGAGCACAGGTTTTATTAATTGAAAGGCTAGACCTCAATAAAGTGAAATATAATTCATAGAAATCAATCGATGCTCTGATACTCAAACATCCATGTAAAAACAAAACAAAACAGCTATGGTTTTAACTGCATCCTGTAACAAAGTAGATGAAGAAAGAGGACGGAAAGATGAAGAAAAAGGTCTGTCTGCCCAGAACACTGTGTCTTCTTTACACATGAAGCTCTTCTGAAGTCAGTGATAGTACAGACTGGGAAACTGCTAACTTGAGAACTGCAGCCAGAGAAACATGGGGGCAATGTACCAAGAATTTTTCTCTTTTGCCAAGCACAGTTGCATTTGTTTGAAATGGAAAAAAATTGATTAACTGAGAACAAGATTTTTCATTTCAAAGAAAAAAGAAATGAGAAATTTTCTGGCCTCGTCAATGACTTCAAAACACTTGGGCAAAGAAAATGTATAAATTTACTGTGTAATTCTGTAATGATTTAGATCAGTGACAGACAGCTTGTCTGTGAATTCATCCATGGCTATGCTTTACTGGGATTTCTAAAGCAAATGCTGAGGTCTAATTTAGGGGGGCTATTATGAAATGGTAGAACAATCCACAGGGGATAAAATTCTTTGCTAATAAACACCAGTTAAAAAATGACATAATTACTGAATAAGCACTATTTAAAATGAGAAGTATCTTTAAGTTTTTAAATAATGCACATTTAACATAGAATAGTATCTCTGAAACAGATGTCTCCTTGACATGTGCATTCAAGCTGTTGGCGGTGACCTTGTAGGGCAAAGCAGTTTTGAAAATTAGTTTTTGCCTCCCAATCTGTGAAAATAGTGCTGTAGTGAAGATTTAATAAAAGTCATAGCTTCTCATATAAGCTTATTTCAGCAAAGTAAACAATTAAAATAACAAATGTCAGCTATTTCTCAGCTTGACAGTTAACACAACACAGCTTTTGCTTAGCATGATGTACAGAATGTATGGGAGGTATACCTATAATTCATTTCATCTAGGTATGGTTCACCTATTATATTCTAATACAGTGATAAATTAACAAACAATGCAGCAGTTTTCATGGTGGTGTGAGAGCTTGGGGAAAACCCATCTGGCATGCAAAAAGTGAATGGCTAAAATAGAGGAGAAAAATGAAATTAGGGAATTTCTGAAGGATTTTAAGCCTTGCAAAGCAAAGGAAAAAAATGGTAACCCTTTCTCTTGACTTTTAGAGTTCTATTACCTACTGGAGTGGAGATAGAGGAATAAGGTTTACATTTGTATTGCAACATGGTTTTTGCCTAAAACAAAAAAAAAAAAAAAAAAAAAAAAAGCAAGAGGGCAGAGTTATGGTTTTGAGTTACATGTGCCTATGAAGTTAAATGTCTCTCAGGAGCTGAGTCAGAAGGAAGCTGCCATTGCATACTCCAAAAAAGCTTTATTCTGACAAAGGGGGATGCTGGATCTTAGCACAAGCCAAAGCAGCTCTGGGGGGTATTGCCCACTCTTGCCACCTCTTCTGCTGGGTGGAATCACCTAAAGGAAGCAGACCAGCCTTGTTTCTCAGCTTTGCAATACTGAAACAGATTCTTTATGTAAGCTTTACATTCTGCTCTGGGCATTTCTGTAGATGCATTCTTCTGTTGTTGGCCTGATAGTTTGGTGTAAAAAAAGACATAAAAATGAACATGTGAGATTCAGGTTTGCATTCTCGACCTGCACCTGAGCAACCTTGTTAATTCTGTGAGAGAAAGCAAACTATGTAGTGTTTATAGCCTCTCATTTTGCAGTTCTGCTTTTGTGAACACAACTTGAAGTGACAGAGAACGTTTAATTTCAACTACATGCCTCACTCCTTTGAATGAGCAGAACTGCTTGCTCTTGTCTCTTGGAATCCCAGAACTAAGAGAGCATACTTTGAGAAATTTGTCCTTAACCTCTGCCACAGGTTTTTTAACTGCAAGGTATATAAAAGGAATTTTTTTTCTGAATAGTTTGTGAAATAGCGATAACTCCCATTTGATTTTCTTTTCTTTCTTCCACTTATAGCTGAGAAAGCAAATTGTTGGAGACAGGTGAAAAGCCAATGGCCAATGTAAATAAGGTGATAGATTCACAAAAGTCTAAGCATGGGTCCAAAAGCAGTCAACAAGGTTATGAGCCTTCACCTCAGAAGTCAGCATTTCAAAAATTTGATGGTCAGTGACTAGGAAATTTAAAAGTCAAAAACAATGTACTTGGTATGTTTCTGCAGGAGCAAAGGGATTTTTTTTTTCCTGGAGAAGTTTAATATAATCTCTATTTGTTTGGGGTTCTGCTTTCCTTCCTGGATACAGTTAAGAAAACCTCTTATAAAAGAATAGTAAAACAAATGAGTGGGTTCTGCTCTCTCTGATTGTTATTTTAATTTTTTTTCTGATCCTGTACACTGTGGCACAATGCTTGTCATATTCAAGGAGAGGGACAACATGTTTGAGAACACTGTCAGAATACTGATAGTGCAGATCTAAATTTTTTCATGATTATCTGAGAATGCACCAGCCATAAAAGGAAAAACCCCACCCCATTCTAACTGTTTTTATTTCCTTTTAATCCTGAATGATTGGAGCACTCAAAACCAACTGTGTAGAATCTAAATATTTTTAAAAGTGGGAAAAACCATTGCATTCATCCCTTTTCTAAGTCAATGAATCAGGGAGAATAGAAATCAGTTTCTAGATGTTAATTATAGGGCTGCCCATAGGAAAAAACCTTCATCCAGCCTCCAAGAATGCACTGACTGAATTGCAACTTCTGTGTTACAATTTTATTCACACAGATGTGCTCTTGCTATATAGCATTTAAGTTTTGGCAGGTTTTGTCCTTGATGCTATGCTGTACATTGTATTAAGTAGAGCCACTAGCAAAGAGAGGTGCTACAGCCGCTTCCACATCAGCTTTCTTGCACTCTTCTCCTTGAGTGTGACACCCTATGTGAAGTGCTGGTTATTTGGCATTTATAGAAATAAATAGTGCTGGGAGTAAAACCAGCTTTTTTCTTATTCTTTAGCAATGGCTTTTATTGCTCTAAAATCTTGCTTAGCCTGATTAACAGGGCTGAGTAAAGATATGAATATTTTTATCATTGCAATCAATAAAACTGTAACCTACATACTTTTTATGGCAGCATTGATTCCATGAAGCAATGGGAAGGAATCATTCTGTTGGTTTGAAGACTGTCTGCAGAGCAATTTAGCAAGAGGAAGCCAGGAGTAGTGTGTAGTAGATGAGAGACTGGTTTGGCAAGAGTTATTGAAGTTTTCACTGGCAATTTTTGCCTTGTGAGTCTGCAGTCTGTCAGTCTCTAGGAAAGGAGTACTCAAGGTACTGAAAATAAATGCAAGCATTAAAGGTCAACTTGTGAACTCATTACCACAGGATGTGTAGGCAAAGAGAGCTGAATCCTGATACTTATATTTCTGTGGGTAGAAATGATGTTTATTTCAGCTCTGTTCCTACAGAAAGGCCTTCATTAGGTGTGTGTTTGGTCTTCCACCACAGGCTTTTTGGATTTGAGAGGGGAGCATTTCTTGAAAGCTGAACAGCCTATGGAACTTGCACTTAGAAAGTGATTAATTGTCTAAAAAGGGCAATTTCTTTAAAATTAAATAATGGAGTAATATGTATCAAAGTAGAGATCTGGTAATGTTTAGCAAACAAGTGCACTCACAGAGAAAAGTTATAGTGTGTGAATAATCCCAAGATACCTCACCTCCACAAATTGTTATGTGCCAGCTAAGCAGCAGGAGCTATGTGTGTTCTCTGAAGAACTGCAAGGTAAAACATGTTGGACTGCAGCATGCTTATTTTTTTGAGAAGCTATCTGGAAAATAGTAGAAGACACTACATGTTATTTCACATTTTCCAAGTGCATGCAGATGCAGGTGAGTTACCAGGGCTCAGCTGTATGTTCACAGCAGGACACAGCAAACTGAATATGTATAGGTCCCCCATGTAATGAATAGTATTAAAATCACACTATTAGGCAAATCACCCATGCCTAAAACATTTTTGAGATGATGCAATGTGTTTGTGAGTGTATTGTCTTAAAACATTGTAACTCAGTGAATGAGCACATAGAAATTATTTGCTGTAGCTGTTCAATTACAAAACACCTTATATCAGTAATGGTAAGAAGGTGGTATATGGAGCACGGAACAAGTTCTTGGCTGTAGTTTTCTATCAGATATACCTTAATTATTGCCAGGACAATGTCAGTCCAAATATTAAAGAACTTTGGCTTATAAAGTGATTATCTTTCTACAGTGAATGTAAACAAAAATCAGTGTCTGTAAAAGGACTGAGGCAGAGATGCTGCTGGAGCCAGAAGGAGGGTCGGGTAGGATCTGTGCTAGCTCTTGCAGGCCCGTGTTCCCTGACAGATGTGAGCCAAGACTGGAGTCTTGCTGTGCTGAGAGCCAAATCAGCTCTCAGACTTCAGTGCTGCATGTGCTACTATGTGTTGTTTGTAAAGGCCCCCATGGCACCACTGGGACGCTTCAAGGGGTTGTCCTCAACATAGCTTAAAAAAGTACAAGTTGGAATTTTTCAAGCCCTAACTCTTATAAAAACTCGTATTTGATGTGTTATGTTTATACAGATCGTTGTGCTTAAATATTATGTTTCACTTCATGATACTTTTGGCATTTTCAGTATTTATGCAGTTATGGTTCACAAAATAAACATGATGTTCTTGGAACTACTGGGAAGGATCTTGCTGATCCAATTGTGTATAAAATAGGCCCATTCTACTTGTGCAACTTTATAAAGAGAAAATTCTGGCTACATCAAAGATGGTTATAAGCATCAGGAAAGAACTTGTAATTCCCACAGGCCTAATACAGCTTTTGCTATGATCTGTGTCAATATATGTATACCAGAGTGGGTCAAGCAATCTGAAAGAGCTTAAACATTTGTCTTTGACACAAATAGAATAAGGCTGTTGTGTTATCTTTTGAAGGTTTTAAAATACAGTGTTAATAATCACTATTACAGTGCCTCTTTTCACATGCTATGTTCAATTATCTCTGCAGTGAGAGAGTAAGGAGATCCTATTCCATTTTCCTTTTAAGGCATACACTTTCAGCACTGGAATTTTAGGTGCTTCTGATAAGTGAATTTTTGTTTTGGTCATGTTTTTCTTTCTCCTTACATGTTAGTAAGAGCTGAATTGAATGTATCTCATCAGTTTGTATCGTTCCTTCCTGCCATGGGGGTCTCAGAAAATACAAGATATTTGTAGAGCTGTTTTATATGTAACTGTCTGCAATCTGAGCCTTGTTCTGTTCAGTCAAAGCTCCAAGGTGAGCAGTAGTGATCAGCTTTCACATATTTTTCTCTCTATTTATGAGTATGTTTATTTTCAACGCTAATTCACCTGTTGCAGTGCTTAGGTCCAGGCGTGAGGACAAGACTATTTCTCTAGAAACTGGTAACTAGGTAGGCATTTACCTACTTAGGAACACTTATTCCCTGTGATTGTTTCTCGTTATAGTGTTGTCTGGCTCACAGTGGAGACTTCTGTAAAGGATTGCTAAATTAAACTAAAATAAAATATGCTTTATAGGACATTGTTATAATCATAGTGGTGAATTCAAAATAAATGCCCTTGTCACTGGTCCCAGATTTCAGTAGGAAATACCTGTGATCTTTGGAGATTTTAGTATAATATTGCAGCCTTGGGCAGTAGTGTCTGAATGAATCGTTCCATTACTGGAGTGTGAGTACATGCTGCATGTTTAGCTACACCTGAGGAGGGACAGGGTGTGTCCTTTCCTCTTTTTTAAATTTCTCATGTTATGGTTTCATATAAACCTAAGGGTTTTTCCAGCAAAACCGATAGGAAATGCAGGCACTCTGCACTTGTTAAATGGTCTTTATTTTCCAGGATGCTAAGCACCTTTTGTGCTTAGTGACTCAAAGGAAACTGTGCTTGCTCAGCACCTCAAAAATGTTAGTCCTTACTGCAGGTAGGCACAATTGGAAATATTGGCTGTTTTCCCAGAAGGAATTTGGTTTAGCACTGTGCAGAAGAGGAGAGTTTGTCTTACCCACCCTTTGTCCTCAGGCTCACAGGTGACTTATATTTAGCTGTTATTGCGGCACAGAATAACTCATTACAATGCAAGAGCCCAGTCTTCATGCTTCAGTCACTCTAAAGACTCCTCTAGTAAGCAGCACTGCAGCTCTTTTGTAGTGGAGAGAGCTTTAAAACTATTTAAAGCTGAGAGCATATATGAAGCATCTTCCTTGAGAATCATAACTTTTTACAATGCTGGGTAAATGCTGCTCACTTGCATTTGGTGTAGCAGAATCAGTAGCACTTGACAGCAGATTACTTACAGAAACTAAAACAAAAATATCATTCCTTTTTCTCTCTTCAGTATTGGTAAAAATTTGAAATGCACTCCACTAAACCAGAGAAATAAGGAAAGTCCTGGTAGAGAGGCTTCTACACTGGCTGGTAGATTTAGGACAATAATGTAGAAAGGGTGAATAACAACAGCTGTATCTGCTGTAGCATGGATTCTCTCTCTGCCCAATACTGGCACCAGCAATAGTGTCATCAGCCCAACGTTTTTGTCACAAAACACTTGGAAAAGCAAGACTAATGATCTAAACTTAGGGATTGCCACTGACCCCCCAAGAAATCTAAGCACTATTATTTATCTTATTATGGGTTATTATTTTTGTAGCCTGTTACTTTATATCCTGTTTTAGAACACAGTTTAGGGACATCAAAGGCATCTCAAGCTCGATTTCATTAATAAAGTGAACTAGAATGCTTGTATGAGGCTGCTATTTTGTGGAATAGCTGTCTCCCTAAAAATAATGGATTTCTGTGGACAGCATATAATGTTGACTTTGCAGCTTTTATAGATTTCCTATGCTCTAAAGATTAAATCTTTTCAGCTACTAGTCATTCACTTAATAGATTGCTTATATTGACAATGACTATTCCTATTTCATGAATATAAAAGAGAAATTAATTTGATAATTGGTTCTATTTACTGGCATTTTTCAAGTGAAGGTTAATATATCTTCTATAGATATTGATTTCAAGTGGTGCACATGTATTGACCGAACTTAAAGTTCTCTGCCCTCTGCAGAGGAGGACTCTTCCAACTAGAAATAGTAAAGTGAATCCAAGGAAAATATACTATTTTAAATGAAACTGCCAGCACATAGTTTCAGACAAATGTACTTGCAACTTCACTTGCTACAGGATAGTACTTTTAAACAGATTTCTGAAAAAAATAAAGAGTCTTTTCTTGTCAGAGTAGTATCAGGACAATTTTATTAATCTTCCTGTAAATGCAGGGAAGTCAGCTATTAATAGATTTATAATTTGGAATACATATGGAATATGGACTTATGAATAGAATTATAAAAGGCACTGTTGGTTTGTGTTTAGCATTTTGCAGCAGCAGTAGTAAGAACATGGTATTTCAATCATCCAGAAGCAGTTTAAAGTCTGGGTTGTACTGTAACCAGAATGATGCAGCAGAACTCAGTTTCTTTTTCATGCCAAAGTAAAACTGTATCACATAAATGTATCTTGGAGACCTTGCCAATAGTTATCACAGTCTCTATTGAGAAATGAATTACCAATTTTTGCTAAATGATTAAACATGACACATGTAGTTTAGCCGGGTCTAGTTGTGTTGCTTGCTATGGGGCTTTAGTCTGTGTTTTATGATTTGGCTACAGTAAATCCGAATTACCTGTAATTTGTTTCTCTCAACATGTGTGGTCTTGTACTATTTTTGAAAATTAAATATAACTGCTTATCAGACCATTCACATGGAGGGTTGTCCTCTTCCTTTGGCAATTAGTAAATGGGATTTTGTGTTTAGCTTGAGCTATGGGGTATGGCCAGAGAAGATGAGCTTGCTAACCCATTCTGCACCATGCCTCAGTCCAGGCACAGCTTTCTGGAGAGGGTGGCTGCTGGTGGCATTGCTACCCTTCTGCTGAAAGGTGCTAGATTTGAGGGTGCCTTTTGGGGTGGATGTGTAAAACCAGCTGTTTCTGCGTGCCTCCTCTCTTTGCTCCTGGCAGGTTTTCTTACCAGCCCCAAGTGGCTGTTATTGGTTGCCACGTCCCAGGAGCAGTGAGGACATGCATGTCAGCAGGTGGTTCTGGTTCAGCAGAGATTTATGTGGTTTTTGGTGTCTGCTAGGCATTATGAAAGAGCTCCATAAGCTGCCCCATGGCTTTGATTTGGTTTTCATTGAAACACATTAGAGAACTTGTTCAGCAGGCTATTTCTTCTCTGCTTTGATACAGACTGAAAGGCTTAGCATAACATATAGTGTGTAATTTTTACCAATGTGGTGTTAGTGAGGATTACAGTAAGATATCTTTGACTTTGTTTAGAATTCTCTTTAAAGATACTGCCTCATTACTTAAAGCCTGTTGTCCTTGCATACAGATTCCATTTACTGTCTGTGTATTAACTCTAACTTGAGTTTGGTCTAACATGAAACCATGATGCTGAATGCTCTAATAATTTTCTTTTGAGTTAACAAACTGAAAGGAAGTAAACACAACCACTATCGTTAGCAAAATTTGGCAGTCCATAAAATAATATTTTTTTTTCTTTTGGTACATTAGTTCCTCTAACAATTGAATAATCTAATCTAATTCTGTGGCTTTTTAGTATAAAATTTATTTTTAAAACCAATTTCTTGAAGTTTGCCATGTTGTATCTTGATTAAGATTAATTAATTGAAGAAGGGTTAACTCAGGTGTGGTTAACTTACTGTGAATATGGAACCTGACTTAAAGCAAAGATCCTGAGCGTGAACAGATTCACAGTAACACTTCTGCAACTCCTGCTCTCTTCTGGAGGTGTTGTATTCAAACACACCTAAACTCACCCGGTTTAGCTGCATGACCTATGGGATTGTAGTTGAAGACTCTATGGCTGTAGGCATACTGAATCTTATTATTTCAGTAATATTTCGTCCACCAATTTATAAATTAAGTATTTAACATGTAGAAGCTGTCATGCTTCAAAAGATTATGGGGCTCAGCTTTGTCCTACTTCAGGAAAGAATTGTATTTGTTGCAGTGTAGTTTTACCAATGGATCATGAATCTGGAGTTTTGTTTTATGTCTGCTGAATAAATAACTCTTTGATCCATAGATCACACAGCAGGCACTGACTAGTTTCCTTTGTTGGATGCCACCACTTATACTAGATATCTTAGATACAGAATTTTTGCTATGTTGTTAAAAAAATTATGGCCTGAATATTTTTGGACGTGATGCGGTCCCTCCCAGTGTTATGTTGGTATACACAAGAGTTTCTCTTAAAGCATGTCAATATTCACCCTGCCATTGAAGGTGCTGCTACTGTTATGGACTTTAATGGGGTATAGATCTTTCCCAGAATCTGAGAACTAAAAGACTGCATATAGCCTTGCCTGTCTTCATTTTGGAGGTGGACAAGACATCATATTAGGTAGGTCAGCACATCAGTAAGTATTGAACTAACCATAAAGGAGCCTTGGAATAGTGGGTAAAGAAACATCGATTTTTTTTTAATGCTAGAAATATTTGTGCATAGAATGGATTTCCACATTTGCCCTTTACTACTGCATTGACAAAAAAATAAAAATCCACACTTGTTTGTTTTCCATCAGGTGGAAATGTGTAATACACACAAATATTTGCCACCTTGTTTGACCTTGTCCCAAGATATTTACATCTTGGTACCCATTTAAATTTTCTTGTTTTGTTGGACTTTGAAGTACTCGGCAGTGAAAGAGATGTTGTTGACATACCAAATATTAATTTTAGCTTTAACTGCTTATCATACTGTATATGCTGCATGGAAATGAGAAACATTTAAACCAGTTGACTTCATCTGCTCTTTTCAAGACAGAAGTATATTTATTTAAAGGAAGGAATAAACAGCCAAGGTTCAAAATTCTGAGCCTAATATACCTGAGTAAAATAATAACAAACCCTTTCTTAGGGATATTTGAAAAACATCTGTGTCTGTGCTGAAATGCTCCTTGCCTTAAAAAAAAGAAAAATAAACCCCATCAAAAACAAACCAGAAAACTGCAAAATGAAACTGGCCTGTATGTCTGTTAAGATGTGGCCATTCTGAGCTGAACTTTTTGGTAACAGTTGATGGCAAATCCTTCTGATGTCTGTATGTACAAGGATGAAGGATCATTATTAGTGCTGGCTTCTGGGCTTTTTGGGGTTGTTACGTTATGTATGTGTAAGTCTATTTGAGTCTGTTCCCTGCACTTCCAAAAGTAGAGCTTAAATTAATGCAGTACAATATTCTACTTTTTTTAAAAGCAAACCTTGAAAAGTTCTAGCCATGCTTTTGCTATGTGGCTACTGTGGTTCTGATTCATCTTTTGGCTTCTGGCCTCATCTGCTGCTCTTGATATGTGTGATGTTAACAGTTGTATAAAATATGTTCTGCAATTTTACCTGTGCAAGGGAAGTTGCAAAAGGGTGGAAGAATCCTCCTGTCACCCAGGATTATGTGATTCAGATTTTAGACTGGAGACCAAAAATTATACTTGTAACTTTTTCATAACTACTGCTATTTGTGTATATAACAGATTTTCAAAACAGTGATCATGTTGTAATATCAAAATACAAAACTCATATATATCCAGTAAAGAGTATTGTGTAACAAAATCTGTGATGAGTATGAGAGTGAAACTTATAATGAGTAATCCAGCATTTTAAAAATCTGTAGAAATGGGCCCACTAACTTCACAGAGTTTATTTATTTTTTAAAGGCCCAGCAGCAGTTACAGGAATTTGTGCATTAATGTGTGGAAGTATATGAGTTGTTAGTTTAGGGTGCCAGGGAAATTCCTGCAAAACTGAGTATTAAGGTGGGCAAAGGTGCTAGGATAGATCACAGAGGAAGCTGAATAATATTGCTTATTTCAGGAAGGGTTTGAGTGCTCTATGCAATCTAAATGACATTGCAACTGTGTGAGTTCCACCAAATCACTCAAAATTAGTATGGAAATGGAGACGTCTTCTGAAATTGCATAGTGTACACCTTTATTTAAAAAAAATGTTTGCAACTTTTCTTTTGAATGTCTGTATTTAAATTCTTCCCTATCAACAGAATTGATGCTTATTCTCTGTATTTGAATGGCATTCAGGTAGTTTTAGTTGTGTTTATTGTTTGAATGATCTGCATCATTGGTACTTGCTGCCTGCTTTGTAATTTGTTGCTGCAGGTGAATGTGACTTTGAATCAGTCTTTTTATCTGAAGATAATGTTTTTGAGCAATCTGAAACAACATTCAGCAATTCCAGCTATGGCCCCTGTATTTAAAACAGCACCTTGCTGATTTGCTTTGTCTGTTTTTCACTGTAAGCCTCATCATGTGTATTCCCTGACATTGTTCTGGTACTTTTTATAATGTCTACACCTAGCTGATCCATGCAATTCTAGCTATGGTTTTAAGTTTACAATGCATTTGTGTTAAGAAAGCCAGGATCTCAGCTGGTGCAAGTTAGTATAGCTCTCCTGAAATCAATAGCGCTCTGCCAGTTTCTACTCTTTGATGATCTGGCCATAATAATATAATATTACTGAAGAGATAACACAGTGAAAAGGAAGCATTATACTGATTCAGCTGGGGCAGCTATTAGATTGGAGTGCTGCTGAGCACATATTGTCTAATATTCACCTAATGGCTGATATCCATTTCATGAGACAAAATTTTTAAATCTCCACTAAGCGGAGTTAATGAAGTTAGTTCTTCAGTGTAGAGCATGTGATTAAAAAAAAAAACAAACTTCAGCTCTTTACCAAAATGCATAGTCTTCTGTTGGAATAAGATCAGCTGATAAGATTAGTATGTAAAAGTGAGTTTTGCCCACTTGTCTGCAAGGATGTGGCACCAAGGCTTTATGGCTTTATTAACACTACTGAAATTGAAAAGCTTATTGTATGAATGCCCTTTCAAAAATCCTAAGATGCTTCTATTGAAACTTTTATTGTGAGTAACCATTCTTAGGGTAACTCAGAGTAAAATGCAGCTGGTTTACATTGTGAAGAAAACATTCAACATGTCTTGGTAGATCTCTATAGTATCACATACCTTTGTTTCCTTTTGTAAATGGGAATATGCTCTCACACATAGTGTAAATTGCAATATCTTTAGAGAAAATGCTTTTAGGGATAAAATGATTATGAAAACAGAATAACAAGTTTCACTTCTAAATGTGCAAAGATTCATAATATATTGTTCTAATTATACTAAATCATATTTTTCTCTCACTCTACTGAGAAATTAACTATAGTGGCTCTTTCAGGTAACTTTTTATAGCACTGTGATATCAAAGGCAGATAATATTATTGTCTCTTCTTCAGTATGATTTTAAATAAGTTGTAATCTTCATTTAATCTTCAAGTCAGTTATTAATTGCACTCAAGCTTTTTTGCTCAGTTCACCTCTAATTTAATGACAGTCAAAAAAAAGATTTAATTTTCATACTTTTATCCTCTAGCACATGCTAATGGTGAAGCCAGTGTTTTTATTTATGGTTTATTGTCCTAATATTACTGCAATATACAGCAGAGCTATGCATAAGCACTTGGGCTGGCAGGAGCACACATAATGTCTGGGCTTACATGCGGGGTATTGGATGGAAGTCTTTGGAATACCATCTGTGATTGCTCAGATATATCTTATTTTCAGAGTTCATTCCATAATTTTTTTCCTAAAGTTCTAGTAAAAAGTGAAGTGACAAGTCTCTAAGTTAACTGTCTGCCAATGCTCTGATTTCTTTTGTCTTTTAAAATTGAGATAGAAAAAAATATATATATATGTGAAAATGAACTTTGGGAAGTAATGTGACATTTTTACTGCATTTTCTCAGTGTTGAAAATGGCACTTTCTCCTAGCCAAATATACTTTGCAATGCTTGGAGTAGTACTTCACAATATTTCAACTGGCTTCAAAATGTGGTTTTTTTTTTTGGTTTGTTTGGTTTTTTCTGTTTATTTAAAAAATCTTTATTGTATCTAATTCAAAAACTAGAGTTGTGCTTTTCGATTGCAGATTTGTCTTTTATATTGAAAGAGATTTGCTCTCTGTTCACTTTTTAAAGAAAAACATGTATGCTGAATGAGCACCTTGCATAGTTCTCATAAAGCAGAGTTACAGATCACCCATATTTTCCCTTACTCTTTGGAGAAATAAGATGGATTGGCCTTCTCCTCTCTCATCAAATTCTTTTGCTAATTCTTCCTTGCTCAGCTTACAAGCAGGGACAATGGCCACAAATTCACCCTTCTTACTGCTTGCCTGATCAGAATGCTGAATAACAATGGAACACCTTGTAGCCCTTCACCTTCCCTGGCCAGCAACAAGGAAGTCCATTTTGGAAGTAACATTTTGGGCAGTGTTTCACACCTGACTTCTTTCAAGAGACTTACAGACTCTAAGGGTTGAGACCAAAGATCAAAAGCTTTTGTGTGTACTTTATCTATTAAGGCCATTGTCTACATGAATGTAACAAAAAGATAGCTGGTGAGCTTAAGTTTTGTTCATTATCCTTGATAGTTCTTTCTGTTTATAGCATTCCTTTTCAGACAGTTACACTAATAATAATGATGCTTGGATGGACATATGGATGAAATGATCGTGGATCAGGCAGGAAAACTTAGCTGAATACTTTATTGGCCCCTGACAATCACTTTTACTTAATCTGTATAGAGTGAGCTGATGCATTTGCCTCCGAAATTTCCCCTTTTACTGGCTGTTTCAGATACAATGTAGCCTGGTTGCTGAACTTTAATCTGTCAGAATTATTCAGATGTATTTTCATGTGTCTCAGAAATAGTAAACCTTAAATCAGAGTTATCCACACATTAAAAGAACGAAACCATACAAAGTTATTTGTAGTGTATCTACTATTTGTTAATGTGTATTGTCTTTGTAAAATGAGTAAGGTTTTCTTTTCCAGCACCCTAGGTAGGGGAATGGTAACTACAAAAGAGGCTTCATACTTTATAACATTTTCAAGCCATTGTGTATAACAAGTGGTGTTATGGCATATCAAACCAAGACAGGATGATCCCTCTTCCCTTGGTTTGATATACTTTCAGCTTCTTTAAAGGCTCTTGAGATCAGGACCTCTACAGAGTCTTTGAAGCTTGTGTTTCTCTTTCACTAGAAAGTGAAGCCTTGGCTTTTAATGGCAGCTCTGCAAATATCTCATCAATATTTAAAGTGTCAAGTGTACCTCTGTTAGAGGTACCAATCACAGATCAAAGATAGTAGCACCGAGGTGCAGCATTTCCTTCAAAGATCTTCACAGTTCAGCTTTCCCTTCTGTTGGCAAAGAACTTTTTAACATTCGTTGCTTGCATGAGTCTTAAACATGTTGTTTGACAACTGTGGGGAATTAAATGTTTTGTTACCATAGCCAGTGAGGATGGTACAATAGTCTTGAATAATCCTTTGGGCTTGTTTAAGAAAGGAGAATGCTCGGAAAGCCTTTTGCTGGCTGTTTCTACCTTTCTTCAGTTGAACAAAGTCTGTTGCAGTTAATGGTAAAAATGTCATGCTATTTGAAGAGGTCAAGAAGAATTCAAAATGGATGAAAGTTTAGTGACAGGTACAAATAAGCTGTAGTAGGATAGTTCTTTTTTGCCCTTTTCTCTTTCAGTGAGGATTTAGGATGATTATTTCCTCGTATTTTTTATATCCTCTGTTGCCTTCCTTCTACTTATTGTGTAAAGCTTGTGAATATGGCTGTAAAACCTAATCTTTGTAACTCTTCTAGTTCTTACTTGGTTGTTTTGCTTTTAATATCTGTTAAAACAATAACAATAATAATTACACTAATAAGGATTCTGAGTATTTCATTTATGATTTATCTATTCCCATATTGTAATTCTGATTGGCACATACCCATAGATGTAGTCTAATGTCAAGGTGCTTAACAGAGTTTGAACGGTGAATGGCTGAAGTCATGGCTCTTTAAAAGAAAAGGGATATTTGGATTAGGCATGCTTCATGGTTGTGTGGAAAAGAGAAAATTAGTATTAAGGATCTTATCAGATGACTCTTGTTCAATACAGAATACTTAGGTTCTTTGAGCTGCTATGTGATTGTCTCCAGAGTGCACTGGGAGCAACAGGTCTGAAATGTATGTCATTAGAGAGTGTTCACCCTGAAGACTGTCTTTTGCTGAATAACATCTTGTAAAACAAAGAAATTTTTCTTCCTCAAGCAGTTCGTAAACTTTCCAGTTGTGAACCTCAGAATAAATTTAAGCATTACAGAGGAGTATATGGCAATTTATATTTTTCAAAGCTGTTGGCAGAGCAAAGAGTCTACTACTGCTGTTGTACAGAGGAAAAGGGTTGTTGTACTGCTGTTGTACTGTTCTACCCCCTACAAGGCTGTTCTTTTGCTACTCCTCATTAATGAATGTGTCATGATCCAGATTTTAGTATGTTTGGATATTTTGGTGTTTTCTACTGACCAGCTTATAAGTCATATGGATTTCAGATGGCAAGAGATCTTACCAAATAACAAATTTACTTGGAAGAATCCTTGTAAGCTTTGAGGCTGCAGTGGGTTTTCATGTACGGGTGTTGTATCTGCAACAATCCTCATTCACATCTGTCAGCACTCATAGTACACTGGTGTTCGGGTTCTGGGTGGCTGTGTATAAACCACTGGCTCTCATTTGTCTTTAGAGACATTTTTTCTGGGACCTCTGTTTCAGGGAAGAGTCAGTGTAGAGCGCAGGATTTTGCCCTAGAGTAACAGCATTGATGCTGTTTGGAAAGAAACTTTCAGAATGACATCGGCTAACATTCAATTCTTCTGTCCTTTTTTCTTGTGCTGGAGATGTTCTGTGACTTTGTTTAATGAATGTGGCAAGGCTATAAGTAAAACTGGCAGTGGAAATGCTGGCCCAGTGCTATGAGCTGCAGACCATTTATATCCTATCAAGACCATTGAATTGGCTGTATGCCCAGGAATAGCAAGGAATCTTCCTGCTCATGGCTGCATCCTGCTTTTGGAAGAGGATTATATGTAAGCTGACAGTATGGCAGAAATGTTCCTTAAGTTAATTTTCATTGTGAATAAACTCTGTGCCTTAAAGTGTCCAGCTGAGATTTGACTAGTTCTAGAAGTGGAGAATCTACCATCAGTGGTGGAAGACTGCTACCCTATTTTCTTTTACCTGGCTGTTGAGATCAGCAATTTATTTTAAATTAGGATTTACCTCTCAGCTTCCAGCTGGGGATTGTGTTGTACCTCTGCCTACTCAACAGAAGTAGGCAGAGATATCCTATAATTATGCGTTCCTAGGTTTATTACCCTATGTTTGACCATGTTGAAATTAATATAATTTGTGCCTCCTTCACTACAGTGATCTGGGCTCTTCTCTTCCCACCTAACTTGTGCCAAAATCCTCTTTGCTTGTCATCTTGATAGGTAAAGAGTCAATATTTTCTTACAGGGACTGATAAAAATGCTAAATAATTCTAATATGAAAATTTGATCTCTGTAGGAGTTCAGAAGACATCTACTATGAATTGTCCACTTGCAGTTGTATTTTGAGTTCTGTCAGTTTATAAATTTTCAAATTAATAAATTTTTTTACTGATCTTTTCTAAATCTTTATTTAAAATGACACACAAGCAGCTTTAAGATGACCTGTGCCTGTGTCTGAAGTCATATTAACTCACTCCATTAGGTCATACCACAACTTTTAAAGTAACAAGTGATCCATTATTTTTAATAGTTTTCTTTAAGAAGTTCCCTGAATTTCATGAGCTACCAGCAACAAAATAAGCTTTTCTCCAGCTCTTGGATCAGAGTTTTCTACTTTTGCTGATCTGAAAAGAAATCTTAGTGTGGTAGCTTCTCAGTATTACTTCCCTAAATCACTTCTGGTTGGTAGTATATTTTCTTGACAGTATTGAATCGTATTGGAATTCTCCCAAATTCAGAATGAAGCTAGTTCGTGAGCCTTTCAGTGCTGTTTGTTTTTTAATAGCCTTTCTACTGTATTAATCTATTATAGTACTAATACTGCTGTTAGAATGCATTTTGTTGCTAATGTACTTTGAAAAATCCTTATTGTCCTTAATTGTGTCAGCCATTGATTTCTCATTGACAATAGCCTCAAGCATTCTAACAATCTCCTGACTCTTAATTTATATTAATTGCTATCAATGTTCCCTTTTTTACTTTAATTATTTATTTTTACACATGCTTTTACTTTCCCGGTAAGTCTTTTTTCGCTAATGTTGATTAATTTTCCCTTGATTATGGATTTTGTGGCATCTAATGCAATATTTTTAACTCTTAGCAGTTATCATAGAAATGATTTAATGGGTCTTCATATTTTAAACCATTTAAAAATGGTTTCAACCACACTATGTTCCACACTCATGTGAATTTCAATCTCTAGATAATTTTAACTTAGTGTATTCAACTTGTGGGCAATGTGATGGTATGTATTGTAGAATAATAAGGAAAAAATTTAGAATGAGCAGCCAGTACACAATTTTCTTAAAGGTCTATAGATGTGATCCTCAGCATGTTGAAATGACTGTAGGTTAATATTTAGCAGTCTTCCAAAAGCCGTTATTATTTCAAGTGGTTTGAACTTCTGTCTTTCAGCTTATCATATTCAAATATGTAAATGGTTCTTCTGTCTAAACACTGAACCAAAAATGCATTTAAACCCTCCTGATGCAGACAAGTTTACATTCTCTGAAAAGATAGGCTATCACAAAGAAATACTAGTGTGTTTTATTAAAGGTTATAAAAAATACATTTTTTTCTTTAAATATGAAATTTTGATAGAAATTTAGAAGTGTCCTCCTTTTTCTCTTCGAGAAGTATGGTCTGGTGAGTTTTTAAAGAAAATACAGAAACTTGGGCTCTCACTTCCTGGTAAGACACCTCACATCCTTGAAACTCCTGAGCTATATCTTAACTATGGTGGATTGTTGGCTAAATCCAGCACTGAGAGCCCTCTCTTTATCTATGCAGCTGTGCTAAATGACACTAAAATAAAAAGTAATATAAGATAAAATGTTTTCTCACTGTAAGCAGCATAACTCTATTGGAGTTTGAGGAGATAACCATGCATGTGTCAGGGATGTATGGATTAGTACTGAGCTCTGTGATGCTGCAGCTAAACTCATGGTTTTGATGAGCATATAACTAACTAAAACAAGTAATTTTTACTTGAGTGTGGTAAAAGCAACACATGCCATGAATTTCTACAAATATGCTGAAGATTTTAATCTTTTAGCGATAAGAATTGACATATTCTAATTGGTGACTGTGGTGGAACCAGCCTGTTTGTCTTCTGTTGATCTGTGTGACCTTAGTCAAAGACACTAAATAAAATGTATCCATCTGAACCAAACAAAAAGGAAACACATAATTTAGTAGAAGGAAAAGTTGGTGTTTGCAGATTTAGAAGATAATATTTAATCAAAAGCCATCAAGAATTCTGCCACAAAATGTTGTGCCTATTTATATAAATAATTCCTTTAACTGAAGGTGAAGTTGGCTAAAACTAACCTCTACTGCAGTAAGGACAGGTCAGTTTGCCAAAGGCAGTGATAAAGACTGGGCTAGATTCAGCTGTTTCTTAAAATGGTTGTGGCTCCAGGAATGAATTTGCATCGGTGTACAAGTATTTAAATAACCTAACAGGTTTAGCTGCCAAATCCTACATGGAAACAGTATGTGAGTGGGCTAAAAACATATCTTGGGGTGAGGAATTGGGGTGCAATGTCAAGCTAGATTCTGTACAAAGAAATTATGTGTCTTTTACTCTAGCATCTCCCTTCACCACTGACTTTCATTCTAGTGGATCATTACCCAAGTTGGGTTACTGCATGGTGTTTCTTCTTCTGTTGTATCATCTTCTCCTTTCACAGGTAACAAGATACACTGGTAAGGATATCTGTTGCGTATGGATTACATTAATGCACACCAAAATTAATTCCTACTCTTACAAAATGAAATTTAAAAAACTGTGACTATTATTAATTAGGTTCTTGAGAACCTGTGATGTAAAAGCTTAATATCTCATTACACTGATAACAGTTGAACTATATTACCTGTTCATCTTGCTACAAAGCACAATTGAGTATACAGATACCCAAGTTAATTTGAAACAAGGCAGGCTGGATACCATAAGTGGTCTGCCTGTGACAGCACTCAGCTTAGCATAGTCTAATTGAATTTTCTAAGAAATAGAATACATTAGCTTATATGGAACTTAGTGTCATGTTTAGATTATTTTTGATGTGCAAGCTAATTCCCACAGATATCCATGACTGGGTCAGGTGTCCTTCAATTACATTGTGTGTGTAGCCCAGTTGGTCAATCTCATTTCTTCAGGGCTCGAATATAGATGACAACTGCTCAGAGAAAATGGAGGTGAAACACTGGCAATGTTTGGAATTAGGTAGTGTCTACTCTTTTTCTCTTAGTCAGTAATCCTGAGCTTGGTTAAAAGCTGTGTGCTGAGCATATGGCATTTGCCTTTGTTATTTGTTAATGAGAATTCCCACTTGATGCGCTTAAGGGCATTCTTCAACAAATTCCCAATTCAGTTTTAAGAATTGGCAAAAAACAGCAGGGAATCATCACTGGGAGGGTCTTGAGCTGGTTGTTGGTGCAGGCAGAGGAGCTGCCCTAAGGGTAGAAGTGACAGTTGCTATCACTTAACATTATGACCAGTAATATTTATACTAGCATTATAAATGCAGGGACAGTCAAGAAACTTGCTTTTGACTGTGTGCTGATCACAGGCTAAGAGAAAATATTTTCCTCAAGTGTAATAACTGCTTCTTTGGAGTCTCTTTCTCCTTTTAGGCAGTCAACCCTCTTATCCAGGGTAGTGGGGTCTATGATACACTGGATAATGGAAGAATCCAGAGAGAACCAGTGGTGGAAAACAAACCCTGAGAGGCTTTATATGAATCAAATCTCCTCCTGGCAAATCTGTCACTAAGCTGGCCTGATATCTACTGAGTAATTCAGAAATTTCTTCATAAAGGTTTGTTAACAGGACCTTAGCTGATCCTCTGCTGTATCAGGGCTTTTGGGCCAGAAATTGCTCCCCTCCGAAAGAACCCAAAGCAAACAAAAAAACTTCAGGCTTCTGGGGAGCTCTACTTCTGTTACTTCTGTCACAGTGAGCTGGGGCTATTCTGTTGCAACTCTGTTCTGGTTCCAGCTCTGATTTGATTCATTTTGGGTAGACACTTCTGAACAAATCTGGAGGCAAGGAGACAATAGTTGAGCTACATAGAAAAAAAAGGGTTTGCAATCTGATGTGGATGTACATATATGGAGTATTGTGTTAATCTAAAGAGAGATTTCAAGATTTTATCGACACATTTCCTAAATTTGTGACATGAGAATATCAGTTTATTATCAGGGATTTTTAACAATAGATTGCAACTCCTTTATGAAACAAAGAAACTAATACAAACAGAATTCTCATATCCACATTTCCCTGCCTTTTATTGCAACTATTTTTCATTACTTATTTAAAATTTGTAGAGAGAATTGGTATACCTGAATTTTATGAGGCCAGGAGTGTTTTAGTTCAGTCCACTACTAAAAAGAGTATGTAAACTACAGGTTACTTGTTCAAACTGCTGAAAATTTGTTTTTTCTTTTCCTTTTTTTTTTCATTTCATTTCTTTCTAGTGACAGTTGAAATTTTCACTGTACTGTTAAAACAGAACTCAGTACTGAGGACTGAATGGTTTGCCAAGAACATGATAACTATTTTCATTGTGTTAAAATAATTTTAACCTTAAAAATATAGAGACTGCAACTCAGTTGCTTCAGTGCCTTCATGTTGAGTCTCCAGACGAGTAAGATGAACGTGTCAGGAGCTGGAAAATCACAGTTAAATCTGGTATGTGATAAATCTTGTTTTTCAGCAACTTCTCTGTGGTCACAGAAGGTACAGCATAGTTTGTGGACTTATACTGTTACATACACAACTGCTTCTAAATCTCTTACAGTAAAGCTTAGCATCTGTTTTGTGATTTGATGAATGGCTTTGATCTGTTATTTTAATTGCTTCCTAGTAAGACACTAATGACCTTTTTTATTCCAATAAACACTGTTTTGCTTAGTTGTAAATTAAATTTAACTAAACTCTTGGAGCTTTATTACTTGTTTCTCTTTGATGAGTCATCAGGCAATGTGTTAACTCCATATGCAATGTCTTCTAGAATAATTTGCCTGAATTAGCCAAAAAATCCTGACAATATACTGAATAAATAGTATAAAATATGGATAAACTTCAGTTTTGCATAATTGCCAGTTAGGTAACTGTGGTCTCGTTATGAGTAAAGCAGACATATATATATTATCTCATTCATTCATTCCTTATAGTGTGAACATTTTCTATAAACTTGAAGAAAAGTTTAGCAAAGAATTAATTCAAAAGCTTTCCTATTATCTTTGTCTTACTGGGTCCCAAGTAGGAAACAGACTAAAGATCTTTACGGTATTGCCTCTGTTTCATGGTAAAATAAGACAAGAAAAAAAAAAAGTTATATGAAGTAAAAAGATAGTATGTCCCAATCAATAAAGAAACCCACAAAACAGATTCTGGACAGCTGAACTTTTGGGTACCATTTGCTGTGATTTGTAGTGTGATTGTGTTCTGTGGGCAGAGATTCTCTCAGGGTTGTCATGGAAGAGAGATTCTTAAGGCATTTTGCATACTGACTTAAGAAGCATATAATGAAAGCCAGGTCTGTATTGTCAGCTCATAGCACTATCATTTTGCTGAAAGCATCTATGAAATAATTAAGGATCCTCTGGGGAAGGAGACACCCAGATTTTAGTGTTTATTGTATGTTTTGTTCCATCTCATATTATTAATCCTCCCAGATGCCCTGGGTAGGGTGCTGTTTGATGGGAAGTTCAAGCAGATTCAAGTCTGGGCTGCACGTATCAAGTTGTACATTTCTGCCTCTTCTCCAGTGCCATTCTCTTGGTTGTCATGCCTTAGCTTTGACTGGGAAATGATCTGACTACTAATTATTCCAAGAAAAAAGAGATGCTCAGTTATACTAACTCATTGCATAACCTGATAGGCACAAATACAGGATTGTCTGTCTGGCAGTGGTCCACAGTTAGATCAATTTAAATTGATCTCCAAACCACACCCTTAGATTCTGAAAGGCTGAAAGTAATGTGAGCCACTCGGGGAAAAGGTCTGTGATTTGAGATTTCAAGCTATAATAGGTCTCTTGAAAGAATGCATTAACAGAGTTTGTTGCCCTTGAGGTACAAGTGCTGACTGCAGTTTTGCTCAAAGAAGATTAATCAGAGGTTCCAAAGGCTTTATGAACAGCTAAAAAATGCAGTTTGTCCAGGAATTGTTTCGAAGGTTTGTCTTTGGCCTGCCAGCTTCTCCTAGCATGAAGCAGGATCCCTACCAGTGTGTCTGGGAGCAGAAAACGTAATCTGCCTACAAAGAAAAATTGAGTAAGCCACAAGACTTCTAAAGGTGTTGCATGAACAGGCATGAGTTTAACCTGTGTTTTCCTTGGTGATGTTGGGAAAAAAATTGGTCTTGTGCAGTAACTTTAGATTCGTCTGACATGGCTGCTTTTTATAATAAATTCTGTGTGAAACTGCCCAATTTTGACATTTGCGTTAATCTCAGGGAGAGCAACTTTTTCAGGAGATTAACTGATGTTGCAGTATTTTTCCAACAGGACTGGCTGTATTGTAGCTTCTTTACTTTAAAATTTTCTTCTTTGTTATAACTCCTGCTAGCAGTTTGAGCTCTTGGGTCTTTGAGTGTTCATATACCCTATTGCTTCCATGAAATTACAGGAACTCATTTTATTGAAGAAAAAAAGGTCAACATTCTTCCTTGCAAAATGAGTCATATTTGTCCTTCTGTTGGTCTTTTGATGCAGAATATGTACACAATGTCCTTATGTTTCTCTGCGATTGTTTTGAAAATACTCACAGAGGACAATAAAAATTGTCAGTCTCAATTCAGCTGAATTCTCATCTTATTTTTCAGCTGTATTAGGCAAACAACCTAAACTACAATTCTCTGTAGTAACAGAAACAAACCCAACCAACCAAACAAGGCTAAAAAAGGAAAAAAAAAAAAAGTCTTTTCCTCTGAGCTGCTTATTTTGGGATTTCATGGGGATTTTCCTGTGAACTGAAAAGTGAGTGGTCTCGTTTTTCTCTGGGACTCACAGGTCCATGATATCCATGACTTCTTCAACATACATAATTAGGAACTCCAGGAAGTCGTTCACACGGCAAATTTGTGAATCAGTGTACTCCAGAGAGCTCCAGTGTTTCTTTTGCCAAGGAGGAAAATAGGCTAATGCTCTAGTGTTGCAGAAGGCAATGGTGTAAGGTGTTGCCTGAGAAGGAGGTGTTGAGAATTCAAGAGTAGGCTGGCTAGGAAATGAAAACAATGCTAATATTGCTTTAGGGAGAAAATAAGAAGGAAGAACAAATCTGTAAAAACTGAAAGCGAGAAAACGTTCAGTCTGTTCAGCCGCAAAGGAGAATATATGCCTGTAATAGACATTCTGATTGCATTAGAATTTAGGGGAAGTAGGTTTTTTATGTCAAAAAGGGAGGCTTAAAGGAAAACATGGCTAAATACTGCAGCTATAATGGTCTGTTTCAAGATCTCTCCCAGGTTGTAATGGTGAGCAGGAAGAGTAAAGTCTTGAAGCACAGTAGAGATCTATTAGTGTTGCAGTTTATTATTGCACGTCTGGTAAAGTTTAAAGAACAAGTTACTTGGTGACACTATGAATCCATTTTAATTAAAAAGAAATTTAATCTTCTTCTTTTTGCTGTTTTTCAGATATACTATCCCTTTGCCTATTGTTACTTTGTTGCCATTTAATCATAGTTGACATAATGCTTTTTTAAATATTCTGGCTGTAACTAGTCTGTATATTTTATGTTGATGGCAGACATTAAATATTTCTGCAGCATTTTTTTCACCTTACTGCTAATTTTGAGATTTCTCTGTTTTTAATTTATTGATTAATTTGTAGATCTTATTCCAGCCATAGATTGCATTCACGCTTACCATCTGACCTCTCTTGTCTCAGTCTTGCTCAGCTTTCTTGCTTTATTTTGGATTATTCCCCCTAATAAAGTAGGTGCAGTCTGCTCTCTTGTGCTCAATAAGTGAAGCCCCTTCTACATTCCCAATAATTCTGCTGTTTCTGAACTATGTTACATATCCAAACTCACTGAGCATCATGTTCACAACTCTTGCCGTGAGCTCCTCTCTGGTAATCCAAACTTGTTCCATTTTGAGTCTCTTCCATCTTGATGACCAGCCCTCTTTTTTTTTTTTTTTTTTTTTTTTTTTTTTTTTTTTTTTTTTGGCTGAAATTGCTTCTGCTAAAGCTCTGCTTGAGTTTTTCTACTGGTGTGTTGGGGTTTTTGCTCTCACTTTGGTCCAATAGCTGTTTATGATATTCAGAGTAATTCTTAAAATCGCTTCTTTGGTTTGCTTTTAGACATTCTCCTCCCTGGCTACTTCTTCAGTGTAACTGTAGTTGGATGGTCTCCTTTCTCCAAACCTGTAGGATTTTCAGCAATTGAAAGTTTTTGACAGTTTTTGCACTGAATGTGGAATGGGAACAGTCTCAGGATTTGCTGAGATGTGCAGTATGGGGTTATTTGTGAAATACTGTCCTGATATACCTTTCTTCGCTTTTCTTCCAGGCCTTCCAGATCTGATCTGTCATTTAGATATCAGTGACTTACAGGTTTAATACCCTGTTGGTGGTGCATGCTCTGCTATGCCCTGCCAGCCTGGGATTTCCTGTTCCTATGACACTCCTCCAGTGCTGATTTTCTGAAACATTATGTGAAACAGTCAAAACAGCATGAATATTGTTGGTGTGGGAGAACAGAATTGGAGCCTAGTTAAGAGCACATGAGTTCTCCAACAATTCAAAAGGGAAATAATTAACAGAACAAAAGGAGCTGAGTATACCCAGATGTAGCTGGCTTATGACTGCTCTGGTTGCACATTATTTCAAGCATTGTCTCAACTCTGCTCTCCTGTTCAGAGGGAGGAGCTTGCACAGTTGGCAGGTGCAGGTGAGGTAAATCTCATTCATATTCACATGGAGGAAATTTTTAAGTAGGTACACAGCTAGGCAGAGCTGCCTGGGGCTGCTGGTGCTTCTCCAAGGACACCTCAGCCTGTCCTAATGTTTTCTTTTCTGGTCAGGGAGTCTCAAACCCCCAGTGAAAGCCACTCTTCCTTTCATGGTTGTGTGGTAAGAAGGACTCATAGTCATCCTAGTGGACACTGAGTCCTGCCTGTGCTGGGCTGGTGCCTGGGCTGTGGGCAGAGGCCACCCTGCTCCTCCTGGAGCCCAGCCCTGGCTGCTCCTGAAGGACCTGGGCCAGGGGCACCAGGGGCTCTTGGGGCCTGGCAGCCAGGATCAGTCCCACCACCCCATACAGGGAGCAGGGCAGGCCAGGGATAGCCCAAAGCTCACCAGCAAGTTCATGGTGAGCTGGCAGGTCTGGAGGCAAGGTGGGAAGCCATTCTGCAGGCCAGGGTGAGGACTGAATCTCAGCAGGGCAACCAGGGTTGGGCACAGCCCCATGATTGTGAGGCAGGTCCATGGAGATGAGACAACACCGAGGTCAAGGTGGGATGCCAGTGCACAGGGGAGGAGCCACGGGCTCCATGGACAGGCAGGGGCATCTCTGAAACTGGGTCAAAACAGGGTCCCTGTCCATGGGCAGCAATGGCTGGGGAGGCTCAGGGCAGCTGGTCAGGGCCACTAAGGGCCCTGAGTGCAAAGGGCAGCTGGACAGATGCCCAGCAGCCACTGGCTCAGGAAGAGGGTCTCTCCTCAGCCCCTGTGGGAAGCAGGACAGTTTTGGTGGCATTATTCAGGTGAGCTGGAGAAAGAATAGCACCAAAGTAAAGCAAACAGATTAATTAGTTCCCCTCTGCTTATTCTTAAGTAGATGGGAAACATGCTGGCAAATAAAAATAATGAATGTGATGAAAAGTTGGCACATATGGATGTGCAGAGAGGAATTATTTGGGGAATTTTTTTTTCAGTCTTTGAAAAAAAAATGATGTCTTTGTTTAGAAAATCAGGCTCTGTGCCCCTCATTCCCACCTCTAATACTCTAGCCTTAATTATTTTCTGTAACAAGTACTACTTTCTGTCCTGCTATGAATTACATGAATTTCTTTTCTAAGCCTGCATATTTACTTAATGTTTGAGGAATGGGAAACTGAAATGGCTTTGATCACACATTGCTCAAATGACAAAAGTATTAAAGAAACCCCTCCAGCTTAAAACTTTTTAATGAACATTTATTTTTGAAAGTTTTGCTCATAATTTGTCAGCTTTTGCCATGAATATATTTAGATATTTTGTAAATAAAACAAGGAGGTGTTTTTCTTTAGCCTAGGCTATAAGAGATTTTATTGCCTTGTTTTTCCTCTTACCTTTGTGTTACTGAAGAGGATTGCAAGGCATATCACTTTCCCTCCCACCTTTTCTTTCAAGTTATCAGCAGTGAATAGAGAACTCAGGTTATGGTAGTTGGACTTCTGAGAAGAAGCATTATGTTAGTTCTTTAAATTTCAATGATGGATTTTCCTCTATTTATCAATTAAACTTCATCTTTTGTAGGAAAATATCCTTTCTTGTTACTCTCAGTGCCTTTTTTTTTCTATGTACATTGCTTTCTCTGAAAGAGAAGTTAATTCTTTGCTAAATTGCTGTTTTACAGGAGGACATTAAAGAAGTATTTTTAAAAAGAGTGGTGAAAATTGATAGCTGCTGAAAAGTTTCTGTTGAAAACCTTTCATATTTTTTGGGGTTACCATGTTGATGATTAATGGACTTTTCTGACTATTTGGCCTTTGGAAGAGGAGCCTGTTTGCAAGCTGCAAATTTAACAGTGTAATGTTATTATGTTTCTTATGTGCCTTTATGATGTTCTTAACAGTCTCAGAGAAGGTCTCTAAATAGATGGACGTGTAGGTGGATGTACTGCACAGATTGTATTCTAGACATGGCATAAGTCATGGTAAAACGACATCAAAATGAAAGCTGCATTCCCTGTATTATTCTTGTCCTATTTTTGTCCTGTGTACAAGGTAGTATTTATCTGAAGCTCTTAAATCCATCTAGCCATGAATTTCTCTTGCAGGATAAGGGGAAGTGTCTCAAGAACAGAGCTGAGTCAAGTTAGTTTCAGTACTGCACTATGTAAGAAAAATTCTGGCATTGTTCTTCTGGACCACTACATGTTATGTATCACCTTTTTCTTGAGTTATCCTCTGGTTAATTGGTCAATTGTGCAGTCAGCTGGACTGTAATGGCCCAGTGCTAAGGAATTGTGTGATTTTAAAGGAAAGGATTACTGAGATTTCATGCCTTTTAGCATCTACAGTGCTCTGATGACCAGAGCACTGGTGGGAGCAGTAAAGGTATGAACATCCCAAATGGGCCAAGAAAACTAAAAATCTATGTTCTAGGAATATAGACTTTTTATTCGTTATTTTTATTAAATGTAAGAGATGAAAGACAGGGATCTGGATTACAGAGTTACAGAGGAATAATGTTAACTATGTTTAAAGACAGTGTTGATCAGTTGTCAAATGAAGTCCTCATTTCTTGGTATGGATCTTATTACATGATGGTTGTTACATTGGCATGGTACTGACTCCTCAAGAAGAACAAAAGAACTACAGAAACCACCAAAAATCTGGTTTTGTTTGTCTTCCTTAGCCAGCCCCTCTGACTCTCCAAAAAGACAGCTGAACTGATTTTTCTCTAATTAAAATATAAATCCCTTTTGGAAAGGGCTTGTTTGCTATATTTTTGCCAAGAAGATATTATTATAATGGAGTTCTAATTGTGTATCTCTGAAAACAGGGCTATATAATAAGGTTGCTGCCAGTATGCTCGCCACAGAGTAGTCAGTGTGATGCTGTGCTAGCTGCTGTACCATCCAGTCTGCTTTCCCCTCTCCCAGTTCCCCTCCAAGTCTGGCAGGCAAAAAACAGAAACAGCCCTTCACTGCATTCTGCTTTAGGGCTGAGTGTATTAAGGAAACTGCCTTACGCAAAGCCCTGAGACTCTGCAGACCTCTTGGACTATAGCATGGAATATAGTTTAAAAAAATGGGTTTGCTGCGTCTGGATACTAAGTTAATCAATCCAGTGTGGCTGTTTCATGTGCTTAAGCCCATTACAACTTGGTTTGACCTCTTTCATCTTTGTTGAGGATATAGGATACATTAATGTTACCAGCTGCATTGTTTTCTCCTAATATCAACAACAGAGGGAAAAAAAGAAAGAAAAAGGTTCTCTTGTTTTCTACTTAGATAGCTCTAGTATTGCCAAATGAATGTGAAACAGGCTTTTACAATAATAATATTTTCCCAAATGCCCTGTTAATTTTCAGTAAACCAAAACAGAATGTGTTATTGTTTATTAAGACATTGTGACCCATATGGATTCCAGATGATAAAAAATTCAATAAAATGCTGTAATTAGATGCAACTTTTCTTTCAGTTCATGTATTTATGTGGGTCAGGAAGAGAATGGCCATTTAAGTAGTGTCAGCAATTGAATTTTCCTTAAACTGATGATAGTTCTTTTCACTTGAATCCTACTTTTAGCTTGAAACTATCCAAGGACTCTTGAGCCATTTGGGAATAACTTTAATGCAAGAGTGTTGTAGGCACATTGATCTAATTGTATGTTGTAACTCACAAATTCTGGCTTTGAATAAGGATTTGCAGGCTTTATAGGCTACAGCTTCTGGGAGAATTGTATATATAACGTGGCCCTAATGCCCATTTTGTACTGGTCACACCACAATCTGTTGATGATTTTGACCTTAATAACTATGTTATTCTGGTAAAATGTGTATGAAAAATCCATGCAGCATTCTGCAAATCAGCATCTCAATAAATGTCTCCTCTTACTATATTTGCTACGTTACATCACACTGTTGTAGGGTTGAGCTTTTTCCCAAGAATTGTAATTCATTCCCAGAAATGGTGAAAGGGATTTGAGTGTTTATGTCTAGGATGAGGATTTCTCACATCTATAACTGAACGTTGAATATGAATTTTCATCCAGCACTATAATAATAACATAATCTGTATTCTATGATTTGTACTAACTGTCTGAAAGAATCAAAGATTCTTAACATCATGAAAAAGTTGCATCTTGGGGGCAAAATAAGAGCTGAAGACATGTCTTCTTTTTCCTTAACAATATTAGGTTGCTAATATTTGTGATATTTTTGAATTCACATATATTACAGGAAGGTTATTCCTGAATTAACGTGTCTGCACAGTAATTGCTAATAAATACGTAACTTTCAGTGTAACAAATATTTCTGTGTAATAAATAGGTAACTAGTGCAAGAGTATGCATTTGGGCTGAGCTATATGGTCTCTGGAACACAAATCTGCTAGAATGTACATCATCTGATGATCTTTCATTATAACTGATAAAGAACAATGCTCTTTTGGACAGTACACATCTGAAGATGTTATGCTAAGAATAATTATTTGTTTTTGCAGTGTCAGTTTGGGCAAATTTAACACCAGATCTTATTATGAGCCATACAAACTTTCAAATATCAGCTAATGTTGTTAAAGACCTCAGCTGCATGCTGGAAGTGCCACATTTCATTAACTCTGTGCTCTGTACAAACCTTTTGTAACAATTTGGTAATATCTTAGCTTTCTCTCTTTTTTTTTTTTTTTTTTTTTTTTTATTTTAGGGCTATGATAATTTGAGTAATTTTGAAATTGATGACTCAGTTGTAAGATACCACACTGCACTCATTCTTTGCTGTTCTCTTTTATGACACCAAGACCAGTGACACGAAAGCATTCTAATATCTAATATTATGTTATTTGCAGCCTTAACTTCATAGCCAAAGAAGAATTGTATGGTCAATATCTCGCTTGAATTTATGATGAGATTATTTGTCATTTATGTTGCAGTATTGTATCTTGGGTATTATTATTTCATGTTGTCTGATATTCATAAATGACATCTTTCACATTCAATGAATTCCAGAAATTAACTATGTTTTCCTCTGCACCCTCTTTAGCAGTGCTTTCCTGTAGTCCTTTAAAACATCTGAGTGAACTATTTGATGTTGCATAACTAAATTTAGTGGAAAAATAACTGAAACACTCAGAGGCAAAAGTCTGTTGAAAGTAGGTCACTCTTTGGGTAAAAGAAAATTTCCTAAGAAATTAAAACCTCGTAATGAAGCAAATAACTTTTTACTGATTTCTTTCTGTCAAAAAATGATTCAGCATGACTGAGGTGTTTTACATAAGTGACAGTTAATCAGCTATGCTATGTCACTCATGAACTATGCTGATTTCTTGTAATGCCAATCCACTATTATTTTTTTATTAACTAGTAGTTAATTATTTTGCCTGTTAAATATAAGTAGGTATTTTATCCTTCTCTATCACTGCAGTTTGTTTTAGCTGTGACACAACCTGAGTTGTTATCCTTGTGTTTCTTACTCTATGCAGGCACAGACTCCTATTCTGCAACACAGGTATTGTTTAGGCTGCTTACAGAAGAATTAATAAAATTAGCCATGTAAACTTGAGCAAGATATGGTTTGTGCATGTTGACAATGTGACAAGATTAGACTTGACATGTTTTGGTTGCATCAGAAACCATTTCATGCTGGATTTCCAAGCTAGACATTTTACAGCAATGAAGGTAAAGCAAATGGTTTTGATAATGCATTGAGGCTAAAAGTCAGCATTGTCTTTGTCTTGTAGGCACTGTAGCTATCATGTGGGATAGCTACAGTGCACAGAGTGGTGACTATGAGGACAGGGACACTGTCATGCAAAGGTGGATTATGTTGTTTAGTTTGTAAAATGAGTGTATCTTTCTTCATATCTCACTTGTACAGCTTATTGCTTGGAGGAAATTCTTTATGGTGAAATGTATTTGTTTTTATAACCTCATTAATTTGAAGTCCACAAGGGGGTCTAAATGAAATTATTCTTTCTTCCGGAAATCACCTGCATTTTTATTATTCAGGAGATACTTTTGCTTTTCTCTTTATAAAGAAGATAATTTTTTTCTTTCTCCACAAATGCAGTGTCCCAGTAAGCTTTAGCTTACCTATTGACCAGAGACCACACTGCCAAGGGGTAATCACTCATTTTCTAAGCTAGATGCTCCTGGCGCTCCCCTGCTTTTGCTGTATTGGTCACGTTCCTGCTGAGTGTGCTACAGCACTACCCACTGATCTGTCAGAGAAGTTACTGTGCCAAAAAGAAGAGAAAATAATATTCAGATGATTGTACTGATGTTATGGCCATATGCAGTGGAACTTACATAAGGCAAGGGGCAGGAGGAAAAGGTAGGCATGGCAGATTGACCCATTGGGAACTCGCACATTGACCATCTTAAACATCTGGTGAAATTGCAGTGTTACTGTGCAGTATTTCTAGCCATTGAATGTTGTGGTGCAGCATTTAAACCAGTTCAGTTCAAATGGTTTCTCCCGGCCTCCCCCCCATAACTATGTGTTGGTTCAGCCCCAGTTTTCCCACCGCGTTTCTGATTGGTCCCCTGCTCCCCAGGTTGAGGCTGTCAGTTATATTGCTCCGCCCCTCTTGCTGCTGTTTTTTGCTTAGTCATTCTGTTGATCCCGCCCTAAGGCCTTGTCCATCACCTAAAGACTCTGCCCCTTCTTCCAGAATGTTCCTTCAAGCATGATAGGTGATTGGACCAAAGGAAAATACCCCTCCCCACCCTAGCATTCATTTGCTAGCCAGGCTGTCAATTACACTAGCACCTCCCTTTTAGTCTGTCCTTATTGGCTCTTTTGATGTAACCGCCCTTTTCTCCACCTATATAAGTCGCTGTCTCTTGTGGGCTGGGTCTTTTGCTCGGCTGGTCTCGCTGGTGAGTAAACTCTCTGGACTGCAACCTGACTTAAGACCTTCTTTTCACTGCCTTGCTCTTCCTTCCGCTGTCGCCTGACTCCTGCAAGGCACTGCTTGGAGCCTAGGGTTGCCTTGCCTGAAGCTCCTCCAGGTATTCCCCCTCCCTGCCACTTGGGCTGCGTGTTGGCTCCCACCTGGCACAAGCCTCCTCCCAGGACTGGGAGTAGAGCATTTTGCGGAGGCAGCATGGCAGTCGAACAACGTATTTTGTACTAATTTTTGATGTTAGCAAACATATTTTGCGCAATATAAATGGTGTAAACTCCTGTATCTCTTTATTTGCTCTTTATTTAAATGAGAGTAGAATTTTAAAACTACTCTGGCTTTGACACCCCCTATTTTTTCTTTTGATTTTGCCCTAACTTGTTCAGAAAGGAATTTCAAAGTTAAGTTATTGTTACAGGTTATTTAATTGCATATAATATTTCAGATATTTTGTTTAAATGAACAACTAATGTGCATAGAACAGAAACTTAGGGCATGGACAGAAGTGTTGCTATTTTCTTATATGTGCCTAAAGAAATTTACTGAGAAAAACTTCTCTTTCAGTCAAGCAAAACTCCTCTTTCTGCTTTATTTACAAAAGTAGGACACAGAGGAGGAAGTGATTATGTGCTCAAAAGCAAATATGAAACAAATGCACTGTTGAAATGAGCAATGTATACCAGGTAATGAAGGAAAGACCTAGTGGATTCCTAAATGAAAGAATTTTGTGAATGTGACTATGCCCAAGGACCAAGAAACCAATAGGTGTTTGTGTTCCTCACCAGGTAATTAAATTGAGAGTTCACTGCTGCCTCTACTTTTTTTCCAGACTTGATGACTAATTTCACATGGCTTTGCTTTGGTTTGACCAGTAAGACCATCTGACTATGCTTATAGACAGGTTTTCTTAAGTTTAAGTTGGGCAGTCAAAATGGTGGAATGAGTTTACAGTGGAACAAATCACAAGCTGTGTTTGCATCTTAGGGCTATAACTGCTGATAAAATATATGATGGCTAAAAGACTGAGAAATTGGGAAAGCAGCAGGATGGGGAAAATCACTTGGAATCTCTTGTATAATTTTCTATTGAATACTCTAAAACAAATGTGCATTGCTCCCAGCTGATGCTGTTTCTAGTTAGGAGCAAGGTGAGAGAATGGAGAATGGTGGTCTGAAAACTGGGGCTTCTGGTGGAGGAGGTTGTTACTGCAGGTAACTGCAGTACTGATTGTGAGCCCCTCAGAGTTGTGATAAGGAGACTCGTGTCATTCATAAAAATACAAGCTGGAAATACAGAAGTTTTTTAATCTCTGTAAAATGGAGAAGAGTACTCTATACTGTTTTGAAATCACTTAAAAGGTGCATAAAGGTAAAAGATGACACAGAACAACTAAGATTATACCAATAGAAAATAAAATGTCTATGACAAGAGCTGTAGAAAACATAACGTGTATAATCTTTTAAAAAAAGAAATTTAGAAGGCATTCACTGTGCAGAAAAAGTAGAACATTGTAAAGGTGCAGTTAGAATGATGGACTGGCAGCTGAAATGAGACAAATGTTAAATGGCACTTGCTGTACCATGAAACAACTTACTAAGTGGAATGGTATCTCTGTGTGCTTCACGTGTTCAAATCATGATCAGATGCTTTCTTGGGAAAATGTTGAACAAAACACAAATTATTCTGCTCAATGTAAAAGTTGCTGGACAAAATTAAAATGTCTTTTATAATAATACAATTCAAAGTGGTGTAATAGAAAACACATACTCCTCCTGGATGTTTATTTTGTGACTTTCAGATCCCGGATCACACTCCTTTGTCCTGCTCACACACAGCTATTTTCACCACTGCAAAGTGGAATGAACTCACTATTCTTATTTCCCCTCTGAGTAATCTGTAGAGCCTTCCTAAAAGTGGCCGGCTGATGCATTAACTGAGGGGCAGAGTTGACATTTTGATGATGGGTCCCAGTCCCAAAGACACATGGAAATTAAATTTAGTTAAATTTCACCTGTTGTCCTATAATGTAGGGTGAGAATGTTTAGAAATAGTAACCTGTATTGGACAGGAAGAGGGTTATCTCCATAGGGAGCATGAAGAGGGATTTCACAGGACATTCTGATCTTCTTTTTCTGTCTGACAGGGGTAGATGGGTAATGTTTCCAGAAAAGGGCACAAAACGAAAGATTTTCTTTGCATCTGTGTTATTTGGTCACTTGTGTATAGATCTGTTTCTCAAGATGGGATGACTTTTTATTTGCATGTCACCATAGATTCCCAAAAGATATGTTGATACACCTTAGAAATGGATGTTTATAACAATATTAATAATAAATACTGATCATATATCATCTATACACAGAAGTGATATGGGGAGAAAGAGTATTACAGAGAAAATACTTCATTTTGTACTTTCAGCAAATCAACATTGAAAAGTCCAGTAGTATTTCCAGGGGAAGTTCCTTGAGTATTTTCAGGAATCCTACCAGGGGTTGGAAAAGTCACTTAGAGATTTAATAAAAGAAACATTTGCAAACAATACATAAAATTAATAAATTATTTTCTTGTGTATGTACATTTTGACTTGTTTAGTACTTGTGAGTTTCTAGCATAAAATAAAAATAAATGAAGTTTCCTTTCATCTGCATACTTCCAATAGTATGGGAGTTTTACTTTTAAAATTTTGTTATTTGTAAGCTCTTAATTTTGTGACTAATGTTGTTATATGACTAAATGTTTTGTGATGAGGAGAATCCACAATGTGGGATGGATATTAATTGCTTAAAAGACAAGCTTTCTACTTTTACAGGAGTGTGACTTGATTTTACATTTTACTCATAAGACCATGATCATTTAAATAGGAATAGAAAATTAACTAATGTTTCTGAATTTTTGCTATACAGATATTTTGAAATTCAGTGGATGTGTTTACAGTTAACAACTAAATGCTCTATTTATAAAATCTTTAGCTAGATTTTGACAAAACAGATGGGGTCTAAAAAGTCAATTATGTGTTTTATGATGAATGGGAGATAGAGTTGTCTGGTTAAGAAGCATGGCTATAAGTGAAGGAGCTATTATTTTTCAGTGTATTATTGATTCTAGAGCCTAAGAACTTGTGTAGTAAAGTATGTCTTACTGGGCTGAGTCTTTGTGTAAGTCTTTAACAACTACTTTAGTTTTATTTCCTAACTGTGGGCCTGATTCTGAACCACTCTAGTGTTTGGAACTACTTTGGGAAGAATATGTACAAACCTCTTAGAACTCTTTATTCTTTTGTTCAGTTTCAGATTTCAAGTGCCCACAAAATCCCCTGCAAACTCAAATTGTTTCAACTTATGGTTTTATTTTGTTTCTTATTGCTTTTCAGAGAATAACAAAAATGCAGTCCTGAACTACTCAGCAAAGAGGAATTTTGTGCAAAAGGGATGAGCACATCCAGGAGCAATGCATTAACCTCACCAAGGCAAAATTACCCTTTGGATCATGGTATCTCCCTGTTGTATGCAGCTTTGGAGGTAACTTGTTTTTTGAAAATTTCAACTGAAATTTATAGTTGTCTATCCGTCTTTAATTGTTGCTGGCTACCATATCACATCCCCCTGTTAGTGTGGTTTTTTTTTAGTGTTATGTCATGCTTGATAGTAATTCATGATGTGCAGCCCACATTCTCCTGTCCCTGAATTTCTTGTGTTGTTAAAACTTTAATATGTTAAACTTTCAGCAAGTTTACCATCAAAGAAAGTATTTTGCAAGTTTAAAAGTATTCCCCAATTATGGAAATGGGGTGTGTGTAACTGCTTATGATACACATAGCAGTTGATTTGCTTGTTTTAGTTGTACTAATTCAGTGTCAAAGGTTTGCTATTTAAATGATTTCAAGAAGTTTTTGTTGTTAAATCGTGTCATCAAGTTAGTATAAAATAGTAGACAAGATGGCATCAGCAAGATAGTTTGGATCTTTGATGCCTACATTGTTGCACTTGCTATCAGTTTCCTCTCCCCAAACTGTGCTGATTACTGAGAATGTAATTATAAATTTCAGCTTTATATTAGATTTAAATGCAGGGACTAAGAGCTTCATGGAAGCATTTTGTATGTTCTATACAATGTTTTCCATTATATATTTAGTGGAAATTTGTAATCTTTATTCTTGTCAATATAATACTTTTTTTGGCTTTTTATTGAGTGAGCCACCTTAAAACTACATTTTTTTTGAATTTGATACAGCAGTTGAGTCATCACTGAAGATTGTTTCTCACACAAACCTTTTTGTTTATTCTTTTCCTCTTTGGTCATAGATTTACCATGCACAGTCGCTGTCTCCCTCTTAAAGTGTATGAGGATGTGAAAGTGACTACGTAACACTGTATTTTCAATTCAACTATAATTTTTTTGACACTACATAACCGTGGTTGACTTTACTTTTTCAATGGCCATGCAGTGAAAAGTAGCATGCACTATGAGCAATTAAACTATTCTCCCAATTCTTACATCTGGCTTACTGGTTTACCATGTTGGGCTGTGGAATTCCTCTGGAGTGTGGTTGGAGAGTGCTCCGTGTTAGTCACATGGATTAGAGACTGCCATGACTCCTGGAGAATATGTCTGACTGTAATGCACTTTTCTATATTGGTTTGTAGAGATTTGTTTGCCATGAATTTCCAGGTTAAAAATGTACATGTGTGCCTAAGAAAACGGGTGGCTAGAAGAACAGTATAGTGTTATGGAAGGATACAATCAGAGTTACTTTATTTTTAAAGGACGGCTTGTCAGGTTGCAAGCTTGTTTTTCTGCTTCAGTATCTCCTTATACTGCAGTGCTTAGGCTCAGGTGTGTGCTTAGCAACCACAGACATACCTGTGAAACCCTTGTAGCTGCCAGACTTTGTTTTTTCTACAATTATCTATCTCCTTTGTATTTTGAATCTCTTAGTTTCTTTCCTGTAGCATGACTGTACCACGTAAATGACATCTGGACAGATTTGAAATCCAGTCCTCTGTTTTTCCTTCACCTTGATTATGGCTGTCTGTGGAGGAGCCTTTAGTTGTTGTCATGAGCAATGACATTTAGAATTGACTTGTGTGCTTAGAACTTCACAGTTAGCCATTTACCACAGTTATTTGAAAGCTCTAATGGAAGATAGAGGTTTTGAGAATAAAGTTGCAGGTGCCTTGGGAAATGATTATCTGATCACTACTCAAACAGAATTCCGTAATAATTACTGAAGGTGTTAGTGACTGTAACGCTGTGCTTCATGAATGTTGGTGGTCCCTCAGAAGCTTAATGTTGATGGGATATTGCTATGTTCTAAGTGCTAATTCAAAGCAAAAGAAAATAATTTGTGGTTGTGATATTGCATTTGTTCACCTGAATTTCTTTTAAAAATATCATGGAAGAAGAGGAAAATTGAGGGGGAAGCAAAGGAGCACAAAAAAATCCTTTGTAAATGTAAATAGTATGCCAAAATTTGAGAATACTTTTGTACATAAGGATTGAAACAGACAATAATTTAATGCGCTTCTAATACCGGATGAGTTTTCTGTATTCATCTTCCAAATAGACAGTGTCTGGGAAGTTTTTCTTCTCTGTATTATATGATTCTTCCAAGGGTCTTTGTGAAGTATTCCTTCAAGACAAGTGGTCTCCCTTATTGGATTCATTAAGAGATCCTCTAAAATGAGCAATTCTGGATGTTTGAAAAGTGATTATATAAAAAAGAGGAAGTATTAGAATTTTTTAGAGAAAAGCCTGTTTTCATAAATTCTGGATAGGGAAATTTTGGCCCAGCTCAGTTGTTTATTAATTGTTGTCTTTGTTAATGATGCAGATAATTTATTTTCATTCAATTTTTCTTCCAGTAGGACTCATTATAAAAAATAACACAAATACCAATGGCTAATCAAAGACATCTGTTCTAGCACAACAGATTGTGTGTCCTCACGCACATGCGCGTGCACGCATACTCATGCCCTGTGTAGGTAAAGATGTGGTGGAGAGATATTTGGCCCTCAAGCAGTGGATTCTACCTGTGGATGCAGAAAAATATCTGGAAAACAAACTTTGTGTAGAAGTACAACATGTAGTGTGTCTCCTGTCCTTTTGTTGTTTCTTTTCATCCTGTTCTAAAGCTGCAGATATATTGTTTCCTGACTTTCTGCCAGAACCCAGCATAAAGTCTCTGGCTACAAAGTGTGAGAGATTAAAAAGAGAATGACTTTTGAATGAGGAGGCTGCTTTAAATTATTCAGAGATCCTCCCTCTTCCGCTGTTCTTCTTCTTGATGTTTTGGATCAGCAGCACATTTCTAGCTGTAAATGTCTTTAGAAAATATGTTTTAAAGGAACAACTTCAGTGTGTAAGAGTCTTTGAAACTAAAGCATAGAGAAGTAATTTTTGCTTCATTGCAAGCAGTATAATAGAAAAGTGTCACTTTCATTTGGAAATATGAGGGATCACTAAATATACAAGTTCTGCATAATCTCTTAAAATCCTTGTAAAGAAAAAAAGCCTTTTTGAGGAACAAACATGGGAATGGGATTTGCCACAGTAACTGGTTTAACTTCCAACTTTTGGCATCAGGATTCATTTGCTGATCCTTTTGTCAGTGAAAAAATTGGTTTTCCAAGAGCTCTCTAGGAAGAGAATACTCCCTGAGGGTGCTCAGGCATTTTGAAGAAAGTAAAAACTGAGTTAAATCTTCACAAAAAAATTGAACTGGACCCAAACTTAACATTTCTTGAAGCTTGAAAAGTTTGGAATGTTTCCTTCCCCCATCCACCCTTATTACATCTTATTACATTTCATTTTCATGCTCCTTTGTGTTTCCAGGATCTGTCCAAGATGTGAGCTATGTGTTGCTGGAGTTCTGCACCAAAGAGGGGCAATATTTGTGTGGTATATTTTGGCCTGCTTACAAGGAAGAAATTCTCACAAAACTTAAGAGGGAACTTGTTCTTGTCAAAATACTGTACAATTCTTTGCAAAAATAGAAATCTTCAGGTATTATTTCAGCAATAATATAAATTGTTAATAATTTAAGAAAATTATTTACAACAATTTTCCTTCCTTTCCTGTGCCAGCTCTAATGTAGTTAACATAAATATCTAATGCTATGATTATTTATATATTTAGCATTTATATATAGAACTGCAGTAGACTATAGCAAGAAATGGAGATTTAAAGCAAAACAGGATGAGAAAAAAGCCCATACTTAAAAAGAGAAAAAAGTTACTTTCTTAAACCTTTTACATTTGGTCATTTCTAATAACTGCCTAAACTGAAAGTTAAGGATTCTGCATAGTTGACTGAGATGTCTTAAGTGCTGTTCTTGTAGCCTTAAATGAACTAAGAATCTGCCAACACACTCTCCACTTGCCTCTTGCACATTTTTCTCAGTATGTACTCTGCCAGTTTCTGAATGCAATAAAATCTTCAACATGTCAGACACTGAGTGTAAACCTAAATATCTCTGGCTTGCAGATATCAAACCAGTGAACTAAGCTCTTGAGAAATTCACCCTGTAAAACTTGTCTTCCTACTGGAGGTCTTTTCCTTTCTGTGATTCAGTAAAATGAATCACTAAGGACTTGTACAGTTATGTTGCCATGATAAATTGCTGTTTTAATGAAAGATAATAATAAAAAAGGATTTCTTTCTCAAATAGAAATAATTTTGGAGTCATGGCTTCCTCAGGGACCAGCAATCTTCACAGCCAGAACGTACATTTACTTTCTGACGGCCTGTCTGACTCTTCTTGATGGCAGCTACCCTGAAATTGCTGTGGGCCTTTGGAAAAATTAGCTGTTTTTTTATTTATTTAAAAATATTATTTCAAAGATCTAGCTAATTTTCTTTTCATTCTCATTGGAAACATTTAATAACATCTTTGTTACTTAGATATATTGTGCCTCCTGAAATAGTTGTTTCTTTGGTATGGAGATATACTTCCCAAAGGCATGAATTTAGCTTAAGATAAAAGATGGAAATTAGGGGTGAGAAATAACCTTCTAGGTGACTTAGTTTGATTTGATGCCAGTGCATTGTTGCAGAGAGCAGATGAGGATTTGGGAGAGGGGAGTAAGTGTATTGTGTTCCCTCATTATGCCTACTAATTGATTTTACTTCTACAGATTTTTCCTTCTCTAATTAAGCTTGCTTGGGTCATCCTGTACAGACAATTTATATCTTTGCATTTTGATACATAGTACTTACACTAGGTCTACAAAAATAATGGCATGGATGTATCCCCATTTTGTTTATTTACAGGTTCTGATGCTTTTCTTTGGGTGTGATTGAGCCTATAAAAGTTTTTCTTTTGCAGCATTATTTGCTTAGGCGTAGATACAGAATGGCAGCCCATGAAATCCATCAGGCAAAAGCCATGCTTGTGAATGAACTTGCACTTTGAACGTTTCTAGAAAAGTGATGTGGAAGGACAGCCCCAAAACCACTGCCTGGTCCTCTGGGCTAGAAATGTTGAACTTATTTATCTTAAAGAGGAGCAATTTAGAATTTACCTAAAGTGGATCTACCCTCTCTACAGGCACTCCTTCCAGAGAACTATCTTTCCAGATTAGCTGTTAATCATAGTTTTCCCTGGCTGTGTACACAGCCAGATTCTGGGCTTTCACAAGTCTGTAGAGCTCTCTGAAAGAGTAAGTGCTATGTTGGTTTAGATGAGCTGACAATTTTGCCTGCAGCATCAAAATCGCTTTTCCCAAGCCATTGCCATTAACCATTTTTCTCGCCTTCTGCCTGATTTCTAAAAAAATAGGCAGCTGCTCTTTAAATTAAAATCTATAAATTTGTGTATGTAAAGGGAAAATTCACACAACCAATGTGATTGACCTAATTCAGCCGATTTACCTGTGCCCCAGGTTCCTTTTACTGCCAGCTGAGAGACAAGGATAGTCTCCAAGGAGTCTATCAGCATCTTTATATTGACTGCACAGAAACCAAAGAGTCTTCTCCTGCTAAAGCAGGTGCCTAATTATTAATGATGTGCAGTAACCCTGATTATCATCCCTCCAGATTATCACTTGATGCTTCTGTTGCTTACATTTGACAAATGTCTCTTGATTTGAGAGTTTACACTGAATCATCTCAGAGCCTTTACACAAAGCCCCAAAGTTATATGTCTATCAGTTTGACTAGAGAATATTGAAGAGGAATCCTGATGCACTTTTTACATGAAAAAACAACTTACATGAAAAAACAGCTGGTTTATGTGTAGGGTTTTCTTCTCTGTTATTTTTTCATTGTAATGTAGGATGCAGCTTGTTGTTTTGATACCCTTTTGTCACATGGATCACCAGGTTCTTTCCTGTGAAAGGTGATGAGCTCAGGAGAGGATTAGTGACAGAGCAGAGCTGGTGGAGAATTGTTGTGCACATCATGCAGTGTTTGCTTGAAATGAAGTATTGAAATATTTTAGAACTGGAAATCAAAATTATTGTATTTCCTGTTTTAAAATTTAATGAGGAATTAGGATTGTAGGATACACTTTATTTTGAACAATTCACAGCTGTGGGTGACCCCAGTGATTGTTATACCTGTGTAATCCGGCAAAGCAGAGCACATAAAATGCTTGATCACTCTATATATGAACAAAGCTGGACATTTGTTCTATATCATTTAATAAATGCTAAAAAAGTATTTATAAATAGAAGAACAATAAAAAATGCTACCATATGCTCAAAGTAATGATAAGGCATTTACCCTCACTCATGAGAAAATGTTTTGGATCCAAGCTTGTCATACCATATGGACAGGGATGAGGAAAGAAAAAACTTGTGTGTGTTTCATGGGAATGTAGAATTTTCACTTCATTATGCACAAGAAGAAAGGAAAATTTAATCAAATAATTAAGTTAAAAAAACTATTTCTCAAAACAAAAAGCCCCGTTGCATTTATTGCAATATGCATTTTCACCTCTGACATCTATACCTTGCCAGTAATGTCTCTCAGATGCAGTAACAGGCAAAAACATGTAATTTACCACATTCTTTTAAAATTGTTTGGATAAAAGGCTTTTTCTTTCATTGGGATTTCATTATTTAGGGAGAGAGAATTTGAAATTTATTTCTTTCTGATTTTATGGTTTAAGTTTCAAGTCCAAACTGTCAGCCAATGTGGAAATTGGCAGGACTCCATAGGATTCAGAAGAGTTCTGCTGGTTCACACCATCTGAAATGTCACAATTTATTTTATTTTTTGCTAATGATATTGTATAAAAACATCACAATTGAATACAGATAAATTATTTGTAACATAATCCCAAAGTTTTGTGCAGAAAATGTTTCTTTTATGTCACAAAATTATTTCCTAAATTGTTTAAGTTAAGCTAAAAATGAAAAAACATGAAATGGAAAACCCTAGAAACAGAATTATTCAGTTTTATTATCTGAGTACTTAGCACTTTGCCAGAATGATAATGTTTTTCTTAATATGTAAGGCATAGTTTCTGCATGATTTCAGTTGTCTTTTCCTTCTTGCAAGAGAAATGAGTATTTGCATAAGGTAGTGAACCGATAAGGGGAACAAAAGAGGTATTTTTTTTCTCTTCAGAGATAATGAGAGAAAGCAAATGCCCAGAACCAAGTGTCTCTGTCAAGCAGTCACACTTTTAGGGTCCTAGGAGATAATGAAGTGGAAGAACAAACAAAATAACTCAATGAAACAGAACCAAACCCCAAACTTACCTGCCTAAAATAATAAAATAGTCTTAAATCCCTGACACTACTGTAGTGCTCCCAACTTTCCTATCAGAACAAGATATCAAGTTCTATGTTGCTATGCTGATTTAAATGTATGATTTTTAGAAAATGTATGGAAGCAGCATGGTCTAAGTAGGAAATTCTGTTTGCTATTATGCAATGACATTCTTTTTCCATAGACTAGTTAATGGAATTTTTAGGGAATTTCTCCACGCCTGTTATTTGTCTCACTGATAAAGACTAATTTCAAGTCCTAAACAAGAGCTGTAAGTCGGTCTACTAGGAAACCAGAAGTACTTAGGGCATTAGCAGTGGTCCCACAGGACATAAATATAAGGTTGTGATTCCTTCTTTACAATAAATGAGTTGGTAGGTTTAGAAGAAGTATCTTGGCAGATTAATTTGAAGTTAAAATTTAACCAAAGCTTACAGCAACTGCGGATTTTCTTATGGAGATAATAGATACCACAATAGCCACGCTTTAGCTGCAAATTGTTTAGTACTGTGAATACATATATTTTTTTTATACATGCAGGCTTACATTCTTCACACTTTGCCATGTGTTGACACATAATATATATTTCTCTGCACTAAACAGTGCAGCTACCACTCATTTCCCCTCACACCTGTCTGAAAATTCCATGTTTTTTCCATCTGTAGTTTTATTCTGTCAAGAAAAAAAAAATAGCCTCACCTTTATGCATCAAGGTTTTGCCTTTATTGGTAAGTGTGATGTATTCTCAGTTTAGCTACACTGTGCTAATTAGCAAGAGAGAGAAATCCAGCCCAGAAGAAGCAGTTATCTGGTCAAATCAGTGTTAGAGCAGTTAACCACTTCAAGGATATGCAGCAGAATAAATTGTATCCAGGAAGATAGTAGCTAGCTGCATGGTCAGCTAGTGGCACCATAGCAATATTGCTTAGCAATTCCTGATCTGGGTAGTTTAAATCAAATACAAATATACTTAGACCATGCTATGGAGTCACGATGTCAAGACGTGACTTATGTTTTTAAGCATAACTCCAAAAAACACATTCCTGTTGTAAAGAAATTTCCCAGTGAATTTACATGCCTGTGCAGCCTGGGTTACCAGCACAGCTGGAAAGCCAAGGCTTCCAGGATTGGCGCATGAAATGTGAAAGCTCTGACAGCAATGAATTCAGCTGGGGCTCCTGGGGCCTCACTGTGTATCACTTCAGGTGCAGGAAGAGCGTTGGTGCTGGGGCTGGCGTATCCAGCTGTCCAGGCTCCTGACTCCACAACGTTCTGTCTGGAGTCTCTGATGCTTCAGCTTAGCTTCCGTTCAGGGTTTTGGCACTTTCCTGTAGGGGTCTGAGGACTTTCAGGCCCCTGATTCTTAGGAAACCTCACTTAGTATGGCTGGAGAGGGTTGCAGGAGCCTGGGTCCCAGCCTGGAGCCATCCCCACCCTGGTGGGTACTCTGCCAGTGCACTGATGGAAGTTTGTTGAATTGGTGATATTTCTGAATACACTTTAAATTTTGACACACTTTCCTTCTCAGTCAGAAAATTCTTTAACACTTCTATTTATGAATTTCTTGTATGTTTAGGTTTCAGGTTTCTTTTGGTGTATAATTTAAAGGAAGCTTTTTGAATAATTTTCCTTATTGAAAGCTCATGTAAATGCTTTTGAATTTTGCTTCATTACCACAGTCCTGAATTTGCACATCTACTGAAGGAAAGCCTAACATCGAATTGTCTATCCTTATTAACACCAGCTTGGATCAATTGGTGTGTTAAGAGGAATGTTTGCTTAATACATTGGAAAAAATCAAATTGCCGATTCATTCTAATTGAAATAATCTTATTTGATTTTTTCTTTTATCCATGGTTTAGAGACTCACTAAAAGAAAGAATATATACAAAAAGAAGCAGTAGGAACACTAGGGGTGTTTTTAACTCAGGGATATCAAGCTTATAACCTTTGATTACTCAGAAATGCATAGAAAGAAATCCAGATAAGATTAGAGAAAACCCAGAGGAAGTGAGAGAATATTGTCTGCTCCAATATGTTGGCTGAGTAATGAATAACTTAGCTTTGAATAACAATAAACATATTTTTAAATTTAGATATAAAATCTTAGTTTCTATAAACTCTCTTCTAGTATGTGCTCTGTAAACACATTTCATGAGAGTAGCTCACTGTGAATGTGTGTGATCTGTAAGCCACTCTAAAGTACCCTCTGTGCAAGTGGGTTATCTTTTATCTTAGTTTCTAAATGGAAGTGCTTTACATTATTTGAACATTTGTATCTGAGTATAGATTTTAAAGTCTGAATTACTTTTACATTCTTTAGTCTGATGTCTGTAACATACGTCAAGGTGATTAGATTTAATTGTATCTACATTTTACTCTTAACAGTAATTTCTCAGGTTTTGGTGCACCTAATAAATACTTCCCAAGGTTTTTGAAGTTACCCAGATTCTTCTCAGTGGTCTCTGTTTTAGCTTTCTTATGTGGTTTATTCTTAACAGATCTCTTCAGGATAAAGTATCGTTTTGCAGACGAAGTTCCCAAAATTCAGGTATTTCTTGTAAGTTCAGCTGAAAGCTGGTGTGAATGGTTTTTGTCTGATGACCAGTGATCCATGTTAATCTCTGTTTAATCTGGTAAATCTGTCACTTTAGCTTCATAATGACCTTCTATTGCCTTCATATCCTATTGTCAAATATGTTTGGGTAATGCAGTCATTGGGGATCCAAAAGTAGGATGAGCTCAAGGTTACCTTGCTGTATGTGTATGCTGCCTTCATCTTGTCCATATGTCTTGTGTTTATATCTGTTTCTGGAAAGCAGACTTGACAAGATCAGCTTCTTTACAGAAAGATGCATTGGGGAAGAAAAAGGTACCTGCATCTGTCCTTCCTGTGGCTTCAGGGAGCTCTGTTATTTCAGAGAAGTACATTGAAATTGTCACTGATGTCTTTTCCCAGTGTAAATTACTGCAACAAAATTAATTCTCATATGGTTTTGTCCCACTGATGTTTCTTCTGTTACGTTTGAATTTGGTTTCATATCTTAGTCTTTCTGGGCTGTATCTGTGCGTTTCTTATTCTATGTTGTTGTATAAAGAGGGGTTTTTTCTGCAGGAAGAGTCTGTGGTGACTTATTCCCTCAGAATATTTTAATTTATAGAAAAGCCTAATCCTAGTTACTCTTGTACTACCTCAATTATAATTATTGTGAAAGGAAATGTAGTGCAATTTTGTTTCAGTTTGATAATTTCCATGCTGTTTTTTTGGCTCAAAATCTTCAGTGTACCATCCCAAAACAGAGGAAGAATACAGATTTCTACTTCATTTAAAGAATCTCTGAATAGATGAGATTTTAATTTTTTGAAAGAATTTTTAGTTTCTGTATACTTCTGTCATAAGTATTGTTTTTAAAGACTAACACAAGAGCATGCTGTGCAAATACAGGCAGAGATATGCATATGACATGGTAAAGGATTTGTCCTGGGTACGGTGCCACAAAGGTTTGTTACAGGTCCTTTGAGGTGAATACTGCATACTTGTTTCCATGGAAGTTATGAAAGCTATATTTTATTAAATTGTGCTTTCTATATTTAGCTGAAAAAGAATGCTCACAGCTTTTGTTTTTGCCCACATTTATGCTTCTTCCAACAGCAGCACTCTTTGCATGTACATGCTACAGTTAAAGGTGTATGGCCTCACAGCCTGTTACAGAAGGCATCACCATGGGAGAATTTAGGACTTCCCTGAAAGAAAAAAAAATACCCTAACTTCATCGGTTTCTCTACTTGTACCTGTTTGGTCAGTGTATACTGGCTTGAAAAACTGCACTGTTGTCAAATCTTTCCTGGTCTTTATCTATAAACTCTTCTTGTGTCTCTAAGCTGCTGTTTCTTCTGTCTTTTCTGTCATCCTTTCCACTCACATGTATTTTAATGGAATGGTGGTAGATAACAAGCAATTAGATCTTCATCTGTTCAGATTTACGTGTATGAAACCAGCTTGGTGATCATCCCTACTATGTATGTCTTTGAAAACAGCATTCAAGATCCATATTTTAAAATTATTCTTTACTGGTTAGAAATTGTGATAGATTGGCAAATCATCTGCTGAAACTGGAAAGAGTTCATGATATGGTAGATCTTGCATAGCTTAGGGTTTTTGGAAGGCCTAATTTTGAAGGGGCCTGCATATTAATTTAATTTAAAATAGACTAATCTTGTGTTAAGCAGTTTTAAGGTCTACATGATAATGACTTAAATGAGAGAGACTTGTGTTCATTTGTTTCTTGCTTTATGATATTAAATGTTGGAAGGCTATTTCATATTTATTAATTAGCAAAATGTTGAGCTTTTCTGGGGCCTTCTTAGTTCTCCTAAAGTCACTGAATATCCCTTCAAACTCTTCATGTGCCTGAAAATGTCTGCTTAATATTTTCCTACTGTCTGTTGCCAAGAGTCTTCATACTGGATATATTCCATTGGCATGAGATAATTTGTCTTTGTTCAGAAACTTCCCCTGCTGCCGAGAGAGGAATCATACATTTTAGAAGTATTGAAGGCTGTCTTGGTAATCACTTAGCTTCCCACTCTTTCCTTGTGTCAAGTCTAGTCTAAGCAGAATAATGAAAATAAGCCTGCCTTGGCCAAAATGAGCAGCACCATGTCTCCACTGTGTTAGCATCTTGCTGGAAGGCTTTTCCAGCTTAGTCTGCCAGAACACAACTAATGTTATCTACTGAACTGATTAGTTCCTGAGGAGACTTTATTTAGTTTAGCTCTGATTCTTTCAGACAAGTCTTCATTAAAGTAGCCATGGTTTGCTGGTTTTCTTCTTGATGTGGAGTCCTCAGACTCCTGAGCTCTTTGCGTTGTGAAGGAACTGCTTCTTCCTATTGTATGTTCTAGTCTGGGAACACCAGGACCCACAAGACAAAGGCATGGTCTTAAAAAGGAGCCTTACTGAAAATAAGCTGGCTTTATGTGTGTCTGAAGGTACTTCTGGATTTACTGTACAAGTTATAGTGAAGACAGAAAAAAAATCAGATTTTAGATAATAGCAGCACTTTGCTTTTTTTTTTCTGGTTTTTTGTTTTATTTTGGTTGTTGGTTTCTTTTTAATTAATGACTGTTGTCTTAAAAACAGATAATGAGCACTGAACAGTAAATTTTGTCTTAGAAATGGACTAGTACCATTTTGAAATTATGTCTACTTTAAAAACAAAGCTGTAGTAAAATGTTATTAATTTTGTGGCTATCCTGTTTGAAAATAAGTACATACATTTCCATGTTGATGAATGATTCTAGTGACTGCTTGCCTGAAAAAGGTAATATTTTGTTTGTGTGTAAGTAATGAGCTATTGTAACTAAGTTCTGAGACTTTCTGGGAGTGATAGACACACCGTAAATATAACACAGGTTTTAGGATTTTTTTGGAAGTCTCAAAATACTCTTTAAGGGCATGATAACAACAGAATTGTTATGACAGTGCATGTATGGAAAGACATGTTGGAAGGTGTACTATATATTTTTTCAGAGATAGTCATCATACCAGTGAAATTACTATAGTGAAAGGTATGCAGAAATCAAGAGTTAGTATTTGTACAGATAATTAAACCATTTCCTGATTTAGACATCTCAAAACTTTTGGGTACAGGGTTTTTAGGAATTGACATGCAAACAATGTTATGTTTGTGTTTCCCAGAAGATATATTGTGGATAAGATTTGTTAAATTACAGAACAAACTTAATTTTTCTTTAGTTTTGAGTACTTTATAATGCTCTCACAATTTCTCTTAGCATGGTTTTAGCATGGAATCAGTAATAACTAGAGATATTACCATTTTACTTACAAGGAAATCCTATTTCCTTTATGTTTGTCTGTGTGGATGTCAAAGAGTGAATTCTGTGGGTGTTGATAGTTGTGAAAAGATTATTACTATGATTCTGAAAATCCTTCCTTATGCTAGATATGTTACACTGGCAACTGGAGCTGTCAGATCTGCTAGCAGATGTAGAAAGGGTCACTCCTAGCACAGAGACAATTTGGACTGTTTTGCAGAGATTTTGTCCTCTTTTTAAAATTGCAATTCGTTTTTATCCTTCTTGACATGTATTTACAGCATGCATTTCAGCATGTTTCTTTTCTGGTATAGATTGCTTGTCACCATTAGTTTTTCGTTATGACAGCAGAGATTATACATGTTCTGACCATGCTCTCTGTCTGGTTTCCAGTTCTGATGAAAACATCTCTTTTTGTCTTACTTTATATATTTTAAATTCAAAGTCTGTGAGCTTTATGCTCTTTTTGTCTTAAAAAATAAATCAAGCAATGAGATTAAGTTTAGTATCTCTTAATATCTACAATTGTGGCTTTTGTTGGTAATTTTCATTCTCTATTTGGTAACACCATGCATTCCACAGTGGTGCCACGTGTACAGTGTATCAAAGTAGAAAGGAATTTATAGTACTGAAAATCTTTCACATTTCTCATATTTTAAATACAGCATTCAAACATCCTTCTTCATAATCCTTATTTTACTGTACTATAAATAGCAGTGCCATAGGTGTGCTTGCTGATCTTTTAAAAAGACCAACAACTCTGAGGTCATAATAAAGGGGTCTTGTATTTCCTATTCATTGTATGAAACTTAGATTTCACTTTCCTCTTTTATTACAGTTAATGAGCACCCAGGAGGCAGGGCTGTCTGCTGGGCCAGAGCTCGTGTTGGGTGTCTTGTTTGGAGCACGGTCTGCAAAGGCAGATGTTGTTTCTACACAGTCCCAGCCTGCAGAGCTGCACCTTCTCAGTCAAGCTTAGAGTTGGCTGCTTTTAGCACTCTGCAAGACTCTCTCTAGGTCCTAGATATGTCTCTAAAGTTGCAGTGCTTACTAACTTCCTGATTTGCCAGCTCATGAAACCTTTACCCTAGACAACAGAGAGCACACAGAGTTCAGAGACTTTACATAGTTGTTAGAAGTAATTTTCATATTAGCACGATGTCATCAGCATGGACACTCTCTTTTGTAACAGATTTCTTGAAACTGCTGCTTCCAAAACCTGCTATGTTATTTAAATGACTATGGAGCTATTCTCTTGAGAACTATTAGAAGCCAGAAGAATGAAGATGCCATTTCACATATGTCATTCTCAAAGAGAAAGTACTTTTCTGACATCCACGGTTGTTAACACATTCAAGAAAAACAGTTTTATTGAGGTTTAGAAAACTTTTATTAAATAACAAAGACTGATCAACATGGAAATGTTAAAGGTTTCTTATGTTGTAGGTGATCATTCTTCTAACGTACATTAGAAGAGACATCTACCAGTGCATTAAAGTCAGTGTTATTATCCAAATGGATTTATAAACATTAAATACATCTTCCCATAAAACATAAATAATGTAGCTCCATTTTGACTTTTCTGAAAGCCCCTATAAAAGTGAAGAATGTTGATTTATAGCATTTTTGGCTGGCTTCCACACGTAGGTTGAAGGATTTTAAACAAGATTAGTTTCTCTTTGCAAGATCATGGATTCTCACCAAACACTGATGCTTTGGCATTGTTTGATTTCTAAATTTAGAAAATCTGTACCTGAGAGGGATAAGGCCTGTCTGTCAAGTTAGAGCAACTCACAGTTGGGATGTGGCACTCAGTGTGCAGCATGAAAGCCCAGGAGGGTGGTGATCTGGAGAGACTCTCTGAGTAGCTGTGTAAATCTGGTAGGACATAGGGTGACAGTTTACTTCCCAAAAAATTAAAAAAAAAAAAATTGGTGGCTAGATTGTGGAACTATCCTAAGAAATAATCTATTCTAAGCCATTTCTAGTTCCTAAGAAAATGCTTTGAGTTTCTCTGTGAATGCTAATGACACACAGAAAAAAAAAAAAAAAAAGAGAAGAAAAAAACCCCTGTCATTCTTGAAAAATTGTTCCACTTATGAAAATGAGTACAAAAGGAATATTCTACATGTACTTTTCTTTGTACAACAGAAAATATAAAGGCAATACACTAATGTTCAGCAAAGAATGAAATAGTGGGGTGATATTGTGATGGTTGTGTTAGGGATGGGAAGAAACCTGGGAGCAGCTGCTAAATCTAACAACCCCCTCCTATTCAAGCTGCATAAGGGAACAGTTGAATGCATCTGTGTTTAGAGATAGTTGAAAATATTGAAACAACCCCTAAAAATTCAGTTTGTGTATAGTGCTCTTCATTATTCTGCTGGAGCAGTTCCTTAGTGGGCTGAAAGATAGAGTTAAATACAGAATTTGAGAAAGGATTTTGGCTTTAACTGTGTGTCAGGACATGTGAAGAGAAGGGCAGATATGCTCAGGAGTGCACAGGAAAGGAACAAGAATGCTCCAGGTGCAACCAAAGAAGCAGTTATTCTGAAAGCAAAGAGTTTTATGTAAACTACTTGCTAAAAAGCAAAGCTGTGAGCAAGGAAGCTATCTCCTGCTGCTTGATCCCTGTTGTATTCAAGAAAATTGTGCTTTAACATGCAATTTACTGCAGATTGCACTGAAGAAATTCTGGACTCCATCATCACTTCCTCCTCTTTAGAGAAACAAGAGCTCAGTGCCCGAATTTTGCATAGATGCTTAGGTCAAAAAGGTGAAGGCATTTTGTTTCAATACTGATGTTTGCTTATTGGCTCTTGGTAAAGGAATAGGTAGGCCACAAACTTTTATTAGATACTCTGTCAAGAGATGAGCCCTGTTCCAAAACAGTGTTTTATGTAGGCAAGATAAACAGAAGGTGTAAGGAGGTATATGGTGTACAAAAATGTGAGCATTGAAGCTTTAACAGCATTTCTGACCCTCCAGGGTCTCCAACACCATTCTTTTTCTTTGCAACCTCTCCTGCTTCCACTGTCTTTTACTTCAAAAATCATTCATTGACTGAGGTACCATTAACTGATTCCTGATGTCCAGAAAACAATCACCAAGTGTTTGCTGAGCTTCAAGTTTGAATTTCTCAAAATATTAGAGCTGATAGCAGTATTATAGTGTTGTCTTTTCCCAGTGATACTCTACTTTTACTTATGTAGCTTATTGAAAACTGATTTTTTAGCTACTCTCAATATAATTAAAAATGAAACATACCCCCTTTTTAATAGCAGTATGATTTGAATACTGAAAACTTGTGAGCCTCAAGGTAGTAGTGGCTTAGTCTATCCTTACAGATAATTTAAAATGCATGAAAATATGAAGCTTGTTTTTGCCAATGTGGGAAGTGAACATAATTATGACTTTCCAGCTGCTTCTACTAAAGAAAACAAACAAACAGTAAGACACACACTTTTTATTGCAGCTAAAAAGGAATATGCTCAAAGGGAACATATTTATGCCAGAAAGAAGAAGCCATAACCAGGTTATGCTGCCCTATCAAACATGCAAGCACATTCACAACTAGGATAGGAAACTGAGAGGAAAAAAAACCACTTTTTCAGCATCCATTGGCAATATTTCAAAAAAACCCAAAACAGCATTGGAAAGAGTTTTGGCTATGAAAGTCTGTGTAGGTATTCTGGGTCCGGGTTCATGTAATAGTGACTTTTTTAGTATCCTAGGCCAGAAGCCTCAGAACAGTCCAATGCCAAATCAACTAACTCCCAAATTCCCAAATAATTGCCATTCATTAAAAAGAGACCAGCCTTTTTGGTTTTGTTTCAGCTTTTAGTTAGTTCATTTTGTTTTTCTAAATGCTCAACACTTTATAATTTGTCTAGCTTCTTTTGTTCTCTACCATTGTTTTTATTGCATAATCTCTGGAACATTAAGAACATGTGTTCTATAATTTCTCAAAGAAAAATTCTTGGAGTGGAGACTAATACCTTGCTGAAGCAAAACTATCAGTATGTCATTTATTTATGTTCCTGTGTGATGTACAGCATAATAATAGTATTACAGGTCAAATAAGTTGGGGCAAATACTAAGCCATGACGTGTTTTTTGCTGAATTTTATAGAGAAGGCTTACCTAGTGAATAAACTCTTGCCACATTGATTTCAAATTACATGGGTTAATCTGCAGACCAGAATAACCCACTGTTTCAAATTGCAGGATGCAATGTAGATCAAGTCCTTATTCTTACTTTATATGTTGCTTGTTCAACATAAATGCAGTCAAAATATCTGGACAGCCTGTATATAATTTGATGCCCAAAGGTATATAGAAGAGAGGAAAACTAATGAAGAATATTAATTTGCATGAATCATTCATAAAATATATATTTTGTTACACTTTTAATGAAGCCCTTACCAGAGAATTAGTAGGAACAAATATTTATGTCTCCTGATGAAGATCTTTTTTCCACTTATTATGGTCACCTGCAGTTCATGCACTGTTATCATTAAGTGCCCAGAAACAAAACATGTACAGTACAACAACAATGCGTTCTTTATTTGTAAAATGAGTCATATTGCTTCTATCCTGCTTCCCACAGATCAGAGCTTTAATAGGGATATAAATAAGAAACTTAACATATGTGACCTTCTGACCTCAGAGTGTTAAATTCCAGGGACTATATTGCTGCACCACTTTTTTCTTTTATTTGAATGTGTATTCATCATAGTTCTGTTGGAAACAGCATGATTTACAATTTATATTAGGTTATGATATGAATTACATTCAGATACAGGGAGAGGAAAATTGTGGAGGAGCAATTCTTGCTAAAGATGCTGAAAACAGTTTCCACTTAACCTTCAAATGTTGTGGAAATGACACAATTGTATTTAGGTAAAGTTTTATCTTTGGGAAACATCTGCTTTTCTAAAAAAACTTCATTTTTTTCTGTCTAATGTAATAGTTACTGTTAACATTTGGATCTTGAAATATACAATTCCACAAAGGAGCATGTCACTTGACTAATGAAGTCTGCCAATAAAAATATTGCTTAGTCTGTGCAAAAAGTCTTGAAATAAATCCACAGAATGCTACTGTGCAGAATGTACAGATCCAAATAAGGTTTCGCATCTTGAAAATGTTCTGACATTTGTTAGAAACTTTTGTTATTATCTTGACAATATCTGAGTGTGAAACAAAGGCAAGCCCTGAGTACAGCAAATACATCTATTTGCTCTTCATTATTTGTAAAATAGTGATTTTTTAAATAAAATTCCAAAGAAAATGAAAATATAATATAAATTTCTATTTCAAACCTCCAATCAAGATATGCTAAGTATTCTTTAGGAGAAATAATCATTGGAGACCTCCAGTTCAATTCCACTGTGCTGTGAGTCCCAGCTATTCTGAGAGAAGTTTGTTTTGTTTTATGAGCTACTTTTTCAGTGTATAGATTTTTGCTATTTCATCCAGAGCTTCTCCATACACAGAAATGCTTTCAAATTTTGCTGTTTTTTTCCTATTTTGATGTAATTGCTCTGATCGTCACAAAACATGTCAGCTACAAAACTCTTCAGAATATAGTTCAATATCCCTAATCAATAATTACTAATAAATAAGCCTGGGACTAGCAGAAACACTGATTTGGTGTAGGAGATATCTTTCAGTGAGTTCACTTTCTACTCTTATATAGTAAGGAAATCATATTTGGGATGTACCTGTTTGCACAATTTAGAATTAATTTTCTTTTAAGAACAACCCTGGTGTTTTCTGAGGTCCATTCAAGACAATGTGTTAGGTGCTGCTTCAGAAACCACTAAAGATGTGAATCAGATGCAGGAAGCTTATGACTGTGTGCTTTGTGTGTGGGAAAGAAGACTTAAGGAAAGTTAACAAAACTGTGAATTGGCTGAAAATGCAGCATAAGGTCTGGCTCTCAGCTAGGACAGATTTTGAGTGCAGAAGATGAAGGATTTGCTATTACCTTTGCCTGCAAAGTGAAAGTCTGCAGTAAGGCCTATGTTTTGGAATCAAAATCATGATGTTCAAAGTGTGCTTTCTGGATGACTTTAAATTCTTCTAAAAGTTGTGCCTGAGGTATATAAAATGTATGCAGGAAGACCAAACTACAAGAACAGCTAGCATTAAGAAAATGGCTTACATTACTTTTTAGTGTTTGCAGAAAGGGTGTGTTGAGGTATTTTGTTGGTTGGTTGTTTTTTTTGGTTTTTTTTTTTTTTTTTTTTTTTTACTTTCTGGAAAACCTACTGGACAAACTGTGTAATAGTGCTCTGTTTAAAAAATATAGCAAGAGAGCAATTTTTATGACATTGAATGTGGTGTTGGGAAGAAATCCATTTTTGGGAGTAAGTGAACCTAGAGAAGCTGAAAATGAATCCTTGTAAATTCATATTTACTAGTTAAATTTTATGTATGTCTATTATTATGTAAGAATATATCTTTTTCTTCTGTATGAAGAAAGGATAGAATTCTTTTGTTCTTAAGGTTTTTTTTAATATCTAATTGTTGGTATGAATGAACTTTGTAGTCAAAATACAGCATTCTATATATTAGGCCTGGAGAAATCTATAGCCTTTTTAAACGAAGTACTTGAAACACTGAAAGTGGCTGAAACACTCAGAGGATTTTTCTTTGTGCTAACGTTTACTTTTGGGTGAAACTTAACTTAGGGTTCTGCTGCTACTTAGTAAAGTGCACAGGAGCTGAGGAGTGGAGTCAAGTTGTGCTGGTCTCCAGTCTCCCATAAAGCAGAATGATGGGGTGATTTGTGACATACCATGGTCATTAGAAAGTGGTATCTGTGGAGAGAAGAAAAAATATGTATTTGTCAATGCACTCTGGGCTTCATCTTTTGTAGTCAGAGGGACTGGCTAAGTCTTACTCATTCTCATTTCTTTACATAACGATAATTTTCCCATCCTGTAAGGATCCCAAAGGTTTATTGGCTATTCTGTGGTTCAATCCGTAATCTTAAAACTGCCTTTTGCTCCTCACCTATCCTGACATCAATTGGAAGAGCCAAGAAGTAGCTCCAATGGCACTGCTTAAAGCAATCTAATAACACTTTTTAAACAGAGGAAGGTCCTTGGCATTTTTAGGAGTAGCTTTCTCTGGAATATTGTGCAGGCATATCTTTCTGTGCAGTAGTGACTTTTTAAAATGCCCATTGTCTAAATATGCAGATTAATAGCTCAAATGGGTCTGAATTTTTGTTTCCTGAACACCAAGAACTTGTCTTTCAAGGTTGCCACCAATACTTGCATATACGATTTCTATTCATTGGAGGTTACTTATGTATTATTTTTTCATGAATTACTATTGCTAATTTGGCATTCCTGGACTTTTTTTTTTGGGGGGAATGTATTCTTTCCAGTTAAAGTAAGCCATTAAGAGTCAATCCCCCCCTCTGCTTCCCACCTTGAGACAGCAAACTCAGCTCTCCTCATGTGGCCAAATACTTCATGTTGCAGCAGTGAATTCTTCAGTCTTTTTTAGGATATCTGACTTGCCCAGCACCAAGATGATATCCTGGTACAAGCTCTTCTTTAGGTATTAGCTTTGCTCTGGTGCTTAAATCATGACTTTTCAGCATTTATATCTAGCTGAGATTGACTGTTCCTAATGGAATTTCACTGCTATTAGTCCTTCTGAGTCCATGTAATTGGTCTGTAGGCATACGAGTTGCTTTCCCTTGCTCAATGACTATTTTTTGGGAGGGGCTGAAAATGGGAGGAGTGACTAAAGTTCACATTGAAGTTTACCTTAGTTAGAAGGAAAAATAAATGGCTAAAAATTGGTAAAATGTTGAATTTTTAATAAGAAACTTTCACATTACATAGTATTGCTAAAGTCAGCAGATGAAAAAATTGTTTGACTTTTTACTTTCTCTGAATGATCTTTTTCTTGAGATTCCCTTGCTTATCACCAATTTTTGTATGCAGTTAATACTGCCCTCACCATACTTGAAAATACATAGTTTATCTAAACTCTAACCAGACTTGCTGTGGAGCTCAACATGGAAGGCAGAAAAAAGCTGAGTAATCAGAAATGATGGTGGCTTTGACTGGTTAGAGTGAGGGACAATCCTAATTGGGTATTAAATGTTGTTATTCAAAAGTGGTAATAGAAAACTGAAAACAGGCAGAACTGTAAAAAAATAGTGATTAAAATGATAGTGGACCAGTACCCTTAGAAGTTTAAAAACAGCGAACTTGTTTTTGGAAAAGAGGCATGATAAATTTAAATGGCATCTAGCTCAGATCTGAGGAGGAGCAAAGTCATGCATCAAAGGTAATTGAAGGCACCCTTTGAAATGGGCTGAGGGGAGATGACTCTTGACCTTGGATTGTTTGGAACTTGCAGCAATGTGCAGGAACTCCTCCATCATGACAAATGATTTGAGTTTCCATTAAGTGAGTATCTGAGCATCATTTATGCTGACTCCCTGATATTTCACTGCCAAGAGGTCAACTGCTATATTTGAGCACAGATGAGAGTCACTTGAAGATGAATCCAGGTCTGGACACCTTGCAGAGAGCAGCACTTAAGGACTGTGTTAGTAGCAGAACTGGGGTTTTTTTTGCTGGATATTAGATGGATAGCTGTGATTGAACTGCCACAGAATTGGCCATCGTTGATGTCTGAGTAGAACCAATCCTGCCTGAAAATCAGAGCATGAATCAGTGATTTCTTGGCTCTTGACAAAGGATGTGATAATGACCAGACTGGATAGCAAGATCAGCTTCTTGTTAGGATTCCAATCCACAAATGCTACCCAGGGGCTGATGACTGAATAAAGTAGATACTTTTAAGTTTGAGAGAGACTGAAATTCAGCAGTGCCTATCGCTGTGAAAACACAGTATCCTGAAAACCCAGAAACTATTTGATTTGCAGAGAATAAAATCATATATTTTGGAATGCAGAGGGTATTCTAATTGAGTATAAAGAACATAGATATGTAACACTGGGGATTGTTGCAACAACTTAATGGCCCACAAAGATTGTTTGTGAGAACAATCACAAAACAGGAAACAGGAAACCTGGCCATTTTTTGCAGCTCCTGCTTAACCCAGTAACACAGGATTCTGTAAAGTATATGAATGACACGTGTTCCTAGAATCTGTGAACATCTTGTTTTGAGCAGTTGATGCTTGATTGTTCACTGACATTAGAGATTAAACCAAACCCCGGTGTTTCATTGCATACTTAGGTCTTTTCCCCTGTAAATCAGGCATGTTATGGCCGTGTATACAAGTGTGGGCCAAATTTCAATACGAGATGTAGGATTTCGGGTTCAGCTGTTGTTCTGAACATTTGCATTGTTCCTGATACTCCACAAACTTTCTGCCCCAGTTTCCTAACTGAAAAATGGATGTGATAAATGATTCTTTCTTTTCCCAATCTTTTGTTTTTGCTTTTTTATTTGTTTATTTTGTTTTGATTTTTTTTGAAGAGTATATTTATTTTGCTCAAAACACATCTAAGTAACTTAAGGCAGTAAATAGTAAAATGCTTGCTGTCAAGAACTGAAAAGCTTTCATGATCTGTGAATGGAAAATTTTCTTTTGACTTTTCCTTTTTGTTTCTATCACAAGGGATTTCTTAGGGAGGTATCAGTTTCCTACACATGATAATTAAGATTCATATGACTAACTTGACTTAAAATTCAGTAGAATACTCATATAACCCTCTAGCGGTCCCCAAATCCTAGCTTATTAGTCTGAAATTGGCAAGTGGAAAATAGTTGAAAGAAAACTGGGACAGTTATGTTTAATATTAATGCAAAAAGATACAGAAAAACTATAGTGATAAAAATAAAATTTCTTTTCCTATGCAGTGGAAGTACCTCAGGCAAAAAAAGTTATAATAATACACATTGAACTTAACTGAAATACAGACATAAACATTTAAAGATATTCCCCTGTTTTTAATGACACAAAATATTCACTATAGTAATTAAATTAGGCATTGATTGAAAAAATAGTTGGTTGTGAAATATGTTTCATAGTATTTATATATAACTACAGGAAAAGAGTTCTCCCTCTTTTTATCTCTTTGAATAGATTAAAATATTTAATAAATTTCCACCAGGAATAATTTGTACTTAAAATTGAAAGATAAGACAGACACCTTCAACAAATTAAATTTTAACATAAATAATGCTACTATTTTAATTATATCTTTCTTTTGTGTGTATGTTCTGAATAGAAAAAATATAAGAAAAATGTTTCCAGTCCAAAGTCAGTTAAAACTTCAAGCATATAGGTCTATATTAACTCATTGTTTACAAGTATTGTATAGCAATAACATTAATAATAAATAAAACCAATACCAAATAATAATATTTTTATCTGGACTTTACTTGCATTTAAGTGCAGTTGTTGGCATAAGAAAAATTGATGTCCTTTTCACTTGTTCTTTTACTCCCAACTTGAAGACCTTTGTGAGCATTTTTGTTGTTAATAATAATTCCATTCATTTATGGATAGAGGTAAAGTCACTTTCTGAATCTTTGAGAACAGAAATATCCTTGTCAGAAAAAGAATTTCAGTGTTTTTACCAGTGATCTGAGGTTTTTGGTTGATAGGTTAATTTTGCTGGTTTCTTTTTCTTCTCTTCGTTGTCTCGTGTTTTTGAAATTTTTTCCAGTTAGTATATGGTCCTTGTAAATAACACAGCATTTAGAATTTAAAAAATTTGTGCTACATTATTATCATAAAAATCATGCAAAATAAGAAATATTTCTAAATAAGAAGCCGAAATGTTTAGTGAATGCCATATAGTATTTTCTTGTTTCGTTGGAATTATTCTTTCAATTCAATTTAGGATTTTCAAGTTTATGAATTGTGATATGAACTACTTTGAGGAATTCTGAAGAAAAGTAACCCCTGCTTTAGCTTTAAAGCTGGCACAGGAATCAGTGTGCTTGAATATTACCCCCAGAATTTTTCCTCACTGGATTTCTAAATCCTGCCTTGGTAATATTCTTTGTTTTCTGTTCTCTCCCCTCATCCATGTTCTGAGCTGCATACAGATCAAAGATGGTTGGAAAATTCTGTTAAGCATTTCATGTGTATTTTGATGACCAAGACTATGAATCTTTTGGTAAAAGCTGGGGACAGTGTGTTTGGTGCTGAATAGATGCATATGGCAAGTGCTTTGAATCAAGACAGAACTAAGAGGAAATGATCTGCAGTCCTCTGTTTGAGCACATGTTTAGGTGAGATTAAAAAAAAAAAACCCATGAAAACAAATTGAAAGACTTTATTAGGCCTGAAAGTGGGAAGCAGATGTAAAGTTTAGGGTAGTAAGGCTTAAATTCTCATGTAACTCTTCAGAAACAGACATGTAATAAGACAAACAGGCATCTTTGAAATTAAAAGCCATTGTGATTTTAGTGTTGCCACAAAATCAATATCCTAGCTTAATTTACCAAAGCCACAGTAAGAAAAATGAAAAGAAATAGCTAAATTCTCTTCATGAGGTCAACCTGTCAAAGAAACTTATACTACAATACGATTTTACATTGCTCAGTGGCTTACTGAACAATAGGTTTCTTTTATCTTTTGAAGCTTACAATAGGTCCCAAGAGACATGAAACACTGCAAGCATGAAGGCCCTGTCACCAAAGAAAAGCACATGTCACCAAAGAAAAGTAAAATGAACTCTTAACAATGGATTAAATTTTTTCCTGACTAAATTCTCGCTTAATTTAAGGAAATGAAGCCATGGTAACCTCTTAAACTCTGTTCTGTCCCCTTTTGAAGGTGGAAAAAGTTTGGTTTCCAGTGTGTCAATGTCTTGTCTCCTTTCAGAAGAAAGATATTTTGATAAGGAGACATCTTTGTCATCTGCTAGGCACCATGGGGAGAGAAATAGCATTCTTTAGGAAAGATGGAGTTATGAGCATGGACCCATCCTGTCTGAGGCATTTGCAAGAGTGTCATTGTGGTATGGCTATGAAAGATGGTCCTTTGTTTCATTAGAAATATTAAGATTTTATTTAGAGGGATGATGGTCAGCCTGGGTCAATGCGTGTGCTGGATTGTAGAAAATCCTTAAGGTCTCTTTAGTACAGGGCTTTAAATAGTCTCCTCAGTAAAAATAGTTTTATAGTAGTTATTTCAGGAGAAATCTGTATTGTAATTTTAGGACTAATTTAGTTATCACTTAATTACTTAGTGGCTTAACGTAAGCTCCCAGAGATGTAGGAAGTAGCTATTATGGTATTGGTATTGTGTGAGATTTTATCACTAAATTCTCCTGTTGGTTGCACAAGAGAAATATTTTGAGTAAAAACTCTGAAACTAAAAAAACAACTCATTAGCTCAACACTTCATTTCTCACTCTCAGCACATCAGAAATGATCCCTCACAATATGTCTACATTGAGCAATGCAATGTTACAATTGCAGCTATTGCCTCTTTCTGGTTGACTAAATCAGCTTCAGTGGAACACCACAATGATTTAGCTGTACTACTGAGAAAAAAGCTTGTCTGAGCATGGAAATGCATTGTGCTTACAGTCACCTATTGTCAGGATTTCAGTTTGTCAAACACATAATGCTGCTTTTACTTCTTGTTAATTCTAAGCTGGATATGGAGCTTGGTAATGAAAGCTGATAAATACATCTTTAGCAATCTTGCAAGAATGCTGTCAGCAATTGCCTTAAAGTACAACAGTGATAGTCCTGACTATGGTTGATTAGAAGGAGTAGGACATTTTCTTCTATTACACATCCATAAATGAAAAGGAACTTTCCAGCCCTTTTTATTTAAAGACTTCACCTAAATCCTGCTAAGATCAGTAAAAACCCTTTTGTTGATTTCAGCGGTAGATGAGTAATTGGTTTGCAACTGCCCAAGTCGTTTTGGCTGAAGAAAAGAAGTTGGAAGGTTTAGCAAGTATTGGAGAAATATAATCTGCTTAGAAGCCAGACCTTCCTAACCAGTAGTACAGGATATAAAAATGAAAATTAGCTTTCAGATAATTATGAAGAAAACTTTCCCAGATTCAGATAGGAAACATGGTGATTTGTGGCATCCAGTGCAGTAGAACAATAAATGGTTGAGTAGAAAAGAAATCTAATTTAGGAAAAGAATAGGAATTCTTATGTGCTATCAGTTCTTGGAAACATCTATTTTATGAATAAATTGAAGGTGAGGAGGAGGAGTATATCTTGTATTATTTATTTGTGATTGTGAGGATGTCTCAGGGTGAAGAAGTAGTTTTTATTGGCTGGCATACATGATTGACTAAGATACAGATACCCCATTGTTTTCTCCTTGTGTAGCAAATGAACAGCAGAGATTTACAGGCGCCTGGATGTTCAGTTTCACATAATCCCTGACAAAAGTGAAAACCATACCTAAGCAGTCTTTAAGATCTAAGAAAGAACTTTAAAAATGCAACAGTAGTGGAGAGGTGATTTGACAAGTCACAGTCTGAACCACAAAGATCATTCCTCTAATGTTCAAGAAAATGAAACCTACTTGGTACTTCTTCATCACCATGCATGTACCCTCAATTAAAGCAGTGCCCCTGATAGCAGGCAGTATAATCTGCATTTTATTTCACTCATGAGCAAAATAACAAGTTACTCAGGCCTGCGGCACTCATGAGTGATATGGGCCGTGTAATATCCTCTCCATTGAGTTTCCTATTATTAAGTTTGAAATAAAGAGTTCAAAATTAACTGTGACAATGATTTTATCTAGTGTTGGCATCACCATTAGCTTCTGCAGTTTACTGCTAATAAAACTTTAAATTTGCTATTACTTGTAATAACCTTTTTGCCACCTTAGCTGTAGAAATTAGACAAAGAACCCGGCCAAAACATGGCTAATGACATTTTCTATTTGCACGGAGGAACTGACTAGAAATAATGGCTGTTATTTATAAAGTGTTAATACTATAAAGTACAATATTTCAGATTTCAGCTGATTAATTTGAAGCACTTGCTTTTTTTAACAGGCATCAGTGTTTCATGGTTCACATATTTAGCTGACCAACTTAATATGCAGTGTGTCAAATGGATCAGCATTCTCTCTGCAGCTGTCAGGCTGTTTTGAAAAACAGACACACAAGCCAATACAGGTAATTTCCTCTTTATGACGTGCTGCCAAGATCTTCTGTTTAGAATGGAGGTTAATGAGGTAAAATCCTGAAATGCTTTCAGGTCCTAAAAAATTCCCCCAAAAGACCTTTATAAGATGATATCTTTTCTTTCCTATACTGTTATAAACCAAGAAAAACTGCACTCAAGTCATAGTTTCAAGTTTTGGAACTAAAACCCGTATCTCAAATTTAAGTTTATTTTCCTTACAATCTTTGTTTATCCTTTTGACGTATTTTCTCATCTATTGTTTCAAGCTTCCTAAGTGGAATTTGCAATAGTTTCATTGAGGCGAGGACTTCAGCATCTTTCATGTGGCATAGTGACATCCAGAAGCACAGATTGTAAAATACCAATGAAACCACAAAAGAATTAAGTATGGGTAGACCAATGAAGAGACAGTAGCAAAACGCTCGAGCTGAAATGCAATAAGCCATTTAGATTCCCTTAGCTAGAGTCTTCTAAGAAAGTACACAAATTCTGTATTGCTGCACAGTCAGACACGTCCTAAAAAGGTTGCAGAGGGAACAAGGACCCGTGCAAAGTAACTGATAAGGGAATTAATTAATACTGGATATGTGTCAAACACCTCTTTTCCCAAGTTTTCACAGCTTGGAATACTGGCTTTAAGATATGTGACTATGTTTTTCTTTCAAGATGTATTTTCCTTTTTAGGATGGTCACTTATTCCCTTTTAAATAAGGTATCGCTGGTTAATGCACATATGCAGAGTGTGAATCTGACTTTTTACATACCTGTAATTTGACACTTTTAGACTGCACATTATTCCAGGGACAGATATCTAGTAAGGCTGTTACAGTAAGTAAAAAAACCCCAAACCCTGAAACAACCCAAAAAAAACCCCACAAAAAAAGGGGTTAAAAGACTGAATAAAAGGGAACCTAGGAGAGCATAGGTCTTTTACCTAGGGATTTGGATGTTGCCAGGAAGAGAGGAACCTCTTGGTTTCAGTCTCTGTTCCATGGCAGTCACAGCACTATGTGACACGTGTTAAATGTCATTTCCAGAACATAGGCTGCTAGGTAGTGTCTCAGCTCCTAGAATGGAGAGTATTAAATGAGTGCAATAAACAGAGGGAGGTCATGCTCCTTCTTGTTGCTTTGCTCTGGCAGAAGCGATCTTTAATCCTTCATTATGCATGTAGAGCAACTGTAAAAGAGACTGTTTTTTCCCTTTTCTGCCTTCATCACAATGGGATGGTTGGGAAAACATGCAGGGAAATGGGTGAAATTAACATGAATTCCACGAAGGACTAAAATGAATGGAATCAAGGATCTTCAGGACTACAGTGGCCTAAGTGCTATCTAAATATATGTTTTCTTGATCATCCAGGGAAATTAGAACATGAGAAAATAACAGAGTTGTCAGGAAAGCAAGAGGAAGAAGTGAGCTCTTAATGATGCTCATCATGTGCTTGCAGTTCTAATTTTGATTGCTTATTTCCTCTTTCCCTACTGACTCATCATTACTTCACAGGAACCAGGCAGAAAGTTATGGACCATGGGAATAGCAAAAAGAAGTTAGTTTAATGAAGACTGACTAACATGTGATCATATGAGTCAGGAAGAAGAATTCAGGTGACTGTGAAAGCTGGTAGAGAGGGGAATGAAAGAACTGAGGGAGGAAGAGGCAGTACAAGGCTGAGATATTATTTTTCTGCTAGTTTGTGTTATTGTTCTTAAAGCTATACTTTGATTACCAGGGCAATTCAAAAGAGAAAAATTACACTTACATGATCAAATCTGTTTTATTTTGAAGAAAAAATTGTAGTATTCCCTTTGTCTCTGTTTCCTTCTTCCTTCCATCTCAGGATCCCAGATTGGATTTTGCATATCATGTAAATTATGCCAGTTAAAGCACCACCTCTTCAGAGTGCTCGGACAGCAAGGAAGTAATTTAAATAATGAAGCACTACACATCATGCAAATATGCACATTCAGTGCTTTGACCAGTACTTGTAGTTCTTGGTCTCTTTCTTTCTCCTAAATTTTAAATTCATCTTTAAAAAGTAATTTAACTAACTTGCTTGAAAACATGGATGTGGGGAGACACAGACTTATTATTTTGATGCATCATTTGAGAGAAATCCCAGCAGTGAGGATGATGATGAAGGGTGTAATACATTATCTTACAAAAGGTCATTTGGATGCTGCTCTTCTCAGCATTGCTGTCAAGAATTCAGGGCTCCCAGTAATATTCTCAGAGTATGTTGGGTGTAGATATTGATAGATATGTTTGGATGCTCTTGAGGCTTTTAAAGCAGTGAAGAAATCTTTTTAAGTGGAGTGGCACTAAGTTTAGCCTTAAAGCTCTGTTGATGCTAATTCTCATTTTCACAATATATTGACTGTATTGTGAATAATTTTAAACTGGTCTTAGGCAATGCATTTCCCAGACTTAAAAGTTTGAAAAAAACTGTTCCCAACTTCCATTTGAAAATGCCGTAGGTGTACTTGCGTGTGATGCCTGAGAAAGCAGTGAACAGATGATAAAATGCTCTGTCCCTAAGTAGCTTTAACATGCAAAATGTTTTGTTCTGTGGCCTCTGCTTCCTCCCTAGAGGAGAATGCTGAGAAAGAGAGACATTAACAATATTTTATCACCAAAAGGTTGGATTTCCAATAGCGTGCTTTTTTGCATATCTTGCTACCTTAATACTCTTTTTTTTTTGTAGGTGTACAATAATTAAAAAAAAATTCCCAACCTTTTAGGCCTTATTCTTGAAAAGCTTGTTCTTATCTCTGTTGATATGCTGAACTCACAAATCAGTGAGCACCTCTGTCATGAATAAAATGCTAAAAATTTTATGTTTGTGTAATTATTCATAGAAGTGACAATAGGCAACAATAACTATTTCCTTAGTTGTTCTTCAGTCACAGTGACACCAGTATGTATATCAGTCAGATATTTTCATTTAATTAAGAGATTTTTGTGACCTGGTAAGAAAAATAATGACAAATTTATGCCACTTTTGCTATGTGTTTAAAAAAAGAATGGATGTGGTACTCAGTGCCATGGTTTAGTTAAGGTGGTGCTGGGGCATGGGTTTGACTCGATTATCTTAAAGGTCTCTTTGAAACCTAGTGATTTTGTGTGTGATCTTTCAGGGTTTATTAGATGTTTTCTAGCATGTTTTTTGCAAAATACATCTTGACCTTTGACAGATTTCTCTGAGTGTTAAGGTAGTGGTCCCACCTATGTGATTAGACACAGATTTTACCAGTATATTAGGATTTGATATGCTTTGGACATGATTTCATCACCTTGAGGGCTATGCCTTCAGAAAGTATACTTTCAGCCAATCCCCTTTTAATTAGAAAAACTAATTCAAATTTTATTTTTTCCTTGCACAACTGAAATTCTTGTCTTAAAATTACACTCCCTTTCCTCCCTCCTTCTGCCCTATTTTAAAATTTTTTTTGTGTACATGTCAGCCATGTGAGTATGTGCTACCTTAAATACCTTACATGATCCTTTCACGATATATCTGTTAAAAAAAGGGGTCTGGGTTTTACCTTCAAGGACCATGGCCAGCTTAGCTTGGTGGCAGACATACTAGAGGAGTAATGTCATAATCAGGACAATTTTTTGATGAGAGGCACTAAGAGAAAGAACTGGATGTAGAACAGCTTGAAATTCAAATTGAAGAGCTATGAAAAATAAACTTTCATCAAAATCAATGAAAGTCTGTCATTTAGAGAGAAGGCATTACTTCAAGTATCCAGGTCTGTGAAACAGTCCTTCTCAAAGGGCACTTGTGTCATTTATTTCTGAGCCAGTGCAGTGGGAAAAGCCTCCGGGGAAGGAGGTGTGGGCTGTGATGTCCTCAGCATTCCAAGTGCAGTGGGAGGCCTGCGGTGCTGCTGTGGTCACTACTTTGCCTGCTTTGAGTTTCCCTTCCCTGGCTCAAGGTGCTCTCTAACTGGTCTGACCAGCAGGCTAGTTTCCAAATCTTTCCCTGGCCAGACAAGGCTATTGTGAGCTGTCTCATCTTCTCCTGGAGCTTTTATGCAGAGCAGCTGAATTTTGTGGTACAAGTAGAAAGAGAAGAAATTATGGAGGAAGACGAAAAATACGAAAAATTTCCTTTCAGTACACCGTTTCTTTTGACTAAATTAAAGTAGCTGTAGAAGTATGACTGTAGAAGCAGTAAACTCCCAGCTAATGACAGAAACAATTGTTTTAGAGTAACTTAATTATGTTAATTGATTTGACAACTTGAAAGAAAGGGGTTTTTGTATGGATGAGTGTTAGCTGGAGAGAATTCCTGCGGAGTGGAGACAGAAACTGCAATTTAGCACCAGTGCGTGGAGGGAGATCAGTAGGATGTACAGTAAGAGGACTGTAATGGGCCATAAAACTAATGTCTTTATTGAGTCCATGATTTTTAGTATCCATTAGTTATTGAATTCCTGGATTAGCTCTGGAAGGTTTTCAGTAAATCTTATGTGTGGGTGAAGGCTGAAGGATCTTTGGGGAGGGGCCATTTTGTGAAAATGTTTTTCTGCTAATAGCTGTATTCTTTCTTTTTAGTGATCATATGAATTTAGTTTGGCACAAAATATGTGAATTGTTTTTTTAAATGGTTGTTATGAGGACACTGTCCTCATCAGTATAGAGTTCACTAGATGGTAAAATAACATCCCATACCATCACAGCTTGCCGTAAAAGTCTATAAATCCAACAACTACTCCAAGAGGCTTTTGTCATGGGCTCATTCTCCCTCATCCTGCTCTCAGATGCTGAATTTGTTGTAATGGCCAAATCTCCAAATATCCAACAATTATGTGCTATTAGGAAAGTGTTCTGAAGTACTCCAGAGAAATAAATGTTCTAAGGAGAATTAACGGGTTTTATTTGAGCTTTTATCAAATCTGCAAATGAGGAAACAAATTCCCCAGTGAAGCATTATTAGACACAACTGTTGGCAGAGGCAGTGTAACAGTGCTGGCACGGACAGGTCGTGCTTTCCTCCACTGGCATGAGGCCTTGCCTCTTTCCTCAGCTCCTCTGAATCCCTTAGTGAGCTGAGGCAGCGCACTCTAATGCCAGAAGAATACTTAGATGGTTGACTGTATTAGTTTTTTTCTGTCTTGTTGAGCTGCTTTGGCTCCTGCATGGTTGGTGAAGCCTGCAGGCAGTGAGAAGAAGGATGACAATAGGGGCAGTGAGACTGGGACAGGGCACCAGCACAGCGGGGCAGCTTCAGCAGTGACCAGATGTCAGGCCAGCTCAGGCATTTAATTGGGCTCTGTGGCTGTGGGGGTTAGTCCATGGCATCAACTCCTTGATTCATGGGCCAGCTGGACAGCCAGAGAGAGAAGGGAAGTAGGAGCTGAGGAGTGAGAGGCTGTGAGCAGGAGGAGGTGTATGAGAAGAGTGTGGTGGGCCATAACCAGTGCCTCACCTGGGTCTGTGATAAGGTTATGAGATTCAGTTTCTATGAACATCTTCTGAAGGTGCTTTGTAGATCTCAGTGGTGTGCAGAAGTGGGAGTAATGGGTTTGAGTGTTTCTAGTGCTAAAGGCTGAGCCATCAGAAAGAGAAGAGCTGTAAAAACGTTAGCTTGCAAAGACTACATGGAGCTTAACATACAATCCTCTGTCATTGTAAGCAGGAACTGAGGGAAAATCCCACTTTTTACCTTAGAAGGCATTTCATTAATGCTGTCCCTTAGCAGCTTCAAGAGAAATTGCTCTTCTGAAGTTTTTAGTTTGTTCTATAAGGTTCACATGGCAAAAACTGCTGACAGATCAACACACTGAACAGTCTTTTGAGAACTGTAAGCAAAATTTTCCTCAAATATTGTCTTTTGAAAAGCCATCTTTCTGCTCAGAGATGGCAGCTAGTCTATTGGCTATGAAATATAACTGGCTGTGTTATTGCAACAAATCAGGCTTCTGGTGGTAGGCAGAGGAGACACAAGCTTGTATATACAGTCTCAGCTCTTGGAGAAATTGTAAGCATTTAAGGGGACTGGATTGGTGTCATGACATGAGACATTATTATTCCAGCTGGTGACATCCGAAGATTGTCTCATCTTTTTATTAAAATTAAAGAAAAAAACAAAAGCAACAACAACAACAAAAAAAACAAAAACCAAACCCCCCAAAAACCCAAACCACCAAACTCAAAACACTGCAAGTTTGATTGAATACAAATAGAGTAAGTGTCATGAGAATGAAGGAATGTTTGAAACGGTAAAGCAACTACAAGAAATTAGGTTGTATTTGCCTGACTCTTGAGATAGCCTGAAATAATAGTCCTGAATAAAAGTGTGTTTTCCAGGCAGCTCAGATTTAATTCCCAAGTCCCATTACTTGATTGCCCTTGTCCAACAGAAAGCTTCAGTGACTTCCCAGTGGAGAGGCAGAGATAGACAGGACCTTTTGATGCCTGTAGGCATTTCACAGTGAGTAGCTGCTGTGCCCCTTCTGTTAAAATCTCCAGTTTTAAAGAGAGAAGGAAAACTACGTGCTTGAAGTAGAATTATGGTCCTGAAAGCATAGATCTGAATGAGAGGGATGTTAGCATTTATATCACTTAGATAAGCCCTTTGGTCATAACCCTGAAGAAGCTTAAAATCACAATTTTATTATACCATAGGAAAACTATTTTAGGTAGACTTCAGGAACATAGGTCATAAGAAGCCAATGCTATCATGTTGTAATAAGAGTATCTTCACAACTTATTTTCCTCTTCATATTGCTGCTAGATTTATAGCATTATAAGCTACCAGAACAACAAATGTGTCTGTGTTTAAAATACAAACTTTGCTGTGTAATGACTTACCACTAAATCCTAATGCATTTTTGTTTTGTTTCATTTCATTTTGTGGCTCATTTCTTGCTCTGTGCTCCCAAAGATCTTCAACTCTGCGCTTTCTTTCTGAGTCAGGGATGCATTTTTAAAATAAGCACTTGTACTGTGAACCATAAAGCAAAATACAGAGATGGAATCAAAAGAAGAACATAAATTACTTTTAGTATTCTGCAAAGAAACTTCCATTTTGCTTTTCCTAGTGTTCTGAAACTATGGAAATCAATACTGAGACATATATTCTGAAGGCAAGTCGTCTGTGATTGGGGTGCTTGCAGCAGTGAGCTCTGAAGGGGTTACTTCTGCCCTGCCTGACACAAATGTACAGTTCTTTGCACTAAGTGTCCCTATAAAGCTACATTTTAGCCGCAGCTATCCATCTCAATGGCTGTTACTTTTTACTGTTTCAGACTGCTATCTTTTAGTATGGATTCACTGATAGATCAATATGACAAAAGCAAGATAAAGGTCAGCTAGATGTACATGTCTATTATAAGCTTGGGATGTTAGAAAGTGTTTTTTGGGGGATAGAAAGCATATGGCATCCACCAGAAGCCTTATAAATGCTACTTTCCTGTTAAGTAAACCCAAGTTTCCTTTCAGTTTCTCTCAACTTTACTGCCTGAACATTTTTATTTTGAGATCCTCCTGGCCCTTCAACGTCATTGAATTGAGGAAAATGGATTTGAGAGGGGAGAGTAGAAGTTGCTGTGAGAAAGAGGCAGTAGATGGGAGTGATGACATGTCCATACCGTAACAAGAGAAAATTGCAGTATGCGTGCTCTATTATAAACTTTATTATAAGCCAAGGTAAAACTTGACAGTTTGAAACTGACAGCATAAAAATAAAGAAAAGTATGGATTCTGTGAGGAGACTTCAAAACTTCTGAGAACAGGTGGAAATTGCCATAATTATATCTCTCCTATGAAGCTGTCCAACAGAATAAAGAAATACCCTGGGGCTACTTTTTCATCTGGATAGGAGGGAAAGCTTTGTGGGTCTGTAAGACCAGGGGCTGGCAGGAGCAGATTACTGGGTGCACGACAGACATCTGCCCAGGGCTGCAGGCACTGCCTATGAAGGCTGCTCTCCTAGAGCTCTTTGGTTGCCTTTAGGGTCAGAAAAATATAGAATTAACTTTGAAGCTTTTCATGAAATTAGGATGTATATGAAAGTTTCCTTTAATATTGGTTCCTTCACAGGAATACATGCTTAGCAACCTGGCTTCATGAAATATTCAAAAAATCTCTATGAAATTCCTTTCAGTTTCTTGAAATTGGGAACAGTTAGAAAAATGATTGTCAGAGAACACATATACACACCAACTATGATAAAATTCTGTTGCTAATATGTATAATATTGTCCCTCATCAAACAAATTTCCATTTTTACACAAATTTGGCACCAATTTTTACCTTGGACTTTACCATCTATGTTTTACCTCTCAATTTGAGATGAAAGCCATTAAACTGTGGACTCACAGCTGAAGAAAGGCTGAGGAACTGGATGTTTATAGGTTTTCACTTATAGGTCTGCTTTCCTGGAATTGCAGCCATAAAATAAGGCATCAGTAATAGAGCAATAAATGTCTGATGAATCGTCTTGCTAGAAATAATTTGCTTTGGAGAAAATTTCTCCTTAGTCATAGTTGGATAATACAGCACCATGTCCATTTTGAGTGAGTTCAAAGAAGCATGATACATGAAGACAGTTTAAAATATTCCCTATTTTCTTCTGAAAGGTGTTCTCCTTTCATCAATTTTTTTCTTAAATACGCAGCATTGAATGCATGTTGATATTCCCAAAGCAAACCAACAGTATTTTTAAAGGTCAGCGTGTAACTTCTCCAACTCAGAAGTGAGTAACTCAGAAGTGACCAAACTATTATCAGCAAGGAAATATCCCAATCTGCTCTCACTTAAATGATTTCTTAAAAAGTGAGGTCCAGCAGAGCATCTGTGTCTCCAAAGGCAGCTATGCTGAGCTGTGCCAACCTTCTGGCTTCATCAACACGCCCGGTGTGCTTAACTACAAGCAGTAGTGAATTAGTTTTTACAGATATGGTTAATTGCTCTGTCTCAGGAGGTTATCTGCAGCTGAAATTTAAGGTAAGATTTTTTACATGCTGTGTAGTTTGGAGTGATTCTTCCAAGGAGGAGAGATCACAGAAACTGCTTTCACAGAATACAATGTATTTCAGTTGAGGTCGGCTGATCTGTTGTTTTATAAAATGACTGTTGGTTTTACTGGGGGTTTTGTGTGTTGTTCGGGTTTGTTTGTTTGTTTAATTTTCTTTTTCCTTTGTTTCAAGTCAATTTGTCTTTGAGCAGAGCCATATTTCTGAAATGTCCCCTAATGCTGAATTTTGTTGAGCACCAAACTCTTCTACTGGGACTGTGTGTGCATTGGGTAGTGTTAATTTCAAACTGTGAATTCAGCCCTAACTTGATATTTCTGAATTGCCTGCCAGAAAGTATATGGAAGGCAAACATGCAGATGAGTTCAAACAAGTAGTGATTACTTGAATAAGAAGGGTGAGAAATTGAATTGATAAAGCACTAGATTCTTCTTCAGTGGCTCATAGTACCAATGCTGTACATGTTCTCAAGGGTTAGCACCACTCTGCAAGGAGCTATCAACCCCTTTTTATATTCAGTCCCTCACAGTAATGGTAATTGCTGCTGCTTTTTTTTTTTGAATGAAAATAGAATGTCTTTGTCTGAATATTTTTTTAAATGGCACAAGAAAAGTGGCATTGTTTGAAAATCCCAGTGGTGTCATAACAAGACTTCACATAAACATTAGATCAAGCAACCACAAGCAGCCTGTGAATTATTCTGGGAAGTTTTTAAAATGTGGGATACATGGCATTATTTAAGTATTTATAAATGTCATCTCATCTGCTATAAGGAAAGCTAATAGACTATTTTGCAGACATTTCAGCTCCAAAAAGCAATTGCTTCTGTAATCTATTTCTATAAAATCGGCAAAAGTGGAAGCAGGCGTACTGTGGGTCAATACCAGTGAAAGGCCTCTCTGCAGACAAAAGATTCACAGTCCATTAAGTTTCAGGTCTGTCCTGATATGGATTCCTCTGATGTATTACTATTATATCCTATTTTTGTTGACTCAGTTGCTGTGTCAGCAAAACCAAACATTTTGGCTTGTGTCCCAGCATCAAGCTGTCTGTGGAGGATATGTGTTTGCCTCCACCACGACAGTAATGAGAAACTGGCATTAGTTTGATTTGCATAATTGTACGCTTCTAACTTAGACTCTGTGTCAGTAGGAGACAACTTATTGTGATGATACTCACTGCACATTATTCGTTTTGTGCAATCAGCATTTATTTATGCAAATTTCATCATTACAAGAGGTCATTTTCCAACCTTCTACCATGAAATCACTTTTTCTGCCAATGAACAGTAAGAAAACACCATAGGAGAGCAGCCAGGTATATTTGTCATTCACACTCCTTGGCCAAGGCACCGCAAAGGGTTTATTGTGTGTGTGCATATGTGTTTAAAAATATGTTTTATGAAAGACTGACAGCTCTAATGACAAAACTAAAATTTGATAGACCACATGTGATTATTTTAGACAAATGCTGTCAAAAAAGGCACACACAAAATTCAAAACAAAACCAACTGTCTTGCTAGTTATGAGAGTTTCTATAAGAATAATTTATAGACTGAAAAAAATATTTTGTGTTCCCCAGATGATCAGTGGAATGTTTTCTGTGATAAGAAGCAGAACCCTGTAATTTATTCATGTGAGAGATAAAAAGACAGAATAATAAACTAGGATGTCCCACTTGTAATAGAGACCTGAAATAGCAATAAATGTTGAAAAAGCTTATAAGAATAACTTGGATCTTAAGGATTCATGAAGTAACCATCAAGATTCTCTTGATAAAAATGCTTCCAAGGTCACATTGTTTATCATATCACTAGTGGTAGAGGGACCTCTTAAGGTTTCATTTGCAAGTAGCTGAAACAACACCAGAAATCCCTCTTTTCCCTAGACAATTGCTCCTAAGTTTAAAAAGACTTGGAATATGTCAGTGCTTATAAGGGAGGAAGAAATTACACAGAACAAGTAATTTGGGTGCTGGTTGACTGAGAGAGTGATGAGTACTTAACAGATTGTGTCTTCACAAGAGGCACAGAGAGTTCACTGGATTTCCTAGCATGCAAACTATTGCTGAAAAGAAAAGAATGAGAGTACAAATATGGCTTTACCTTTTATCCTCCCCAAAATAAAAGAATCTGTAATTCTGAGCAGAAAAATTACATGCACTATCCCAGCAGTTAGACTACAACATAAGTACTATAACTAAATACAAAACAAAACCCACAGGTTACCACTTTTACCAAGAACAGTTGTTTGTAATGGTCCTTTGTATGTCAAAAAATCTGTAAATCAGAGGTTGTACTACACAGGAAAAAAAAGGCACTTTTGAAAATAATGAGTGTAGCTGAAATCTGTTTATGTGCTCACTCATAAAGAAGCATTCCGATAGCACATGCATCTGGGAGAGAAATTTTTATCTGCAGGTGTGCATGAGATGATTAGCTCCTAAATATTTTTGCAGTCCTTTCTTCATGTGGGAATAAAATCCTCTATCCTGACATATGCTGTTTCATAATTCTTGAGTGAAAAGGTTCTTAAAGAAAACTCAGTTGGGCAGCCAATGCCGTATGAGCCCCATGTGGTAAATGAAGCTATGTGAGCTCAGAGTTTAATAAGATGATACTGCTCTTTGTATCATTAACCCACAGTCAGTCGACATGCTGGATTAAGATTAGAAATTGTATGGTTAGGAATTCCTGATTTTTTTTTAAATTATTTTTGGTTATGAGGTAATTGAGAAAGAAGGAAGGCTAAGTTAAAAGAACTGTATTAAGACTAAATTCAAGAACAGAATGAGGAAATAAAAGTCCAAAAAGAAGAAAGTCTGTAGAAGGAAAGTGAAGAAAAAAGATAGGAAAAAAGTGGTATAAAATACAAAATCTCTGAGAGGGGAAAAAAAGATAAGAGCCAGTGCCCTTCGAAGGACAGAAAAAAACCCCCACATTACCCAGAGTAAAAGAGGGTCAAATAAGATGAACCTATTGGATGAAGACAAGAGGCAGAAATAATAAAAGTGTGAATAAAGGAGATAGTCATCTGCAAAGCTTACAGAATCTTTGTGTTAGCCAAAACACAGGAGATGTATCTGTGAACCACCACCAAGGTGAACCCCAGGTACCATGAATGGGTGATTAAGAATGGACAACATAGATGTATGATAAGAGAAAGACAATTGTCTGGAGACTTAAAAACATAGAGTATATCCAGTATTTTTGGGAAAGTATTCGGAAAACTTAACACATGAAATGAAATACTCTCAATGGCCTATTTGAAGGAATTAAGAGACACCAACAGAGTAGCTGAAAGGAAGAGGCAGGAAAAACTGATAATAGCAGCCTGAAGAGCAAATGGTTGTATCTGGAAAAAAAATGAAGGGTAGATTTTTTCTCTGAAACTTGACTTTGAAAATTGCTTTCAAACAGAACAAATCCCTAACAGTGTTCTTTGTAATTTCACTTTTATGTTACTGAGCTGGCTTAAGTAACAAACAAGAATTTTCCCTCCTTCTTAATTAGATAAGTATATCATATGCAAAAACATTATGTAGAGACATTTTGATTTCATGAGGTCTTCACTCATGAGTTGCTCCAGGCACAACAGTGATAGTTAATGAATGCTTTACTCGTATGTGACAAAGAGAATTCTTCCCATTTTCTCTGAAACAAATAGGTACTCTTTAACTCTCAGATTTTAATCTCATGTCATGCTAGAGCTAATACAGGCAGAAGGTGAATTATATAACCCACCTTCTGACTGTCACATCCCTAGCCCAATTATAACAGGCTCAGGTTTCAACATGGCTCTCATCTGGCACCAGACTTGCTTGTCAGAATTCAAGACAAATTTTTCTGTAAAAAATGTCACATATCCAAGTTAAAAATTCCAAAGGTTAGCCTGTTTTATTTTGACCAAATATTTATGATTCCTTTGATTGTACCTGAATTTTTAAGTTTTACTGACTAATAGACCAACCTCTTGTGCAAGTCTTCTGATATGGCCTGGCTGTGGTTCATCCAAAATATAGCAAAAATGGTTTGTCTAGAAATTAGAAAATGAGTACTGGGTAAATCACAGAGAAGATATTTGTTCAGATGTGCTGTCCACTGAGATGCATGAGACCATATATCAAATCCTAAAGCTGCATTGTCATGGTAAGTTCTTGCAGTCACTGCTTAGATTCTCTGATAACTCAATATGGATTGTCAGGACAAATATATGGAGAACTGGGGAAGACTGTGGGGTCTTGGAAGTGGGGGCTTGATGTCTGGAACTGTGTGAACTCCGATTATAGTCTAGTGTTTCAGCCCCGGTCTGTCTCTAATTTTATACCTGCTCTGTGTCTGTGTACTATAGAGTGCTCTTTCTGTTAAAGGACATCACATGAGGTACATATTGCTTAGCAGTCATCCACACCGTGCCAGTGGGTTTCTTTTATCTAAATCAAGAGCATGTGTGGATGCTTGTTGCAGATTTCAAGTACACTATGCCAATGATTCACACAAGGCAAAGCCCTGTTTGTTGAAAAGAAATCTATGGCCATGGCAATTATGATATAACTGAACTTTTCTAATAGTGAAATGTCTTTGATTCTATATAATAAAAACCATGCAGCCTTGGAAATATTTATTATAATGTTTTAAAATATATTATAACTATTGATTTATGGATGGGCAGAATGAAAAAAACAGAAACATTATGAAAGGTTCAGGAGAATGCCAGCTGCTTTGAAGTTGTGTTTTAACTTCTGCAGTTACCTTTTCAAACTGCACTGGGTTTGATTCAGACTCGGGGTTAGGGTCAGCTTACCAGTCATTAGCCATCAAAAGGCAGCACTTAAAGTTTGTCACCGAGGCACCTTTTGTGGCCAATAGAGAGACCAGGGTCCTTCTGCTGATCTTTTGTTATCTCCTGCCTGCTCCTCTGGAGGCACTTGCTTTTTCCACACCTTCACAGTGGAAATGGTGACTTGCTTAGTGTGGGTGGTTCCCTTCCACTGAGGCTGGAGGAGCCTTGTAAGTCTGGGCTGACGTGGATGGCACCACACACCTGCTGTGTGTCACACAGCTCCCTCGGCAGAAAAGGTTTAGAGACATGCTGAGAGGTTTCAAAATGGGAAGGCTGCACCTCCACTTAATTCAGATGGATGAGTTGATGTAAAAGCCACATACTATGAGCTTGAAGTACTTGTAGAACTCCTAGAAAAACCTGCTAACAACTATTCTGAGCAATTTTGTTGATCTTTGAATGAGAGAGTGAGCTGGGGTTAAAATATGGAAAATCCCTGACATAGGCTGGAATTAGAATCTGAAAAATAAATTTTTATCTTTTGTCTTCTCTCAATTTGATTGACTCTGAGAGAGCACAATGGGACTGAAAATACAACTTGGAAAATCTTCTGCACTGAATTTCATAACCATCCGGAAATTAAAAAAAAATTAAATCAGTAACTAAGCCTCCCAACTTGAATAACACAAATGGCTAAATTTTAATTTCATAGCTTAATTAAGAACTTTAAAATAAGTTTGCTTGTGGTCACCTTAAAAGTAATTAGAATTTTTCATCTACATAGACACTCCAGACTTCCATTTTCATTCAAATGACTAACTGATCTTTTTTCTTTGCTTTCTTCATCCTTCTTGTGTATAGTAATATTTAATTCAAATTAATTAAATATTTACAGTCTTTATTTTGAATATAAAACACCTCATCTTAAAAATAGCAAAAAAAAAAAGATATTTTATTTCTGGGATTATTTTTCCATCAGTCAAAAAATTTTGCCAAATGCAGTACTGGCCACAGGTAATTTCACTCCCAGGTTTAATTCTGTGTGAATTCCTTCTTAGAAAATACTGTTTTGATGTAGTGAAACATTCAAATGAGTGTAAACAATTATCCTTTAAAATTAAAATAGAAGTTAAAAAATAGTTCAAAAAGCTTTAAGAAGAATTTACATGAAATTGATAGTGAAGTATAGTCCTGACTGTGCAATGATTATATGCTTGCCTAAATTAACCTAATGTGAACTTCTAGCTCCAAAAATAACAATGTATGTTTATATTTCACCTGCAGAATGCTTGGAAAAAATTTTAGTGTCTCTACAGAACTAATTTAGTGCACATCCAAATTAATTTTAAATTATATTTTAAAATGGGGCTTACTTTTTCTGTATGCCCAAATAGATTCTCCAGTTATCACAGTTTTAGTGACTATGGAATAAAAGACCTGTCTGTTATGCTTATAGAACTTCAATTTTATAGTAATCCTAATTCTTCAGAATAATTTTATTTAATTCTTAGGCTATTTTTATGGTATTAGTTGAAAGGAATCCTCTGTATTGATTAATCTTAGCAGGATCCCATCGTCTGTAGCAACTGTACAGTATTTGGGGTTTGGATAGATGATCTCCAGAGGTCCCTTCCAGCCCTAACTATTCTGTGATTCTGTGAATTACAATTTCATTGCACAGTACACACGAATTTAAAGATCTAGTATTCTGAAAATCAATACTTTAATATAATTTAATACTTCTTGCACCTCCCTGAATTCTGATTTCCTCTTGTACTTGGTACACATTCTTTTTTTCCTTATACCAATATAATTTGAACAGAAATGGCTTTTCTGCTTCATATTTCAGTGTGTATGTTAATGCTTATAAATCCCAATTCTGTTGCTTATTTTATCTTTCAACAGGGTTCTTGATAAAAAACAGCTCTACATGTTTCTGGGCAGAAAGTCACTTCTTCAGAGTACAGATTAAAAGTGTAACAGTAATAAAAGTAATATCAGTGGATGCACCTGACATAATTTTCTATTTTTGTAACACATTAAGATTATTATATAGAGCAGATGTATTTTATGTTTATTCTGGCATTTAATTTATTTTTTTTAACTGAAATGAGTGGGCTTGACAAAACTAAATGGGGTATGAGGAGATGAGAATCAAGGAGTGTTTATTGATGCTTCTCCAATTCATCCCTCTAGTGGTCCCATCTAAATGGGAGCTTTATCTGAACTGCTGCTTTGACAAGTTTCCTTCCCCTCTTTATCAGGACTTGAGAGGCAGTAGTATGCCATGGCTAAAAAAGAAGATTACTGCTGGCAGAGTTTTCTTTATTTCAAATGAATTGTCTAATGCCCTCATACCACCAAAGTTATGAAAAACATCTGATTTGTCAGTTCTAAACCATCATATAATGTTACAAAAATGAATCCAGATATTACCATTTTTAAAGAATCTGCTTTGCTTACAGTGATAAAAAAAATCTCATCTGAGCATATGAAATGATGGATTTATAATTTTTAAAGAAAGACTAAATAGGCTTCATGGTGATGGAGGAAAATAAGTTTGAGAACAACCCTCTGTTTTTTTCAGAATAATGCCTGTAATGGTCCCATATATCCACATGATGAAAGAATTAATTCATGTTGCCATTTAACTTCTGTCACTGAATACTTATGGGCGGGCTGCTAAACATGAGAATCCTCACTCTCAAATGCATCACCACAAGCTCTGACAGATTAAGTGCCCACATTATAGCTGGTATCTTCACTGGATCATGACACATCACTGTGCTTTGGAAGCACTTGGTTAATGACATGATTTACAGCTCGCTGAGGGGAAGAGGCAAAGGGCTGTTCCAGAGTGAGTGATGCCCCGTGCATGTGGGCTTTTATGAAACGACATCTTCATGGCCATTTGTGCAGTTGTCAATATCCATCCCTTAACAAATGATGTTTCTGGTTCACTGAACATTGGTAAATGAGACACCTTACGAATCAATTCTGGTGTGTTTGTGTTGTTCAGTGTCACTGGACAGAGTATCCTGTATGTTTGCTGACCTTTTAACTAATAAAAAAAATAAGTCATGTTAGTGCAGAAAAAAGAGGGGATTTATGCAGAACAAGCTTAGGTGAAGCACTCAAGTTTTATTTCTGGATGATGGCATATTTTAGTTACTTCAAGACTCCATGATATGGAATTTAAAAGAATGAATCTAGTAAATATTTGCAAAAATCAAAGTTTAAGTTGGAAACAGTAAATCCTTACACTCTAAATTTTCAGGCAATTAAAAGCCATTACTTAGAAAATATTTGTGATTTCTATTACCTTGACTGTAAATTTAGTTTTAGGAAGTCCTTTCAGAAATTTTATCGTACTGTAAAACAGGTCCTGTGTAGTTGTTTCCACACCAACTCTCTAATTATTTCATTCATGAATTGTCAGAGGTAGTACAGGTTTCTGCCTTTTCATCCTTTGAGGTCCTGCAGATGTTGTGAAATATGCATGGCTTATGTAAGGGAAGGTGCTGTAGCAGTTGTAAAGGATGTTTCTTGTGATCTTCAACTCTAATTTTGCCTTCAACCTCTGATCCAAAGGGCAAAGCCTGTACTTAGAGGGGAGGCAGCTGAATGAAAAAGTGCATTACTGTGCTCCATTTCACTCTAGGTTTCAGCATGTCTTTGTTTCCTGTGTTTTTACTGCCTTGAATTTCCTTCAGAACCCAGGAGCATTGGCAGGAGCTTTCTTTATTCAGTGGCCCTTGGCTCTATTACATGCTGATATCTGTACCTCTAATTTCCAAGCTGCTGTGAAAGACCAGACAAGATATTTCCAATGTTACCAGTATAGCTTCTGCCTGAACAAAACCATTGCAGTAGCAGGGCTTGATGTTCTTGATTTACCTTCTAAGACCAAGACTACTACTGGATATCCTAAGATAAGGTGATCATCTTGCATCCAAAGGCAGCTCTCCTTCCTCTCGTATTCCAGATGGGTATCAGAAGAGATCATATTCTTCAAATTCTCAGACGTTAGTGCTGATAAAAGCCTACATTGCTAGGTGGAAAAGAATGTAACTTCATAAGGACAACATCCATTCCATCCCATTACTGCATAGGTAATTGGTTTTGTTGGTCTGTTCTCTCATTTAAGTAGTTGGTGCTTTCATTAACACTGTAACAGTGCTCTACATTCCTCACAAAGGCTAATTGATACCTACCTCTCTTGCCTTCAAAAGGCTTTGCAAGAATTTTTCCACCACTAGTAGAGCTGCCTCCCCATTCTCCTTTTCTCCTTGCCTCACTGAACTGTTGCAACTGCTCATATTGTGTCCGCTGCTGTATATTGTTATGGCAGCTTGTTAAGTAGCACTTCTAAAGCCTACAGGAATTGAGGGGATGCTCTTCACAGAACCTCCCTCTAAAGTAATTTGAGAGGAGTGTCTTAGGCCATAATTCAAGTCCTTAAATCTGTATAATTTCATGTTCTAATCAACTAGCCCATTTCCAGAATTTTTTGCTAAACTACTTTCTAATCACAATTTTCTGGAAATGGGGTTTACTGTTTCCTTGAAGGTTTAAAAGTCATCAGTGTGAAGGCTATGTAGTCAGATAGCAGGTTGTGTTAAAGTTTGTAATAATGTAGTAATTTAGGATTCCCATGTATTACATTCATTGTAATTAAAGTCGAGTCTTCTCCAGCACATCCTGCTGTTTCAATTTTCTTTCTACTGATGTTAGTGCATACAAGGAATTTACTTGGTATGATCAGATCTTACTTTATTGTTATGCTCTTTAAACATGGGTGTCTAAGGTTTCATACAGCAGGGGTGCAAAATATGTTCTCTTGGATTAGACTGCAAACCCACTGCAGTGGCCAGTATATCACCTGGGAATCACAGAGTACCCCCAGTTATTTTTTACCTGCTCCAATTCCTAGCATTGTGGAGTTCTAATACAAGGGATGTTGTGGAGTAATGAAAATAAGTAATAGGTGTCCTTTACCTTTTTTTTTTTGCTGTAGAACAGGACCAGAGTAAGATGCAGCTACATCTCTAAACCACACAGATAATCTGTGTGGAGCACAGGTATGGGACTTGTCTGGGGCATTTATTTGCTGCTTTTTCAGGCTTTTGTAATTTTTCCTCAAAGACAAAACTTTTATTTTGGCTGTTCTTGATGCCTACTCATTAGGTCACTTTAGAGTTTAGTTATTCTAAGGTGGAAGCATGAAAAGCAATACTTGCTTCTACCTCCATGTGGAAGAAAATAAATTGCATAAACTAAGAGTCTGCTTAGAAGTCAGCAGGGTTTTGGTTATTTCTTAATTATTTTTTTAAACAAACATATAGTGATTTTGTGTTAAAATAAATATGACTTACAAGAGTCTTGTCAAGCTGAAATCTTGTGATTTTTCTTACTTTCCCCAATAACACTTCCATTATCTCTTGAGCCATTGCTGGTAATCAACCATTTTCTGAAAAACTGATGTGTTGGAGTCCATGAAGTAGGAGAGCTTGTGTCCAGAATTTCTCTCATACAAGGAATAAAACGAAGAAATATCATACCTCAGTAACAGGTCAATCTGTGAATAAAAGAGTTGCTCCCTTTCCTCCAGAAAAGAAGCTTTTCTCTGTGATAAAGTGTACAATGCACAAAACACCAATAGAGAATTTCTTCCTTCAAAATATTGTGAAGGCATCTAGCATTTTGCTGGAAGCTCTCGGCATCTCGCAGAATTTTGCCATAGGAGGGCACGTGTGATTCTTCTAAAGGACATAAGGAATTGGTTGAGGACTCTGGGCTCTTGAACCAGTAGTGAGGAAGGTGATGAATAGATATGCTGCAAAATGCACAAGGTAATGGAAATTTCAGCCCCAGAGTCTGCAGGATGCTTAAGCTAACTGAAGTGGAAGGTCTGAAGGAAAGCATGGACTGAGAACAAAATCACAGGGCCACCCCCAAAAGGATTGTTGCATCTACAGGAACATTAAATAGTACTAATACCACAGCTGGCCATATACACAGTCAATTATTTTTACTCTGTGTTTATGTTTTGAGGTCTGCTTTGACCAGAACAGAAAAATGGTGCTCTCTGAAAGGTAGAAGGTTTGTATTTCATTTTGGCACCGTATTTTACCTATAACAAAGCTGACGATCAAATGAAGTAGCGTTCTGGCTTCACCTAGAAATGGTAGTTCTATACCTGCACACTGAACATCCTGGGGAAATGCTCCTCTCCCTGCAAATGCTTCAGGCTGAATACTTGTGCACCCTCTTAATGCCTGTGACGTGTTTAGAGCACATTTTATTGAAATTAATAGAATACACAAAATCAAAAAGACCTGAGAAAGTGTTAAAAAATTTAAGAATACTGGTAAATGATCAGAGCACACAAAACCTTAGATGCCTTCCATCTTATTTTACATATGAGCCTCCTTTGATCTTCTTCTCTTTTACATGTCTTTCTTGTGCTGTTATAATTGTTCTGCTGATATTGTAGCAGAATGAAAGAGTCAGTCAAAATCCAGCCAAGATGTGGGAACTTGCAAAGATTTGGACATCTGTTTAATGTTATATATAAGTGTAATGTTTTTAATTCTGTGTAAAAATTCACTTAAATTAAGCAGTTTATATACATTTTAAGAGAATTGAAATTTACTCAGTATTTTGGTGAATAGCAGTTTGTATCACCATCTCTTTAGGTATTATTTGTTATGACTAAATGAAAAATTAAAGTTTAGAAGTATATCCATCTTAAGAAGGAGATTGCTGTCCAGTTTAGTATTGTAACTTGTAAATTTGATGTAATTCATAATTTCCTTAGTTGAAAGAATAGACTGAAAACTACCACTTATTAAAATGTTGTAAATGAACGTGGTAATTTTATGACTGCTGCATAAAAAAATGTAGGACTAAAACTTATTTGTATAAAGTGCATATAAGAATTAAAAGAACTAGCATCTCTTGCCCCATATGTTCTTCCATTTCAAATTCAACTGTTTAATCTTCTTTTAGGATTTTTTAAGATATGATGGATGGTGGGTATTAATTTTAGAAAACCTTATGTTAATATGAAAATGAAGTAAAGAGGAAAGATCATGGGCTTATCTGAGAAGCCTGTGGCTGAACCTGGTAACCCATTTAGTACAATCAGGAAGTGTGGCTTGTTAGCATCAGGCCTAATTCCTTATGGAACATTTAGAGTGACGCTAAGGGAATATGAGATGATAGCTTTCAAAATCAATAGTGTTTCCTCTTCTACCAAGAGCACTAGGAACTGTTTAGAATAAGATTGTATGCCAGTTTCCACTCTATGTCCCTCTTCATTTCTGTAGCAATTGTTAGAAGTTTTACTTTTAAATTTTGAGGAAGTCATTAACCCAATAGCTGTACATTAGTGTTCAATCAATACAGAGGAAAAAATTTATAGAAAGTAGTTCTAGAAAAAATGTTGAAGGCTACAATTTGAAAGAAACTGCATTCTTTACTGAGTGGCAAACAATGTCTGCCTTTGTTCCACAGTAAATCTCATTTGGTCTCTGTTCCTCTTATTAATATGTTATTACTGGTATCATACCTGGGAGTATCATACCTGGGAAAAAATACACCAAGAGTTACGTAGGGAGAGCGCCTCAAACTGGCTCCAGACTTTAGCCTCTGAACAGGTGTGCCTATTTTAGCATTTCAGTTTGGATAAGATTTCAGTTTTGATGTGCTTTTGAACAGAATGTCTGGATTATCCCTCCTTCCTGTGTTTTGATTCCCATCACAGAGTAGATTTCAGTCACCTGAGGACTGTGGAAAACTCCAGCTGACTTCCCAATGATGTATACAGTTTGATCATACTCCTCTGGTCAGCCATGGAGATGGTGTGTCACAGAAGCAGTTTTCTGAATGCCTAGGATATGTGTCCTAGGGAGAGGTTGCAAGGGAGCAGATGTACAGGTTGCTGAAGCGGGATTCCCCATTCCTTAGTGCTTGACTGATACTGAACTGTTGCTTGGCACCCAAAGTCTTCTTAGAAAGGTGAGAAGAATTCAGAGGGTTTGAAGGTCCTGCAGACAGGCTGTGGAAAGCCTTCCTGTAAACTTTGGAAACTCAGCAGCTAGAAAACATGCTGAAGATGTTTTATTTTGATGAGAGGATTTTAATTAATTGTACAATTACAGTATTGTCATGAAACACTTAAGAGTCCTCTTGAGCCTTGCCAGGTTTCCAAAGAACGAGTCTCAGAAGTAGTTTCTGTTAAATACCGTAGGAAATGCTGCAATCACAGAAAATTTAGCTTTCACATTAAAATACATAGAATGTCCTGATTTGGAAGTTTAGCTCTGTGAAATTTTATGTATAAATGCAAAATGAAATATGTTTAGCTCCATTGTCTTTTGGTATTTTAATGTGTGGAGAGGGGGCCTGCACACACCTCCACATAAAAGCACCACCCATTTTTATCTCCAGCCTTAGACATACACTCAGAATCTTGCAAGGGGCCAGTGTGTAATGCAGTTATACAGTCACCTAAATTGCTACACAATTATAGTTCATTTTGAATGTGCCATATAATAGTGCTTTAGGATCTGAGCTTTCATTGAAGAAGTAATTAAGCTTCTTCTCCTTATGGTTACAAAGATAACCTTCAAAATGTCAAATGAGCCTAAGCAGTTGCCTCGATTTCTGTCTGCATCTGCAGACAGCTTGAAACAGTAGCTTCAAGAAAATGATACCATGTGCTGCCCCCTTCATTGTGGGTGCTGCTGCTCGGGGAGCCTAGCGAAAGCATTCTTGTTAACTATTTCACAGCTGATAGATCTAGTCTAGCAGAAACAGCCAATCCAAGAGCTGCTCTGATCTTTTTAGACATAATTACAAGGAAATAAAGTGTAGTTTTTATTGATACCATTGATTTTGTTAAGCTTATCCACAGTAGGGAAGAATTGATGAATTAATTTGTTTGCTATAATTTAATATCCTTCTCCTTGTACTCAAGATATTGAAGAAGGTGGTGCTGTAGTCTTTATCACACCCCTGACAAAAATATCAAGTAATGAAGTAACAGCTCTGCTGTTTTCCATTCATCTGCTGAAACTCCATCCTTATCATCAATGTCCCATGTCACACAATTGATGTAATGATTCCAGTTTTTTTAATAAATTCTCTTATCTCTCCTTTTTCATCAAATTGAGTTATTCTTCTAATAACACAACACATAAAATAGGTGGATTAAAAATGGCAAAAATCCATATGTTACAGAAGAGGGCATATGTCCAGGAAGATAGTATAAATCCAAAAAAAAGCTTTTCTGGGAACTGTATCAATGTAGCTAGAGCAAGCTTACTGTAATACAAGACATCTGATACTGGCTGTTCCAATTCTGTATTTTTTAGGTGTAATATACCTTTAAATGAAACATACTGTGCTGTTTCTTGTCATAAAGAGTCCAGAAAAGGTCGAGGGTATGATTCTGCTTGCAGCCTGCCTGGTGGTTTTTGCAGGATGCTGGCTGGTACCAGTACAAGCAGGATGTGCTGCTGAGTCCTGTTTTCTGGGAAATTGAACAGAAGCCCTGAAGATATGAAAGCTTCTGCTTGACACTGCTGCTTTGGAAGCCTAGTGAGGACTCATGAGAACTATTCATCTGTTTCATGACAATACTTTAATCTTGCAATTAATTAAAATCTTTTCCCAGTATACAAGCCTTCCTTCGTCAGCCTGACATGCCACGCATGGAAAAGAACAAGAATTGGCAAAGAATCATACAGATTTGTGACAGAACTCTGAATAATGCCACATTGATTATTTAGATCAGCGTAGGGCTAAGCTTTCATCTAATGCAGTGCTTAAATGACAAGGGGAATTCACCCTTGAGAAAAACCCAGGTCAGGATTCTAAGTCTGCATTTTTATCCTGATTGGTTCACGACAGACTCTTGTATTAGCTGCATGAGACTTTGTTACTACAGTGGTCTTTGTATTGCTCTTACAGAAACATTCCACTGATTTTTACATGTTATTGTATTGCATTTTGATCTATGCACCATATCATTTCGGTGCAATGTACACAGTTCAGTTGAGCTAAATTTGAAATTTTCCTTCAATCAATAGAAAAACTGGTATTAGATTGCTTAGTATTAGACCGACATAGGCTGCTTTAGGATAATTTTAATTTAAGGAAATATATCTTCCTAATCCCTTTCTATGTTTACATATATGTTCTCATTGAAAACATTTAAAAACTCACTTTTCCTACCTATCAAGAATGCAGTTGTCCTTAATTTCAGTTTTAGTATCACTACTACTGGTACTTCTAATGTCAGGAAGGGAAAGCTCCCTAGAACTGTGCTTTATGCAAATGAACTTCACTGCAGAAAAAAAACAAACCTAGAGATGTAATAGAGAAAAAATCCTGAAGAGCTAAATTCTAATATGATGTATTATTATATTATAATATAATATAATGTAATATATTATAATATATATTATATAATATTATATTATATTTCAGGAATTTATTCCAGTGCTGGTAAAAATTGATTTAGAAATAGATATATAATGAAGGGAAGGGATGTCTTCTTGTAATATATTACATTTCCATGACATGATATCATTTCACTCAATTGAAGCCTCAAGTGAGCAAATAATTTTTCATCAGTGTTTGTTGGGGAATACTTATGTTTCCCACAGGTACTCTATGAATATGGAAACAATTTGACAAATATTCTCAGTATTTGTCAGACACTAAGAATGTTTCACGCTGTTTTGGGCATTTTCTTTTCCAAAGCTGAAGACAAAGCCCAGTAGCGTTTAAGCCTAGGTGGATGCTGTGGACAGAAAAGTTGTACTAAATCTTCACTGAAGGTGAAAGCTCAATCTTAGCACTAATTGATGTGTTACCTTTTCCTTCCTGGAATGGGGTACTTTATAAATTCTTTATTCAGCCCAATGCCTCCACACACCGAAGAGAGTTTTTAGATGAAGCCATCTAAGGCGGAGCGGAGCAGCTTCATTCTTGTTGCCAGACAGAGCCATGGGATGGGGCTGGAGATGGTTCAGAAATAGATTTTGAAGCCATGTGTAAGTTTGGGCTAAGGCTGCCAGGAGCAACAGTCTAAAATAGAGGCTGCTCTTCTCACTGTCAAACCTCTAATCACTTTAGCTTGGTTCTGTGGAGAAAACACCAGGAAAAGTTATGTAGCTCTACCTGTGGTGTAGAAGGTTAATTAATCTGAACTTGTTATTCCACCATAATTGTGTATCTTCTTGGAAAGCAAGGGTGTCTATGAATAGCATGCAGATGAGGAGGGTGGATTAATGAGAAAGACTTAACTTCATTGCCCATTCATAAGTACAGTCAAGAGAATTTTCTTCCTCAGCAGGTATTAAATTGTAAAAAGTAAAATGAAACTGGAGTTCCAGGTAGATAAACCTAGTATTAAATATTACCCAAATTCATCCGTTGTTTCAGGAAATTGCAAATGGGGGGAAATTATAAAAGTTTTGTATTATTATTTTTTGAATAAATTTATAGATTTTTCTTTCCAAAAGTAACACCTTTTCAAGACTGACCCGCATTTAAGAGCAAAAGTACCTGACATCTGACCTATCTGCTAAGGAACATCAATTTAGTCTTCAGTTTTTTCAAGTTAAATAGACAGACTGATTCTAAACCTTCTGTTTGGCAGAAGTTACAATTTGACATTGACTTGAATGAGCGATTCTGTAATCTCTACCTCTTCTATTTGTATAGTATCCAAAATACAAAATTATATTGTTCTCATAGATTGTTCACACTAATAAAGAGAGTGAAGACCCCCACTTTTGTAGAAATTTTGTGTCAGAATAGAGTTCTATCTACTAAATATCTCTCCTCTATTATTTTTTAAAATCTGTTTCCTCTTACTTCCCATGTCCATGTCTTGATTTGGTAAGAAGGGCTTGTTTTAAATCCTTTAGGCTTGCCAGGGGGAAATTTTGTCCAAAATTTGTAGAGTGAATTTTTTATTCTACCCTGATATTATGACAAGATTTTAATTTTGTGGATTAATGACAAAACCCCCCAAGCCACAGTTTAACCCTGTCTTCTGTGGAACGGCGTTGCTTGGGAACCCCGGGTTCAATGCATCCTCCCAGCCCATGGGCCTTTATCAGCATTATCCTTGTGCACATTACAGCCCTGCCCAAAGGTCCCAGCTGGAGGCAGGCCCTTGTGAGACTGTGCAAGTTTCCTGGAGACCTGAGTTTTTACCTCAAGAGCTCACAGCCTAGGCTTCAGAGCCTGCAACTGGCAGTGAGCAGGTAGAGTTAAGCTCAGTTGTAGGGCCAAGGCTAACTCAATACAAGTATAATAAGTATGTGTAAAAAAAACAGTAAGGAGAAATTAGGAGAGTGAGAGTGAGGATGTAATTTATCAGAACATGGGCCTGTACAGACAACTTATTGTACAATTTGAGGGTTATGAGAGCAAGGTACCAAAAGGCAGCTTTTTTAATACTTCCTCAGTAAATTTCTTTCAACTACTCGTGAGTAAAAAACTCATTTTTTTGTTCATGGTTTTTTGCCTTCATTCCTCCTCCCATCTGCATAGTAACTTTCTTCATCTCACTTTTCTTTATTTTGACAATATTTATTATTTATCTCTTGACAGAGATGCATGTGAGAGATTATGACATTGCTACAGTATTTACCTTTGCTTTACCTTTTTATTATCATCATGTTTCTTTGTATAACTTGGACCTGTGACACTTCATGGAATCATTGACTAGTTTGGGTTGGAAGAGATCTTCAAGATCATCCAGTTCCAACCTCCCAGTGTAGGCGAGGACATCTCCCACTAGAATTGACTTCCACTTTCTCAGTGAAGTTTGATTATTTGTATTTATGGAGACTGTACACTGAGGTCTACATGAACAAAGTATAGCCTATAAGTACTGACTTTCAGGTGCACTATTTGTGGAGATTTTTTTTCATTTCTTTTAAGAGAAGCAGGGAAGGGGTAAGAGCAGCAACCTGTGTTCTCTTGTTTCTTTTCTCCTCCCTCAAAGAAACACCAAGCCAGCACTGAGCTTCCCCACCTATAATTAAATTTGTGATCCAGAAAGCTACATTAAATTGTTTTCCATAATAGTGGCACACTGGCTTCTTTCATTTATCAGAAGATCCTTAAAGTAAGGGATTATAGCTTTTCCTGTCAGAAAGCTTCCTCCCTTTTCATGAGATTCTACAGCAAATGTGTATTCTAGTAATCCATAAACTTTAAGTATCCACTTGTGGGCCATTATATTGTTTGCTCTTCTTCACAAATGTCATAAATGGGTGTAAACTTTGTTAGGTTTTAAGTGATAAAAAAATCTTTTTGTAGTGTACAATACAGCAACACAATTGTAATTAAACTTATCTAAGTTAAGGCCAAAAGCATCAGAGTATTTATGTCATGTGTTTTGCATCTCTTTCCAAGTTATTTTATTAACATAGGGTGTCTTTAATTATGCAGAACTGCAAACTGCATTATTGATATTCTACAAACATTAACTACAAGTGTCTCTAATGAAGCAGGAAGAAAACATGCTTTCTCTTTATTTGTCAGGACTTGCAAAGCACTAAGCATTTCAGATGCTCTCTTTATATTGCATAAAGTAGAAGGGGTCTGAGACATGTGACATACCAGCTCAGTATTTCTACTAGGCAATACATGTATAAATACATCTCTCTCTCTACACATATACACATACATACACACATATATATGTGTAGGTATATATGTGATTTCTAAAGTGGATTTAATTCCCGTCAGTGGATGCTGCATGTTTTAACGTTCAAAATCTTTAACTGTTTGTTTTCATTTATATCGCCATACTATATGGAGAACAGAAGGTTAAAAACCCAGGTTATAGGGTTTTTCACAGTACCCTGGTCACAGGGTACTAATTACTAATAATTACTAATGGAAATAGAAATGTATGTCAGCAAAAAACAGTGATTTACCTGAATAAATTCACAATTCCAAACCATTTTCTCTGAGATGAACACAAATTTATTTGGACTCCCTGCATACGCATGTTCTGACCTAACGTGTTTGAGAGTGTAGTCATAGTCTTTATAGCAAAGAGGTGGAGAAACTGAATAGGAGACTCCCAAATAAAGAGGAGCAGATGTTGTATCCCAACAGAATGAATTAGATAGTTTGCTTAGTTAAATTGACACATTGAGCCCCAAAATTCTGGCAGAAGAAATGAGTTTTGTCAAGACAATATTTTCATAATTTTTTCTACTCATAATTCCCCTCCCTATTTATTTATTTAATATCAATTAAGCAGCTTAGAACTGCTTAACAACAAAAGAGACTTCTAAATAATTTCTGGAGGTAACATACAGTTGCCCTTTCAGACTCATTCAGTACTTTAACTTTGGCTGAGTACAGAGTGGTCCAAGGCACAATGTTGGGAATCAGTTTTGATATGCTGACCTGCCCTGAAAATGAAAATAAAAAATAAAAAAAAGAAAGAAAGAAAAGAAGAGATATCTGCAGTAATAATGAACTCCGGCAGAATATTATGTTCTATGTCTCTCTTGAACATTATGTCTTAAGAACTGAAATTGTCATCTAGAAGAAGAAGAAAACTAGGAATTTTTGAGATTCAACATCAATTTTGATAAAATTATTCTGAACAGACAGAAAACTATATCCAGGCCATAGCAAACAGAAAACAATATCCCGTTGTCTAAGTGTAAATGCTAACATAAGTGTGATAACACTGCTTAGCTAAAGTGACACATATTAAGGCCATATAGCAGGGGCTCAGCTGCAGTATTTATGCTTTTATGTCTTTAGATTCGGAGTAAATCTTGGGCATGGGAGGGAACCTGAAAGTGCCTTTCAAGAAAATCTCCCTCAGACCTGTTACTAAGCAATAGAGGAAACTGCATGAGGATCCCACACTCATTTAATGACCTTAAAATCTAAGGGAAAGCTAGAGATGTTTGATTTCTTTGTTCTTGCATACTGTAATAGAAAAATCTTTGGGAGACATACAACATCTTTTCCTATGGAATGATCTTAAAAATAACATAATAACATTGATGTAGTACCATCAGCTGTATTGCCCAGTAAAAAAGAAACAGGAAAGGTATTAGTCCTTAATTTCTATTGAATAGCCTCTGAGACATTACCTTGGAGTAAATTGTGTCTTAAAGTTTTAGTATGCTTGTGTTTGAGGCATGGCTGAAGTAGTCTCAACCATGCCAGAACCATGCAACATTTTGACTCTACGCTCTGACTGTGCTAAAATCAATTTTGAAATCTAGGTATGTTGCTTTTATGTCATATAACTCAAACAGGACAAGGTAAGAGACCCTGTGTGATCACAGTTTGAATGATGTCTCTTAGACAGAGATCAGCATGGATGTTTAAGTGATCCCCACTGGCTCCATATGATGGCATTGGAAAATTAAGTCCCATTAAATTAATTCCCATTAAAGTGACTGCAACTTCAAAACTATTTAAAATAGCCTACACAAGTATATTGGAGGGTTGATTTCTGTAGACAGCGATTAAAGTCACAATGAAAATCCTTAGCTAAAGTGGCTTCTTATACTACTGGTTTAATGGAGATGTGGGCGTTCACCCTCAACATTTTATGTCTGACTTTTGTATTGAGTATTTATGTAAACAAAATAAACAAGTACTGGCAGAATTAAACAATATAATTATCATGTGGTGCTGTTGGGCTGGCTCTTTCCATCCTGTGTCTTCCACAAAACAGGGTAAGAATCAATTAAAGTGAGGGGTGGTCACATGAAAAAAAATGATGTCAGGATCCACAGTTCTTTGGCCCTAAGAGCTTTCAAAGAGAAACTTAGAAAGAAGCACAAGAACTGGATCAAGAGCCTGCAGTGTGTCAATGAACTGCTGATGGATGCAACATGACAACATAATCAAATCTCATGTGTCTTTGCAATGACATACCAAGCCTGCAGAATTCAAAACAGCTTAGCTTGCTGAAAGCCATGACCAAAACATGTTTTCTCTTAGCTGCAACTATTTGGAAGAATTTAAAACTAATTTTTTAAAGGAAATTCTCTGCTGTCCAGAAAAAAAGGCTTCTGTGACGCAAATATTGTCAGTGATACAGAGCTTGAACTGAAAAAAATTCAACTCAGCCAGATGTCATCTTAAATTTCCTATCAATGCTTGAATCTGTAGGAAAGATATGACACCTATGCTATATTAATTAAAGCCCAAGTTCCCTGTTTTAGATTTTATAAGAATCTTTCAAGAAGTCCATTGAAAGGATTTTCAATATTTCATACTTCTAGTGTAGTGTCACATACTGAATGTGTTAGAGAAAAGACAGTCTGGCTAGCAAATTAGAGATAATAACAGCAAATCTCGAGTACACTAATCATTATGTTTATTGTATAGTCAGATTACACACACTAGTTCCTGGTTTTTTTCTTCCTTGGTGTGTTCAGCATGTTGTCTCAAGGAAACAGTGCTTGATTACATACTTCTGGTTTATATTTTACTCTCTGTAGGTGTACACATTACGATGTTTTTCTCATACTTTCTAGAACTGCATTTCCAGTTAGTTTTTTCCCTATTGCATGCCTTGCACACCAGAAGTACTTCTGTAATTGCCATATCACAGTGTAAGCTTTTATGTAGACTGACTAATTGACTAAAAGCTGCTTTTTATGCTCCTGTTTGTTCTCTGAAGTGTCATTTGTGCTGTTCAGTATTCAGTTGTATTCGGTATTAACGGTACTTTTTGGGATTTAAAAGTAATGACTTGCTGATTGTCCTTCAGAAAACAATTTCCAAAGCAGTATTTTTTCTTCCAGAGGCTTATGTTACTATATTAATTAATACAATATTTTTGTCTCTATCAAAAGTATGGATGTTTATTAAGCTTGCATAAATTTTTTGTTACATTCATTTAATAAAGAGCAAAAATACATCTAAAGGACAATAATGACACTTTTTATTTTTTAGTTAAGAAAGATGTTCTGTCTATGTATAATCTTATGCAGATGTGCCCATGGTAAATATCCATTCTGACATTCTTTGAAAATGGCCAGAACTGTATATTTAGACACACACCAGACAGATTTAAATTACAAAATGGTATTTTTCATAACTTTTTTTTACTTGCGTCTCCTTCTGAATATAGTAAGTAAAGTTTTCATTTCAGAGACAAGAATGTCTGATTTCTGCTAATCCCACAACTTAACCATATTCCAAGCCTGCAGCAGAACCACAAACAGGGATTCATTTGCTCATAGCTTGAAGGAGAGGCCCCAAGTGAATTTATTCTCTTTCTCAGTTTTTTCTTTACATTCCCAGGGAAATGTCATACAAGCTGTCTGGAATTGGTTACTGAGGGACATGGTCTTTCAAGCAATTTCTCATCAGTCTTTCTGTTCTATAGGGAAATAAAACGGAATCTTGCTAAATAGTGAGTCACAATTCAAGGCAGATATTGATATGATTCTAAATAACAAACAAATATCAAATAATCATAGAAATTATTACTGGCTCTGTGCTTGCAACTTTAGTATGAAGGATTTTCTTCCTTCAAATTTTTGTGTGTAAAATATAAATAAATTTGTGAACATTTACTGGATCAAAACTGAATATGGCTTTGCTCTTTTAACATATTGGTTGTTTCCACAGAGCAGGGTACTAGAAGGTGTCTGGGTGTGTGATTTTAGGTGAATGTATGTGCTAGTTTTTTCTGTCACTCGTCAGCTAGGTGGTTGTTTGGGTTTTTTTGTTTGTGATATTTTTTAAAAATCTCAATAAGGTATTTGTTTTATTGAGATTTCATAGGTACTAAAAAATTAAGATATTTAGGCCTTGACTGCATACAGAAGTTTTCCTGCTAAAACAGCCTAATTCCCTGTATCCTGCTATGCTGGGCTCTCATCTGCCTGTGACGCTGAAGAGGGCAGTCCAGAGACCCTGGAATTGATCCTCCCGTGTGATCAGCCTTGCAAACTCAAATGTGTCCTCATGCTTGGCAGCTCAGCTACCAAACTGCTCTTTGGAGACAAAGACAACAGTGCCTATGCCTGCGACCACAGTAACTCAGAATTTCATCAGTATCAAGATCAGTAGTCTACAAATTCACATTTAAACTCTTCATGAGATTCTATGATTTAAGGAAAAAAAAAATAAAGAAAATCAAGATTATCAACTTGGCAAGTTTTGAAACACTGAATCTGCATTTACCTGAGCAATGAGGCCTCAGCACATGCATCCCTTATTTTGCTGATTTATTTTGTTGAATCCCCTGTGAAAAGAGCTTAATCTTTGACCAAACAGACTGCACTATGGTTATGTCCCTCAGCATTCTCTTCATGTATCAGTCAGGCATTTTGTCGTGGGCAGTCAGTGCCTGTGGAAAGCATCTGAGTTCTCTGTCTTAACATGAATGCAAATGTCCTTTTGCAGAGCTCCCTCTGGGAATGTGCACAGTAATATCACAACACCAACCTGAAGTCACAGACATTTGCAGTCACTCTCTGTGGGGATAGAGGAGACAGTGAGGGTATCCTGACAAATACTGCACTTGCCTTTGTCATTATACTTTCACAGGACAAGTGTGGCACAAAGGATTACGGAGTCAATGGCTACTTCCTATTTAAATATCAAATGTATTTAGAGAGAGTCCCATGATGATGGGAATCAATCACCTGCTAATGTTTTAAGCACATAGAAAAAATGTACAGCCATAGAAATAGTGCTTATAATAAAAATAACGTTAAAGTGAAAGGAAAATTCTAAGTTAAGGAGGCATTACATAGATATGAGAGGCAAGACAGACTAATACTGAAAGATTTTAGTAGTTACTGTGCAAGGTGTAGGCTTTTTTTTTTAATAATCAAAGGATTTAAAGAGTGAGACAGTATCCTTTTTTAGGGACTATGCATTTTCCCTTGTGAATTGGAAGGCATTATTCACAGTAAGTTAGTGTAGTATTTTTCTGATTTGCTAGTATGACAGCTAAGGTTCATAAAGCTACTTCAGGCTGTTGTGCTCACATCAGTGATTTGCCAGAGAGAAGCTGGTAGCTGATATTGGTTCACTTTTATGGATTTGATCAGATACTCATAAAGTCATCAAAGTTTTTTGTGATTGTGTTTTAATTGTATCTTTAGTTCCATCCAAAATGCTTTTTTGCTCATACAAATAGCAATGCCATAAAGCAAATGTTCATCGTTATAGTCTAAGATCTGTGTTTATATTCAGAAAAAGTTTGTAAGTAATTCATATTTTCTTTGAAACAAGAATCTACTTATTCATGTTTTGCAAAAAAACCACAAAATAAAACCATGCTATGTGTTTACAGTAAATAGTACTTATAAAAACCTAGGGTGGCCCTTTGCAGAAGTAAGTTCAAGTATTCCCTACTTCTCTCAGGAACTAGTATACAGGCAAAAAACTTAAGCAATTGTGTCTGGAGAAAGGCATCTAAATTTATAAAAAGCAGTGGCTTGCAAATTTACTATGCAAAAAATAATGTGTAGTGAATTTTATCCTTCCTTATACATATTTAGAAATTTACAGAGTTTGTAAGCTTAAGAAAATACTTGACATATGTTTCAAAATGGGCTGGTTTGTGCCTGTATATAGTTCTGTTTATTTGTCTCATGGCAAAAAAAAAAACAAACCAGTTTACTCAACAGTATTAGAATTAGGCCATACTGTATTTTAGATCCAGTATATCTCTTTTTTTCTGAGTCTGTTCTTCAATCTCTATTTTACACTTTGCTGTGCTCCAGTCACTGCAGCTGTAATGAGTAAATGCTGTAGCTTTCAGTTCTTACCTCTGGGACAAATAAGAAAACTCTCGAACAGATGGAGTGGGCTTTCTCATACATGTTATCCATTAATGTCAAACAACAAGCTATAGAAAATGTTTCTATTACACAGGTGAAAAGAAGATAATAATATCACCTGTTTTCAATAGTGCCTACATTCACACAGTTTAAATTTCACTTTGTCCCTGTGCCTTACATTACCTGTGGGCTCTTATCTAGAGCCACAAAAGGTGCTGAGCCCATGGGAAATGCTAGATACAATGACTTACAAGGAATTTAGGCCATGTGACTACAGGCCTTTCTATATTAAACATATATTGTAGACCCAATACTCTTCTCCCCAGCAATTCTAAGGAGGCAATATTTCTTGTTTTGTGAGATGAAATAACCATTTTACAGCATTAAGGGCTTGATCCTACATAGCCAATGGTATAACTCCAGTGATGCTCCACAGTTTAGGCCACTCTAAGGTTTCCAGTTCAACTTGGCTGTTGTTGAACAGAGCAATAGTATGTTGGGTCAGTCAATGCCACTTCTTGGACTTTTGACACTTGTGCACAAATTTGCAGCTGGCTCAATTTTAGTGTTCAATCAGTAGCCAGACAATTGTATTTTTTCATTTATTGATATGGATTCAAAGTATTTTTGTTCCAGTACCTCTGTAGAAATTGATAACAGGCACTTTTACAGTGTCGTTCACCCTACATATCTGAGGGTTCTCTTTGTTTATTTTTGTACATGCAAATTTGGAAAATATTTTAACTTCCCTTTAGTTAAATTAATGGTCAAATATAGTGCCCTTAGGCTAGCTTTTTTTACTTGGATGAAACATTACCCAGGTTCATTACCACACGGCTTCATTTTATCAAATGTGTTGAGATTCAGTAATTCTGGTGATGATTAGATAAAGCAGGAATAGTAATTAAAGTGTATACTTAAAAGTACTTGAGAACAAATCCACTTGCAAAGGTACTTGTCATTTTGGATTTTGGAACACTTTGCAATATAAAGGAACCTCTTAATCTAGAGAAATTATGATTCAGTATTCAACATATCATCATTTTGATGGATAGTCTCTAACTGCAGCCTGTATTACTGCACCGGGAAATTCACTAGAGCCAGGGTTAATGAAACTGCATGGGTTTCAAATCTGTCAAAACAGGCTGCCTGAGAGACTGGCTTATGCCTTTGTTCTTAATGAATGCCACAACAAAAAGCATTCCTGTGGGCTTCTTTTTATTTTTTTTTTATTTTTTTTTTGACAGAACATGCTTAACAGTTAGTTAACATGAAAGGACCTTCTTGCTTTCTTGTGGTATTTCCTACTAGGGGTCTTTTTCATAGTGTGTACTTGTTCATGAAACTTTGCACCAAAAATACTGAAGAAAAAGATACCAAGAAAAGAAAAAGTGCACCATTTAAAAATGGTAGCTACAGATGTAAATAATATATTCCTTTCTTTTGGAAATTCCATTAGACAGAACTTTCTTGTGTTACAAAATGGAATGTGAGACTCAGAGGCAGAGTACTTAGGAGTAGAAAGACCAAGAAACTGAGAAGCTCAGAGCATGAGAACCAAACCCCCACCTTCTCCTAAAGTTCAGAATAGTCTCTCTGTGTTTGATTAATATGGTTATTATTATTATTATTATTATTAAATATTAATAAAGTAGCAAGAAAATGTAGGAAAAAGTATGCTGAAAAAAGTGAAGGTTTTTCCCTTCTTTTTATCGTCAGTCTGTTTCTCCTTTATGCTGGTGTTATAGGTAATGATCAGGTCGATTTTTAGTCATAACCAAGTAATTCTCTCCTCTAAGTCTTCAAACCTGGTTGATTTTTGTTTTTACCTTTAGAAAACTTTTGATCATAATTGTATTTTTGGGAAACTCCTGTGTGTGGCACTACCTATCACAGCTCCCCCAAAAGTATTCTATTCTTGTAGGTAAGGATACTGAAACTTGTAAGGAAATGATATCTGAACATGCAAAACTCAAAAATTACAGAGCAGTTCTGTCCCGTAAAAGAGAAACTGTGTTCTCTGGAGGAATGTTGCCTCTACTTTTGAACTCCTGTTGGTTTCCTACAGGGTTTTGTTTGTTTGCTTGGTTTTTGTAAGATACAATAAGAAGATAAAACTGTGGAAAAGTGCAGGTGAAGACTTTTCACTGGGAAAATTTTTGCTTTCTGAGATAATTTTATCATTGTTAAGTTCCAGAACATCTCGATAAAGAGAGAGACTGTTAATAGTTATTTTAAGAACAAAATACTGTCCTTGTAGTCAAAGTACTGAATAGAAGTTGATCCAAGTTATTGGAATTATTGCAGAAATGTTGCAGTTCTTTTTATTGCAATTTCTTCTTTTCAATATCATCTTCAACGAAGACAAATCCTTAAGGAGAAGCTAAAGGTGGATATATTGGACTTCAAGAAAGCATATGTTATTTCACTTTTACTCTAAGAATAATATTGAAAAGAACTCTGAAAGACAAAAATTACCCCTACATTTCACAGATCTAAAGAAAATACTTCACAGTTGTCATAAATGAACTTTTTTAATGCTACTATGTAATAGAGAAATAAAAGACATGATCGGTTCATATGGACATGAAGAAACCCATGTTTCAGGGTCATGCCAGTGGCAATCAGGAATGCGTTGTGTTGCTTCTGCTATATGGCATGGCCCTCTATTTTAATACAAGAGAAAGTACAAATAAATAATTGGAAACCAGGCACAGAAAATCTCAACAAAACTGTGAACCCTTTTTATGTCCTACCTGACTTTTCACTGAAGAAAGCACATTTGGTTTGTTTTTACACCAGGAATGAGTAATTTGCTTAATCTGATGCAAATCACTAGTAGATAAAAACTCTCAAAGCAAAATTCTATAGAAACAGAAAGAGCTAGAAACTGTTGAAAAACAATGAAGAAAAGCTGTGACTGTACCACATTTCTAACACAGAACAGGAGAATGGACAACAGATTGTATCCTATTGTTTTGTTAAGTCCTGTTGATTGCCAATGCCAAAAATGTGGGGTTTTTTGTCTGTTTTTTTTTTTTTCTTGCATGAATTTATTGTTTTTGATTCGGAGCTCATCCTGTTTGTGTTACTTTCATGATCTGAATGAATTTCCTAAAATGAAAAGCAAAAAATCCCAGGTGGTTTTCCTGTGCACTTAAGACTGCTCTCACTACCTCCATGACAAAACTGTGTTTTTTACACCAGTTACCTAAGCCATCATCCAGTCATGTTTCTCTGCATGTTCGATATCTCTGCAGATGCAGGAAATACTTGCTACACACTGCTGGCAACACCAGGAGCTGAAGTTCCCCATTTTCTCTGAAACAGCAATAGTATGCGGAATGTCAATTTACAGTTTTGGGCTTCAAATTGGTTCCTTCGTAAGGAAAACCTTGGCCTGCTGCACTGACAATGCAAATAAGTAATCTGAATAACTGAGAGGAGATCAGAGTTTTCGCTTTAAAAAAATCCGAAGTCTTTTCCCCCCTCCTTTTTGTGTTCTACACAAAAGTTACCTTCCTGGTCAGCTGGTGGAATTCTTCAAGCATAAAAGCTGAATTTTTTTCTCTCAGCTTCAGAAAATCCACAGAAATTTTATTCTTCTTCTGATGAGAAGTAATCCATGTAATAGGTTAGTAGGAGAGAGGACTTTTTAAGACCTTTTCTGCCTACAGCCCATGTGGAAAGCTCAAACCTAGGATCAGTTGAGGCAACTGCTGAGACTGGATCATTGACAGCTCGCCCATAAAGTCTCATTTTAGAAACTAATATGTTCTAATTTCTCTGACTATTGTGAGTGCAGCTGAGAATGTACGCAGTTTTTTCACACTATACGTGCTTTTTGTAAATATCTAAAAGAGATGCATTCCATTGGGTTCACATTTCTTCTTCTAATTTATTCATGTGTATGTACATTGCTTTTCTCCTGCAGTTCTATGGCCCATTACTGCATGAGTAAACTGTGCAGATTTTGCAAGTCTCTGCCAGAAGATGTTTATTACTCTCATCATTCTTATGAAAATCATGTTCCAGCAGATTCAGGCAATGTGTAAAACATGGTATGTGTGAATTGGCCATTTCACACTACACTTACAATATTACCAGCAATAATAATACCAGGGAAGGGGCCTTAGGGAAGGGGATAGACCGTACGTTAATTTGGTCATGAAGCTCTGATTTGTGATCTTTGTAAAGCCCAGAGGTGTAATGAACAGTTAGCTTCTTCTCAAAAGTCAGTACCAACTGCTGACAGAGCTGACAAGCCAAAATATTGATGCAGAAAAGAGCTTGCCAGTTTTTCCACATTTTGCCCATTTTGGGAGTATGGTTGTGGTGTGTCTTGAGGGTTGTCCTACTGAGTAAGAGACGGTGCTCTAAAAAAAGGTTTGATATTGCATAAATTGAGAAGAAAGATATACTCCTGACTGTTTAAAACTTCCCTTGTAAGGCAGTGCACATTCTGGGTAATTGCAGCATGGTCATATAGCTGGTGTGAAAGTTTCAGGCATGCTGATTAAATAGTTCTTGTAGTAAAAGATACAACATAAATCTTCTTTTGCTGCATTAATAGTAACTGCACTGGAGCACCCCTATTGTTTATCTCCTTCCTTCAGATGCCACTTCTGCTGCTTGATCTGGTTTACTCTTCATTTGCCTTTGCAGTTTCTGTGCAGTTCTTGGATTCCTCTGCTGTTTTTGTCCAGTAAATAGCTTTTCTCTGTGCTCTGCTTGAGATATAGAAGACTTCATTGCTTAGGATTTATTATGTTTTGGCAAATGTTTCTTGGATTTTTAAAAACTCTTTTAAAGACTTAAGTTATTTTTTTTATGCAAATGAATTTATAAATGGTAAAGCTGAAGGGACCAAAATGATCAATTATCATAAAAAGGCCTAGTACATAATCAGAGACTGTAGTACTGGCACATGGCTTTTTGTCCCTGCATTCTCATGGTTTATGTTTAAAAGTGGGCATGACTACAGCAGCAGAAGGAAAGTTTCTGCTTTTTCCTCCAAAAAGCATTCATTACTTTATTCCACACAAAGTCCATCATCCAATATATGTTTAAACAGACACCTAAGGCAACCTTCAAAACTAAAAATCATCAGATTAGCAAAAAAGTCTAAAACAATTGAGTCAAACTGTGACGTCTCTAGATTGCTTTTACCTAGGTGTTTGTCTCCCCACTAATATTCAGGGTTTAGAATAAACCTGGAAATTTGTTTTTCAGTGTTCTTTGGGTTTTTAACTGGCAATACTTCTTCCTTTCTGTTTCCCCCAACCCTTTACTTGTGTATCATCTCTGTACTTCCAAAAAGAAAAAGTTGGCTTTTATAGCTGGGGGAGATATCTTCTTGTCAGTACAAAAATTTAGTATCTGTAGACTCTTAGGTTCAAGATAGTTATTTAAATTTCACTCATGTGAGCATTTCAAGAAGGAGATGTTTTTAGTCAGGTGCTTTAGAATAATATTTGAAGACTTCAAATTTGAAGTCTAGTTTGAAGTCTAGTTTGAAGACTTCACAAAATAATTAAGAAAACCACTAACACAATAACCAGTAGGTTTTAATTTCATCTAGTTCATACTAGATGAAAATTCATACTAAAAACTGTTCCTTCATTTACAGTTTCTTGTCTTCAAATCAGTATCTAAAGTATGACATTGTTTGATTTCAAGATCTTGTTTATTTTGTCAAAAGCTTTAGAAGCCCATATAAATATTTGCTGTTTCTTCTTCATTCACTTTTGTTTACAATCCCCAAAGTGCTAAATAGATGACAGTGACACATCTTCTATTGTAGGAGCTGTGCTTGCCTGTCCCTACATGTGTAATTTATTCTTGTTACAGTTGTTTCAGCACTTTTCTTTTTTTTAACCTTACTAGAGTCTGGCTTCCATAATCACCCCAATACCTTTTTGAAGGATAGACACAAATTAAAATGCCCCCAAGTCCCCTGCAGAAGTAGATAATTTTAGGCAGATAACTTTTTTTGCATGCTACTCAGCCATTTCATTCTGCAATTGCCTTAGGATATCTGCGTGAAGATTAGTTTGTATTGCAGTTAATATGTATGTTCTCTTGTAACCAGGCCAAATCTGGGGATATGGCTACTTCTGAGAGGATGCAGAATGTTAGCTGCCTGTGTCCTAGATGCATAATGAGAGTAGACTTGCACCATTCTGTAGGTGAGGAATCTGTGAGGAGCATGAGGACCAGAACTATGGGACTCAGTGCAGAATGCATTTGTCCCGCACTTTTATACTTTTTCATCTTTTAGTAGAGTAAGCTAGTGAAATAAGTCGTAGAACAAACAGAATGTGTCATAAATCTCATGATACTTAACAGGAATGAATCAGTAACCTGTACTTAATGAACAGATCAGAATGAGGATAAACAGTTGGCAGGTGTGTGCAGGGAATAACTCCTTTACACCAAAAATGGTCAGGAAGAAACTACTTACCAGATTCTGAGAGTCCATAAATCTTTTGACTGATAGGTGTAACAGAGAGGAGATGATACTCAAGGCAGTCAGTCAGCAGAGCCTGCAAGAACTTTTACATCTGAATCTCAGACATAAATTCAAAGTGAGCATACTCTTGGGCCGGAGTAAAGTTGCTGATCAGTGACAGTGACATTCAGGACAGAGGTTATGTTTGTTAACCTTAACCTTTGCCTCCAGTGTGTCAAATACATCTTGAAATCCCATGTATCGACAGTAAGCAATTAAAGAAATATTTCATCAGTAAATATAAGACTTTAGTTGAAGCAAGATTAGTCTAAAATTGGCTTTTACTTGTGACCTTTTGTATCCAGTGCTGTAGCTAACAGGGAGGTTACGGTGCTGTCATCTCCAGAGAGAAAGAAAATCTAAAATGGTTCATGGAACCACTGGGAATCTTTTCTGTCAAGGAAGGGTTGTGTAGCCAAATGTCTACTCTTGCAGGAGAATAAAAAGAGAGAGACATTTCACAGCCACAGACACACCTCTTATGTTCCCACATTAGGTGCACCCTGCTTCAGGTACTCTATGGAGAGGTAGTTGGCCAGGTACTGCCTCAGTGCAGTACTCCTGCCAAAAGTAATTCAGTTGTTTAGAACTTGCCTTCTGCTCATTTCTGATGCATTTTATTTTTTAGTATTCTAATGTATCAGTATCCTTCTCTTGCTGAGTCTTAGAACTAAATATTTTATTATTTTATTTTCAATTTGTTTTGTTTTGCATCTTTTACTTTCAATACCAAAATTTGATCTTAATTTCCTTTGGGTCCATCTTTCTGCATGAACTATTTTCTTTTTGCTTTTTTTGCTGGCCCTGAACAAAGGCAATAATATCCCTAAAGCAGTCAGCTCAAAAATCCCTTTTCTAAACTTTCCTAGGCTCTCAGAACATTCATTTGGATTTGTCCAAAACTGCTAACCACAGAGGCTGCATCTCTGTTTTTAGATCTCCCCATTCAGCTGCACTGAAGTCGCAGTGGGAGCTCCCAGCTGGCCCTCGCTGCTGCAGGAAGGCAGCAAGGGATGGCTCAGGCGTTGAGCACCTGGTCACACACACACAGAAAGCCCTGCACAGATGGAGCTCTGCTCCTCTTCAGGCTGTAACAATATTAAGAAATCTAATTTATATACAGAGGGCTGTAGTTGCCTGTTACTGCTGTTTTATTAGACTTTATTTTCTCAGTGGGGTCCTGCCCCATGGCTGGGGATTGTGAATGTTAGAACAGTGCTTTGAGTAAATAATGTGTAGGGAAAATATTCAGACTAGTAATGCACAGCAGCCTTATTTGCAGACCATGCTGTCATTGTACTAGTCACTGTTTAAATACACATTCCCTGATCAAGAGACAATTAACACAATGGCATTTCCAACATTTTTGGTTTTTGTTATTTGGGCTTATATCTATACAGGTGTAATTGATTTAAATAGATTTTACAGTGTAGTCTTCTCTCTGTGTTATATTCTATATGTTTAAAATAGTGACCTCCCCCCAACTCCCCTTATATGTGCTGTGTTCCCTGCTGCATGGTAAAAATAGGCAGCTCTGATGTGGGACTGCTTTGCTGCTTCTGTAGAGACATTCCTATTTCCCTGCTCCTTCATTTCATCAACTCTGGCCTCAAGGTGCTATAGCAGTGCTCTGAGGGCCATTAACTGCTTGCACCACGTTTGGATCAGACACATCTATCTAACCTTATCTTTGAAAGGTCTGGAGAAAATAACATTGGAAACGAGATCTTCTGTTCAAGCTTGTGCCCTCTTGACTAGTTTGAATTAACACCCACTTAGAGGGGGTAAGAAGTCAAAAATGTGCCTGGAAGGTTAAACATTAAGTATGTAAAGCTAGACTTCCAAACTTTCTTAATGCATGAAAATGTGTATGTAAAAAAATGTCTGAACAAACCCAAAGTTTAACAGTTGATACATTTTAAAGTATGGGAATTTTAAAGCCTTTTTGAGGTTCCCTTTTGCTGGTTGCCTTCAGGGAAGGTGAGACAAATTTCTAACCTTTGCAACCATCTCAATGGAAGAGAGGGAAGGAAGAACACACAGGCAGAAAGAAATCTCAAATTTCATCTTGTTGTGTGATCTTTGAAGGGCTTCAAGAATAAAAATTTTGAAAGCGAACCCCATAGGTGCTACATGATCTGCATTTTGTCAGTCAGGCTTACAATTGCCACAGGAGACACAGATTTACTGCCACACAGTAACCCCTCTCCTCAGCTGCCTTGTCTTTCTCTTCCCCTTCCCAGCTCTTAGGTTTGTAATTGACGGCTCTTCCAAACAGTTTGTTGTATTTTTAGGTATCCACCCTGGATGTTTCTAATGACAAAATGAGCCCCAGCCTTGCCTCAAGTTAATCTTGTGTAGGGGTCTCACATTTCATCTTGTCCTTTCCTAAGTTTAGGGAGAACTTGTCTGGCTTAACAAAAATACTCCTTTCCTTTGCTGTTTTTATACAGAGTTTTTAAAAGTCGGGCCAGATTCCTGATTCAGTTCATAGCATGTCTGTGTTTCAGTTGCCTGGGTAAAACAGAGGTAACTGTGAGCTGTGGGATGACAGCAAATGGGGGGTGTGGGGTGAGCAGGAAGTCCATAATCTGCAGAAGTCTGTATATTGTTAAATTATAGCCTCAGTCCCAAAAGTTAATAGAAATATATCTGATGTACCAACAGTCCTGTGCAGGAATTCAAGTAGGTTCATTGTGCTGAAATGCAGATGTGTTTCTGTATCTCTATACCAAAGCACAGAGAGAGTCTTTGCCTTAGACTTTGGTCAAAGGTGTTCAGTAGACTCTCCTGATTAAGGTGCAGCCTATAATAATCATGGCAGTCATTCAGTATATTTTTAATAGTGTCTATAAATATTTCCAAAGTGGTAGAACCCTTTGTCATTTAATAATTTTCCAGTCTAGCTGCTCTTTGTGTCACTTTATGAGTTTCTGAAGTTCAGAGCATTGGTGAGACAAAGGCAGTTGAACATTAGTCATTTAAGTAAAAAAAAAAAAAAAAAAAAAAAAAAAGCCCAACCAACTGAAGTTGGTTTAGGATCTTCGTAAATTTTTTTCTGACTTTATCATACCATCTATCACTTAGTCATTTGGTCCTGAGTAAGATTGAAAAATGATATATGCAGCTTGCTGCCCAGTGTCAGCACTGACAAGCTTGTGTGACTGCATTTGAGCTGAATATTTCAGCAAATAGCATAGCCCAGCAGCAATTGCTGAGCCCTGTCTATATCCTCTCCTTGCAGTGAGCAGGGATTTTTCATTTCATACATCATTTACAGCTTGCCACAGTGATTCCAGTTAGCCAGGATATATTTTCAACACAAAGAGAAGAAAGAGAAATATGTATCATTTGTTGCAGAAGCTGGGTATATTGGGTTCAAATTTAATTAAACTCCAACATCAAAAGCTACACTAATGGAGAAAGAGTCAACTATGCTTAACTCAGAGTTAAATAAGATCAGTTTTCTTGTTGCTCAAGAATTCTACCAAGTAATTTTGCTCCTTTGATACATTGCATCCATAATAGTCAGTGCACATACTTAAACAGGTACTGTGCATATATCATCCATTGAAGTATTTTACAAAATAACAGATGCCTTCAACCCTCTTGGTAGAATTGCCTTGTTAATGGCACTTATTACTGCTGGAAAGTGCAGTTCCTATTTCTTTAGCTCCTGGAGAGTCTTTAGCTTCCTCCTGGGCAAGACAATCAATTAGGAAGGGGGGTCTCAGCAGGGATCTACTGACCGCAGGATCTGTGTGACCTTAGAGGGAAGGCTCACTTCCATTTTTCTCTTTTTTCCTCCCCCCCAGAGCCCTATCAACATGTCTCTATTCTGATCTGCAGTAGACAGGATAGGTTTTATTAGTCATCTGAGCTGATTTAAAAATAAATAAAGAAACAATAAGCCCTTTTCTGCAAAATGCTGGAAAACGTCACAGTTTCTTTGAAACTCTGGCGATCCAGAGCATTTCCCTTTGAAATCAGGCCCACAGATAATGCATCTGTAGAAACATGTGCAAGAAACACAGATCATAGACCTTGATACGTTCTTTTCTCATTAGGGCTTCATAAGAATTTTTCATTAGAAACGAGAATGATTCTTTCTATTTTTAAAGGCCCAGAATCACAGAGAAGGCTCAGGAAGATCTCTTGATTTTTGAGACATTTGCAAAACCTTCATTTATTGAACTGCCATGACTGCTGAAGCCTACATAACAAATAGGAATTTGTCTTCAGTTGAAATGCAATAAAAGCTGAATTTGTGAAAAGTAGAATATTTGAAAGATACACAGAATCTAGAAAAACATTTTTATTAAATTCTATTGTGAACCAGGATGCAAGATAGTAATTAACAGTGCTTGGAGTAGTAAACAGAGTGCTATTGCATCATAATTGTCAGGGTCTGGGTGTGCTGGGGTGCCCACCATCAATTTTGGAATGGAGGAGTTTCCTTCAAATGGAAGAAAACTTTGAGATTTTCTCCTCCCCACATTTCCTGAGCTTTCCCTCATAATGTGCTCCTTAGCTTTGCAAGGATAGGTCAATTTGCCCTTATGACCTCATCACTACTGAAATTGGTTTGAAGTACCTACTGTGTACAGAGGTAGGAGAGTGACAGCAGTAGGAGTTTATCTCAAATAAGGCTCATTATTTAAGGAAAAAATCCTGTGTAAAAAGATGGTGGTATTAGAGTATGGAAGTATTTCACCTGTTTCCAAGGCACTGCAGAAGGAGAGCTTGGGGCAGCTGTGCAGGGAGCAATGCACTTTCCATTAGCAAATAGTCAATGGAGACCTGACGGGGCATAACAGAGTTTTATTTCAATTCTTCAAATGACAATAATAAGAAAAAAAACCTGGCAAAGTCTTTCCTGGAATCGTCTGTGGTTGTCAGACTTTGTCAATGTGCTTTTGACACTTTCTTTAAAGTTAGAAAAGCAGGGAAAGCTAAATGCCTGTAGCCTTGTTGACACTGTTTCCTTGTGGGGGAAACTGAACTGATGAGCTGTGTTTGTTCTTTCAAGTTTCATTTGTCAAAATATATAAGGTCATCACAGTTGTATGTATTTCACTTTAGGAGATGAACGGCTATAATTAGTAACAATACACTTATTTTATTACTTGCTTTGATAGAAGCCAGTTTGTAAAAAATCTTAATTTCAGAGTGAATTATATTAGCTTTTTGTTGTTGCCTGTTTGTGTTAAACTCTTTTTTTTTTTTTTTTTTTTTTGGTGTAATTAGCACTCAGTAAATTACTTTATTTCTGTTTTGTTTAATTGAGGTAATGATGTCTGCAGAGGAACATGATACCAAGGGGTTGGGTTTTTTTTTTTCTACTCTCAAGGGGCTCTCAAGAGTTTCAAACCAGAGACTCAAAGCTATAAGGAGTGCATCAAGAGCTGTCCCGACATCTTTTAAAGAGCCTTTTCCTTCATTGCTGCATAAAGGTGAACCTAACTAGTACAGAAGACAGCTTGAACAGAAGCAGACAGAGCTGAGCTGCCAGAGGGAGCATGGCTCGCAGGCTGACCCCTCTGTGTAAGTGAGTGTGTGTTTTTTCCTTGCTGAGAGGGCAAGACTGGTACATTAATGAGCCATCTGCCTTGCTGGGACACAGTTTTGAGAACAACATGCCTTCCTGTCCTTTTCATGCTCTGCCCTCTAGAAAACGTAGCTCTACCTTTCCTTATGACATGACACTCCGTCATATCAAAGGATAAAGAAATCAGTGATGAAGAGAGAATTAGGGAAATGAGGGGAGTTACAGGACAGAGAGCTTAATTAGAAGGATAAAAAAAAATCAGGGAAGAAGAAGATTTAATGAGGCTCCTGTTTATTACTTCTGCTAATTTAGGAAGTCTTGCTGCTGGCTGTGGCACTGGAAGGTTAAATTGTACAGATACTTTCAAAATTAATATTGCAGTGAGTCAGAATACAGGACTTTAGTATTCACTTGCATTTAATGGCTATATCTCAGCCTCCGACTGTGGTCATGTTAAGTTTCAAAAGCCAAGGCTCTTTCAGGGGTAAACTGCTTGCTCCTTTCTACAACAGATTGGTCTAGATTAAGGCTGCTCTGCTCTGTGTACCCTGATTTACACATTGTTACAGACTTTTGTCCTTCCACCCACACCCCACTCCCCATTTCCCATGAGTCCTGTTTCTGCTTGGACACTCTCTAGTTCTGAGCTTCACAACTCTTTGTGGGGCAGAAAGGGCCAACACCAGCCACCTTCTAAAAGAACTACCTAAACTACCCTTACTGGATCCTTTGGAATTCTTACCAGCAGCTGCGCAGGTGCAGTGCTGTCTGTACCTGCTCTGAACACAGACCGCACTGGACCTGGGTGTCCCATGCTGGCAAGTCAGAGTCAGCAGAGAGCATCATGGGCTGTAGGTGAAGAGTGGATGTATTATCTGGTGAATGATGTCTGAGGTGCTGTGAGAGTGGTTCTGTCTTGGCATGATGGAAATTGTACTGAGCTTCTTTCTTCACCTCATGTAGCTTTGTCTTTTCCCCCCTGACTTTTCATTTACGATTTGGTCTATCCACAAACTAACATTTCTAATGCCGCATTTCCCAGCTAAGATTATAATGTTTCATTTTTACCATGTGATGCTTCCTTTAACTGTTGCAGGCACTTTTATGAATATCATTCCACGGCTACACTAGCATTTGGTGCATTTTCCTTCATTATTGCCATATTTTTAACATCACCATTTTTACAGCTGGAAAATGGCAATTACATAACTTTCCCTCTATGTGATATATAAAAATCAGCAAGTTAATATTTATCAAAATTTTGAGGATAGAAAGGATTATGCATGCACTGGACATTCAGGAGCCAGGATTAGATGCATGTTTTTTGACACGTGGATTTTTTTATAGTTCTCTAAGTTCCTTGTGAGTTCCTAATGATTCTAGGAATTATTAGCAGTGATCTTTATTTTTGGGATTTAACTTCTAGGGTAAGCCAAGATTTAGGCCTTAAAGCTGTCCAATGTTTATAGTTACTATACTCTTTGTTCTACTTTTCAAATGACTTTTTGAAGCACTACCTCTAATGTAGATCCTGCTTGGCTGTCATTAATATCCCAATTTATGGAATTTATTTGATTTTCCATAATAAATTCGTGGCAATGACACCAGACCAGTGAAATCCTATTCACTGTGCCTGAAATACTCAGTGGCCCAGGGCCACAGTCGCCTTCCTGTGATCTCTTGATCAGTGCTGCATGCCAAATGGGATTTCAGGTTGGATGAGATGCTGACCTGTCATACAGCACCTGGCAAATGTGTCCTTCTCATCTGCAGCCTGGTGCCAAAGACATCCTGCATTGCTATGGGACCCAGACTGCAGGCAAGCCTGTCCTGCCTGGCATGGTCCAAGGGGAGGTGGAGTCCTTTCCAGACTGGCTGGCTCATGAAAAGATGAAGGGTTGATAAAATGGAGATGAATGTGCCACGCTGGCTGCATTGATAGAGTTCAAGCAAGGCAATTTCAGCTATTAGGCACTACCTGAAAGCTAAGGTTTTCTTTTTCAATACAAGTTGTCCTTGCTCCTGTTTGCTGTTATTGATACACTAGATAGTGTTTTGTGATAACAGCCTCATCAGGGAGAACCATGCTATGTCAAGAAAGATTTTTTAATACGATTTATCACAAGAGCAGTAAAAGAATCACTAAAATATGGAAGCAGCTGTATTATTTGAACAAAACTAACTTTTGTAGAGTTACAGGTCTGGCAGAAAAGCTGCCCTTTGAAATTCTTACGTCCAGTGAAAGCTCTTTCCTGGTATTTCCAGCCAAGTAGCGGGGAGTGTGACATCATGCTTCTCAGCAGATACTATTAACTCAATTATGTTAAAGAGATATAAAGTAAATCACTGCATCCTAATTATACAAAAAATGGATAAACAAGCAACAAAAAACAATTATATAATTCACTCTGAAATTAAGATGTTTGAACCACTAACAATTTAAATCAAAGAAACAGTAATAAAATCAGTGTAATGTTACTAATTACATAATTTCATCTTCTGAAGTCAAATACATAAATTTTTGTTGACTTAGTGTATTTTGGCATTTGTAAGTGTAGAAAAGGAACAAGAACGGGTTTGTCTTATGCAACAGTGCCGAGATCTTCAATATCTTCTGCAGAGTGAGAAGCTGAGCTTGTAGTGATGGGGAAAAATAGGCTTGCAAGGAAGCTTCATGCAGGCTGGTGGGCTGTGCCCAGGTAGGAAACTGGCACCTGGCATCTTGCATTGTTCATACAATTGTATGAAAATAACAATTATAATTGTTATGTACAATTTCTAATGTACTGATTATAATGTCCTTTCCTACATAAAAGCACTTCTGTATAGACCTTAGAAAGAAAATTACTTGTGTTTTTTCAAGAGTTAGAAGCTGAGCTTGCAGTCATGGAAGAAATGCAAGGGTGTGTAATAATCAGTGCCCACAATGACCCCAGGTTTTCTAACAAAATCAGCTGTCAAAAGATCTGACCCATCCAAATACAGGCTGTGGAAATGCACCCTTCTACACCATTGCCTCATACCAATCAATAACAATTCAATCTTGGCAGAATTCAGGCAGCACCTATTATAAGCCATCTAAAACTGAATTGCTGTCAAAGAATTAGACATGAAGAGGATTGCTGAACTAGTACCTGATGGGAAAAAATACTGCCATAGTTTAGTACAGTGAGACAGTTTCAGGTTGCTCAGTGACAACTCCTTAAAAATACAGAATTATACTGAAAATATTGTAAATACCTAAACATAAATTAAGGTTGACAGCCTCAGCTTTGATCCTAGAAGGAACTGAGGCAAGCAAAAATATGGTTGTACTTATCATTTCCCATTGGTCAGAAATCTGCTTGACCCATGTCTTGATTCAGAATCAAAGATAGATTTCACTCCCAAGTATTTCATTTGTTTAAAGCTCCCGTTACTCCTGAATGAAAAAGAACTCATCATTTTCTTTTTACAAGAGCAGAGGAGGGAAAGGTATTGCAGCATCAGATGAAATCAGAGGAATGCTTTTTCTTCTTTCTTCTTTTTATTTTTTTCCATTGAAGAACTCAGAATGCTCTTACTCTTGGATATTAAAATGCTTTCCATCAAATTGTTATTTCATATTTTTATTCTAATCTGAGGGCAAGCATAGGGATTATCAAGTGTTTTGCCACTAATTGGGTATGTCCTGTGACATAATATAGAAGAGGAAATGTTCCCTTTTCATAACAGTATTATTCAGAGTAGCCATTTTATTATTAGCTGTCTGCCAATGCATAAAAAAAGAGTGAAATACTTTTTATTGCCTAGACGGTAAAGCAAAAAACCACCTCATTTTATATACTGTACAAGAAGCACCCTAACAATAAGAGTAATCTTCTGCTACTTAGAAATTTGGTTAGAGGGAGGTACCTGGAGAATATTACTTCTGGAGCTTACCGATGCTTTTAGGACAGGGTTGGAAGGACGGTACAGATGGGCTCATTATTCAGTACCCCTGCTGCCTGGCTAAGTGCACTGTTACAGATTGCTGCCGTGGATGTGCTGTGAAGCAGCTCTCACTGCCCAGGGAGATGAAACGGGGCCCATTAGGGAAACAAGAAAATGTGAGGTAATGACTGGTTAATACCCTTGGGCGTGAGGGTAGAAGGTATGTGCTCTTGAACCAAGCCTGTCAGTGAGTGAAGAGGTAATTTCCATGTTCTCTTGGACTGGTGTCCAAGGAAACCATTTTGGATTGATAGGGGTAATCAAATGTTACTTTAATTTGAGGGCTACGTGCACATTTGTAAGTCCTCGGCCATTTTACCCCCGTGGTGTTTCACCCAAGGCATTCCTGTCCACAGAGTGTCTCACCAGTTTCTCCTCCTGCCTGCATTTTTCTTTACCTCCTGCGGTTGACATCTTTCCTGCCAGCTGTGTCTTTTCCGCAAGGTAATTCTCTTCACTGCTGACTGTGGTCCTGGGGGATTCCAGGGCTGTCAGCCACACTTCTACCTTCTGCAGTTTTGTCTCCTTTCCTTGCATGTTTTCCTTCCTTTGCTTCTCTCTTGCCACCACTGCCTTGTGTTTCTTTCCTAATCAGGACATCACTGTGCCCTGTAAAAAAAGGAAAGGCTCAGCCCCAGTTAAGAATCATAGAAAGGGACTGTAACAGTTAAAAATCACTCTGTGAAGAATATAGTCTGAAAGAGAAAGCCAGAGATTAAGGTTTTAACTGCTCAAAGAGGACAAAATTGCATTTGTGGTTATAAATAGATTTCAAAAGGAAATACATTTTTTTTCTTTTAATGGAGAAATAAAATACTTGGCTCTGTATGTGACACTGAAAATCTATGTATTTCTTGGTTCTTTAGCTTGCAACTTTTGCTCCTTGGTGACAGTATCTAGCAGTTGACAGCTGCCTTTGACAGAGTGTAGTATGAACTAGTATTCACCCCATATGTTTTCTCTGCTGAACATATAGAAAAATCACAAAAAATATTGAAAATGGTTAGACATTGGTACAGACTTACTGAGACATTATAGATTCTTCTGTACTGTCAGTTCTCTTCTGTTGAGGGTCCCTTCTTGTGGCTACCTTGGCATATAACTCAGGTACATCTCCTGTCTGCATCCCCAATTATTGTAGTCTTTCATATGATAAAATCTGTGAAAAAAGATATTTAAGTGTCCCATTAAGAGCACATGAATGCTGTTTATATTGTTACCCAAGAGTACAGTGAATTAAGAAACTTTCTAGCTTTTCTTTGATTATATCAATGCAGTTTGTAAATATTAATTCAGGAGCATGAAGCAGTCCCCCGAAGATAACAAGCAGCTGTGCCATGTATGGTGGTAGTTCAGTGTGCACTGCTGCGATCAGCGCATCAGACGGCTTCATTCCAGCCACATCGGGTATGTCACGGATGCAGCGTGGCTCTTACAGTTTGCTTTTAATTTACCCTTTCACTAACTGTATTATCTTCCCAGTAGAGCTATTTATCTGGGTGGCGATTAAGTAGCATCTACTTTACATTATGTCTTTTGAAAAATATCTAAATTAGGATGATCTAAAACTCCAGCAAATTATGGGTACTTCAGTTGCTTCTGTTTGTGCTCCATGGGCAGCAATTTACCCAGTGTTTTTCCAATTCAGCTAAATGGGAGACAGCTGGAGGTTAGCAAGACTCATCTTACCAAATCATAGATATTTTAAACAGCTGGCAATAAACTGTAATTTATATCTATAACGTAAAATATTTATCCAGAAGAAGTACCTTTAGAATATACTTGAAAGCTGCATCTGAGCTGACATGAAGGAGAGCTTTGTATCTTATTGCCATGGGCTAGGGCTTCAATTTATAATTAATTTATATGCTGTTCCTCTGAAATGCTGTAACTTTTATTATTAATCAATTTAAATTGAAAAAAGTAGTAGTTCTAAGAATTAAAACCAGACTTCCTTCAGTAATTGAATTCATCAGACTAGTTTCATAAGCAGTAAATGCGACTGAACTCTGCTATGAGAACATCAGTGAATCTAAATTCATGTACAGCAGGAGCTTCACAAAGTCTGTATATCGCTCATAGTCTTTTCTAAACTGTTATCAGTGATGCTCTGAAGGGGCTGAACAAATGAGTTTTCCAGTGCCCTGACAGTTATGATGGTTCTTAAAAATCTTGACTTCACTTTTCCGCATTTCTGAATCTTGAAGGTTTTAGATGTGCTTCCTTTAGAAATCTCTTTCCTCTCCACTCTCCAAAACCTGGAGATACTCTCTCAAAACAGAGGCACTGTTACAAGACTTGAAAATCACTCTGCTTCTGCTCTTCACTAATTCTTTTAACATGTTACATCTTCATTGACCTCGGTGGGGCAACATGGTTTCATCCCCTAATTTGATGATTTTGTAGTAGGATTCATGACATATACATAATGCATCTGTCTTAAGTGATCAGAATATCTGAGGGACCCCTTTTACTCTGTGACATTGAATAAAATCAAGATGATTTGGGGTTTTTTTTGTAATAAATTCAGTGCATATGAAGAGATGAAGGGGTGCACTGAAAAGCTGGAACATTTGAGCTGCCTGCAGGTAAAAAGAGATGAGCATGTAGGAACTCAGAGTAACCCAAAGCAGCAACAAGTCTCAAGAAGTAATATCATTATTTATCTTCACACATATAGGTAAAAACATATTTTCCTAATGTTCCAAGGAGTGTTACAGCTAACTTTTAAATGTTGCAATGTTTGTTCTGACGTGATAACATTTTTTTCAGGTGGGCTGGAATACTGTTGGTGGAGTTTGCCACTCCATGTAAAGCCTGAAGAAAAAAAACAATAGAAGAAGACTTCCAGTGGAATTTGCATTCTTTCCTTCTTTGCTCTGTGAAAGGAAGGTTAGTAACTGCTATTGCCTGTTAATCTCAAACACTTGCTTGGTAAAGTTTAGCTGCACTATTGGTGTGGTACTCGCCAAAGAGCTGAGCCTCTGTGGTAGCTAAATGCATGTGGCAGTCAGTTTCTCAAGTCTCATCTGCCTGTGACTCCATCAAGGATGACTGAATTTCTGCACTTTGGCAATACTGTGGCAGAGACTAGAAATTAGTAAATAAATGCATTTGGTGTTTCGTTTGGGGTACTTGGCATTCAGTCTAATCTTCTGGAGCTCTAAAGCAGTCTTGGCCATCTGCTAAGCAATAGTAAGACTCTACTGAATGGTAGTGCTTTTTGAGCTAGCCCAGTCTTCAAATTAGCTGGATTGCTCTTTTTCACTTCAGAGTTACTTTAAATAATGATTTTGCCCTCTGACATTTTTCTCTACTAAATTTCACTTAAATTTTAGTTTTCTCTTTTGTTCAAGTGTTTCTACTGTAAATTTAGAATATGGTGTTATGTGGTAAAATATGCACATATGCTGCTTAGGCTGAATTTTAAGATCTTATGACCAGTGTTTTTATTCTTACTACCTTAATAACTTTCTGATATATTTAAATATTTTTCTTAATGTCACAAAAATCATTGTTGTTATTGCTATTATTTATTATTTTATTGGTCAAAACCATGACTTATAATTTTAGCATACTCTTGTTTATCTGAATTTTCCACTGGGAGATTTTCTGTGGTCCATAAATAACAAAGATAAAATAGCAGCATAGGGATTAGCTACATAATTGGATCCTGTAAAGAACTGAGTGACCCAACTTAATAAGATATTTGGCTGTCTTCTGTTATCTTTTTCTGCCTCTGGTTTCTGATTCTTGTGGTCTATTTTGTTTTCTCCCAAATGTTACAAAGTATTTTTTGTTGTTCATTTGTTTTTGTTTCTTTGGTTAGGTTTTGGGGTTTTATTTGTTTGTTTGTTTTGTTTTACCAGAAGTAACAGAAGCAACAGAAGTAATAGAAGCAGAGATCTTGGGGTTTGGCAAGCTCTAGTTGTATTAAGTCTCCCTAGCTCTTATTTGACTATGAAGTCTAGAAACACTTAATTGATACTGTGTAAATTCTACAGCGTGTGGCACTAAGTGAGAAACAAAGATGTGGTAACACAAATACTGGTTTTCTTAGAAGGTGACACATGACTCAGTGATTTTTGGAGCTTCTGTATTCCTCCGTGCTGTGCATTAGCTAAAGCATCTTTGCATTCTGTTGGTTATTTTGCTTCACCCCAAAGCCCCTCTCCTGCACTCCTGTTTTTCAAGACCTAATAAACATTACTTAGTCTTATGGTTCCTTTCCCAATTCTCCATATATTCTTTAGCATCTTTTTCTAGAAAAGGGCACATGGAGAGCAAAAAATTAAGCCTTGTCAGTTCTGACTGAAAATGATATTACAGTGAAGCTCTCTTCTGTGAAGGCACTGCGATGGGTTCAGCACTGCAAAAGCCATGATAGCTGTAGTCCAAGTTTTACTACCGTGATTTCTTTGTAAATATATTTAGTAATCTGGTTTATTTGCAAAATTCTCTTGCTTTAGGTGAAAATACATAGGTAAATATATAATCCTATTTTCTCCATACGTTTCCGTTGTGGAAATGGAGACAAGCTGGAGACAACAGGTGAACATACCCAAATGGATTACTCTGTAAATGTTGCACAGTAAAATTGTTATAAAACTGTATATTCCCAGTGCATTCTAGTGCCTGCATCCCTGTCACCATGATAGAACATAATCTCTTAGTTTAAAAGTCACTCTGATATGTTGAGATTTTTGGTTTTATTCTATGCATACTGAACTAAAATGTGATACGCCTTGTAATCAATACTGGAGTTGAATTTAGGACTCTGATATTATAAAATATTTACTTGAAGAAGCAGAGATGCATCAGCTTTTTCACAGGAAGCTGTGAATAAGCTAATGAAAGAAGGGAGTACACTATAGCCACTATTTATGTGGTAACAACTGCAGACTTGAAAAGCAAATGCTAATAGCATCTTCTGCATTAGTTATGCAACAAAACAGTACTTTAAAATGCACATTTAAAATTTAATTTACTAATATGCTAAGTTTTGCAAGTTTCTAATCTTTGTTTTATTTATAAATCTCAAAAAAATCAGCAACCATGGCATTGTGAATTCTAGATAATGAAGAAAAGTCAAATGTGATAAAATAAATTAATGTCCATACTAGAAGCAAATAAAAGTAGAGCTACACAAAACATCCCCAAGCTATTTCTGCTTCCCATAGGTGGCTTCTGTAAACACAGAATTTTCTATTTATCTTAATTTTTCTATTGTTGAATCACTTGTACATTTTCCTTTACACTTCTATCCATAACTGTTGATGCTTCTTTGAGTGATTGAAGTCCATGAAAAGATGGACTTGAAAGACTCCATCTACATCATAATGCCAAGAAAAAGGGAAAAGTGGATAAAATCTTCAAATGACAAACAAGAAAGAGAAATCATGTCTTAAATTTCCCTAAATGGACTTTCTATGCCAAAGTATGCTAGCATTTAGGCATGCTGTCCCATCAGCCAGGAAGGTGATTGGAGTTTATTCAGTATTTTTTCATTTTTCTTGGATTGACAATTTTACAATTTCAGTATAAAGGATCTCCATTAGACATGGTTAAAAATCTAGTCAAAGGCTACTGCCACAAGAAATTTAGGAGTGAATTCATTTCATACTGCAATGCCATCACTGAAACTGCAATCTGTCAGCTGCCTCTCAGCTATTTGTTTTGTCCCCAGACTGCAACATTTCAGTATGTTCTAATTTGTTCCAGAAAAAGAGAAATGAAGTTTCTTTTTCTTTTTTTTTTTTTTTTTTTTTTGCTTTGAGGTATAACTTTTTTCTCTTTTCACAATCTGTAAATGTTATTTCCCAAGAATATCCAAAAGGCATTATGTCTAGAACTACAGATTTAATCCAACTACTGGAATATCTGCTACAAAGTGCTGCTGATCCAGCTCTGAAGTGCTAGGTCATGGAGGGCTGCTCTCTTTTCCTGCTTCTGATTACTGGGTCTGATCATTGGGAATACTTTACAGCCCTGGAGGCTGAGAACATAGGTTTTATTTTTACCAAAAAAAAAAAGCTTTTCTAATTCCTTTTGAAGGATATCTTCCATTCCATTGATTTTCAAAATAATAATTAAAACCCCTGACTGGACAAATGATCTTGTAAAGTTTTTCCAAAATAAAGTATTTTGGTTTTGATAATGTTTTCCTATTTCAACAACACGTTGTTAAACTTCTGATTTCTGTCTGGCTGGTATTATGAAACACATTGCCCATTTATTTTTTATTATCTGATGTTCATGCTTGCTAGCTAATACCAAAGTATAGGAGTGGAGGATTTAAAAAAAGTTAAGCTGTTTTTAAATAATGCCCTCTAACTATGGTTTCTAGAGAAAACTACCTTAGATTACACCAGCTTTTCTGTCTTCATTGTGAATCAGAGTGTGAGGAGAAACATGTCTTCTGCTGAAAAAATATATGGAATATAAGGAATGAAGGCATCAGTTGGACAATTTAATTTAAATTTGTAACATATTTAAATCTCTTAATTATCATTGAAAAGGTTATCTTAGTTATTGTCTCTTTTCTGATTTCAGAATTCAGTTCTGAGGGCTGTCTGAGGGTATTTGTTCTCAACTCCTTCTCATCGTGTTACTTTGTCTTGTGCTGCTGTATGCTTTAGTAAGAAAATTTCCTTTGGTTTATTGAAACTCCTTTGTTTGCACAAATAATGGCTGTCTTTTTCTTTCAGATTATGTCTCTGAAAATGAATGACAAGATGGTATATACTTAATTTCTGAAGTAGTAACAATCTTTTTCTTACTTGCTAGAAGCAAATGAAACACTAATTATAATACTTACAGTATATGGGTGCAAAAAAATTCCCCAGTTTTGGTTGCTTATGAATAAAACCTTTTAATTTTGTCACTTTAAATGATCTCTAATCTCGTTTTAAAGTAATATGAGCTCAAATTTTATTGCAATGATAGTGGTTTTGGTTGTTCTGAGTTGTTTCAGAGGGCTGCCTTCATAAACATTGCCATCCCTTCCAGCCAGTCACAGCAGATTGCCACGTGTGCCCTGCAAATGCTTACCATCCAAACTGCAAACAAGTGATAGGCCAATATGGCACCCCAGAAAAAGATACTCAAACCACGGAACAAGTATCAAACTGCTGCTCATGAAAACCTGTCCTCATATGAACCACAAGAATTCATTCTATGTCAAAACAAACAGCAGAACAATTCAGCTGGGTGACAGATTTGGATATCAGCTTGTATTGTTTTTTCTCAAATTGTTTAACATAAGAAGACATTTCTGCCTTTCTCTGTCTGCAGCTGTTTCACATCACCCCTTTGCTCTCTCTCTCCAAGCTGCCCGTTCAGTGTGGACAGAGCACGGTGGGTGGCAGGAGCTGGAGGGCTGAAAGTGGTGCTTTGGAGGGAGAGGAGAGGTGCAGTGCCCCAGCTCTCCTTCTGCCTGAGCTGGTGGCAATGCAAGGCTACCAGGGTGGCGTGCAGCCCTTCGCTGCTCAACTCTGCCAGTAACTTTGCCCTGCCTCAGCTGAAGCAGATGTTATAAACGATTGGATTTTTCTAGTCCTCACCCAGGGAAGTAATAAGGCATTTCCTGTGCCTGTTCCCCCATTTACGTCAGGCCAGGGCCTTGGCTGTGTGTGAGTCGCACTGTGTGAAAGAGGGTGTTTGTTCTTGGCTTTGGAGGACCTTCCTCTTGCACACTGAAGGGGGAATTGTACAGTTTTGTGGACAAGTTTTTAAAAATTTTGTTAGCTTAATGTAAACACATGTTGGAGATACTAGGATGTTAATGAGAAATTTCTCCACCCACGTACAGCTTTACAACTGGCTGTGTAGCCCAGAGGCCTAATGTGTCTTAAACTGCAGAAGTTCTGTAACAATCATTATTCTGTGTCAGGACAAAATTACCTTGTAGGAGCATTGCATAATGTCTGGTATATTAATCATTAGAGATATTTTTGCAGCACTCAATTATATTACGAAGGCTGGGTTATGTTCTGATCTTTCTAATAGTCACATGTAAAGTACTGAAGCCTCCATTATTTTATAATAAGTAATGCATATCCGACAGAATAATGCATTATGCACATCCTCTCCTATATGACTCTAAAGGTCAGCTAGTAACTTGAATATTTTTGTCCTCCAGAACATTTCACTTTAAGGGTTCATTAGAAAGAACATCTTTCCCCTTTCAATATGTTCTAACAGCAGGCTATCACAGTACCAAGTTTGACTATTTTATTTTCTACAAAGTAAAATTGTGTGAGCCGTGGCCATTGCACACATTCACTTACAGTTATTAATTTAAAAGCATTGCAGGATCAAACTAAGCCAGCTTTTACTGGGAGATATGACAAAAGTAGCAGCCCAAATGCTGTAATTTACTTTGGGTAGATGTTTCAAATTCATATGTAAGAACAGACACTAACAGGCACTACCCTAATTTATGGATTCTGGCATTGCCAACAGGTGCTTAGTTCTTAGTCTGATTGCTGTTTCTTCAAAAAAAAAATGTACAAGTAGACCTTTATTTTTGAAGTGTGGAACCCTGCAGTAAGCCTTAGTGATTGTCAAAAACTGTATCTCATTTCAAACACACCAAACTCTTATATTTAGCAGTGGAATATATTTTTTCCAAAGCTATTGACTTAAAGTTTAAATATCTTATCCTGTTTGAATTCCCAGGAGTGCATGCTCATTTTCACAAGCAGTTTGATTTCTGTGGTATTTTAATTACTATCCTATTCAGAAAACATGTGCAGAAGTGAGAAGTGGCATGTTTTGCCTATGCAGTGATTGCATGTGCATTGCATCTGTGAGCCACAGATTTGCCCAAAACAGCTGATGGGAACCATGCACACGAGGTCCAATTATGTTTAAAGAATCAGCTTAACTTTGAACATAAAAGTGCTACCCATATACTCAAAATGATAATCTCATTGTTACAATTTTGCTCTAGAAGAGTGCTACTGGAAAATTGAAGCAGAAAGTAAAGCCTGTACCTTAACAGGCCAGCCTAGTAAGACGAATAAAAATGTAGGATAGGACCCAATATAGTTTTCTCTCAGTAGGAGGAGTGCCTCTGACCTTTGCTTTCTCAAATATTTAGTGTCTAGATCTGAAGTGGCTGTTTCAAATGCTATACACTTTCTCTCTTGTTGTTGAGAAGCTCCTATTTGATAGAGCTGAATTATTGTGATGGGTTAGTCTGGCAGAAAACTGGCTGGAGGGTTTTGTGATAGCTTTGGGGCCAGACCCTAATCAACAGGCCATATGTTTAGATCCTTCTCTAACAGATGACTGTGCGTGCACGCTCCCAGGTGCAATGTCATTGGGATTGTATTTGCAAACATAAACTAGTGACATTCAATTATTTTCATAGGCAATGTTGTAAAAGCCACAGAGGAAGTAATTTACAACACTAGCACAGTATGCAACTCTTTGCTTATAATCAATTTTTCATTATATAGGAATATGGTATACTATGTTCATATTTGTTTTTCTAATTTGTTGAAAGAGCTGATAATGTGTAAAGTTTGTCCCTTTCAAGCAGCTGACATTTGAGAAAGTAGTGGGCCAGAAGAAATTGCTACTAAAGAAATATCAATATATTTTTATGAAGTTTTAATTAGAAACAAAACCCTGAACCACCAGTGTATGGGCCTGTCCCTGAGATGCATCTTACTCCTTTTTTCTCTTGAAGCATGTATTGTGCTGCCAAAGTGAAGTGGAGCCTGCATGCACCACACAGCCCATTGCAGGTTTGCTCTGGCTAGAGTTTGCTGTTTCTTTCTATCTGGTCCATTTTATTTCCTGAGATAAGAAAAATAATGCCGGTTTTTGGTGATGATTATACTAGCAAACAGTTTTTTGTGGGCTTAGAAAATATTTACCAGGTTTGATTGTTTCTGTAAGCGTTCAGATCAGGACCAGTTTCTAGAGTCTAATTGCTCAGTGGACTCTCCAGTCTTATTTTAGCTTACCCTGGTATTAAAGTTTCTCTTTTCTATTAAATAGGCAAGGAATATTTAGGCTGGGGGGAGTATCTGATGATGGAGGAACTTTAAAGTTTGTCAAATTGAAAATATTGTTAGCAACATATTCAGCCATTGTGCAGTTCTTATAACAGAAATAAACAATCATATTGCTAATACAATTATTAGTTTAGGAGGTAATAAATTTATTCTGCTACTCTGACTTTATTTAACAAGTTTTCTTTCTATGCTCTCTTAACTTGGAGGGCTCATGAGGCCCCTTAAAGATAATGCTGTCCCAAGCAAGCATCATGTATCTTTAAGGAACTAGTTGCTAGAGGAGTCCATTTATCAGCGTTGAGGTTGCATTAGGGACCATACTCTGAAAATGACTGCAGCTGTAAGTTTGAAAGTGATATTATATGAGATGTTCTTAGGGAGAAGCATTGCATATTGCAATCCAGCTTGAGGGGGACAAATGGCTAGCACGAGCTTGGAAATGGTAGCACGGTCTTGAAAAGCTGATACGCTCATGCAGGCAGGATCTCCCTCTATTCACACATACTGTCTGTCACTTTTCTTCATGGTGAAGATTAAGCCCAAGCAAATCTAAATCGAATTAAGAAAAATGAATCAAGTAATTACTTACAAATAAGACTTTTCATATTCTCTTAACAAAATTGTATTAAATGTTCTCTCTCTTCTTTGCACGCCTACATTTTCCAGAAGATTTGTATGTTAAAACCGGTGCATTTTTACCTGGTGTTATATCTAATCATATTAGATAAATTATTTAATTTATTTTTCCAAATTTTATCTTGTGCTTTGATTTAAGGTTGTTTGATTTAACAGCCTTTACCTTATTTTTCAGTAGCACCAAAATATACTGCTATCCTTTTCTTTTTTTATAATGGAGTGGCAGACTGCAGGATTTGAAAAATAGGTAGAAAAATAGGCTCAGGCCTACATAAATACATTATGAAAACAGGGAAAATGCAGTATAAGTATAAGGTCATACTGTAACAGGAAAAAAGAGAATAAATATATTAATATAAAATAATAGGAAAAAAGAGAATAAATATATTAATATAAAATAATAGGAAATTGTCCTCGGGCCTCTATTTATAGTCTCTGCATGTTGCTATTTATCATGGCTTTTGTTCTCTATACTTTATCTTTTAGACTATTTCAGAGTGAATTTTCATTTGCAATGAAGAGCATAGGATTCATATAGCAATTCATGGATGCAACAGCAAAACATTGAGAGAATAGTGATTTCTAAATATTCTTATTGGAAAGCTTTATTGAACTTTCTGTTTTCGTTGAAATAATTTTACATCAAATTACAAGTACAATTTTAGAAAGTTTTTTCTCATTTTGTGAGAATGTATTTACATACATGTCTGACTTATTACTCCAATTGAAAGCAATGGACGTAAGTAAATTTTTGCTCTCAGATGACCAAGCTTAGTGTACCAGCATGGAGTGTATTGTGGTGTCTTGATCCTTTGAGGTATGCTCATCCTGGTGATTGAAATTGCTTTCAGCTGGAACTCAAAGGGGTTCTGCCAAAGAGACAATAGTGATTGAATCAAGTATTAAACATGAACTGCACAAATGATATATATTTTTTTTATTTATCATAAGTTTATTTATAATCACAAGCAGAGAAATGGTTAAAACTAAAACTGGAGAAGTATTTTCTGGAATTCACAAAAATATAAATTAACTGTACACTCCTATATTTATAAGTTAGAATAAATTCTCTGTCAGTGTTTAAGCAATTGTCATAAAGCTCAGAGTTTCCAGAATAAAGCATCATGCCTTGATAAAACATTTGTCTACCCTGCAGCTTCCCAGTGAACAGATGACAACTATATTTAGCAGAGCTGAGTCTTTATTTTCCAGTTTTAGTCAAGAAATTGGTCAAGGCCAGGGAAACACAAGCTGAAAGCTGAGAGTAATCCAGTCCTTACCTTTGCTTCTGAAATCTTGCTAGTTTTTGACTGCCATCTTATAGTGTTTGAACTGCTCACTTAGGAAATTAGATGTAGTAGAGCAAATTGAAGGCAGGTGCAGCTTCTTATGTACAGGCATAGCCACCTCTTTGCTGAAAACATGCAAATCAAATTTGGAAGTAATAGCACTGGCTCTGCAAACCATGGGATCAGTTAAATGTTTGACAGGGAAGAATGTATGTTCGTGACATGACTTGCCCCATGTTCCGAGGGCAGCATTGAAACCATAATTCTACTCGGTGGAGCCATAGATCAATGAGAAGATGGTCTCATAAAGAAATTGTGTCAGGCAAGGTCATCTTCCTCTTGTCTGACTTCCTGGCCGTATAAAAAGCGACTCATAAAATGTTCACTGTACATGCTCTTTAAATGACTCTTCAAGCAAAAGAGATTGATGACTGAAAAAATAATCACAGCAGTTTACTCAATGAAAAAATGCTGAATAAATCTTTCTGCTTAAAGGATGACCATGAACAAATAGCAAAGTATTTAAAGTTAGTCTGTATTTGATATTTTCTGAATAATTTTAAGAATAGCAAATCCATTCTTATCTTAATGCTTCCCACTCTTTATTGATGTTGTACTGAAGATTAGTTGCAAGTGAAATGTGTGGTATTGATTCCCCTTCAGACAAAGTATAACATTTCAAGGCAGGTGGGATTAGCGTACCTTGGTGTTGTGATAGATCTGCTGTTTACAGTATCCCTCATGCTCCTATGGCAGCTAAACCAGGTGTTCAGGAGGGCTTCACCAGCAGGAAAAACACAGCCTGAGCATCAGGGAATGCCTCTGCCTCCTGTCCTGGCATCAGCTGTGCTGCCAGGGCTGGACAGGGCTGTCTGCTCCCAACTGTGTGTGCAACGCATCCGCTGGGGCAGCTCTTGGGACCTGCCAGGAACACCCAGCCTGTGGGAGGAAAACTGCAGGCAAACAGCACAGAAGGAACACTGTTGGTTTCAGATGTGTCTTTTGGCCCATGTACCTCGAGACTCCTTCACCAACATGTGTGCAGGCCATGCCTTTGTAACGCCACGCAGAAAAGTTTAAACGTATTTTGTTTTGCGGTGCTCTTGAGAATGCGTACCCCTGTCCCATTTGATTTTTCATTGTGGCAGCTCTGGCCAGAGAGTTTGGAAGTTCTGTTGTATTGTCCCCTCTGAAATATAATACTGTTTGATTGGAGAATTTTATATGTGGGTTTAAAATAAATTTTAATTCAATATATTTTGGTTTTTTAATGCCTTGAGTTGCCCACTTGTTAGCAGTATAACTGGTCTTCTGTTTCAGTCTGCCACAGTAGTGCCTAGGCAGGGCAGAGAGCAGGATCATACACGGGCACTGAGGAGGGACAACTTTGTTTCTTTCCATTTCTCTTTAGGCTTCAGTTCTGAATTACCTAACTCAGCCTGGTGTGACTGAAAATAATTAAATATAACTGAATAAAAAACATAATAATGCCATGAAATATTTTCTTTGCTAACATAATCCACCACTTACTTTTTATCAGGGTATCATAAACTCAAACCCCTCTGTTAGGTTCTCTCACAAAATTAGAAGGGCTACTTCAGCACCCATCTTTACATTTTTGTTATAGAACAGGTTCCAAAGTCTCCAATAGGTAAATAATACATGATAAAATCTACTGAAGTTATAGAACCCTTGACTAGTACTTTTCTTTAAATATTAAACATTATTTTTGAAGTTGTTTGAACTATGTACAGTTTCACACAACAATTTTCCTGTTAGAAGGGAAATATGCCATCCTCAGCCAGTTTTTTGTTTGATGTCCACGAATACTAATGCTAGTAGAATCTCTTATTAAGTGTAGTAGTTCAGAATAAACTATATGCAAGCTCCGTAATTATTAAGTTCTGAAAGAAGGGAAAGGAAAAGCTTATGAGCTGCAGTCGCAAACTTTGTGCTTGTTACTTGCTAATGCAACTCTCAAAATGATCTGGTTTTTTTTTTATTCATTGCAAGATAACTTAGGCACCCACAAAATTAGGTTTTTTAAACATAAATAGACAAATCTCCATTCTAAATAATATTTTGGAAAAAAATTCCCTACTACAAAGCTTCATTTGATACTGCTTAAGGGACTTGTAGGGCTTTCCCTGTTTTCTTATCTGGTAGTTTGTCTCAGCCTCTGAAATCTGAGGATAAGTTCTTGTGGCAAACAGAGGACAAAGAAAAAGTAAGTGCTATAAAGAAACTTTCTGTAAGATATGTGGCTTAATAAAAGCTTGATTTCAGCAGAGTACTACAGCAAACACATGCTGGGCTTCCAACCATCCCCTGTCTCTGAATGCTTCAGTGACACAGTCGTTTAACTCAGGGGTTTTATGTGCATCCAGCAGAGGCTGTCTATTATATTGATTTTAGAAATTTCCTATTACAATATTAAATTTCTTTGTCACATCTAAATGGTTGGTTCTTCAGCTATTTCTCAGACAAAATTTTTATTCTTTGAAAACTGGAAAAGCTCCAGAGCATAGTTTATTCATACCTTTGGAGCTGGATTCATTATTAGTTATATATATAATGAACTTACAGTACTTATGCAGTGAGATTTATGAAAAACAGATCAGTGTATCAATGGGTATGGGGAAGGGTTACCATTCTAAATATAGCCCAAAGTCTTGGCTGAATGCAGAACATAGTGAAAATTTACTTATTTTTTCAGATTTTCATAAAATTAGGCTAAGGGCTAACTACAGGGATATGGAATACTTTGTTTCAGAAAAAGGAAAGAAGTATTGATTTAACCGATAAGACGAAAGAGAGCTATTTAATATTGATGCAGACCCACCATAATGGGATATTTGTATATTTGCATGCATACTAATAGGTGTAGCAACTCTTAGTGTGTCTCTATAGGATTGGCTTTATGCTTATGCTTCAGAATGAGTTTGTTCTTCTGTGCTGATTGCTGATCTCACATTTTACAAAAGATTCCTTCCTTAGGCCAGTTGTGGGGTGCTCAGATGCTGCTCTGCCTGTGCAGTGTTAATACCTACAGTGCATAGGAGAAGCAAGTAATGGGGTCTGTGCCAGGGGATCCAGTACTGATGAAATTTGGGTTGACAGTGAGTTACATGGCAGCAATAGGAAGTACAGCTTTTTGACTAGAAAGAATGGGCACAGGTAAAAAGCTGTAGTATGAGTCTCTTCCTTAAGATAAATTTATTAAAAAGACACTGACAAACTTTATAAGAGATCATTTAATCTTAAATTAAAGTATGATTAATCTGCGTTATTTTAAGAATAAATTGACTGAAGTATTTGTGTAACTTTATTATAGACATTTGAAATTAATCTTTTGGTAAAGCACTTTTAATTCTCCTTTGTTCTCATTATTTTGGCTGCTGTCCCCCTCTGTGCCTCATTGGCCTAGAAATGACTTGCAGTGTCTATTCCTCTTGCTGCTGCTGTTCTGTTGAGTAGTACATTTGCTGCCTCACTTGTACAGTCTCTTCACAGCTCTTTTCATAACCAGTTCAATTATAGTATGCCCAGACTTTTTTTTCTTGAGTAGATTTCTAATTTTGGAACTTTCAATCCCCAGCCAGCAGAGTAATGAAGACTCCTTGGTCTTGTAAGTCATATTCAAAGTAAGAGAGTTAGCTAGTTATTTTATGTATTCACTGTGGGCAAAAACTCATCCCACTCCAAAAGGCCTGCAAAAGGCCCCATCATTGCTAAAGCCCTCAGGGCCTTATTCGTCACTTCATTTTATGTCAGCCTAAATCACACTGGAGAAATACAACCGTGGATCAGTGAATTTAATTCAAGTACTAAATCTTTACTGAGAGGACTTTATATGGGTCAAGCACAAGGAAAATGGGGAAACAATTTCCACCCTGTGAACCTAGGTCCAAAGAGTGGCGTTTCTGCATTACTTGCTACTCTGGACTAGCAGGGACTGTTACACTGTGCCACTTGCATAGAAATTTGGGTCACTACATATTGGAGAATCTCTGACCTATTTCCAGCTTTAACACTGGGCTATGTTGGTCCTTGAAGACCTGAGTTTAAGAAACCTCCTCTGTGGTGCATGAGGGTGGAGAAACCCCTTTTATGCATAGCCTTCCGTTTAATGCATCAAAGACCAATGTGAATAATAAAGTATATCTTGTGTGTACCCTTCATTGACACCAGTATGCAAGCCACCTCTTGGAGTGAGAGGTGACTTTTTAGGTGCACCTCTGGACCACTTTAGCTATTAATAGTAAGATTTTAAAATTATTTTGCACAGACTGCAGTAGACCAGACTTTGGTCATCTGAAAAGTTGCAGTATTGCCATAGCAACACTGTTTACTGAATGTTCTGATTAAGGCAAATGAATAGCAAAACAAGCAACAGAGCTATGGATGAGCACGCTAAATAAATCTAAATCAAATAATAAACAACAATAGCAAATGGACACATATGATGAATGTTTTTAGTACTTCTAAGGTAATTCAGAGTGGACTGGCTTTGCAAAGATCAAAATCCCTGCATTTGAGATTGTGACATGTGAACCGGAATGAATAATCAAAATTTGTTGGTGTCAAGACTTTACAAGAAGTCTATTGCACCTCTGAGTAGACCTTGTAGTGAGAGACCTTTGTTCTCATTATTTTATTATAAGCTGGATGGAAAGCTGTTACTTTTCCTTAAATATTTTTAGAAATGTTGCAGAATAGCTTGATAATTTGCATTAAATAATTTGCTGCAGTGGAGAGTGAGCTTTCTAATACAGTTCTAGTTTATGAAAATGTTTCTGAAAGATCAGGACTGAACAACCTGCAGAATGCAGATCTCCATGAATAACCAAACAGTGTGTCCTCACAGGGTGATTTTTTACAGCAGCTTGAAGCCGTTATTCAACATAAACTTTCAGATAGGAGCCATGTAATGCTCTAAAGGGGAGTATAGGGAGAATTCCTAAAATCCATTTAAAAATATCAACAGAGGTACAAAATCTAGAAATAGCAAAAGCTATATCTGTATAATCAGACAAGCATAGGATGCAAATCTTCAAAATAATGGAAGGAGGAGATCGCTGACAATTCTATTTAATGAGTCCTTATGTCCTTATGTAAGGACAGCCATAGAAACCATTGAAAACATGGAAACAAGAGAGTGTCCACATGTGAACAAGAGAGTTCAGTGAACTCAATGAACCAGAATTTAGAAGCCATATGGGATATTAGCTTTCCACTTACTGTCTGTATGGGAGATGTGGAGGAAGGCATTGTCTGCTGAAAAGAAGAAGGAAACTCAGAAAACAGGAGCTGCCAAAATAACATCAGTGTTTTGGGATTTCTCAAGAGACAGGAAGATTCAGACTCCATGGGGTAGTTTCAAAAATGTATCCCAAGAGAGCCTTCAAATTGCACTCACTCTGTCTAATTAAGAAAGCCAAGTGTAACACAACAATAGATAACTCCAGGGCCAATGATAAAATCTGGGCAAAAAACCTACCATTACTTTGGCATGGAAATGAACGACCATCTGTATGTTAGCAAGAACATATATCATTCACTTCAAGACCAGCAAAGAAAACACAGCATGCAGAACCTAGTTGCCACTTCCTTACATGAAAATATGCCACACATACTCATATTTAATATGAAAATCATGAACTATTTTGCCAATTAACACCCTCCTACTTAATCTAAGACAAACATCTGAACATTCTTCATCCAAAGCTGTCCTGCCTAACAGTGTGCTGAGAACGCATCAGATAGATAAAAGACTAATTGCAAAATCCTGTTTGGGTGAGACTTAACAATTAAAATCACCAAATAATGCAAAATGTGTGTACACAATCTGCTGTATCCACTAATTGCTGTTAATTCTCCTTTATATTTGAGGTAATGAAAAATTACTTCCTGTAAGGATAGTCACCACTTTCAGGGCTAATATTTCTTTTTATCTGTTGGCGATGCCACTTGTTCAGAGCTAAGGTAGACCAAACATTTTTGCTGTCTGAGAAAAAGTATCGGAACCAGAAACCTGTAAAAGGCACATGTACGTGTGAATATGGCACAGCTCTGAGAGGTATAGAAAAGCAGAAATTCTTGGTACTGATTTTCTCAGAAAATGTTTGCTTAAGCTCATACCACATCTTGGAGATCAGTACTGATCCTCTGAACTTAAAATAGAAGGGGATCTCTTGTGCTGGATAGGCTGGGGCCAGTCACAGCAAGGGAACTTCAAGTAAGGCAAGAGGACTTCAAAGAGCACAGAATTCTAGTGCCAGGTCCCAAAAGTAGACACCTGCAGGGTATTTAGTTGGGCAGAGGCTCTGCAAGCCCTGGCATGATAATTCTTCCTGCCCCTGGGAAGGCCCTGCTTTCATGGTCTCATTAAACAGCAGTATCAGATAAAATGTGCAGTTCTTTTGCAAATCCCTAGTTTTGGAGTCATGTGAATATTATTTCACCTCTGGAAGCAATAACCTACTGGGCTCTTTCCATCATCTTTATTAACAAGGTGGTGTTCCACCCTTATTGCTCTCTCTCTCTTTCACTGCATCTTTTTTATCAGGGAGGGTGAATTCAGCCCCTATTTAAAGTAGAATCCTGCACAGCTCTGTATTCACATGGTCTTACATACTGGGAGATAAAATAATTGAAATTCCTTTTAAACTCCATTGCTCCATAAAATTCATGCTTATTCAGGCAGCTGGAGGTGTGACATAAAGCTGATTTTGCAGCACTTAAGGGCTTTTGATAATGGGGAGGGGAGAAGGGAGGAGGAGAAACATCCCTCCTCTCTTCTGTGGGCAGGGACAAAGTAATCAAAAGAGTCATTAACAGTGCAAACCAACCAGGGCATGGCCATGCATACGGTCTCCAGTGTGGCTCTGGTGGGAGAGCAGCTCCATAATGCAAGTGTGAGCTTTGTTTGTGTTGCAGAGGGTTCCTTTGCTTTGAGGGTCTTTTAACATGCAACCACTCTGTTTGCTGGGATGATAAAAGACTCCTCAACTTCCCCATTGCCTTTCTTGGTTATCCTGTATCAGAAAAGCCTTCACGGCTATCAGAAGGAGATCAATTTCCAATGTGGTAAGAATGATTTTAAATCCCAGACTTTAGCAGTTCTCTGTTTTTGGCATTATAACAGGTTTTTTGGTGTCCATGTAAAGAATGAAGTGAAACTGCTATTTAAAACTGAGAAAAATCTTATTTCTTACAACAGTTAAAGGCTTAGTCTCAATGAACCAGAAAGAGCAGAAATCTTATTTTTCATTCTATTCTCTCACTTGCTTTTTCTGCTGCTCCTCATTACTCAGATTGCTGAACTCTTATTTGATGATAGAAAGATCCATGACCTCACCAAAACAATTTTTGTTAACTCAAATCATTATCTTGTGACAGAAAGTCTGAGACACATCTGCCATTGCTCACATTCTGGGTCACCCTTCAAACATCTGATGATGATTTGAGAAACAAAACAATTCCTCCAGTGAGTTTTTGACAAAGAGGCTATGAAGAAAGCCTGAAAACACTGTGGAATTTAGCTGCTTTTTAAGCACCTTTTTTTGGTAGATTATGGTACTGAAGAAGAGCCAATCACTTAAAAAACAAATAAGAAACAATTTAAAGAGTGAGTCTCTACTTTATTAGTAAAAGTAATCTGTTAGAATGTCCCTAAAAATATCTGTGATTAGTTTTCACTTTGCAAAGCAGCAATTTAATATACTGACTGCTTTCTTCTTGTGAGTGAATAGGATAATGGGGGTATTTCCTGATCCTCTTTAAAATGAAAGTGGTTCTTTAAATATAATTCCTATCAGGTTTAATTAAAAAAAAAACCAAACCAAAACCCAAAAAACATTATAACCTGCATATATATTTCTAGATATATTTCTAGGTATCTACTGTATTCTAAAGTAGAATTTATTCCATGTATTTTTCCTAAGAGCCAATCTCCTCCTTATACTGTTAGTGGATTTGGTTTCTTATGCTTCTCTATTTGCCTAAAAACACCCTCTACACCCTCATCATGATTTATCTCCTCACTTACCTATTTGTTGTTAGCATTTTGTTCCCAAGCATGTGAATAATGGTAGATAGCAGGGTTTGAGTCATATTTCTTCTCATGAGATCTTCATTTTGTGAGCAGACTATATGAGACATGTTTTCCATGGAATTTTTGTACATTGTAAACTATAAGTAAAGACTTACATGTTGTGCGTTCCTTATTCTGAAAGCTTTCAATCCTCTCTTTACTGTGGCGTTCAGTATTTTTGTACAAGAAATCAATCTCAGGTGCATTGTCTATAATTTTCCAAGTGTGGTGGATATATTGTGTACATGGAAAACACACAGAAAATTATCTGTTCATGGAGAAGGGTTGCATGTTTAATCCCTATGAATTAGTTGTTTATTTAGAGAAGTACTTTGTGGCTCGAGTGACTGTCCCTTTGCATAGTAATGAGTATAATAGCTGAATTAGCTGTGCTTCAGTGTGGGAACTGCAGAAGTGTTTGTTTGTTTGTTTGTGCCGTTCTCATTCTCTCCTGTTGTGACAGAGAGATATCTGCAAGCACTTAGTACTTGCAAAATGCCTCCAATGGCAGTTTTTCCATCTGACACGCTACCTCTTTGCAGGTCTCTTGAATACTTTACACCAGCCAGCACACTGGTGCTCTAGCTGAGTGTAAGCAGTTTTACAGGTTTTCTGCAGACTTTTATTACAGCTGTGACACTAGATTGATGGACTGTTTCCATCTTGTTCTCTGTCAATTGTACACTGCAAAGAGAACTGACAGTGTGATGGATGCATGATAGTGCCACGTTAGAGAGAGAGCTACTGCAATAACAGTGGTTTAAACCTAAAATGCCTTTAACCTCATGCAGTTGCCTTTAATTTATTTTAATCTGAAACCTAACAAAAATCTAACATCACGGAACAGAGAGGTGGGGAGCACAGTGGGTTTGTAAAGTAATGTAAAAAAAAGATGACAGTCATTCTTGGAGGTCCAATTAGGGCAATTCTGTGCTTTAAAGGAAGAAGTCCTCCAGGAATCTTTCAAAAGAGAGAATATTGTTATGCTCGAGACAAAGTCAAAGGTTAGGCTGGCTAGAAAGAAGATGTACTTTCCACTGAGGGAGAAGGGGAAGAAGGGCTTGCTCTGTCACAGCAGGGAATACCCAGGTCTTGCCTGAGAAACAGAATGAACTTGCCAGGGAGCAGGCTTTTGGAGGCTGTGTCAAAAGGAATGCTCTCTGAGACAAGCCAGCATTTCCTTTGAACACGTAAAGGTTTAAGGTTTATTTACTGTTTCAAAGAACTAGTGGTGTCTTCTCTGGAGAGATGAGAGAAAGTAAGAAGGAATACTTGCACTGCTGTTTTAACCTTTGAAATGCCATCAATGATTTCGTTAAGCTGGTGGTTTATTCCTCAGCACAAAGGGAGAGCTGAGGGTCCAGAACAGCTACCAAGACTGTGTGTAGTCCTGAATGTGCTTCATCTGCGTGGTGAAGTGAAGAGGCTCCTGTGGGACTGAGCAGGGGGTGGCTGCAAAAGGTCTCTAGTGTGGATGTTCAGCTCTCTACCTCACACCTTCTGTCATCCCAGTGTTGAGATGAGATAGAGGAGGGTCAGGCTGATGGAGAATGAAACCTATGAAATTAATGACAGCCTGCTAGGATGATTTGAGGGACTCATTCCCATCTAAGTATCTGTGTAATTTAATCCCTCTTTTTTGTTAAAGTTTCAGAGCACATTGTTCTCTGGTGTGATCCTGAGAGTCAGTTGCTAGAATGGAGCCAATGCTACAAGACAGTGCTGATTCCATTTTTAAGGTGATTTCATTCCACTTTTTTTTATTCTTTTGACATACCTGCTGCTTTTATTTTGGGGAATAGCTTACCTTTTGCTGAAAGGCAGTGCAACAGTGATCGCTAACAGGAAGAGCAGTGGAAGTGGCCAGTTTGAAAGAACACAGGATCATGTTACAATTGGGAATGAGGGCACATGGAATTTCACTCAGGCTCTGTAATGAGACAAGTAAAATGTGCTGTGAATGGTATATTTAGTCAAAATCCTCTAGACTGAATTTTTTTGTATATGAAACAAATTTCATATGCATACAGTCAACACCAATAAGGATTTGAAATCACTGATTAATACAGGCTGGTAGATGTTTTTGATTTATTTGTGATCAGCTAGTAAATACATGACCATGAATTAATTTGATTTACCAATCATTAAAGATTATTAACTGAAATTCTCAGGGTGGTTTGGGATTGCATCTTAAAATTATTCATAGTACAGAGTTTTCTAATAAAAATGTCCTTGATGACATATTATTTGGAGATGACAATAGAATAAACATGGATTTTACCCACATGGGTGGACTTTTATTAGAATGCTAGCTGATCATGTTCAATTCTAGTTTCAGTAGGTTCAGTTTAGCTGAAGTTAGAACTGTACCTGCTTTTATCAGACCTGTACTTATTATGGCATGGCTAAATACATAGATGCCTTAAATAAAAGATGAGATGCACATCCAGAGTCTTTGAATAATATTGACAAAAAGTGGAATCGATCTTGAACCAAGCTGATGTTGAAGTGAGATCTTGAAGTCATGCAGGGATCATAAGCCTTTGATAGCACGGTTAATAAAGGAACAGAGGGTAATGAATCTTAGTCTCTTGAAGTTGGTGACATGGAAAACAAAGCTAAAAGTACAGCTACTAAAGTAGTGTGAATCCTCAAATCCTCGAAGTCTTTTTTTCTTTCTGGATCATACTCTTGTGACATAAATTGGCCCGGGAGCTTTTTTTAACCCAGAGGACTACCAGAAATCTTTTCAGATGTGGATTACTAGAGTAAGTCTTGTCACAGCATCTAGTATTTTATTTGATAATGAAGATTTTAATATCTATATATATATGTACACAATTTTGGATTAGAATAAAGCTAATCCCCTGAGCAAGTAAGCAAGTATTTTCATTTGTCTGAATGGTTTCCCTTATTTCTGCTTCTTTAATTTAAGTATAATGCCTTTGATACTGTAACAGGATACAATATGATGTCGTGATCCATTTTAAATGAGATTCCATAAAGGACTCATAGTCTTTTTCTTTCCCAGAAGTTACTTGTTCTGTTTTTTTTTGTGTGGCATGGTATTTATTGAACAATTAGAAGTATGTTCTGTGTCAACATTCTCAACAATAAAATGTTAATTTGCAGGGGATTAAAGAAGTGCTGAGTCAGCTTTTAGAGAGAAAAACAAATAACAAGAATTATCTCAATTAGCAAATGAAAAGGGAATATGGGGAAACCTCTAGACTTTTAATGAATTAAAATCTACAGAATTTTAATACTTACTTAGCTAGCCTACGCTAAAGCGAGGTTGTATAGTGCCACTGAAGTCAGTAGCAATAATACAGTGTACACTAACAAAGAAATTGAACCTGTGTTCATAAATTTGAAAGGATTTAAAAGAATTGTAGTTCACCATAATCTGGGTTTTGTGGGCATGAGTTTTAATGGATAGGATAAGAGCAACCCTACAGGAAATGCTGTCTCACTGAGAAACCACATATTCTTGCCATCCACTCTTATCCTCTTGAGGACTGCTGTGCAGCCTGCAACTGTGCCAGCAATAATGAATGTTACTCACCTGTTGATTTAATTCTTCTCACTCCTTTTGGATTTATCTTCTGGAAAATGCTGTGCATTCTAAGATTTGTCTTTAGCATTTTAATTTCAAGTACATGACAATGATAAACAATGCTCAGATGACAGGAATACTGATACACGTTATGTTTAACTCTGCATTTTTTGGCCTGCAAGACTTTTTTTTTTCCTCTAGATTCAACTGTTTTTAAGCACTGTCTTTAAACTACTGATAAACTGACTTATCTCAGCATTTTTTTTAATTTGTAGGGGAAGGTGTACTTGGATTTGACTATACCTGCCTCATATTGCCTTCTCACTTGTATAGAATTCTTGATATAGAGTCCTTGGATATCTGGCATTCATAAGAAAGAGTGTAAATCCCTGTATAATTAAGTGGAAAACCATCTAAAACTCATCTAGTCAACTTGAAAGGTCTGTACCTAAGAAATAGCTAATGGCTTCTAGACACCAAAATTTAAAAAGCAGCCCACAGGGAAGAGGACTGATTACGGGGTTAACTGTTTACAAGAAAGGGTCAAAGAATTGCCTTCACCCTTGCCACAGAGATTTGAGCAAAGTTAACAGAACTCTACAGGTGCTGGGAGAAATGAATTAATCACTGAAGAGTATTTCAGTTTGAATGACTGTTTGTGAGTTCTGATACAGAACTCTGGTAAGCAGTATAAATATGAGTTTTGAATAGAAATTTGGTTGTTTTTTTATTTTATAAGAGTCCAAATATAAAATATTGAAAATGAAACTGAGATTATGTAAGAAAGTGAAATTACTTAAGTTTTTAAAAGAACAGAGGGGTATTTTTTGTAGTAAAAAGATCAACTTTAGAGGATAACCTTCTTTGAAGAGAAAATTGAGTCTTGTGCATACTAAGGAGTCTAGTGCAGTCTAGGACAGACTGAGTCAAATCTGTTTGCTAAGGGAAGAGATGTTTACTATATATGTAAATGGAGGACTTTAGCTTTGTTCAAATAGTAAACAGATCATTAATGATAGATAAGGTATAGCTATCAAGGACAGATCTAGAGTCATCTACAGTGTAAAACCAGTTGGCACTCTTTTGCTTGTTACTAAGCCAAGTGAGGTAATGCACAATCCTAGTGATCTGCTGCCCAGCCTACAGTCAATACATTTTCATTCAGTTTTCAATAATCAAAGTTGCAAGGTGAAAAATGAGTCAAACTTTATTTCCTTTATACAGGCAGAATTTTGCTGCATTTAAAAAGCTTTTGTCCAAGTAAAATAAAATGTTTTGTAGTGAAGTGTATTCTGCTTTAGCCATGAGGAATCTAACATGGTTGGGCAAACATGGGGCAGCCTCAAAGCAAAAGTGAAGAAAAAATATTCTCTGCCACTCTGGGATCCCCCCTTACCTGTTAATTGGCTTTTTCATTCAAGGTCTCTCTGTCTGATCCACAAGCCAACAGTGTAAGGAACTTTTACTCAATATTGTGGTATATTTGCCTAAAACTGGTTCCAGAAAGATCCCTGAAATTATTAGCTGCATCACTTAGTTACTTCAAAGTTTGGTGGGTTTTTTCACTTCACACATCACACTGCAATAGATTTCATCTCCCTGCTCTGGAATAGGTAGACTCTATTTTTAAAAAATGCTTTAAAGCATAGAGAATATCCTATTCTTTATGTTGCATTGTCAAGAAATAATATTGATAGAATGCACATTCCTTGAACACTGTCATCTCAATTAATATAATTGCAACAGGCATGGAAAACCTATGGGAATTAAGGATGGGAATTTCCCATAGGAAAACCTATGGGAAGCTATGGGAATTTAGCAATGGGAGCCTCTTGACTCTTTGAAATTAGGATCAATTTGCAGATCTAACTATCAGAGAGAGAGTAATCGTTTTGAAATTGAACTGAAACATATTTGGCACCAAAATGACCAAGAAACAACAAACATCAAACAATCCTATCTTTAGAAGTCACTTTTCAGAGTAGTGGCATTTTAAGAGAACACTGTAGAAGCTCCAACATTCAAATATACTTTAGAGTAAGCAAATACACAGGAAATGTCACCCAAATACTAAAGGCATAGAGCATCTCCAGACCATACAGACACTTAGTGTTCGCATTATTTATTTTTGAATTGAAAGGATTTTTTGAAAGTGAACTATATTTTTTCTGGTAAATACAAGTTCTCACAGTGATAACAAACTTGCTTTATAGGTAAGAATCTGAAAAATGAACTTCCTCAACAAATGTTTATTATATATCCTGCAAGGCTAAGAATCCTGTTTGGTGTTCATAGGTGAAATCCTTTCTGAAATGTGAGAAGTCAAATGCTGTGATTCTAATTTTAGACCTTGTCACTCAAATATACTTCTACTTCACTCAGTTGTAGACAAAGTTTCTCACTTAAGCTGCAAAATGCTCAATTTCATACATGTTGATTTTGTTTTGCAGACAAATGTGAAAATTTGAATTAGCGTAAGAATTATTCAAAAGTTAACAATGAAGGAGACACAACTAAAGTGTTTATCACCAGCTCCTTCTGGCTTTAAAGTGAAAATATTGAATTTTCTGTCACAAGATCACTGTACAGAAAGTTAATTACTATATTATAGTCACCTGATTACACTGCAGTGATCAAGAATATTTGCATAGCATTTCTGAGTCTTGCACTTTTGTTGTGAGAGATTGTACAATTTCATTTTCAGCATCTAAAACCACTGCAGGTGTGATATCATTTTTCTCTAGCAGAAACATATCACACTGCTATGAAATTCCTTAAATTCCACTGGTGTTCAAAATAGTCAAATAAGGTAAGTGGTTTGTTATCACTGCCATAAATGTTTATATCTCATGGTGACAAATGTCCAAGGAGTGCAGAGTGTGTAAGTTTAGCTGCTCTCCCCAGGCCTGTCAGTGCTTTCCTCATCTCTCGAAGGCCCCTATTGAATGACTCTGCTGCCTGGAGAGGACCCACACTTTGCTCTGACTGGCCATTGCTAAGACATCTCTCACCGAAGGGGTCTGGCCCAAATCCCACATCTCTGTTTCTGGTTTAGACTCTATTCATGGGACATGAAAATGTATTCAATTGTCTTTTAATCCACATGATGTTATGGGATGCATTTAAGAGAATGGCACTTCCCCTGCATCAAGGCAAGTGTTGACATGTGTTTCGTGCATTCTCTTTGATGCTGTGAACAGAATTCAGTGAATTCCTGCTGCTAGTAAGCATCAATTGAATATTTGGTGGAAGACCCTTTAAAGGAAAGGGCAGCTGTTTCTTCAGCCAGTCAATTAGCCATATGCTATTTTTTTTCTTTTACAACTTCTGTCACTGTAGTTGATGTTCTAGGCAAAATGGAAAGATCTCTGATCACAATTTAATCATAATCTCAGCTCTGAATACTATCAGCAAATAAAGCATGCTGCTTCACATCGAATGTGCAACAGTGTGACAAGGATCATTAATTGAAATAGGTCAGTTCTTAAAAGCCATCAGTTACACCACATTGTGTTACAAACATGTGGGACTACAAATCTGGTCGATTCTGAGGAATAGACCACATTTGTAAATGCATCACAAAATTTGAATTATCTGTACATTAACCATTTCTCCCCCTATATATCAATAGAATGAGACAACATTTTACAACTCTAGCATTTCCTATAAGAAATAGTTTTAGCTACAATGAATTATCTAATAAAATAATGTTTATTTTCATACAATGGCCCATTTCAAATGTCTAAAAACTTACTTTTATTTACATTTGAAATAATTTTTCAACATTTAATTTTGTTAATAAAGGAGCAACTATCACATATCACATTCTGAGCACTTAAATAAAACACTATTCACACTGAAAATTTTTTTTGTTTTTCAGAATTTTCAGTGGTCCCTACATAGTCTAATTTTTTTTTTTTCACTATTCTACTACGATAATGAGACTGTCACTTCTGGCAGAATTGAGGAACATGGGCATGGTCTGATAATGACACTGAGAGAATTGAGTCTGGGAGGTCTAATTTTTCTGATAAACTCTTTTCATCTGTCTTTAATACATGTACTTCAGAAGGGAAAATAAGCTGAAATAAATAAATTTTAAATAAAAAAAAAATTTTAAGTGGAACTATAGCTCTCTACAATTGTATGTCATTTCTAAAATTTGAGTGTTCAGATGCTAGCAGGAAATGAAAATAATTAAATGAATGCATTTAGGACTAAAATTTCTTATGAAAATAAATGAGGTACTGTTTTTTATACGTGTCTTCTAGTATTATCGTAAACGTATGGATATCTGTCAAGTTCCCAACAGGCAGGGAAAGCCTGTGTGCTTTACAGGTCCTGACAGCAATTTCACTGTGTTTTTGCAAGCAAACAAACCTGCCATGTTTTAGAAGGAATTAATAGCTGAGCTAGGTAAGTGTTTGCAAACAGCAGCTCTTCACAGGAATCTTTTATAAGACTTGTTCATACTTTTTTTTTTGTCCTAGTAGTGTATAAATCCCTGCCTCTTCCATTAAGTTACTCTTCAGTTTATGGATTCAACCAAATGTTTAAATGTACTCCCCAGGCCAAAACCACCCTATCGAGTCAGTAGAATTCCTCCAAAAACTCTGTCTCAGAAAAAATTTCTCATTTTAATTATCTTTTTTTTTTGCCTGAAACAGTTCATTATTCATGATGGTGTATGGACTGCATGTAGAACTTGGCTCAGGCGTGCTCCTTCTACACTTGGGTCTCTAGTGAGCTCTTAAAAAGGCCTTAACACATTCATGAAGCTTTTCATTACAGTCTACTCCAGGAACAGGAATGATCAATCTCTATCATGATTAAATGACAAGGCATGTGGAGCCTGCCTCTGTTTAACCAGTTGGTGTCATGTGTAGGGTTTTATCTGCTAGTTACATCTTGAATAAGTTTGTGTTGGGGCACACTACATTCCTCTTGGACGTTTTTCAGAAGCCCTTTTACAAGGCTATGGAAATAGGAACAGATTTTTTTTCCTCCTGCCTTATGAAATCACTTTGAATTTTTTCCCTTTGGGTCTTTAGCACGTGGGGAGATTAAATGTGTATCCATAGGCTGGGGATATTCACAAAGTTATCATTTCCCATAAGTTTATTGTTTAGATCAGTCATGTGCATGCCCTGCTTGTTGACATACACTTGACTGTTTGTATTGACATTTATGGTCTGCATTATATTAATGGCTATGATTACCTTCTAAGATTGTTACATGTAAGTGAATTTGTCCTCTCAGAGGTACATCTTCTGTGTCTGTGTTGGTTTTGCAGATTCCTGTGCTTGCTGAGAAAGACATGACTAATGATTCAGAATGATATATAACCTGATAAGCTGTCAGTGACAGATATACATTACATATGCTAGCAGGAGTCCAGATGTCAGTGTTAAAGGATACTATTCTCCCTTCAGCAGTCCTTAATTGAGATTCAGCTTTGTTTTCTAGAATTTATGAAAGTATTAAAAATTACTGAACAGAGTTATTTGAGACTGGACGATGGATGTGTGATGTTTCATATTCTCTTCCAAACCCATTTTATTTATGTAGGATTTCTGCAAAATAACATAGGTGACTTCTAATTCTTCATCCTACAGATAGGTGTATTTTGTTGAAGCAGGCCTAGCTCCCAAAAACAATCAGTCATGATTTTCCTTTTATTTCTATATTTTCAAATATACTCTGGAAAATTAGGAGAGAGAAAGTGAAATCAACACTCATTCAAAACTGGCTTATTTAGTATTTTTACTAATGTATGGCATCTGTTTTTAACTCTGTTTTTTCCTTTTTCCTCCTATCCTTTTCATCTAAAAAATGGTAACAAGGGTGCTTAAAGTTAGGAAAGGTGTTCTGGTAGTGAAGACACAGGAGCTGGGATTCAGCTCTTCCACAGGCCTTGAGGATATTGTATCAGTTCATTTGGTGCTTGCATCTCTCTACCAAAAAAAACAGACAATCTCTCAAGAATCATGCTGTACATAAGCAGCCAATAACCACTAGCTGACTTTCGCATCCAGTGATGAAATTTATGATACAAATGGAAAATATTATATGCTTTTACAGATTGTGGCCAAATACAAAGTATCATTTGCTAACAAGAGGGCTTTGTCTCAGTTAAAAGAACTCAGTCGTAATCTTATAATGTGATTTCTGTGTTCCAATACTGAACATGTGTAGCTGGTTCTACCATTTCCTATGAAGTGATTCTCTTTTCTGACAGTAAAAGTAACAAAAGGCTTTGCAGGCATGAAGGAGGTGAATTGGTCCTGATTTATACATGATTTTGTTGCTTTTCTCTGTAAAAATATATCATAATGCTGAGATTCCAAGATAATACATCTGTATACCCACTCTTCAGTACTGTAGTACTTTGTACTCAGAAAAAACTTTATGTAATTTCTTTGCATTTATTTACTTTTTCTGCATTTTTCTTTCTTGCTTCTGGTCAAGTTTAGTTATACTTTGAAAACGGGAATGCCTTCAGGTACCTAAATGGGGTTTTAGTTATAATATAAAAGTTTGAAAATTATTTAGTTATCCTAATAGTGTGTTGTAACTCTTAATGTGGAGAAGCCAGCTTTGAATTTCATAAAGGTATAAGTTCTTATGGCAGTAAAACATCAAAGTATTCTATATCTGCTATAACATTTGTTAGTGTAGAATTTAAGTTGACACCTGCTTTCTGTTGGCAAAGGAATTCACTCAGACTTGGGTGGAAAGGTGACTGTTGATCCTCGGCACACAAAACCAACTGATTATTTGAGACTTGTTCCTTCTGCTTTTCATAGAAATGAAACTCACAAAGGAGTTTAGAGCTGCCCTGGAGGGACCACAGTGACAGGCATCATACAGGCAAACACCAGCTTTTCTTCCTCAGTTGATATTTCTCTGGAAAGGCAAAGCTCATTTGATGTTTTGGATCACTACATTAGTACTAAGAAGCTTCCAGAAACAGTATTTTCTCATCTGTTTATTTTCCTTCCAGGACACACCCAACAGTTGGTCGGGTATTTGTCCTCCTGTGTTTTGTTGTTGTTGTTGTTTGTATCTTTGTTTTAAAAAATGTAAGGCAAAGCTGGTAATGCCAAAAATAAGGTGACATACTACTTGTGTGTGCCAGTAATGAGCTAGTTAGTATTAAAAAATTTGAATTCTGTCATTATTCAACTACAAAAGAGACTCTAAAAGATTCAAATCATGTAACTTCTTACAACACCCTGTGGTGATGCATTTGAGACATTGAGGAGTTGGCACTAGAGGAGCAGTAACTTCTTCAGAGCAGCAGAAACAGCAAAGACACCATGCTCAAGCAGGCTGGCAGCAGAAGTCACATGTTCTGCACCTTGGTATGGTCCTTCTTTACTGTTAAGTGAAGGCACTGAAAGAAGTAGCTTAAATTTAGTGATGTTTTCTTTCTAATGTGCATTTTTATCTTTTACTAGGAATTCTCATATACTGCTGTGCATGAGGCAGACATGCTAGGAGACAAAATTCTATAATTTTTCTGATTTAAAGCTCACCTGGAAAAAATAAATTACACCTTTGGATTTTTTAGTCTAAGCTGATGCCAAGAGAAATTTTAACTCACTCTGCATTCACTGATTCATCTTGAAAACCTTTCATGAGTTTTTGCCCAATAATCTTCCTTGGTGTACCTGATAGAATTGTGTTGGTAGGGAATGAATTCTGACAAGTTTGGGGTAAAAGAGGAACCCAATTCACCTTTCCTACTTTCTTCCTGTCATCATGATATGTGATTGTCTTTACTGCAAAAAAAAAATTCAGTTTTTCCTCTGCCACCTTTGCCACAAGGTGCATCAGAGAGGAAGCATTTTGAAATTCTAGTTCCTGAGATGTAGTGCTTATGGTCTTTAATTTGGATAGAAGGACAGTATAGAAATGGGAGTAAGATTCAAGTTTATATCATCCTCTCCACAGATCTTGGAAATTTCATGTTGAACAATGAAGAGGAGCACTGTGACTAGATGTAAAAAAATAAAAAGCTTAGGGGGATAGACCTACCTCAGTGTGATTCATTGATTTAAACACAGCTATATATGTCAGGTAGTGATGAAATGTTGAGACAGCTGAGATTGTTCACTTTAGGGAAGTCAATCCCTTAGTAAGTGTTAGTGGTATTGAAATGAAGTGTTAGAGAATTAGTTAGCTGACTGTGAAAAAAAAAAAAAAGAATAAGTCTTTCAAATTACCTAATGGAAAGCTAAAGGCATTAGCTCCCAACCAGGGAGTATTAAAGGCCTTGTTCTGCATTCATTGACACAAATGGAATGACTATGAATCAAGCTCTACTACAGAAGAAAAACAGCTTTCTGATAAATACTTTTGGAAGGAATCCACTGTAATGCATTTCAGGCTTCCCTAAAATTCATGTGTGCTCAGACTGCTGAGCTTATTGCTACTTTTATTAATCACTGCACTATAATTATTAAAGATCATCAGTAGTGTGTGTAGAACTTAAGGGTAAAATGAGTTTAGTGCCTTTAAAAAGCTTAGAGCTTAATGGGATATTACATTTCTCCAACAAATTGTAGCAATTAGACTTCTGTTATGATCATACTTCTGAAGGATTTTCTCAGAAAGTGGGGGAGCTCTACCTAGAGTTCTAAGCTTGCAGAGGTTTAAATCACACAGAAAAACTTTCTTCTTCTCACTCTCTTTCTGTGAAAGAAGTTGTCAGCTCTGGGCTGAAAGGCAACTGTTGCTCTTGAGTCACAGAACAGGTAAATTAGAGTATTTTATTAATGAATGGTTTCAGTGCTTTCAATTGATAAAATTAGGAACTTGGGTCTGCCAGCTGACAACAGAGGAAGAATAAAATACTGTCTGGAGTCATAGAAACTAATAAATCCTCCCATGACAATATTTAACAGGTTGGTAGAGGGGATAAAATTACCTTACATAAAAATGTTGTGCAGATGGAAAAGCTATGGGAATTAAGACTGCATCAAAATTCTCTAAAAACATAAAATCATGGAAATTGTAGTGGGGATTGATTAAGTTGGTGTGGAAATTGCTTCTGCATTGTAATCCTCCAAGGACTTGCTCAAATATTTTGGTTAGTTGATAAATCATCCAGTGATTTTCAACATGTGCTGTGTTTTGATACTTGACTTAAACCCACAGATTTTACGAGTTAGTGCTTTATAATGTACCTGGCCTAGTCTTGTATGCATGAAGGGAACTCAACAACTGGATGATTTCTTAGATTTTATCCTTTTCAGGAATCAGACACTCATTCTGACCCCTGTGTGAGTATTGGGTCCACTTGAGAGAGTGGACCCAATAGTTTCTGTACCAGGAGGGACATGGACAAAGGCTTTGGCTTCTCCAAAGAACTTTGCCACCAAACAATAGATCCTCAACAAACCTCAATACTAAACTATATTATTTTCATATACAGGCAGCTTAACTGTATTTACATGTGTAGATTTCTCTTAAATAAGATTCCCTGATTATTAGCACACTGAGGGACTGTGATACTCCATGTGACAGTGGTGGAGAAAAACACTTTAAGAAAATAAGAGGCTTTGTGTCAGAATTGTATCAGCCTTCGCTGATACTTTGATGAGTGAAGTAAAATTTTATCTGTTGCTTCCTCAGTGATGCCCTCACACCTTATACTCAGTCAGTTTTGTGTTGGGTTGCAAAAAAAATGGGACTAGCTGAGAGAACTTGATGTCTGACTTTACAAGACAAACTAGGTATATCTGTAGACCAAAACCACATTCTTTTGATTCTGTACTCTTATTCTTTTCTTTCTTCAATACTTTTCTGAACATACTTCAAAAAGAATGTTGTGCCTTTTTAAGAGACCAAATGTATATTGACATTTGATTTGAGATAGAGTTGGTTTGAAATATAAACAATTTGTAACTGTTAAGATGCTTGAAGGCTTTTTCATTACATTCCTCTAAAATCTGGGCCACATAAAGGTCAGCAGAGAAAAGTAATAGTTGGAAAACAAAAAAGAAAAATTTTGTTTCAAGCAAAGTGAATGAAAATGAATAATTTTCTGTTAGATATAGATTTGCAGAGGGTCTGATTAAAAAAAAAAGTGTTTTTTAAAAAACATTGCCTTCTCTACCAAAATGTTGTATATTACTAGCATGAAATCCTTGTACAAAGCAAAGTTTTCTTGATTTATGGTGTTTACTTTTTGCATAGCTCAGCTCAACAATGAAAGGAGTCTATTCAGTTGCTCTTGGGCTTAAAGTCAGCTGTTATTTAGTATCACCAGTCTATCAACTAATAAAAGCTACAATGTTTGATTTACAAACATCTCCCTCCAGGAGAAAGATTTTGTTTGTTAAAAAGGACCTTTTCCACTGCTGTAAAAAGAATCACAGAAATATTTGGTGTTTGGTTTAGGTTTATACATCTGGCCTCAGTTTCCTATCAAATATTTGCACTTCTGAGCTGAAAAATGCTGGTTTCTGTCAGCAGTGCACATATCAACAAAGGAAAACAAGAACAGTAGTGGGAGTGTAAGGCTTTGATCTTTCACATTTTTCTCTCCAACTGCTGATGGTGATTTTTGACCCCCATGCGTTAAAAAGGTCAAAGAATCCACTGCTAAGTTCGTGCCAGGTGTCCTCAGATTGACAACAGATTTGTTTTATGGAGCACTGAAAATGGAGAGACAAAAGATGTTTGATCAGAGGTAACACAAGAGGGGAAGAGTGAGGAAAAAATGCTTGTGTGGGCATTGTGCTCAAACCATCAGAAAAACACTAGAAGAATAAAGTAATAACAGCAGTGGTGGCCAGTGATAGAGTCCCTGTCAACTAGGAAATCAGTTTTGTGAATGTATGTTATTTAGTAAATATTGTTCATAATGATATTATGAACAGGGTTTTTACAAGCTAAGCTAATTATAAGAAAAAAAGAGAAAATAATAAGTAATGCACATTCTGGGTCAGGAATTACCCAGAGGCTTGAGACTTGCCACACATTCATTTATTGTTGGTCTGGAAAAAACTACTTCATGTAAACACTTTTTTTTCCTGCTGCAGGAGTTGAATGATTCTTACAATGCTTTGTTTTCACACATTGAGGTATGTCAATAAAGTGAAATACTGAGTATTTCAGTAAGTGCCTAATATTACATTATAGAATTAGAGTGCTTTCCCTAGAAAATGGTAAATTAAGACAACATTGACAGTACACTAAATTATAGATTTTACTTTGCAAGGTATAGTCGTTTTTGCAAAGCATTTTAGACCTCCTGAATTTGGTCATTCTCTAAGATATTTCATACTTATCTATTAGAACCTTGCTCCTGCATACTGTGAGCTCACGTAACTTTGCTACAACATGCAAAACCATTGAAACTATGCTTAAGAGTACTTTTAAACTATCACAGCTCTATGTTGTTTTTCTAGACTCCTTTTTATAATATACAAATATTACTGGCATAAATATTTAATGAAGTTTTTTCATAAGAATATGTAATAAACATGAATGGCTTTGATAAGCAGGTATTATTTATTTATGTACATCACAGAGTTTTTGAAGATTTGTTGTGGTAGCTGCTTTTCCCAGTGCAGCAGGTTGCCTTCAATGTGTGCAACAGTAAGTACATGGGTAATTCTGTTGAAGTGTGTGCATTTCAGCAGGACTGAAGTCAAAGTGAAAAAACATACCTTGATGGAGAATACCCAAAGGCAAGGCAGACAAAAAAATGAAGGGAAAAAATGTTATTATACTCATTTTAGTCATAGCAAGTAGATACACAGAGGTTAAACCACTTGCCTCAGGCCGTAATGAAAGACTGTGAAATAGTAAGGAACATAACCTGGTTTCTTTTATCAATCCAGTCTTAAGCATGAGATATCCTTCCTTCTGGAGAAAAATTGTCTTCTGTAATTTTTGACAATGTCAGAGTAGGATATTTCCCTTCTGCAAATGCTTGTGAGTCACGTTCTGTTCTGGTGGAAATTTGCAGCAACTCAGTACTATTCAGAAATTGTGGAAATTTGATGCTAGTGTGTAGCTAAAATAATTATGCTAGCATAATTACTGAGAAGTTATGACTCAGTTATTAAGAAACTCAGTGTGTAGAAGGTTGTGTATATGTGAACATAGGACAGGGAGGCAGTTTTCCAGTTTTACTTGTATGTCTTTTCACATTTCTTTAGATTTATTTATTCATTTGAAGGGCTTAAATGTGAATCTGGCTTGTGTAATGCAATTGTGTAAGAATGCAAATCATATTCATCACTGTCTTATTTACATATTTGTGTACATAATATTTGTTGAAAAGACCTAAATTTATATAATACTTACTAAAGAGAAGGAAAGGCAAAATAACCCAAACTCAGAAACCCCTTCAAATGTAAAATAAATAGGAAAGTAGCAAAAGAAAGAGGAATTTTTCTGCTTGTTGTGAAAAGCCCTCTACTGACTCATATCCATTTGGGGGCTTGGTGCTCATGTGCCAACTCTTTTCCTGCTTGCTCCCTGTGAAATGCATGATTGCTCTTAGACAGGTTCCACCTGGGTCATTAGCGTGATGGGTTTTTTTTAACTCGATGGTGGTGATTTCAAGGCTAAAGTGGTTTTCTTATGCTCACTACTTTATATAATTAGTTGTGCACACCTTTTCTTTCTGGAGGAATCAGGGAAACAGCCTTTTCTGGTGTGCCAGGCAGGTAATTACATCCTTCAAATTCTGTGTACTTAAGTTCCAAATGTTTTATTAGTAAAGTACAGAGAAAGAAAATGGAAGATAGTGGTTTGTCTTGAAAAGTAATGTTAAATTGTCACAAAAGCCTTCAAAATTTTGAATTCATTAATATGAATTAAAAATTGATTTTCATTTTTAAGATCTGTGCTCAGCTTAGTAGAAGAGCTCACTGTGTTTGTGACACAACATCTATATGCTTTCTGCCTTCTTAATTTCAAAATTAAAGATCGAATAAGCTTCACTGAAAGTTACTCACCAATCTAGTTTTTTAAAACAAAGGGCATGATTTGACACTAACTACTGTATTCTAATTACACTTAGAATTAAGCTTATAATTGAAGAATCTGGCTTAAAATATGAAGAAAAAAATCTCCATGTGTACTTTACTTGCTGTTTGGTCAATGGACACATTCCTTGGGTTTTCCTTTAAAGAAAATAAATTCATTGTGTTAGAAAAAGCTTCTCCTTCCGTATAGCTGAGAGGCCTTTGAAGTCAAAGAAACGGTGTGCAGTTTCTGCTCAGCTATTAAAAACTTCTGCTAAGTATTCTCAGTCATGTGAGCAGAGGCTTTTTGCCATTTGTCAAACCTCCAAAATAAAGTTTGTTGCCTGGCTGGCTCAAGATGGAATATTTAACTGTGCCTTTTGTCCTGAAATAAACATAGCCTAGTTGTATTTGTGAGACTTAATGATTCCCATTGAATGTATTAATGAAGTGGTCTTTGGCAGTCTCCCCAGGCTTTTGACAGTCAAAGGTTGTTTAGATAAAGGGAGTATTGGTGAGAAAAAAAATCAATATGAATTTAATATGGAATTATGAATTAAGCCAGTTAAACTTGCATGTCCTGTTAACTTTTCACTTTTAAGTGCTTCAGATATTTTCTCTTTTCTCCATTAAAACCAAGTAGTCTATCTTAATAGCTTTGTCAAACCTCATGCACAGTGTTTTTCTTCTTTTAAATTCTTTCCATTGTCTCCCTGATACTCGCACTGATAGAGATTTTTAGGGTACAGGAAACCCAAAAAATATTTCACTGTGCATCTCAGAAAAATAACTTGAGAAAAAAATTAAGATTGGTTTCATCTGTCTTTAAATACTTGAACAAGTATTTATCTTTTCTTTTTCATTTTTTTTTGTCCCCAAATAATATTTGTTTAGAGTACAATTTCCTGCGTTGTACCCCACAGTAAGCAGGATGTTTTTTGATTCTTGCTGAGCAAATAAAGCCAAATAACTTTCTGCCTCAGCTGAGCATTTTATTCAGGTCATGTTTTAGATCATTTCTAGAAACATTCTTACTTGGTCAAAATTGAAGCTTTGGCCATAGGAACTGGGGTCTTGTTCTTATTATGTCTTTTCCTTAACCTGGAGTGAAAATACTTCAGTTGACTTTAGCGGAAGTGACTTTAATTAGATCAGACTGTGCTAAATGTGCAGATGCATTCAGGATGGAGAATGTTTTCTCATTATTGCTCTATACTCGGCAGTTTATAAATATGTTCATAAAGCAGCTTAGACTGATGGGAACTGATGAGATTCTGAGCGATGTAATTATATACTTTTGCCATCTAGTACAACCAAAAAATGTTTGTCTGGTTTTTTTTTTCTTGTCTGTATTAATAAGCTGTAAAAGTAAATAAAAACCCCTGCAGCAGTAGAAAGCATAATCATCCTGATTGTTTATTCCAAAAATCCCATTCACTTTAAGGGCTGGCAGTCTTGTCTTGAGTAGCATCACTGAGCAGATGCTTTTGTTGTAACAACCAGAGAGGAACTTGGACTCTAAAGATTGCATTTTTAATAGTAATGCAGCAGTTTTGGCATAACAAACTTCGTGGTGCTCTCTATGCATGTGTATTCTTGGACAGCTCATGGTGCAATCCTTACAGGTACTATTTCACAAGGATCTAGGTGATATCTGGATATAATAGCTCTTCTGAGCCTTATGTGCAACCATATGCCCCTGCCCCCGTTTTTGAATCACTGGTGTAATTGCTGTGACTGGTCCTATCAAGCATAACACATACTGATATTAATCATCATTCTTTTGCCTGTCTCCTCTGGGGTTATTCCTCTGCCTCTCAGCCTGCTCACTCCTTAATTGTATCTGGGGGCCCCAGATTTTCCTTGCATTTCTCAGGTTTTGTCATTAGACCATTATTACTCTGCAGACAGACTCAGCCTGCATTACCTTTGTTGGCTTTTTGCCAGACACCTACTATTGTTTAGATAATGTTCAGGTAACCCATACGAAACACTGCATTGCCAGAGCTTGCCCTAAAGCAATTTTACAAACTTGCTCAAGATTTCTGGGAAGCTAAATGGGGAAAAAGAAAAAAAAAAAAAAAAGCAAAGCATATAACTCATTATAATTTTCTTTTAAAATTCACTTACAAATATGGCAACAGATAAAAATAATATAAACCCAGAGGAAACTCCCTAAATGATGCCCAGGTGTACTATGACGCAACATTCAGAATAGACTTATACCTAAAAATTTCTAATATACCTCCATCCACAAGACTGCTCACTAGAATATGATGGGTAGAAAAGGGAAAAAGGGCAACTTCAAGATACATTTTCTCCCTAAACTTTATGTGTAAGCCAAAAATTTTTCACATTTTGGCTGCTAAGATGTGTCTTTCCTTTCTTACAGTCCCCAGGGAAAAAGAGCTGTTTTTCTCATGACAGGTTATAAACAGTCTTTGAAAAAAGAGCTTGCCCAGGCAGCCCTGTTGATGTGCCCACAGGGATAGGGAGCAGTCCCCTGCTTGATAGAGAAGGTGGCTGGAAGCACTCACCACAATTTTCTATGATGACGGGCTACTGTTTTCCTAAAGAATGATGAAAATAGACTTCCCTGCATTCCAGCATCCATGGATCAAGTCAGATGGTAGAAATGGTTTATGCATGGATTACTTATTGACCAGCTGCCAAATTGTTACTGATGCACTTGATTTCCTCATGTTAACTTAATTTCTGGTGGACAACTGTAACATAAGAAGATTTCACGAAGTCGAACTAACAGCATCTGGTTTGCAAGAATATAAATTGTACCTCAGGTAAACACCACAGAGCCAGCCACCAGGAGGCCACTGAGTGCAAGCAGTTTACAAGGCAGCAGAGGCTTTTAGCAGATAGGCGGAACATTTCTCTTGAGGAATTCACGCCTGCACAAAACTTGCCTTCGATGGAATGGGCTGGGATTTGGCACATGGCAGTGTCCTTGTGCCAGTTATTTCTGCTTGAGCTTTGAATTGTCACCTTCCACGACAGCTCTCCTGTCAGTTCTGCTCTGTGTCTTCCAGAGCGCTGCTTGCCTGCCACTGCCAGGCAGGCCTTCTCTGCAGATTATTAAGCCCCCAAGGAGCATAGTCTGTAAAGAAAAAATAACAAATAGAGATGATTTTAAAACTATATGGCTTCCTATTTCTAAAAAGATAGATGGAAATAGTTTTTATATTAGTGTAATCTGTTCAAGACAGAACTTATTCCTTGGTGTTTATCTCATGAAAGAGCCAATCCCCATATATTCCGATACAGCTACCTGAACTTCAGCCCCTCAGTTCATGTGTGACTCAAAGGGACTTTCAGTTCAGGATTAAGCACCTGTAGCTCCCACTAGCTTCACTGGGAGCCATTTTTTACTCATCATTTGGGATAATTGGGCCCTTGGAGATTCTGGCAACAGTACTTACAGGCATGGCCAGGAGGTATCCCTGCCTGTGGCAGTCGTGGCAGCCTGTGATTTCAAATGTTCTTGCTAAGTCCAAAAAACTCTAACAATGAATCAAGGGAGGAACATTTCAACCCTAAAGTTTGGGATTTAAAAAATTTTTTTAAATTTTATTTTTATTTTGTTTCCATTTCATTTTCCTGGTAAACATACATTTTTATGTAGCTCTTTTCTCAAACCCTCTTCCTGCCTTGCAGAAACTGGTCCTGTAGATGAACTTCCCTGCTGCAGGAAGGAAAACCTGCAATCCTGCAGATTTACAGCATTTTCAGACTGCTTCTTTCTATCACAACCAAATCACTTTGCCAGATAATCTTGCTCTCCTCTCACTTAATGAGAATTTTCAGGCATTTTACCAACACAAGCCCTCAGCTGATCTGTGCATACCATTTTTCATTCTCTGTGGTTCACCTGTGATTTGCAGATACTATTCTTTGCATTTTGTGGATGCTTCTCACTAAACTTGGGAAATTAGGCAGGTCTTTGAATGTCTTTTGATTGGTTGGCAGTAATTCTTGATATACAATTTTAGAAAAAATATTAAATCATCAGTAACTAATGGTACTTGTTAGACCTGAAAGAGATTCTGTGATTTTTAGAGGGACTGTTTAGTAGCATGGTGTTGTCTGTTTTCAGCTGTCTAAGTATTTAGTAGAATATTTTCAGTATAACTTTAAGTTATTGTAATATTAGTCAAACAAGATTACCAGAGATGGAGGGAGTAGCAGAGAAGCCTATTTCACCTGCAGAAGGCTATGAAAAATCTACTGCTTTGTTAGAGAGATAGACAAAAGGCTGAAAGCAGAGAGAAAAGAGGATATTTAATGTCACAGCTAAACAGCCATCAAAAGACAAAACATACAGGGACTCTTCTGTATGCCAACAAATCAGAAAAATATATCTGATTTGAAAATTGCCATCCTGAGCCCTTGGAATTAGACTTCACTTCAAATACCTATTACATGTGATTGTGTACAACAGGGTCATCAAGCTTAACTTTTGTCAGGAGATGGTTAGGAATGAGAATTCTCACAGTCTGTGCATTTTCCTATTTTGTGTTACCATGATAGAGGATTTTGAGGACTGAGCTACATTGCTCCTTTTTCTTTTCTTTGTTTTTTTTTTTGGTCTCTTGTATGGAGGTCTCAAACTTAAAAGCAGGAAACTGCCTGTCAATTTTTTAATGTGGTTTTAGGAGAGGGCAAGTGGTAATTTTTTTTTGGGTAAGAGGAGAAAACTAGGTGTGTTACAAGAGCTGATCAATGGGATCCTCTCATGGAATAGGGTTGCAGTCAGAGGCTGTAGCTGCGTGAGCTCCTTTAGCCCTATGAACCCTGGCAGTTTCATTGGCCTCTCCCATGGTCCATGGAGAAACCAACATGATCAGACTCTCTGGACAAAATTGCATGAGGAGGTGGAAGTGTCTTACCCCTCATCTTTCCTTACAGGGAGTTGGATTTTTATTCCTGTGCATTTTGGAAGAGGTATGTTTTCGGACAGGCAGGTGTAGCAGCTTGCTTCTGCACAGGATCAATTGCTGGAAGGGGAGTGTTGACTTTTTTGCAGCATCCAGAGCACTGGCTGATATGGAAGGATCAATATCAGATGGTTGGATGATGAAGTTTTGACAATTGTTTTTATATCAACACTTTCCTGAAGCAAAGGAGGGAAATTCTCTCTTGCTTGCCAAGGTCTGCATAAACCACCAGTCACTTGTGGCAGATTGCATATTGATCCACGCTTTAACATTAGCAGTTCTTGATTCTCAGGGGTGAGGGAAGGGCTGACTACATATTTCCTTCCTTTTCCTCTTCTGCTCCAGTCATCATGTCAGCTCAGCTCAGTTTCTTTTCTACTTCTCAACAAAATCTATGGGCTATAAAAGGCAGGCTGGAAGTGGCCAGGCAGAGTCTGGCACAGGAATCTGGAATATTGCAGCTGCTTCCTGGAAAGAGCCACAGGCTGGACTCTGCCTCTCATGCCAGCTACTGTGGGAAGGGCACAAGGGGCTTCGACCCACAGCAGGCACCTGCACCCCAGTCCTGGTGCCAGCCAGTGCTTCCAGGACAATTACAGTGCCAGGAGCCTCATGGAGTCACAGGGTCACTCTCCCAGGGTTACAGACATACAGAACAAATGTACAACACTAAGCAGTCACTTCCAGTCACTGCAAGACTTTGCATTCAGTTTCTGGTTGATTTATTAGGGCTTTTAACAGGGAAAAGAATGGCAGCTCCATCTAAGCTATAGGTGATGGCAGCAGGCTGACAGCTGACTGAAGGCAGGGTGAAAACAGTGGAAATGGAAGTGGTGCTGGGTTGGTGATAGGCCTTACTTTCATAAAAGGAGCAGAAAGGAATCTAATAGCTAGGAGGATTTAGTGAGGCTGTGCAGGATCCTTCCTTCACTGTGCTAAATAGCAAACAGTTTGAATAAAAATGAGCTACAGCTGCTGAGTAGGGAGATGGTGCCTGCTCCCCATGATATTCCAAGTAAGAAGTTAAACTATGAAAATTAACATTGGGAAATACAAGACACATAAAAATTGTAGTGGAAAATATGACTACTCTAAAATTTCTGTTACCTTGATAGCCCAAAGATGACAGACAAATTATTTGAAAGCTAATTATGTTATAAATAGTTTGGGAGGGATTTTGATTTAAAATGATACTGTCCCTATAATTTCAACATTTTATTTGTAATTGTGAAACAACTAAATGAAAGAAAAAAGAAAGTGAAACACTGTGATAGGTGATGTTCAAGTCTAAAACTTCAGTTAAGCTGGAGTACAGCTATATTTAACAATATTAATGTTTTGAAGGGACTAGGGCAAGAAGAGTAATTTCTGGTCTCTAAGAGACAGTGTAAAAGCATGAAAAAAAATCATCAGCCATATAAAAATATATCTTTACTGTTTTTAAATAAAAGCCTTTAGTTAGAAACATTCTGAAACAGAAAAAGAAAAATGCAGAAATCCTTCAGACCCAAGCAGCTGAAACAACTGGTGAAGATCAACATATCTGCCATGTAATGCACGTAAATATTTTCTAGTAACTTCTGTCACTAAAGCTGTGGCACAGCTGAAAACAAGATTTCCATGCATGAAAAAACACCACGACATTGAAACTAGAACTGGACTTTAAGAATTATAAAGTATTTCTGTCTAACAGAATGATAGGATCTAGAAAGTGTTTCCATATGATTTTTTTTTTTCTCTTAAGATAAAAACATCCTAAAGGTTGAAGGGAAATGAAAGTGGTTGGAATAGCTTATTGGTGTTTATCCAGTTATTACTTTCCTGACTAAATATTGCATAAATATAGATATAAAATATAAAGTCTAGAAACTTTTCTATTAAAATTTTACATCAGTAGGCCCTTGATTAAATAAAGATTAAAAGTTTGACGTGATTCTAAGAAATTTGTGTGGCTTCTCTGATGCACAAAATAAACATGTAAGCTGCTGGATGGTATCAGGACTTTGCATTGAATACTTTTATCTGATTCAAGATAAGTATGCAAAAGAAATTCAAAGTTTTTAGGAAAAAATTCCTATCTGGGTGTTACTTTAAGTAGTACTCTGATTGAAATGATGATGATGGTTAGAAAAATAAATCTGACTGATTTCCAGATTTTTTCCAAGATGGAATGGCCTTTTAAGGGGAAAATTTGACAGGGAGAAAAAAGATTTTTAATACAGAGCTTCTTTCATCTGAAGTTATGAAAAAACTACCTACATCCCATTATTAACTATTGTAAATAACAGAACTTCTGAAAAAATCCAGCTACTTGTAAGTAGGAGCTAAGCCATGTCCTGCAGTTTACAGGTCTGGGTGCATGGTGAATTTTTTCAGTTTAGCAGTGAAAGCAAAAAATGGTAAAACCCCAAACAAAACAAAAAGAGATTACTGAGGATATGAACTTTTCTACTGATATTTCATTAACACCTCAGCGTGACATAAGAGACGTAGACTTACTCTCTCTTTGCCATCCCATGGGAGTAGAAGAGGGAATGAATTTACTTAGTCATAGAGAATGAGGATAAGCCTGGGTAGAGGATGAAAAGAATGATGCAGAACTCTGCATTTCCCAGAGAAAATCAGGTCAAAGCCATTGTCTTCAACATGACTGGAATTTCAGTTTTAATTAAATAAATTTTTCCTTTTTAGTTAACTTGCTTGGGGGGATGGGGGGGGGATATACCATATTTTACCATCTTCACACAATCAGGATCCATGGCTGCCCATCCTTCCTTAAAAAAGCAACTACAAAGATGAAAGCAGCCACAGTTTAGAAGTGCTTTTCTAGAACTCCAGTCTGGTTTTAGGCATATGGTGGCCAGCTGTCATCAGGCTTATGCTGACATGCCAGGATTTGTAATGTTGTGCACAGCGCAAGTTTGTCAAATATTACTTTTAGAACAAATTTAGGGGGAATAGAATAGAAAGCAGAAAGAGCAACTATTTTTAAACTGCTGTTTATAATATCTTTTCCAGGCTGAACACTCTCAGAGTTGACATAATCTTGAGCATTTGATTTCAAGATAGTAATTTTTCATGCTCTCCAATATAGTTGTAGAAATATAGTGGTCATCCTACAGATACACCTGCACCAGTCAGCAAGAGACAGCTTCTGGATCAATATCTCTGCTCTCTCAGTGACATGGCTCATGAAAGCATGTACATTTGCAAGGAGGAGGTTGTATCTCACAAACAGTTATTCCTAAAAAATACTGTCCCACCTTCCTCAGAGGGGTGACAAGGCCAGTGTATTCCATTATTTGTATAAGATATATGTTAGGGAGCTATTTCACTTCACTTTTCATGTATACAGAATCAGCAAAGACTGGCCAGTGTCAGAAGTAAAAGACTGGAAAGGAAATGCAGGCATCATCTATTCGATCTCATCTTCCTGCTCTACAGAAAGAGTCTCTTGGGAGATGGTTGTCACACTGCTTCTTAAAAACCTGCCAGCTGCAAGGATGTCAGAGCTTTCACACATAGGCTGTTCCAGTGCTTAATTGTCCAGGGCTTGACCATTGACAACTGCTTCCTAATACATTAAGCCCCCACTGCTGTCACTGAGTATTCATAATTCCTCAAGGAACCATGGGGAAAATCAGTCTTTATACTCCTCATTGCAATATGTCATGTAATTGAAGAATTCACAGTTTCAGATTTTTGGTCTCTAAATTGAAGAATTCAGCTTTGTCCCCTACCTTTCTGCAAAGCTTAACAATTTCCAAACCCTCAGCATTTTTGTTGTTCAATTTAAGATTCTTACTAATTCCTCTAGCTCCTTCTTAATGAAGCACTTCAGCCATGACATTGTCCCAGGAAAACAAGCACTGCTTGTGCTTATGGGTGACATCTCAGACAGTGCTTCTTTTCTTGCAGCACCTGTATATTATTAATTTGACTTATTTTATTGCTGTATTGTTGCTCAAACATTTCTTGAGTGTTGCTGCCAAGACAGTAATTCCCCAGTTTATGTTGGTATATTTGCTGTTTTTCCTTTCTAAATTACATACTTTATACTTTTTCAATGCTGCTAATATAAAAACAGCAAGACTTACTAGAATTATGTATTGCCTATGCAACATTGCTATAGAGTATCACCTGATTCTTAGGTTTAAAGATCATTAATGTTTATTTAACAGTACCTTGCTATTTTATTTATTGTATTTTTCACTGTGCTCTGCTTTGTATATGCTTATGCTTGCTCATGCATACTTTATGAATATAGAAATTAGATCTCATTAGCTCGGTAATTAGACCAATGATAAACAGCTGTTTGTTTACTGGGCAGGGCAAGATTTCTACAGAATTTCCTTACCTTTTTGCACTGGAATCTCTGTTGCAAGAAAAAAAAAAGTATATGGATCTGTAATATCTGCTCTTAATTGTTATTGCCATCTCAGTACAGTATCAGACAGAGAGAAATAAAAGGGAATTGAAGCATCCTTTAGGCATCCAAGAAGCCATGATATGATGTGGACTAGTAAAATACTTAGATCTCCCTGCCTTATACTGGAGTTCTCTAGGCTGTACAAACCTGCAGAAAGAACCTTCCAAGAGACAGCAATGGAATACAGACAGAGGGATGCACAGCAGTATTATATGTCATTTCTGAAAATTGAGTTGGATTGAATGTTAATGACATGCAGAAGCCTCTCACAATTCAGGTTTTCAGAACTCCTGCTTGCCCTTAGATTTCAATCCGCTTTTGTCTTGGCCCCCTGCTTCCCCCATATGCAGCATTCCCAGGACAAGGAGTTCCCCGTGGATTTGTGATGAATCAATCCCTATGATAGAGGAACTAGTCAGAAGAATTAATATTAATCTTTTGAAGGGTACATGATAACAGGTATTTTTAAAGATCAGAATAATACAGTGCTGCAACACCTGGAGAAATGAAGGTAACAAATCAGTGTGGGTATCCACAGTGCTCTGAAAAAGCTCCCAACTGGTGGAACTATTTCCACATTCCTGAGTTAATCAATTAGAGCAGGGCACAGGAACCTGCCAAAAAACCAAACCAAATCAAACCAAAACCCCTCAAACAAACAAACAAAAAAGCCAACCCAAACAAACAAAAAAACCTCCCACCAAATAAAAACCAAACTCCCATCAAACAAAAAACCAGAAACCTACAGTTATTCTCATCTCTCTGAAACAGCATGTGTTGGTTGAATTAACCACCTTCTTCATCCTGTAGTGTTTGCTGATTATCAAAGTGGGAAGTAACCAGGCAAATATGCAGATATGCAGACAAATTCTCGTGGTGGGGGGAAAAAAAAAAAAAAAAAAAAAAAAGAGGTTGCAGAGAGATCCTTCCATTACCTGACTCCCTGGAGAGGTCCAGAATGAAGAGCAGAGAAATGTAAGAAATCCTTGCAGAGAAGGTTTCGTGAAACAAACTGCATTCTCATTTAAGGCAATACAGGGAAAAGATCAACCTGTTCCTAGACAAACCCTTTTTTCAGTTTTTTTATCCAGCAATGATCTGCTTAGCTAGTCGAGTCTTCAGGAGGTTAACAGCATAAACCAAACACTCACTTAGGTAGGGAGGCCTTTAATCATGTGTTGTCTGTATGCTTTCGCATGATGAAAAATGTCAGAGTTAGAAAGGAAGGAAGCATTAACCATAAGATTATTTGCTAAAAAGTTTATCAGAATCAGGCAATTAGCTGACTATCTCATTAGTCAGATTGCCAAAATGTAATTGGTATTCTATGTTTTGTGCTGTGATTTTTTTTCATTGATTTCTCTGGCCTTTCAGTTTATTTTTAGAAATAGAAAATGTGTCATTCTGGCTGCTTTTTTTCATTTCTGAGAAAACAGAATGTCCCACAGTGGGAGAGTTTTCAGGTATTCATCAGCTATTCTTGAAAAAAACATATGATCACACCATGGCTGCTCTGAATCTCAGTAGATGAAAGTGGGGAAATAAATTGCAGCATGCTTTAGGATGCGAGGAGTCGAGAAGAATACATATATTTGAGTCTATTTTTTATAAATGGTAGATGTCTTTTCTGAGAAACTTTATCCATAGTGCAGGAGAAGTCTTTGCTGAGTGATGTAAGAAATTTTTATTTAAAATTCAAGTTGTCTGAAAACTAGTTTTTCCAAATCTCAAAGTGATTCTGATTATTCTCAAATATAAACAGAAAAGAAAATGTTCATTATTGATATTTTTTTTTTAAATCTTGGAACAAGTCAAATGATTAGTAAGGGGGACTGTGATTGCAGAACTGCATAAAGTGTTTGTAATCTGGCACAATTGGCTGGCATGAATTTGATTTTTTCTTTGAAATCAGTGGAAGTCTTATTAATGATACCATCTTTCTCTCCTTTTTTACCCCTCTGCAAGTTTAATGGATACTCCTCTAGGAAGTGTACTCATCTCCCCATACCTCAGTGGGGAGAAATAAGAAGGACTTCAGAAGTCCAAGTATGGGGAAAGGAGCAGCTTTTAGAGGAGAAGGCAGAGAGGCCAAAGCTGTGCTCATCCTTTGCTGAGAAGATGTATGCAACATAAGGCTTTAATGCTTGTCCAAGTCCTGCCTGAAAGTAGTTCTCTGGTTTGAGCATGATTTAACAGCTATGTTCAATTCAGTTACAAAATCTGTTGTGTGAATGGCTTGGGAATGTGTTGTCAAATAGCCAATGAGAATGACCAGGAGCTGGCCTAGAGATAAGGGGCTTCTCTGCAGTTGTCTCTGGCTTCCTCATGATCTCTAGGAATCCCTGGCAGGATTCCAGAGGCTGTGGAAGACCTTAGAAGCAGTAAAACAATTGAGAAGCATTATTTTGCAGGTATTTTCTTTCCTTGGCATTTAATTTTCCTTGGCATTTAATTAATAATTAACATTATTTATCAGAATGTGATTGAAATTTGTACTATGAAATGCAATGAAATTTCCCCAAAATGTTCCACAGCTATTGCTTTTAGTCATATCGTTCTGGTCTCTGTGCATTTCCCCCAGTTACTCAAAATATGTGTGTGCACGGGTTCACCAAGTGTTCCTTTCCATCTTGAAACTCCTGTTCTCTTAATAAAATAATTTAAAACTTGCATTCTGTGAGAGTTGTTTATAACATACAAAGCAAAATTAAAAGAAATTATTTCTTAGATGATCTCTGTGACAAACCAAAATTAATTAAGCAACAATTTCAACATTAGTTAGCTAGCAAGAAAGTATGTATTCTTTGAGACGAAGTTTATAAATTTAAGAGACCAGTGACATTTGCAAAATGTGTGGAACTCAAAAAATTAATTCTTTGTTGCGAGCTGTTTTCTCAAGTCTAATTAGTATTGATATTGGCTGCTACGCTGTAAGTAGACAGTTGCTGCACATCTAACAGTTGATTACATGCAGCAGAGGACAGAGTCCTGGTTTCCTAAAAGCATGATTCTGTGATAACTATCATTGACTTTTCTGTATTTGAATATCTCCTATGTTATTTTCCAGGCTATGCTCCTATTTCCAAAGAAATACTTAATTCCAAACTTACAGATTTCAGTTCATAAGTATCTTGTGAGGAAGTCTAACTAGCCTTTATGACTGCATGTAAATCAGGTAAGTTCCTTAGCTTCCATTGTCTGTGGTATGTCTCATCATTGCAAATGATGTAGTGCAGGATGATGACATTGGGCGGGCTCCCTCCCTTTGTGATGCTGATAATGTATGGTGGGTATGTTGGCCCCGCAGTAGGTGATGCACTGGAAAGTCCCATCGCAGTGGAGGAGCAGTACAAAGTGTGGAAGCAGAAGTCCATCTTCGCTGGAGGACGAATTCAGGGAAATTCTAAGCTAAAGGTAGCACAGCTAGCATAGCCCTAGTTACAGGCTGGGGGAAGGACCTCCAAACTGAAGGTAGGAGAACGTAAGTGGAGTTGCTGTCTGCCCACTGTTTCATCTAATAAACCAGTGATGGAGACAGCTCAGTGGAAATCAGTTGTGCCCCAAATTCCTGATTCAGAAAGTAATCAGCAGTCAACAGGAGTAGGGCATATTGACAGGACTCCACTGTCTCTTAGAAGCAAGGTCAAATTAAGTAACATTTTACTATGAAAAGGTAAGTGCTGCAACTGACTGTGGAAAGACTTCAGTCCTTCTGGTCTTTGCACCATGAGGTGCTGCATGTGGCCACAACTTCAAAAGAATGTATTTTCTGGTTTCTTGTATCTTGTAGGAGGCAGGGCTGTGAAGTCAGAATTCCTGCTATTACTGTTGATGATAGATCCTGGGTACTACAGTCTGACTGCTTGTCATTAATGAAATGATAATTAATGAAAAGGAAATCTCATTGTAGGGAGCAGAGATTGGATCAAACAAAAATCCAGGAAAGACACATTGAGAAGTCACCACATTAGGATGTGAACATTAGTCCAAAGAAGAGCACAGCAGGTGAAAGAGAAGAAGATGCATGAGCTGTTAATGTGGTCTTTTGGACAGCTTTGCTTTGAAGGGAGTATGTAATTTATGTGCAATTATGAAGAAAGCTGTGAAAAGCCACTGCTGGAAAAGAAGGGAAATTGGGACATTTTAATTGCCATACTCCCTTCTACTTTAAGAAGTGACAGGTCACATTCCAGTGGGAGAATTGTGGTTTCTGCTACAAGATCTATAAACACCCCAAAAAGTTTATGGCAAGTGAAAGAACTGTGAAATTTCCCTCTGCTCTCTCCTTTCAAATTTATAACCTGAAAAATGATCCTGTACAGTGCTGTGGGAGACATGAGTATTAAAAGCATTTTGCAAGGCAGAAAGATTTCCCTGGATTGGGATTCCTTTATGTAATGAATCTCCATCCAAGCATGACCCTAAAAAAATTACGGAAGATTTATCTTTTGATCCTTACTAGTTTAGCTCATGATTCTGTATATTTTATATCTCACACTACTCTCTGCTGATGAAAGTTGATTAAGGTCCAAAATTTTGTGCCAGGGATGACAGAACAGGAGATGAAGGATCATGTATGTTACTCTTTCTTCATATGTGCATTTGGTTGGTAATGCAATGCTTCTTGCATGTTGACTTCATGGGCTGTGCATGGTTAAAGTACTAGGAGAGGAGAAGTGTCCTTGGATGTAAGTTTGAAAAAATGCAAATGATGAATTTCTAGTTGTGAAGTGAATTGAATTTCAGAAAGGGTTGGGTGGCTTTAGAGAAAATCCAGGTTGGTGTCTTTGGCAAACTCTGTGTCTACAAAGGCACCCTGAAATAAAAGGGAGAAAGTCCCTAAAAAGCTAATTACCTGATACATATTCCTAGCAGGGATTGTCTCTTTGTTTTCTGAGAGGGCATAATGGGAACCTGATTCTTGGCTGAGGTTTGAAGGTAATACAAGAATATAAATAAAATATTAGTAGTTCTGCACAAAAGGAATGCCAGTATTATTGTAGACCTTTTACAAAGTAATTTATTCCATAAATCAACTCTTTTGCTTTTTGACAAAGGAGTGCCAGGACTGTCTTTTCTATAAATAAATATCTTGATTTGCTTTAATAGCCCATTAAATAAATTTTAGCTATGTGTTAATTTAATATTAATCCAAATTTTCTTATTATATTTTTTATATTTTCATCACATCTGATGTCAAGCTCAAATGAGCTGGTTCAAATGCCTAGATGGGAAATCAGTCCTGCCCTGAAAAGCTGACAAACTAGACCTTACCAGTAAAAACCTCTGTAGACCCCAGAGCATATGTGGGCCTCCAAAGAAGACATCACACTCCAGACCATGGGGGGAATCTGCTGTTGCCAGTGGCCTCTGTGCAGAACAACAGGAGGTTTCAGGTGAAAGATGGTATGGCTGCACTGTGGAAGTTATTTCAGCACTGTGACGTTGGCACATGCAAGGGAAAGGGAAAGAAACTCCTTTTTTCTCTTAACTGTCTCGAATCGTCAAATACTTCCAAAGAATATGGAAAAGACTGGAAAGCAAGTTTAGAGAATGGGATAGCAGCCTTGAAATATGCTTTGTGAAAGGTGTTTGGATGGGATAAGTGTCATGGAGGGTGAAAGGAAGGTTATGAGTAGAAATGGGAAAAAACATCAAGTCCATCTCTTGCAGGCAGCTGTGTTCCTTTTCAGGTGCCACTCCTGTTCAGCAGCTGGCAAAACTACTGCTGCATACCTAGTTTTCATAGAGCTTTAGAAAGTTTTAAGGTGAAAGGTGTTAAAAATGAAAGAAGATTATTACTGCTATTATTGCTTTCCCTATGCTCTTTGTTCAGAATTATCGTCTAGAGTTTTTTTCTTTCTTCCCACAGTAATTTTCAGTCCCAAACAAACCCCTGCTTTTTCTGCTCAGACCGAGACAGGACTGAGGACGGTTCTTGCTGGAAAATATGACAAGCTGACTATGAGAATTACTATAGCATCAGAATATATATATTATATATATAGTCAGTGAGGAAAGTAAAAAAAATATTAAGAACTACTTGATTTCCCTTGTGAATTCTAGTTTCATTTATGTGAGATGTAATTAATTCATCATTGAAAATCTATGCAGTGGAACAAGTAAAACTTGTCTTACACTGTGCTTTGCAAAGCATAAGGGAATCAGCTTCATGCAGGCTTTTGTTTTGTTTTTATGACAATCAAAGTGTACTCCTGAGTTTATTAAGTATTCTTCATACAGAGAAACTAACCTTCATGGCAGCAACGGTAATCAATAGTTTATTTTGCAGATTAATTTTTTATCACCGTTCAAGATGATGGGTACATTTATATCCTGTGTTCCAACGTGGAGCTGGTTTTCACCTGAGACTTGTCCCTAGATTTGGATCTATAGATGGACAAATGCATGAGCTGCCTGACAGAGGGGTGAGAAGGGACACTTAGCGTTGACTGGCTGAACTTGTGACACTCCTCATCACTTAGCTGCCCTGTGCTCCTAGTGCTACTGGAGATACAGGCTAGCCCTGCTGTGCCATGGCAATGGGCAGGAACTCTGCCTCTCTAGCCTGCAGAGCCATAACCTTTTTACGCCTTCCCTATACTGGGAGCTTCCTCTTGCTTGCTGGCAGGCTAAGCAGGTAACAGCATTTCACCTGTGATGGGGAAAGTGAGTTTTCTCTCTGTGAGACAATGAAAGGCAGAAGAATATTTTTAATACCGGGGAAAAAATGAATACAGGGGATATCTGTGTACTTATACACACAATCAAGTCCATATAGCAATTAAGTGATACTGTGAATCCTAGTTATTCCAAAATTTTTCTTCACATGATAATATTATAGAATATGGAAGCCTGATGAATTTTTCTTGGTATTAGCTAGCTGACCAGTAAGTACTTGCATATTAAAACTAGCCTCAACCCTGCTGTCTCTTCCCCAGTCATATTTTCAGGTTTAAAGAAGCACTTGGGATTATAATAGGGTTTTGCAGGTAGGAATTAGACAAGGGTACAAAACTGTATGAAATAAGTTTTATTTATAGTATGTGGAAACTGAGCTAATCCTGTGGTCAGTCAATTCCAGATGCTGGGGCTTCAGTTAAAATAAATCATGGTATTCACACAATAATAGCAATGAAGCAAGAAAGAATATGCCAGTTAAAAAAATAGAGAAAATAATACAGTCAAAGGAAGAAAAGAAATTAGTAAAGGGAAAGAGAAGGAATGTAATACCATAAAGAAAAATCTGTTATATAAAATTGAGTTTTTTAGAGATATAACTGAAAATTTTCAAATAAAAACTTGTTTCAGTAATATCATAATCACACAGTGTAGGTGGAGTAAAAAAGGAATTTTTTTTTTGGCATCTGTTTCAATTTATCCTCTACGCTGGATATCACAGAGAAATCCCTTCAAAGGATCACTTTAGTCCGTAGACAACACATGATTTTTTTTGCGATATGCTCCAAGACTGTATCAATAACTGCGTACTTCAATAAAAATATGTCTTCAGAGAATTGTTCAGTCCTCTCCATATCCTTCCTCAGAGGGCTTTATTTCCTTTTTAACTCTTCCCCTATTTTACTTGGTAGTTTATGGACTGCTAGAAAGATGATGCCTAAGCTGTTTCCTTCTTGTAGTTCAGCCTTTCTGATTGAAAGTGCATGGAAAATGTAGGAGTGCAGAACAGTCATCTGCTCATATACTTGTGGACATGTCAGAACAGACTTAATACTGCAGCAGTCAAGAGCAATGGTAGTTATTATATTGAAATTCACAGGCGAAAAATCTAATCCTTTGTTAGATTTTAGACATCCTGTCAGAGAGCTGATGTTTTCAATCGCATGCTGCACCAAACTCAGGTCTGGCATACAATTTTCTTCAAGAAATCCCTGAAGTAAGTCATCAGCTAAACTTCTGTATTTCTGTAACAGTTGGCATTTTTCTGTAGAATTCTATGTGTTAAATTTCATGGGCCAAATGAGCCTCAACAGTCAATGCCAAAAATGTCATACATGGGTATTAAAACAATATGAAAGGATACTATCTCAGAAATCTTTATCTGTTTAATTCCATGGTAATCTCTAAACATTTTTCCCTCTTTAAAAAAGTAAAGAAGAAAAAAATTTTAAAAAGTATTAAACATGTTAGAAAACCTGTTTCAAGCACAGGTGCTAGTCAGTATTGGATCATGCACTTAATTAAGACAAGTAAGTCTAATTCAGAGCAGCTGTTCCTAACATTAGTTGTAGCTTGAAGCTTCAAGTCTAGCATTTTGAACACACTTAGACTGAGTTTTCTGTCAAGAAGGGCTATTCTTTAGAAAACATTGGACTTTCTTCTGAAAGATAGGGTAACGCTGGCAAAGTTTTCCTCTACCTCCAAAACACATGGTTAAAAATATATCTTAGGAGTTTATAATTTTGCCAAAAATTGTTGCAATAATAAAGCTTTTCTGTCTCATACATTCTGTCTCATACTAATACCACAAATATCCAAAAAGGTCTGGTTAGGTAGAAGGCCCAGAGTTTCTGGTCTCTGTTTGGGAGATCGCTCTGGAACAGATCAAATGAGGAGTGCAGCTTTTCTTCATGGTGGTGCTGGTATGAGGCATAGGAATTTCTGGCTAATGTGACAAGAAAGCTAAGTGGTATAATAAAATTGAATGGGGAAGAATAATGTCAGGGTTGATTTAAGGAATTCAATGCAGAAAAACCCAATGTACTGCTTACACAGCTTCTCCTTAGCTCCCTGAGGTCTTGCTGCAGCTTTGGATTTATCTTTTTTGTCTCTTTGCCTGGAAAAACCTGAAGTCCAAAATTTGAGTTGAGTTTCATAAACTATGCAGACTTTAAAACAAAATAATATAAAAGACGGATGAAAATGTATTATTAATAAAAAATAAATAAAGAGAAAGTAATTTTCAGAAGGGGCAGGGGGGATAGAAGCTGTGCAGGCTTGCAGAGCTCTCCAGGCAGTGTGGTGTGCTCAGCTCTTTGAGCAGTGGGCAGAAGTGTTGGGTGCTTTGAGGGCCATCTGACAGGACCTGACTCTTGTCAGCTGGCAGGGCTGTGTGTGTGCACCCACAGTGACACTCTTCTTTCTGTAAGGTTTGGGCCTCTCACCCATTCTCCAGAGCCTTTCTCTGTGGCTGCACTGTGGGAAGGCTCAGATGCTATTAGACATCAGTGGGGTCTCATGATGCTACACATCTACAGGAACAATTATCATTTATGGAATAGTGCAGACTTTCTTAAGAAGATGACCAGTTTTAGAGTAGGATGAACTTTTGCTTGCCATTCAGTACCATACCCCTAGGGAAAAAAAAAAAAAAGAAGAAAACCAGTGAAATACTTTGGAAAAGACAGACCTTGACAAATGACAAAGCTTTGTTCAATTACAAACAGTAAAAAAGCAGCTAGCCTTCTCAAACCAAGCCCCCAAAAATGCCCCTGGCAGTGGAGATGAGAGTAGCATAAGCAAGATTTAGGAAAGAAAACAAAATGGTAGTGAAAGAGTTTTTTTGCTTTTTATGTTTAAAAAAGAAAGAGTGGACTGGTGGGACACACCAGACCTTTCCCCATGTGCTCATTAAGCACGTCTGTGTGCTGTGTCCCAGGGTAAACAGCTGGGTGGCCTGCAGCTTGAACAGCCTTTTGGGCTCTGAGCATTACTTGGAATGTGTCTTATGGGAAATATAGTCAAGTAGAGCTGCAAGAACACTTTATCTTGCTAGATTTAACAGTTGCAATTAACGAATTTCCAGCTTAGATCCAAGTAAGACAGCCAAGGGCTGGTTGTCCCCCATCAGCCTGTTCCTTTGTCCAAGATGAGCAGGCACCACATCTGCTGGCTGGGCTTTGGTGCTGGGGGTCTCGGGAGGTCTCCCCAGCGCCTTGGCACAGCCTTGTGCCATGGCTGTGCTGGGCAGGGCCGGGGCTGTTGCTTCAGTTGTGCCAATAGCAAGTGATGCAGCACATTTCTCCCTTATCTCTGGGCCTGTTGCTTTCTGAAGGAGGTCTATCTTGTTCCCATTCCAGACTCACAAGCTCCTTGTAGCAGCTGCTCTGGGATTGTTTTATCTCCCCCAAATAATCTCTCTTTTGATGAAGTATGACCCCTTGATAGAAGCAGCAGTTTCATTCCTCGCACTGTCCCCTGTGACCTGTGGCTGCTCTGCTGATTCATCACCATATATTATATGAGACAATGGTTTCCATGTTTAAGCCAGTAATTAGCCTTTTTGCCATAAATCTGAGTTTGATTTCATTTTCAACTTCACCATGCAGCCAAGACATTTCTCATGTGTTCTCCTCTTCCTCAAAAGAACTTGTATTTATTTTTTTTCTTAGAGAGGATGGTGAGAGAAATGAATTGGACAAGGTGTTTATGAGACATGCCAGTCTAAAAAATGCAGTGTTTTACATTGTTTGAATATTGTTTGATTTACTACTTTATTTACTACATAGCAGTTGAAAAACAACCTGACCCATCAACCCTGGGAGTATTTTTTATATAGTTGTGAAAAGATGGGTGCCTTTGGCTCTATCTGGAAGACTATCTGGCTGTTCTCAGAGTTGTATAGCTTGAAGATTATAAGCAGAAGATCTCTGCACAGGGAAAGCCATCTGCTGTCACACTTGGCAGAAAGCAGAGACCTGCAAAAAGCGGGAAAGAGGAGAGGGAACAAAGGAGGTATTTTCATAGTCCATATTTAAATGTTCCTTAGAAGTCGTAGCTAGGTGGTTATCTCATTAGAGCAGCAGCCAGTTTTATCCACTTACCACTTTACCAGGACTAAAAGTCTTACAAATGTTTTTTATATATATTATCAGCCAAATACAAGGCTTCAAAGTTTTTCATTGTTTTATAGAGCTAATCATCTCATTAAAAAGGTCTCATACTAACCAGTTAAGCCAATTCTGATAAGCTTCCAAAGTCTTAGATGACATTTCAGATAATATAGTGTAATTTGACATTGAGCTGTGGGAATTTAACTGGGGGAGAAACCTTCAAACTAGCAATTTAGCCAGGGCTAGGAGTAATTGTAATTACAGATTTTCAGGCTGAGCTATGTGAATCATCCCAGAAAGATACAGGGCAGAGCTGGGAGTCTGCTTCTAGCAAGTCATGTGCATGAAAAAGGAAAAATTAGGAGCTGTCTGCTGCCCTGGTTTTCTGCAAGAGGTGATGAGAGGTGTCTGGAAAACTTTTGACTGTGTCAACGTGCAGACAGTGATAGGAACTGGACACTGGCTTGTGACCACTTGCAAGCAGGCAATGCTACAGATAACAGTTTTTTGGCTACATCTCTGGATGTAAGGGGAAAGAAGAGACAGAGGCATGCTTTCTGTGGTGGGGCACAGTGTTGCATGGAGCTAAACCTGAAGAAAATCATCAGTGGAGAATGGAAAATGCAAAAACCATCTCAGGGAATGACTGGACCAAGCTGCATGCTCTAAGGAGGTTGGCCTGAGGTAGATTTCTCATTTCTTTTGAGCAACATTTAGAATCAGTGACATCCAGAGATCTGGGGCCAGGTACAGCCCGACTCCATTAATTTTTTTTATTGGCAAGACATGTATATGTGGCCCTTTAGGGCATGGTCCAGTGGTGGACTTGGCAGGGTTGTATTTATGGCTGGACTCAATGATCTTAGAGGTCTTGTCCAACTTCAGTGATTCTATTATTAAAGGAAAAGAAGACAAACAAGTGACTTAACTCCGTTATGAAGATCATCACTTAAAGGATTTTTCTAGCAGGCATTATCTTGACAACAGATTTATGCTGATAATAAAAGAGACTCTGTGGAATCTTTGTTCCTCACTTAAGAGGGAAGGAGGGAAAGGGGAGAACACCATGTTGGAACTTTTGTGAGCAGCTATAGAGTAAGAAGAAGAAGAAAATATTTGGCTACAAAAGCTGTTACAAAGCACACCATGGCACTCCATATCTATCATACGTGCAAATTTGCTGTTGATATATATGGAGAGGGTGATGACGCTTTGTGAATGGAAACCCGATATTCTTCTGGCTGGTGAAAGAATAAGAAAAATCTGAGAAAAGTCATGAATACCAGTAGCTGTGAATGTCATGTTTTAGATTATATTTAAATCTGTCTTTCCATTTGCTGTGTTCACAATGCTCAAGACACAGAAGTTAATCACAGATTGTGCTGCTATTTTTGTCTTTTTCTAAGATAATAGTGTTTATTAGCTATGATGTAAGGCATATAAACTCTCATGTGAACCTTCTGATGCTAGTTTACCTCTTTAGCCCTCAGTAAATTGCCACGTGGGTAGTTTTATTGGGTTTATCTGCACATAATTGCTGGCAATCCATCCACTCCCTATCATCATACTTTTTTTCAAGGCAGTGCAGAAAATAGCTCACAGGATTCTTCTCAACTGATCTTTTAAATCAGCTGTTTCCAACTCTTGCTGTTATTCTGGTCTTAAAACCCAGGGTCTCTTTATGGCTCTCTGCTGGTTGAATTTCTGTTATGGTTTCTATATTCTCCAAAAATTTAATCAGTTTTCTTCAAAGCAGTGGAATTTCAGTGGATAACTCTGCCATGTCTAGCTCATCCTGCCTTGCTGCAACTTTATTTTCCCTAAATGTGAAAGTTCTTGATTGTGGGAGTCATAGCGCCAAATTCATCATTAAATAAACAATTTTAGTTGATAATTAGCCTTCCTGTTGATAATGCAGATATACTTCTTGCATGTGAACCCATGTCAGGTTCTACAGGGCTGTAGCAGTCAGGTTATTTCTGTTTGAAAATGGCACGTCTTGTCAACCAGCTTGATCTTCTGAAACACAGCAGCAGTCATCCCAATCTGGGAGCTCACAACCTATAGCCAAAAATCCAAGTTACTTCTGGCTCTTCAAGGGCAGGCAGAAGAATAGAATGAGACATTTCTAATCGTGAAATGCTTCTGCATGACCACAGTCTGACTTCTGCATTTGCCAAACATTTCCTTTGCAGCAACATTTCATTTTTGGGTAACATTCCATTTCAGTTAACCTTGCTGGTCAGCATCTTGGGTCTCTTATTTCATGAAATAAAACTTAGCACAAGTTACAGCTACTAAACAGGGAGAGAGGAAAAAGAGTAACTTCTGTTTACATGAATTGGACTATTATCTCTTTTACAAAAAGAGGAATTTAGCATTCAGCTTTACAAATATGGTAACAATTATTTGTAATCATGAAACTGATTTGAAATGCTTACTGAGTGGTAGATGGTTTCATATTCATTGCCTTTATTGTCCTGTCTCACCCGTGAATCAAAGCAGAATTTCAGGGCTGTCTTTTCTGCCTGGTTCATTATCTACAGACTGTGGCATATCAAGAGAATATGCTTACTTTCATGTAAAGTATAAAGAAATCAAACATCAAGCTGTTTCCATTTTGAGGATTTAAAAACAGGACCTAATTCTTAGTTTTTTCTCTTTTTATTTTTTTCTTGCAAAGTATTTTACAACATTAATCAGGATTTCTGATAAGCAGCATTGCTACTGATATTGCCAGACACGACTGATGAAAAGTAACGCTGAATTGTTCATTAGATTTGGTTCAGATAATTTCTGTGTGAGAAATGTATTTATGAAAGACTGGCTTTCCCCAGAAAATGGTTCATATTTTGGAAATATTTTGGTGTGCCTGGACATGATCAAGTTTCTTGTCACAGAGGTTGTAGTGGTGTGCCATCAAGGGAGAAGTTAATTCTTATCTGAAGTAGAGCATATGGTTTCTTAAATAGAGAGAAAGGTTTATACTGGTAGTGCCTACTGCATTTCCTGACTACTGTGGCAGAAATCTCCTCAAAGAATCCCAGCAAGTTAGCAAACCATGAACCCCAAGCTCTCTCCTCTCTCCACTCTTATACTGTCAATCCTTAATCAAGCTGTGCTTCTTCAAGTGTTTTCCCATTTGATATTCTAGGAATTTCTCCCCACTTTCTATCAAGCTAACTGGTCTACGGTTTCCTGTTGTGTCTCCAGGCACTTTTAAAAGAACTTTGTTATGTTAGCCACTTTCCAGTCCCCAGGGGTCTCCTCTGAACTGAATGAGCTTGTGAATGTGCCTGCTAATTCCTTGGTTTCTCTCTCCACTTCCTTAGCAAGTTGGGATATTTGTCTGGCCATGGTTTTTAAGACTGCCTAAGCATTTTTGTAAAACCACTACCATTAGAGACCTAACAACAAAAAAAATCTTTCTCCTTCAACAGCAATCTCCTCACCTCTTTATAGAAGAGGCAAGCACAATAGTGAAGAATGCTTCACTTTTATTTTGTTTTTACCTCATATTATTAAAAAGGATTTGCATTCCCTTGTCCCTGTTCAGTGCACAGTAAATCTGCTGTGAGTGAGGAAGGAGTAGAGTAGATAGAATAAGCACAATCATCTCATTATCCATCTATAACAGTAGTTTTCACTGTGCCTAGTGGTGCTCACATTTTGTTTTCCTTGTTGTGAATGCGATATGCTGTGAGGCAGGGGTGATTAGTGACATTCTCAGTCATCCCAGCCACCTCTCTGCCACAGAGCCGTGGTTCCACCTGCTCAACTGTGCCTGTCACACCCAGGCTCGCCCCTGCCTGGGAAGGGCAAGGCAGTCCAGGGCCCTTTCAGTGATGAGCTGGGACAAGGCCAAGCCCTTTGTGGGAGACTGGGCTGATAGTCACACTATGGGGTAGCCTGTCTAATCCACTGATACAGACTTGTTCTTTAAAGTTCTATTTTTAAAATTTTACTTAAGCTTATGAATATTTTGTTGCATTTTTTATTGTCACTTTGAGACTAATTAGATGTTTCATCTTTTCATGGATAACCTTTTCCTCTTTATGCTCTATGAAAAGTACAACTTACCAATGTAAATATCAAAGTTATAATGCAAAAATAAAAGTTATGGTTGCTTATGAGAAGTGTACTGGCATAAGTGCACTGTCATGGGTTCTCACGATAAACACCTGAGCATTATTTTAGATAGAAATTTGAGGGAAGTAATATATTGGTGAGAAACAACTGGTGAGACGGAGTAAATATAATCTGCCTAATACAGGCAAAATCTGTTTGATTTTCTGAACTCCATTTAGATGTAAGGGAAAAATATATGCTCATATGTGGTTATGGGCAAGATATCCTGAAGTATGGATTGTTTTCTATTAGCTATTTCTCACACACATTAAAAGCTGTCAATTGTTATGTGTTTTTCTTACTGATACTTGAACAATTATACTTCTGTTATATGACAACATTAATTCTTGCAAAAACATATTCCATATCTTTATTAATCAAAGAGACAGGGGAATAAATCTAAATTTTCTTAATTAATTGATGCTAAAATGAAAGGATGAAACATACCAGAAAGACAAAGAAATAATGAAACAGTATCTACAGATAATCAAACGATATTCCATAAATACAAAAACTAAGTTCCTCTTGGAAACATGCAAGTGATATGTTTGCAGAAAAATTTTGAAAAGCAGAATTTCCTGCAATACTGAAGAGGGAAAAGACAAAAGGGGTGCAGTTATAAACAGAGGATTCTGTGTAACTCTCCAGCGAGAACCTGGATCAGAGAAAGCACTTTGAGTTTTGCTCAGTATATCTAAAAGCACTCCACCACAGAAGGAACAAGTTTTCCATTCCTGCCTGTGGTGCAGCTACATCTGGAAAAGTGATCTAGGTTCTGAAAAATGCAATGTCTGGGAAAAAAAAATTAGAAATTGCATATGACTCTCATCTTATGCTTCCTTGTATATGTGCAGCTTTCTGAGAACATCTAAGAACTGAATCTAAATCTGCTTCTTGTCATTGTCTGGGCCTCAAAAAAACTTACGAATGTATCTTACTTGATTTAAAAATCTTTATGCTGCTTTAAAATCTGAACAGGATTGAGCGCATTCTAAATTTCTAACTTTTGTATTAGTTTTGGTTTTTTTCTTAATGGGGCAAATAGGCCACAAATATCTAATTCTGCACATTTTAAAGTGAGAGTCTTGCCTCCCATTCCCCTATCACCAGTGCAGGGAGAAGGCAGTAGGATAACAGGACACTAAGCCCCCAAATCCTTCTTTCAAAGCTCTGTTCTAGGTGCATCTCATGCTGGAGGCCCCTGTGCAGGCTGGCTCCTCTCCTCTCCCTTCTGGGGTACCTGCCTGCAGGACACCCTCTGCCCCCGGCTGCTCCCTTCGCCCTGTCCCTGATGTCACACCAGTGTCACTGCAGCCGTAGCCAGCAGCAGGCGCAGAGCCTCTGCAGCCCTGGCAGAGAGCCCAGCCTGGGTTCCAGCTGGGTTAATTTTTTAATTTCTCTGATTGTTCATGCTTTACTCAACTGTCCTTTGCAGCAAGGATGTGGCCCCAGAGCTGCCAAGTGAAAAGCCCTGACAGCCCCATTTAAGCACACTTTACATGATTTCAGGCAAAGGGAGTTTGAGTACTGCTTGCTGTAAATGACAAGATTTCCACTTACTGCAAATGCATCCCTACAACCCATGAGAACTCAATTTATCATTTCACTTTACCAAAACAAACTGTGAATTGGCCTTGAACTTTGAAAGGAAAATAACACTTAATAATTAAACCAGTTAGATTGTTATGTATCAACAGGATTGCTCTTCTTTTTTTTATTAGTACTTACAAGTGGATGTTTTTCTTTACTTCTTTCACCTGGATTCCTTGATTTCCCAGTTTAGTATTAAAAAAAGTAAATAAATCTGGTGTAAAGGTTGGAAGATGTTGCAGTGCTCCCTCTGCAATAACCGGATGTCCATTTGAACTTAGAATGGAACACAGTACCTCAGCTGATGGCCTTTCATCAGTTTATGATGTGAAAAACCTTGCCAGAGATGAAGTATCAATGCATCAGCCAGAGAAAATATTATTTTGTTTGGGTTTTTTTTTTGGTCATTTATGCCTGACTTTTTCCACTGATGGATTTCTGACTCTTTGCCAGCTCATATAGTAAACAGCCAAACACCATAACAAAAGAATTGTCTCTTGTTGAAGGTTTAGGAAAGACAAATGCTTAAAGTTTATCTAAGCAGGGAGTAAGAGACAGAAGTTAGTATCTACTCAGTCTGAAGTTAAGTTTAAAATAAGAACATTCAAAATCCCACTGGGGGCAGTAGGATATAGAGGAGAAAGTATCTGAGGTTGATAATTAGGGAGGACATGCCCATTGAGACTACCAGTCATTTTCAGCAAATATACTGAGCACTTTATTTGTGTCCAAATGTAGTATAACTCTAGTTATGGAAAGCCTGTACAAGTTTGATTTATCCAGAGTGGAAATGGGACAAAGAAAAATTGGAGTGGAGGGCAGAACACTGAGGGAAAAGTAGACTAAGGATATGGATACATGAAAGCCTGGTGAAATAATAAGGAAAAATGATGGAATTTGAACTTTCTAGAACTGTTGAACTTGGGTTTACAAATATCTGCAAAGTGTAGACAGAGTGGTGAATCTCAGGTGGAGGGGATGGCAGAAAGTGCTGGTCATTCCCTGCAAAGTAGCACCCTCAATGTGGGTACTACATTTCATAAATGCCCCTAATTCTCTTAGCATGAGGTTAACTAACTCAGTTTATATCATTCTGTGGCCTTCAGCTGAGATACCCATGTGTTATTTATAATGTTGTAAAGGTTGGTGCCCACAGGAGCCTCTTAGAAACATTTATACGTTTAAGTCTCTTGGGTACAGAGACCTTAGGGCAACAGTGTCTTCCATTCATTTATTTTAGCATCAAAAGGTTGGTAGCACAATTTTAGTGTTGCTGAAGAGTGCACAAGGTTTCATCAGCTTCACAGGACTATCGATGTAGTGCATTGTTTCTCATTTAAGTAAAATACTGTCAGCGATGAGAACAAATGAAAGCAAAGAGCAAGTTATAAACTATCTTGTAACTGAGTTGTACATGCTATCAGTGATTTTGAAAGTAAATTTGACATATGAATTCTGTTAAATTACTTAATCTGTACAAGTATTTTTATCTGTTAAAGTTTTACTACTTCTCTGCTTTTCAGTTTGAGGGGTTTTTAGCCATGTGTATTTGAAACTCTGTTCTCAACACTTAAGTGTAGATATTTGCCCATTTTATTTGGTTTAATTCCTTAAACTAACTTCAGAATGTCTTTTCAAACCTGTTGACTTTGTCCCAACTCCAGGAAAATGAATGCTTTCTTTGTAATCCCACTATTGTGCCGATTGGAGAAGTAATTGAGACCTCTCATGGGCAATAGACCAGCCATTTTACATACCTCTCTTATCTATGTAAACATTTCCTGATCTGCTTTCTTCTCCATCCCTTGGGGTCAATAACAGTTCCTTAAGATCTCTTTATTTTAAAATAGTCAGATCCCTCCCTCCCTCCCTCCCTTCCAAAATTGTGAGCAGAATTAATGAATATTTTCTTTACTGTTCATTTTTCACTCCCTTCCTTTTCCTTTTATTGTACCCTGCTCTCCCACTCATAGGAACACTTGTGGGTTTGTTTTTTTTTTTCTGTTGGAGCTGGGCAACCCCTACCTTTAATTTTTGTAACCTGCAAGTATTTCTTTTGCTTTCATAATGATTTTTTCATTGCTATTTTTGGTCTTTATTTCCCCTCTTGAATGTTTCAGAGAATAACTGTAAAAAACAATTGAAGATGTTGTCATAATCCATCAAGTTACTCTCTTCTCAATAGGCATTTGAGACTAATGTTCTTTCTGCCATGCTAAGGATGGACAGGTGGCACATGACTTTGACTCCTGACTAATAAATCTGGGCACACAGTTGATTATCAGCAAGGTCTAGGTGACAGTAGTCTGACGCTGTTGATGAGTAAAATGGTTATCATACCACGCTGTGTGCAAAAGTTTCTGAACTGACCTAGATAAAAAAATTTTGACTAAGATAAATTTATGAGTTATTAGTTCAGCCTGTGGATTTTTTTGGGGGGATTTGTCATTCTTGAAGGTGTCATCAATTTAAGTTCTGATCATTTTCATGGCTCTGGGCAGAGCACTTCTCTGCCTGCGCTCAGCTCCACACCTCCAGCACCTGATGGTGAAACTCATGAGGTTTTCAATGAGCTCTGCTGGTTTGCCACTTCTCCCCCTCCTAATTGCTTGCTTTTTATATATGGGTATAATTTAGAATGCTGAGGGGTTTAGGAAAGCATGAAATCTCGTGGCCAGCTTCTTCTAGTCCTGGTGTCATCAGGAGCGCACCAGTGGCTCCAGCTGTGTGGAGGAAGCTGCAGGTAGAGCATCAAAGAACAGTATCTCCTGGGAACTTGACAGTCTTTCTGCTTCTCCTATTGCCACTGCCATGCTTCTGAGTATGGTTCAGACTATTAATGCACTAGATTAAAATAGATCAGAGTTTGCCCCTTTTATTGGGGCTTGTAAATCATGTTAATGGTTGTAACAATGAAATAGCTCTCCTCCTGCAGAATTTTCTGTTGAAAACTATGCTGAGGCTGCTGTGTTACTGATACTTTCCTGGATCCCAGATGCTTTCACCAAGAATAAAATGGTCAAGTCATTTACATCTATTGATCGGGTCACATTTTATATGAAACATCATAACATTTATGATCCCCATTTAGTTAATTATAGATTTTATTAAAACAGTTAGAAAGTTGTTAAAGTATATTCTGAACTTCTTACAGACATTGAATTTTAAGGCAATAGAGTTGATGGCTTCTACAGCTTTCCAGTCTTAAAGCAGCACATTGAATTGAGAGATGAGCTGGATGAGACAGTGCCTTGAGCTGGTTTCTGTTGACATTGAGCTGTATTATGTGGGTGTAAATGCTGCCACATCTGAGCTTTACACCTGTGCCATGCAGGTTTGAATAACTGCAAAAGCTGTGGAGGAGCTTCAGCCTGCAGACCTTTGTAAGAATTGCATTAACCACCTCAGGAAGTTTTTCTTCAAATTCTCTCATTTTAAGCACCTACATCATTACTTCTTGTTCTTGTGTGTATATATAGATAATTTTTCTTGGTTGCAATTTTTAATTGCCAGTTCAACTGACTGCAGGACTACCAAATCATAATTAAGCAATTTTTTTCAGCATTTTTATTCAGGCAGGAAATAATACTGGGTTGTTAAGAGCATTAGAAAAGTTTCTCTCATCAGCCATGAGCTTTAAATTTGCGTTTATATCTCTGTGTGATGCTGGTGTGTTTTCATAGGGTGCTTTTTATGCCCCACTCTAAAAAAAAAAACCTGTGAGGGCTATCACTAGTGGAAGAGACATTGTATTAAGTTTTGCTTCAAATTTATAGTGAGCAGGAAAAGACTTTGCAGTTCTGCTAGAGAAAGATTGTGGGAAGCTGTCAGGGTTACAAAGACCTAAGATAAACCTAATGGCTCAGCCATGCAAGTGCTAAAGGGCAGGACAACTGAAAAAGGAGAAATGTGCATTCAGTCCTCAATAGCTTTCATGCCAAAAGCTGTAAGATTCATTCTCTAATTCTTTGGTTTTGTTTCCTAGTTTTTTATCCTTATTGCACTGTAATAAAGCTGAGAGTTTCTTCATCATACAATGTTTAGGTTTCAGTATATCTAAATTTCTTTCGTTACTCACCCTAACTTTTTCTAAGGATTCCAATATATTAAACAAAATTTGCACTTACAGAAAGTTATGCTGGTTTGTGCCTCAGGTACTTTATACTGATATCTTTAATGACTTTCTCAACAATTTTCTTAAGTACTTAAGTGAGGATCATGAGTTTATAATTCCCTGGATCATCCTTATCATCTTTACAAGAACATTGACTATCTTCAGATTCTTCTTATTATAGCTGTAATGATAAATTAAATCACATTTACTTGGTGGTTGTTTTTTTCCTGGGAAGTAATTCAGGTAATAAGAATAGAACGTTAGTTGGAAAGGACTTAGCATGAGCATCTAATCTAGTCCAACTGACCAATTCAAATTTGCTGCATTCCATTGTAAAATCAGTTATTTCTTCAACTGCCGTTCAGTTTTGCATCAAATGTAGAATAACTAGGAGAAATGCTGTGACTATAAAGCTGAAATTCTGATTTATTCAGTCATTAACAAAAAAAAGCCCCATGCCATTTCAATGATAATAGAATGAAAATCCAACTGGTGTTTTCTTTCTCAAACTTGTTTTCCATAGAGATTGCTGCTCTTAGGCAAGCACCTATTTAAACCTTTGAAATGTATAATCTTAACTTCATACAGCTCTAGGAACCTAAATTTGTTAATGTTTCATCCCTACTTGAAAAGTATTACAATTTAAGTTTCAGTAATATAAAAAGCATTTGTGGAGCAAATACTAGGAAAATATCTTTCTGGGAATGATGTTACAGGTATGAAATAAGGTTTAGGGGTTTTTTTATTATTATCATCAAAGCTTTTCTTTACTGCTGCTTTTCAGACTGTTAATAAAAGAACTTGATATAAATCTTATGACACATAGCAGTAGGTGGTCAAAAATCATTCCAATGTATTTCTTCTATGTGCAATTAAGAAAAAAGGAAATCAAACATTCCAGCTGCAGTCATAGACTAGTTAACCTCGAGAAAGAGGTCTGATTATTGAAAGCAAAACCAATCAAAGTTGTAAACTTTGTGTGATAATGAATGCTGATATACTTGTGTAACATTAATAGTCCAAAACCATTAAATAGCATTACTGCTTGAGGATTGTCTAGGTAGGATTGACCTTGGGACAGCATGGCATACAAAGGCTCATTTTCACTTTTTCCTATTTCACATTGGTCAAACTTGCAATACGTGTCTCGTTTGTGTTTCCCCTTAGACTTCTGTCAGACCTGGTGGTTTTACTGAAGCTTTTATTCATTTAATTAGGGTACTATGTCCCAACAGTGGCTCATAAAAAGCACCAGAAGAGATGGAGAAAACATCCCCCATGCATTGTAGAGCAAATGTGCCAGAACTTTTCTAGGGCACTGGTGTGAGCTGGTGTCCCTTGCGAGGCAGAGGATGGAGTGGCCTCAGCACAAATGGCTCCTGGTTTCTATGAGTCTGGGTAATACCTGCTGCTTTCTCTGCTGCCAGGGGCAACTCTTCCCAAAAAGCTGTGTCTGGCATGGGGTTTTGCTGAACAGCAGAGAGCCACCACACTCTGCAGGACCTGGTAAGGGCTAAGAAACCTCTCTTGCTTGCAAAGTCCCTCTAACTGCATCCCTCTGAACTCTGACCCATGAGCATATAACATGTAAGCCCATCAAAGCCTGTCTCAGTTCTTGAAAGGACATAAAAAAGAGACAGAGGACTACTTGTTTGTGAACACAGGCAAATATGAAGGCAGTCAGCATCATGAGCTGCAGTTGATATTTTAGGTGACTATCCATCATCCTCTTTAGGATGAAATGAATATCTACTAAAACAAAAAACACCAAACAAAAATGAAACAAAAAAAATTGACCCTCTGACCCTTTGCTTATGGCTTAGCTAGAGCTGGGTTTATTTTATTTACTTGGGTTTTTTTATTACTGTATTTATGCTATGATTCTTTTATGCAAGCAGCATCTTATTGTGAAAGTCCTATATTTTGAATAAGTGTTGACCTAAAATAATACTGAAGTTTTGATTTATTTCTTATGGTTCTTTTTCAAGTGCTGTATAGCACATTTTGGTATTCATTTACCTTTACATTCTTTTTTGAGCCACTGGCTCTGTAGCTGACGGATGAGAATCAAATGAAGTGTGCTAAGTGTTGTTGCTGTAGGCTTCCATCTCCCTACATTTTGTGGTATGATTTATCCTGGTAATACATCATGTGCCTCATTTTCTTTTATTTATTTTATTTAGTGTTGTCACAAATAATATTGTTTGCCCATCTACCATTAGTACAAAGCAGTTGTAAGTTAATTAAATTAACAGAATCTGTGTAACTCAACTGTCCCAAATTTGATTAGGAATGTCAGTGTTGTACCAAGCCACTTAACTACAGATTCATTAATTAAGAGCTTTGAAGGATCTTCGCTAACTATAGTAAATTGTTGTGTGTAGTATTTGCAATTATTTTAATGAAATGGTTAAAAATGATTTTTTATATCTCAATCATGGTTGTTATTTTATGTCTCTAAAACTGATAGTTTTAGAAACTGTTTTGTTCTGAGTTACTGGCATGCATCCACCTAAATGCCTCTCCTCCCTCTCTTCCTGAAGTGGGATGTCTTGTGAGTAGGAGGTATTGAAAGATAATCTTAAACTGCCTTAAATACTAGGACTTATTGATCCCCCTCATTATTATTTTGGGTATTAATTTCAGGTGGTTTTTACTACTAATTGTTGTGCATAAGGTGTTTAATTACTTTTCCCACTCTTGGTGCAGCACTTGCATTGCAGTGTAATGTGATAACATAATACTGAAGTGTATACTTGACCCAAATCCAAGATGCAGTAACTCTGGGAGAGTGAGGAGAATTCTTATGTGTTAGTCAGAGTTAGTAAGAAGACAACAAAAACTACTATTCATGTGGAATGTAGTTTAAAACAGTGGTACACTCAGATATAGGAAGTTAATACCATAGTATAGTATTTTAATGGCACATAAAATATCTGATACATATTGAGACTCATGTCCTTGCAGTAAAAGCTGAACAAAGGTTAAAAATGACACAGGGAGATTCTGAAATGCATATGCCGGGAAGTGGCTGAGCTAGATATAAAACACTCAAATGTTCTGGACTAGCAATCATGTTGAAAAATGAGTAGTTGAAAGAGCACAGTGGACACACAAGAAAAGTAGGCAAAGGTTGATAAAAAAGCACGGAAGGTTGATAAAAGTGGGGAAACAATGATAACCGAGAGGTGGAAAATACCATTGACAAAGCAGAAGTTCATTAATGTAGAGGTATGTTCCTTGGAACTAAGAACCATATGGATACAAAAAGATTTAGCAACATCTGAACCAAGGTCTTTTTGTGCTATGGATGGCCAAGGGTGGTGATGACTATCTAAAAATCCCCAAGAATGATTCATAATCCCACTTCCTTATGTCAGATTGGTAGGGTAATGTATGTTAGGAGTCGTACCAAAGGCAAAATGAAAATACAATACTTCAGCTGAACAAATCTATCATCAATGTTATAAAAACTTTTTTTTCACCCCTGAGTTTTTTTCCTCCAATTAAATTGTCAGTTTAAACCGTTTGGGGATAGACTTCAGCACTTGTTCTGGGCAGTTTGAATATGAGCTCCAAATACACCACCTTGCTGTAGTTGTAATGCTTTTTCCTCCTATCTGAATGTGTTAATTGAACCCAGAGGATATTGGTACATGTAGGTCGTAAATAGCACATGCAAATAAAACTGCATTCAGCACTGTTGCATAATGGAATATTAATTATTTTATTATGGTTTATTTAATTTTTTTAAAACACTGAAGTTTCTGAATTCCATAAAGTTCTGATTTTGGCTTCCAATAGAAATAGGAGTATTCTTTATTTCTTTTGAATTATCTTAGCAGAATTGTGGAATCATTAAGGTTAGAAAAGACCTGCCAGATTAAGTCCAGCCTTTGACCTAATACTATCATGCCCATAGCTGGGTAAAATCAGTATTAACTTTACGTGATTTTGAACTGATTTTCTATTTTTGTCTTTCTCCATAAAAGGTTTGAGAATCAAAAGCAACTACAAAATTTATGAAAGCCACAGCACAGCAAGCAGAGGTGCTTGCTCCTTGACAGAGCACTAACAGCTCTGCTGTATGGATGGTGTACGGGAAGTTTTGGCTTTCAACAGTACAGCAACAGGTGAGGGTGAAAAGACACAAAGAAACACAACTATATTCACAAAAAGTATCTTGGCAAATTTGAAGTCCTTTTGGTAATGGTTTATAATCAATCCTGATTTTGAACTGCTGTTTGATGTGTTTCCATCTACTTGGCTGGATATCTATGTGTGTGTTTGCATGTGTGTGTATATGTATTTTGTGTGCTCTAGAAAGCATCTGCATTATGTAATATAATGACAGACTGAAGGTAAATTACTAGAAGGAAAAAGGCTGCCTTTATTACCCTGTGTATGGCTGAAACAAGTTCTGATGAGGTAATGCTGGGCATGATGAGCTCTTTCTCTCAAGACAAGTTTAAGGTCTCAAGAAGGGTTTCTCTTTTATAGAGAGTAACTCCAGTTCCACAACCCATTATGTAAAAGTGAGGTTTTTGCTCTATAACAGTATGGAGCAATATTGTAAAACTGATCTTGAGTAAAACAGAAATGGTTTTTAACAGATTTCCCTGACTTTGTACAAACTGTATGTTCATAACAGGCAATATTTTCCCTATGATATAAATTTCCCAGCACATATGTAATGAATCATACCATTTACATAATTTCTTAAAAAAATAAAAAAGAGAAAAAATTAGTTTTAGGGTCTAAGATTTAGATTTTTGTTCAGCCACTTGGCATATTTCTGTGCAGAATACAAGACAAAATTTAATTTTACTTTGTATGGCTTGCTAATGAACCCTACATGAAAGATTTTAATGCCACCTTGTACTAAATATATGATATCTGAAAACACTGAATACCATAAAATACCTTGCTGAAAATAGTTAGAGAATTAAAATGCATGCTCAGCAGGCTAACACTAAAGCACAATTTTCTTTACAGGCACTGAAGTCTTATGCATAACACCCCCAATACAGCTCTAATACAGTCTCTGCCACCTATGGTTCATCAAGATAGAGGTCAAGGTATAGAACCATTTAACTTAAATTCTTACTCCAAGTTATTAGCTAGAAAAAGAAAAGAAGGAAATGTGCAATGGAGATGTGTTCTACATGACCAGCATAAAATAAATTTTTACTTATAAGTGGCAATAGGTAAAACAGAAAAGGAGAGTATCTTACAACATATAAAACATTAGATAGTTTTAGCAGAGCTTCGGCTCTATTCCTTATAGCCTGCATGAAATAATTTATCTTAAGAAGGAAAAAAAAAGAGAGAGGAATTGTAAAGGGGAATGTGTGTATAAAGACAATCTACTAGTAATTACACATAAGGGTCTGCTAAGATTTTTTTGCATTAAAGTTTTACTTTCACTGGTTTCTTTGTGTGAATATTAAATGCACATCGCTCTCATCACACAGTTTTGTACAGTGTAATAGTGCAATACCTGACCCCTAAATTGCTTGCATTTTGTAACTACCTTACTTTCTATTTTTGTTATTGTATTATATAACTTTTCTTTACTTCTCTCCATAAGTAGAAAATTAAAAGAGTAGTGCGTATAATGAAGGATGGGGTAGTGAATGGAAACAGGAGCAATTATCCTTTTCTTGTGAACTTATAAATGAAGCTACTGTAAGATATGTATTTCAGACCAAAAATCTAAGTAATTTACATACAGGCAAAGCATCACAATTTCATCACCTTCTCTGCCTCTGCTCTTCCCCTACCTCCCATATAATCTTCCCTACCAAATTATCATTGTTGATAATGATATAGAGTTCTCTTTTACGCATACAGAGTTCTCTTCTAAAGAAAACTCTATACGTGACTGAAGTGATATTGTTGTCTACCATGAAAGCTGGAATAATAATTCCATTATAACTCTACAGTGCTGTATATCAGTAATACATTGGATATGGAAGGGGCCTGGCTGCAAGAGAAATACCCATGCTACACAATCCCCATTTCAAAACTGGCATTTTTTTGAACAGCTCATTGCCTCTACACAATCAGTTAAAAAGATCTTGTATTTATCACTCTGTTTCTACGCCCATTTTTAGTGAAATACTTGGTTAGGAGTGTATTCACTTATATGTGACTATGATGAGCTCTTACTGATCTGAGATGACTATTTGAGCTTTTATAGTGTCAGGCTCACCTAACAGACCAGAGTTTCCAGAGTAACTCCTGGACACTAAGAGGCATCTGTGTCTGAAGGCAGAAATCAGCTGCTGCTCTGGGGAAATGAAAAAGTTTCCTTGGGAGAAAGTTTTCCCATGTTTTTTTCCAATTTGCTCCCCAGTATATAGTAATATAGTAAGCACAGAGGAATTCAGGACACTGGGCATTCCAGACCTATAAAGAAAGCTCCTAAAAGGTTTCCTAGGTATGGAATTCCACATCCTCACAGAAGGATCGAGTAACTTGCCTTCATGGGAAGGTTAGGGTATGTGTGTGGTGCTTGTGCAGACATGCAGCATGTGTGTAAGGAAAGGCCGAAGGAGAGGCTCAGCAGTGAGAATCACTTCCAATCAAATGATTGGAAGGCAGATCTGATTTTATTTGAAACATGACCACTTTTTCGAGTTTATGAAAGTATCATAAGCTATAGAGTTGTAAGTAACATTCTGTAGTTTCTTACTTGTCTCAGTAAATATTTTGATGCAGAAGATCCTTTTTTTTTCCACACATGGGAATTTCCCAGGTACTTGTCACTGCACCATTTATCTAGAGAAAAAGGAAGAACAAGGTATTCGGGGTGGGAAGCCCATTTGGAATAAAGGAGGAAATCTGAAGAGATAGGTTGGCAATATTCCCTGATGGGTGCTGGAAGGGCTGATGTCAGGAGTACTTCCAGCTCCTGAATGTTACTGCTTCTCCTGTGTCACAGCAACAACAGGGTTCTGGCACAGACAAAATAGAACTCTCACCAGTTTTCTTCCCTGATAACATCCTAGCCTAAAAATCTGCTGTTTTGCTTGAAAGATGAACTTCTTTGCACCATTAGTGGAACACTGTCATTCATCAAATTGGGTTGGGAAAAATGAGTCCTATATGACTTCACACGCTTGTCCCTTTATGCAGTCACTCCCCTGCTCCTTCTGTCAGTCAGTGCAGGTCTGACAGATTGGTTATTCTGTGCCCATCACTCCAAGTTCTTCAGTGTGAGCTCTTGGTAACAGCTGATCATATCAAACCTCAGTGCCCAGTAAGTACAGTGCACTAGGCCTTTCTCTGGCCATCTGCACCAATGTGACTGTTACTCCATTGAGCTGTCATTTCAGTGGTATGAAGCCTGGCATTCTGGCTTAGAACTATTGCTGGGCTGAGAACAGTCAGGGGTTTGTTGCATTAGTCTCAGCCAGGAGTAACAAAAATTTTTCATTTTTACTGAATTGATAAAACTTGATCAAAATTGCCAAGCATGCACAGTTAAATGACAGAAATATAATTCCAGCCTGCACCCCAGTCCAGCAAGGGCTTATGAATGTATTTGTGTGCGCAGGGAGCAGTGTTTTCCTGGAGATGATTTGGCTTCCTTACGGCACAGAAAACAAAGCTTAACTCTAAGGCTTTGCAGAACCTGAGCTTTGGTGCTTTTTCACTCCTGAGACATAATTACAACCTTGCACTGTTGCAAGCTCAGTTACTGAAATCAAACTAAATGAAGACATGCTGCTAGAGCCTAAAGGAACCCAGTTGTCTGATTAGAGATGTTTTTGTCTGTCCTTAGGCAGTGATAGCCATAGGTATGAACTGTGCACACCAGACTTCCCTGCTCTATAATTCTGTAAGCAGATGTGCAAAGAGATGGATTGTTTGCAGTATTGTATTTGACACTATAAAGGCTATTGAGGTCAATATATATATTTATGTATATATGAGGTCTATATTTTTTTTGTATATATGAGGCATATTGAATAAATTGAAGGCAAAAGTTGACTAAAATCATATTCAGCAGAATATATTTTTGCTAGAAATTATTTTAATAGCTGTGATTTACTGAATGTGAGAGGTTTCCTTAAAAATATTTTGAATGATACATCAGGTCACTTGCCCTCATCATACCATGACTCATGTTTGATATTCTGCTATGATCTGTCAGTGTTATAAATTAGCTGATTATATCACTGTTTCACTTCTTAAATTTTAACTTCATTCTAGTTTTTGTCTTGCTTAGGAATAACAATGTAGAGAAACATCATCAAAGACTTTTTTTAAATCCTCCTTTTGATTCTTTTGATTCTGCGCTCACATCACTAGAATGCCAAGTACAGACTCTAAGTATGAGAGCAAAGTTTGTTTAAAATTGGAGAGAGTAGCTTCCCAAGACATGATACTTTTTGTTGTATAAATAGAGTTTTTCAGTGAAAAAAAGAGCAAACCACTCCCCCCCATGAAGTCAATGGGCAACTGCAAACTTGAAAACATTAGAAATGTAAAGGAGAGACAAAAATTAATGAGCTGAATCTCATCTGTTTGTCCTTTTGCTACACGTGGTAATGGCCACTTATCTGACTACCTGTGGATATGAACAGGTATTTGAAATGATGAAGAACCCTCCATTCCATGGTAATGACCATAACCCATGACATTTCTAACCTTACCAGCAGGTTAGAAACTATTTGTGTTCTCTTCCATTAAGAATTTTACCCCTTCTGACACATCTGTTTAGTTCTGTTTGAAAGGGAAAATCACATTAGTGTGACCAAAAACCCACAAGTAAAGACTGCCTTCTCCTAACTCATTTGCATATGTTTAAGTATTTATGAGCCACCTGCTGGGGATATGAGTTGGTTATCAATCTAATAACACCCAATGTTCCTTGAACTCTTTGTAAGCACCAAGGCACATATGCCTTAACACTAAATGAAACCAAGGAGCCGATAGTAAAATATTGAATATGTGATTTTTTTTTCTACAGTTCCTCAAAACTATCTGAGCAAAGTAAAGAATAAACAGTCTTTATGGATCTCAACCTGGAACAACTGTGTAATATTTTTCACTCAGCATGCTTTAACATTTTGCATCAGAAATGTCATTCTTCCTTTATAAGTAGGGCTACAATCTAGCTGTATTTTTAAGGCTTACAGCGGTTTTCATTTAAGCATTTCAATAGACTCACAAACACTTACCCATATTCTCTGGATTTTAAGAATTAATTTTGGTTGTGTTGTCCTTTCTTTACTTGTATTTTTGTGCTGTTGTTTTCAATTTCAAAGAGTAAGAGATATTGCTTGATGACAAAGGCTAAAGTTAATATTGTTGTATTTAATATCCCCTCAGTGCTTACAATGTAAAGACTGCAATCTAGGTAAAATTACTGTTGATGCTAGTGAATAAGTTATTCATAGTTTTGCAGAAGGAGTTGTGCTTCCAACTTGAATGCCTCACGAGTTGTTTATTTTACATCTTTGGATGTAAATTATCAGCTATTTTAATCTAGGAATATATCAGAAACAAAGCTGTAGGGCAGTCTGGTTTACTGCAGATTTGTCAAATTTACCGGTGTTCAGCTTATTTTCTCAAATTACATGGGTCAAAAAGCAAGAAGATTGTTTAGGATACATACAGAAAAAATATATTTAGAGATCTAATTTGGTTTCTGACCACTAATGACAAGTGGGGTCTGTCGTTCACCAAAATACTGTTACTGTTGTCCTTAGCAAGCAGCCTTTACTGTATGTAGGAAAAGTATTATGGATTCAAGGCATTATTTTGGTGCCCGGTAAATTCTCATATCCAAAAAGATGCTGATTGTGCTAAAAATAGGGCATTTTTCAGTGTATCATTAAAGTTGAATTTATATAGAGGTGCATCAGATTTTTGTGGTCCATATTTAGTAATAAATAACCTGGGACTGATATAGGAGAACATAGGAAAAAAAATACATTTCAAGCTATTTTTTTCAAGTTCTTATTGTTGGATTTTTTCCCCCATATTTTTAATTTCTGTAGTCCTGATGTTAGATTTCCCAAGTAATTTATTTATAATCTATCCATGGACTTGATTCTAATCTTCCTTGCTCCTAGCCTTGAATGCAAATAAATGCAGATGGCAAATAACTGAGAAGTTTTTATTGGAGTGACTGCTTAGTTTTTGCTACTTGACCCATTGTCCTCCAACAGATAAAAATGTCTTGGGAAAAAAACCCAAGGATGATGACAGATTCTAAAACCGTATGGAACAGATTTACATGTGTAGTGCTATATCACATCACAGCTTTGCAAATCTTGCTAATAGAATGGTGTTATCTAATTTCTGATATTTTTCTTAAGACCTGCAGAAGCATGGCTTGAATATAACACAAATTTAAATTCCTTCTATATTTAGCACAGGCCTGGCAAAAGTCAACCAGTAATAATCATAGAAATATGGATAGCTGACAGAAATTTTTCACAATCTAAAACTGGTAGTAACATGGTAGAACTTGCCATCTGACACAGAAGCATACAGAAATTCTCTGGGTAGCTTGATATCCAAAATTTCTCTGAAGTTTAAATTGTATTTACAGCCCTTATTAAAATATGCAAGAAGTTTTAATATATAAAAATTAGTAGCATTACTTTTCAGGGCTTTTTCTATATCCTCAAAACTGCAATAAAATAAAACTAGTTGAGCAAGTGGGAGAACAAATGCTGCATGTTTTCTGACAATCTTGGTTCTTAAATATCAATACTAATTTATTTTTTATATAGTTTTGTTTACATATAGATGAGAAAAAGTAAAAATATCTATCATCCACTGGAATAGGATGTACTTCAGATTTCTTTTGGCCTTTCAGAGAGTGAGTATGCTTTTGCAAAAGAAATAGAAATTTGGGAGTTCAGAATTCATTATATTAGTTATGCCTTAGTTCAGCAAAGCATTTGTTTGAGTACTATACTTCACTGATTACAGAAGAACTAAATTTAAGTAGTTAAGTGCTTTACAGAGTCAAACCACAGTTTCTTTAAATGCCAACAACCTAGACAAATGTAACCAAAAATTCTGTCTGGGAAAGGAAGCTACCAGCAACAACAAACAGTGAACTGCAGATAAATCAATATTTTTTTTCATGAAAAGTATAATGGAGTATTGCATGGGAAAAGAGAAGAATAACAATTACTGTAGTACAATAAGGATACAAAGAAGGTTAAGGGGCTATTTAGATATTTAAATTAGGTTCAAAACTGTAGGTCATATAAAATAACAGTGTCTTCAGGTCTTGTATTAGCTCCCTAGTAAAAGAATCAGCCTGTACTGTAAATCACCACCCTGAGTTACAAGTTCATAAGTTGCTGTTAATAAGTGGAGAGACTTTGTGGTGCCTTGAGCTGCTCAGACTTCAGAGTCCAGAATGCAAACGCATGGCTGGGTTACCTTGGGGTAACTTGGGGAGCAATTAGCAGCCTGCCAGCTGCTCTGACCTCGGTGGATAAGCTGTGTGTAATTTTGCCCACCTGTGATCACAGGGTGACTCACTTCCCTTTCATCAGCAGGTAAGCAGGTTCACATCAAATTTATTGGGAAGTAATATCAGCTCCATGGGTAAATCAGCTCTGTGAGCTGCTCCTTCACCCTGTAATTTGCCTCATGTTGACATTTTTTGTGTATTCATCATCTGGAGTCACTCGCTTTTGTTTTCCTTTATGACAAGTGATAAATCAGTTGATATTTTTTGCTATTTAATTTAAAATAATTTCATAATAAATGTATGTTTTAGGTGTTTAGAGATATTTTTAGAAATTAGAAGGTGTATATAACTAGTGAAAACTTTTACTGCTTTCCTACTATGGTTAGTAGAGCATGAGGCTGGCAATAAAGACATAAATAAAATGAATATTCGTGAGTAATAAATATTAATTACACAAGGCTTGTGTTCCAATTGCTGTTGCTTGTAACTGGTCCCACCTGCATGGCAGAGTGCACTTGTTAAATGAGAATTGCTATTGGAAAAACACCTAGTGGGATTTCACTAGAGAAAACTCTTTCATCTGCATTAGATGTTTGCATTTTTTGGCTCCAGCCCGAACCAAACAGAATTTTTAAGCCTGAGTTTCTTCCTCAAAGCCTGGTATGATTTAACTGATGTCTTCGATTCTAGGTATTCAGCATGCAAGTGCATGAACAAATTACCTGCTGGTTAGTATTTAAATCACACTCATAAAATAAAGGTAATATAAGAAAGGTCATCCACGGGTACTTCTTCTAATGTATGCATATATCTGTAGCCAGGTCTTTCATTCTGCTTCTGTGGCTCTAACAGCAGCTGTTCCCTGGGATGGCTGGAGCTGTGCGTGGGGTTTGGTTTTATGGGGAACAGTGAGAGGTCTACAAGGGCTGTTAATGCCCCTTTAGGATATCCCTGGTTGTCATGGCTAGACGCAGGCAGCATGTAGGCATACCTCATCATATATCTGTTTGCCTCAGAGGATCTGTTATACTACAAAAAAGTAGTCCTTTTGCCATTAAAGTTAAAAAGAAGAAAAAGAATTGTTCAATTGTTCCAAGTAATTTCTTGGCAGTTCCAGAGCTGCAGTGTACTAAGAGATTCCAACTCTAATACATGCTTTTGGCTTATTTGCTAGCTCACAACTCCTCCTGGGTGGGGGACAGGTCACAGACTGTTTCTGGCCCTATGCTGAGCACACGAGTGCAGGTTTACTGCAGAGCCCCATCTCCAACCTACAGTGTGAAGAATGGGACTGCTCAGAGAGACATCAGTGTTGATTTTGTTCTTTGGCCAAGGAAAATTGCAGATGCGTGAAGTTGTGATGACAAAAAGCCAGCAAGACCACAAGAGCAGGCAAAGAGGTTTAAAAAAGCCCCAAAATGGACTCCCCAAACCAAACCAAGACATAAATAAACCCCCAAACAATAAGAGGCCCAAAGAAAACCATATGCAATTTAAAAGGTTTAGTGAATTCACTTAAATTAAAACAAATACAATTAAAATTTAAAAATTATACATTTACCCAGGAGAACAGTCATGCACACATCAGGTACATACAAAAGGCACAGAACAAAGGGCAGAATATTCTGAAAATTTATAGGAAGTCTCAAAATGCTTCATTCAACCCTGCTTGGTAACTAGCAAGTTTTCTGACTCTTGTGATGTTTATTTTAATTTTTGAGAGAGATATGACACCAAACTTGGGAAGCTGTTTCCTTCCCAAAGCTCTCTTAGCTCTACCTTTTTCAAACTTTTGTACTTTGATTAATACTTGCTTATTTCTGGTAAAGCGCTATGGATCATAATTCAATAAAGATGGCATTTACAGCCATCTGTCTTAACAGTCTTTGAATAGAAAATGTGAAAGGTGAAAGGTTTACTGGTAGGGCTTATTGCCTCAAGCATACATAGAATAAGAAGCATTAGATACGGTACACAGTAATCCTTGCAAAAAATGATTATCTATTATTCCCCATCTTCTCCATCACAGCTGTACCTTCTTTGAGCCATTCTTTTACCAAAACGGCTTTTTTAAAAGATAAAAACCACAGCAACGTTGGGCTGTAGTCACTGCCTTTCAATAAAGTGCTGCAATCAGGACATGGAGGGTGGCCACCATGATTCCAGACTGTTTGACCACTTTTACATATGGGAAAGCAAACGAGGAAATACTGTATATTGCTTTAATGCTTATTCTGAAAGGTGAATGGTTTGGGTTGAGCACCTCACTATAATACATAATTTTCTCTTTCCAGCAATTCACTGCAAGTATTAAAAAGAAAAAAAAACAAAAAAAAAACCAACCCAAAAATAAGTTTATGTTTTTATTCAAAGTATACTTAACACATTAGCTCCTTTAATTATTGGTATAATTCATTGGAACTGAATGAGAATGTTTAGTGTAACTGAGTAGGATCATACTTCCATGATAGATTATCCTAATAATTCTTATTCCTGTAGTGTATATGGAAATAGCCTACAGTTTAAAAGAGACAGGGGAAATTTCTGGTAGCTTTAAACTAAAAAACAATATACAACTGAGGCTTGATTTTTGCCCATTCGATTTTTTTTCCACCACCTGTTTTAAGTATCAGTCTGGTATGAGGCAAGTCTGATTTTGAATTGCCTAGAGTGCACAAAACATGAAATACTGTTTTCAAAAGATGATGCATAAAAAGCCTGTGTCATTACTTTGCTAAAAATAAAGAAATCAGAAAGATCTAATTGTTCTCACTCTTAAAAGCCAAAATACAAAGCATTCTGCAATATTTTGTCCACAATGTAGAGAAATGATAGCAAGTGTCTTGTTTTTCATTGTTACTGGTTGTGATTAATAGAAGCCAGAAAATAACACCATTTCCTTTTTTTGTGTCTCTCTGTTTCTGACAATGGGAAAAGTATTGATACACTCTCCTTCCTTGTTTTCCATATGGTTCAAGCCATCATTAGTGTGATCTACTCATCATAATCCCTGATGGTGCTGTCAGTGCTATCAGCTTGATTCTAGGCCATTTGCTTTCCAGAGTACTCTCTAGCAACAGATTAAAATCAGACCAAAGGTCAGACAGTGAATCTTGAGTTGAGGTTTCTATTCTAACCGTCATGAAACCCCCCAAATATCCTGCATTTTATTGTCAATTTTAAGTAATTGTCGACCTAAAATATCTGAGTGGCCTTTTACTTGATACTCTCCTTAGACTCAGCACTATGGGAATGCTCAGAAAACGTCATTCTGAAATGAGATCCCCTTCTAGGGCATCCTTATCTATACAGTCCCCTTGACCCTGAGGAGGATGTACACTTGCACACTGTTCAGCCTGTGCGAAGTGGAATTGAGATCCAGATGATAGCATGTTGCTTGTATTCTGGAACTACCTTCCTCTTCTTTCATCACTTTGAAGGAGGTTTAAATTCTTTCAGGTTATAGCATGATGTTTTGTTGTTTTTTTTTAAAATATGTTGCATGGTACATCTTAGCTTTACAGCCTACAGCTAATTAAAAGGGGATAACACAAAGGACAGGGATACGTATGAGTTGCAGAGGCTGTTGATGCAGTGTTCTATGAAAGAGACAAGACGTCTAACACTTTATCTGCTCTCCTTCATACTTAACCTTTAAAGATCACAAAACAATAAAGCAGTTAACTTTTAAGGATCCAAACCAAGCTTCTTATGGACAGGAGAAAGCTTAGCTGAAGCAGAGATAGATCCTCTCTTTGTGTTAGTTTTCTTTTCTCTGTATCCTAAGTTTCGGATCACATCTAGACAATTATTATTCAATTAAAAAGGCTTCACTGATAAGGACAGACAATGTATGGACCACAGGCAGCAGTGTTTAGACCATGCTGAGGCCTGCTGTAAGTGTGTGTAGCTCTGCTGATGTCATTTGAGTTACATCTGCTTGCACTGGCTCTTAATATAGTCTTCAGCCTGCAAGAAGCATTATGGGTGTACTGAATGCTGCATGGTAGCAATAAATAAAGGAATTTACTCATACAAAGTGTCTTCCATCTGAGGATCCTCAAGCACTTGGCAAGCATTATTTTCTTTCATGAGAGAGGAAAGAATCTAAAGGGCTACCCAGATATCTATTCTTGATCCATTTGAGAACAGCAAAGATTATGCATTGCAGGAGGGGGGTATTTTCTTTTAAAATGTAATGATATATTTAGACATTAATGGTATAATTTTATATCATCAAGAGCTGAAAATTTTCTGTCCTGCCCAAATGTATTTTGGAAAGATGATCTGTGGTATACATGAGTTTGCAAACAGCATGAATATGTTAGCCTTTGCTGCTTTATCCTCTGCCAAAAATGTGGAGACGATAGCATCTGTTTCCACTACCCACGCTATCCAAATCATTAAAAACTCACAAGAGTTGGAAAAGAAGTTCTGAAAGCTTTCACATGTCTGCCTTTGCTAGGAAAATCACTCTCTTGTAACCGTGTGTTCAGACAGTCTTTTTTGCTTGTGGTTCCTGAATTTCAGGTGATAATGAGTGATGCCTGGAAAGGTGGCATCAAAATTTCGGTAATGAAAGATCTCAAACACAAATGAATCCTGAGTGTATGCTTTAATAAGTGCTGCTTCAGCAAGTTTTGAAATCATAACTACACTTTTCTCTCAATGCAATGAGATTTGGAAAAACCCTCTTCAGACAGATACATAGCTGAGTTCACAATTAGGTTTTGCTAGTATGGATCTTGGATGTCTGAATGACTGACTTGTTCTCTCCAGTGCTGGAGAAAAAAAAAAAAGAACTTTGCTTTAGAACAGATGAAGGTTTGGAATGGGTTCACTTTTTTCTCTGATAGTTTGCTAGCAGCTATTAAGAGTTTTATAAGATAATCAAAGTACATTTCCTCTCCCCATCTCTTTCCCACATTCTCTTTATTTCTCCTGTACACCACTGGTATGTTATAGGTGGAAAGAACTCTGGGTACTAAATTAACCAAAATACAGGAAATAGTGGTCTCTTACTTGTCTTTTCTTGTTATTTCAAAACCATATTGCTCTTGCACAATGCAGAATGATTTGAAAACGTAAAGAAGCAAAATCCAAAATGACATCCGGTTGTTTCACTTTCTTCCAACTCTACCTCAAATCTGTGTTTTGCTGTTGCAGAGCCTCATCCCTTACTGTTAGTATCAATAACAGCACAGATAATGATTTCTGAGCAAGCAGAAATGGCTTCAGTTTGTTGTTTTTTTTTTGTCTAAAGTGTAGAATTTAAGGATATTAAATAGCAAGAAACCCACATAATTGATGCTCGTGCTATTAGATGTGCAATAACCATTTGAAGTTCTCTTAGTGATTCAACAGAATGGGAGGTAGGAGGTTTGAGAAGAAAGATACAAAAGGGACTCGAGTGTGAGGATATTGAAGAATTTGAGGAATACAAAGTAAAATCACAACTAATAAAACTAAACCAAAGCTTGTAACATTCAGCCAAACTTAGGGAAGTTAGTAAGCTATAAAACTTAAAATTCTACTAATGCAGTATCTACGTATTTTTAAATGTTAAAAATTTTGGTTTTATTCTTCTTCTGTGCCCACAGAAAGGTTTGAACTGCTTTATAATCTCTGATGCTATTTCATCCTGTTCTTTTCAAAACTGGCAAAATTTTCAGTTACAGATAGAACTTTACTTGGCTTTTTTCTGTGTCTGAAACCTAGTAATAGAAATAGGTTATATGGACACATTAACTTTGTTATGTTAACCTCTAATTTCATGCCCTCTGTCTTTTCACTGAGTAACACACCATAACAGACTTTATGATACAAGTAACAAGAGGCTCCTCGCAATCTGGACAGAAAAAAAAAATATCAACAACACCCCACTCAACTCGCCCCCACCATTTTTACACAGCAGTGTGGCCTAGAATGTGCAAAAATGGTGACTCCTGTCACTAGAAACAATGCTGAATATTATAAACAAGTATGTTTTGTCAGGTCTGAAATAACTTCTGATGTGAGGGTTTAAAGCTCATGGTATCTGTCTTGGGACTGAGCTGATTTCCGTACAGTGTGAGAAATTCATTGGCTTTTTTCAGTTTCAATTTCATGAGCAAGAGGAAAATACTCTAAGGGTTCTCCTGATTCTTAGTGGGAAAGCAGAAACAGTCTGTTGTGCAATGTGTATTTTTGGCCTCAGGGCTTCCATACTTTCTACTCAATTAAAAAGTTTTAAGTTTGACAAGTTTTGTCCCTATCAGTGACAATGCAGGATATCCCGGAATATTTAAAGAAAAAATATCTCTCCAGATGAGTCACATTTTTAATATATGTTAGGTATGTTTTCTATAATGATACCTTTCCCTGGTCTTAAAAATGGAGAGCCAGACAGGGTTGAGGAATAAGGGGTTTTTACCTCAGTATGTAATAAGGACCATTACTGGTGCACCACTTTGCCAAGGTAGGATATGAGCCCATGCACACACACGACAGATCTCGTATACAATTTATAGACCTTCCAAATTATTTTGTCCCCAGTGGGAGGTCTGGATGAATGGCATGATATTCCCCCACCCGAGGAATTCCCCTGGATGGGCCAAATCTCCTGTTTACAGGATATGTTCTAGAGAGGACCTTGGTTTCCCAAGATAGTATAGGGTTTTTCAGCCTCCTACTACAAGGCCTTTAGGATGTTTGGTCTCCAGGTCCAACAGAACACCAGGACTGTGCTAAGTTTTTAGACTTCAGGAACTACAAGTATGCATGCTAAGAATACTGAGGATACATAAAAGTTATATAAAAGGTATATAAAAGCAAAGGCAAAAAATCATCTTGGCATGAATAACTTAGGGAAAACTAATGTGGTTATAAGCCACATAATCAAAATCTCTTTTTCTTGCTGGGCCTGTGTTATGAGGTAGAACCCCAGGAAGGACTTGGTGCTGACCTAGTGGCAGTCCTTTGATGGTGGGATTTCCCCTCAGCCTTCTGTAGTCATCTTGTAGCTATTTCCTGGACTACACGGTAAACTTGCCTGACTTTCATCGACCTTCAAATTAGGAGCATTTTTGGTCTTTTAATATTGAGGCATGGCAAGAAGTTGGCTTGAATTTGGGTGTCTTCTTCTTTTAAGAGAGGATTTTGTCATTAGAAACAATTGTATCTATCCCATGTTGCAGATCAGGAGCCTTAAGTCAGGCAATGATGGTTCCTACTATTGCCCTATCTGAAGATATCTTCAAGCATTGTGTATCTACTATGTTTAGCAGTTTTGTAATGATATGAGTTTACCAGCTTGGTGTTTCTGCTAATTTTATCCTGAAGGTTACCAACAATACTGACAGTATATTTCCTGCATGTGGTATTAATTATCCTTTGGTATAAATAAAAAAAAGTTATTGTGTCATAATGTGTTCAAAATGAATAAACCTGCCTGTTTAAAGTGAAAAAAACTGTCTGGAGATATAACGCTCATCTAATAGAACCAGCAGACTGTTTACCTGTGTTTTCTTCAGCTGTCCTGCTGAATACGTGTAGTTTCACAGGATTCAGAGCTGTTGCATGCAGTGTGAAGATAAGTCTTGCATCATTTATTCTGAAGTTCTTCCCATGGAAGAACTTCATGTACAGACAACCCAACATTTCCTTAGGGTCATGACAAAATATTTTTTATTCTGCCCATTCTCAAAGAAAAAAATTGGTCCAATTTTGTGGAGTTTTAAATCTTTAAGGTAGTTATGACTAAAAAAATTGAAGTATTGGATAGAAATGGGATAGAAATGTGGTAGCAACTGGGGCAGCAGAAGTTCTTGTGCAATATCTTAGGTAAGATGTACAAAATCTGACATGATGGAGTGGAGGATGATGATAGACCTCTACCTGCATCTCACACTGAGAGTCTTTGCTGGGGATTTCTGTTGCAAACATGCACAACTCCCTGCAAAGTATCCTGAAAAATCAGTGTTACAGAAATGCCAAAAGGAATTAAGTAGGCACTTTTTCAATGAGATGAAATAATTCAACAGGTTCTTCTTCAGCTTGTAAATAGCTTGTGGATGCATGGAGAGGTAAGATAATAGTTGAAAAGAAAAGGTTGTTTTCTCCTGTTGTGAGTTGCCATTATGGGCACATGTTACTCTCCACCAATACAATAAGAGAAATAATAAGAACAAAATTTTCATTTTCCATGTTGAGAAACTCACATCAATACTGTGTGAGCAAGATAATGGGTTAAAGTAGAGAAAATATGTGCACGTTGTTCTTTCATAAAATACCAGACGTGCCCATGACTTATTGGTGTGAAACGCTGTGCGTGTCCTGTATGATGATGTAGGAGTCTCAGAGACAGCACGCAATGTGGCAGTTACTATGGTAACAAGATGTTTTTCATTGAAGGGCCATTAAAATGGTGGCATATAAATAACATATGTACAGTACATTGTCTTTGAGAGAACTGCTCTTGTTCAGGAATTGTAAGCACATGCTTTTATTCCTCTTCCCTCTTCTTTTTTTTTTTCCCACCTCCTTATCTGAATTCTTGTATATTTTTGATCTCATATGATCAGCCTGTTTCATTTTTAGCGCTTTGCCTCTTTGAAGCTATAGTGCTTGCAGATCTGATATGATATAATAAGAGGTGACTGAATAGGATGCTTCTTGTTAAGGACTACAGACAAATGGAAGTAAAATGGGTGAGAGTCTCATTCCTCAGCTCTGAAGTGTGACACTCAGTTAAGATGTGTTCAGTTGAGTACAGGCATCAAAAGTGCAGAGCAGTTTGTCTCTGTGCATGCTTAAATGCTTTATTGTACTTTAGGCACCAAAGTAATGCAGTGAGTGGACTTCAGTTAGGTAATTTGTTGAATTAAAGCTAAACAAGGTGTGACATATTTTCCTGAGTTGGGACTTGGTGTTTCAGATCAGTATCACATCAAGTTACTAAATATTTGTAGACAGAAAACTTTGCAGAGACTCTGTTGCCACATCCGCAACAGTTTGCAGAAGTCAGCAGGACTTAGGCAGCAGAGTGATTCCCCTGCAGTGCCATCAGTAGGGAAGGCTGATATATCTTTTCTAGCTGTCCTGCTATCTAGACTAATGCAGTGAGCACTGAAGAGGTGTTTTGTGTATTGAAAATTGAAGAATTGTAATTTATATGAGAAATTTGTTAAGCTGTTTTTAGTATTCAGTAAAAATATCTTCAGATTTCTGTGACATGGTTGGCTAAAATGACTGCAGCTCACTTGGGTGAGGTAGCTGGCACTGTGAAAGGGGGATTTTAGACCTTTCAATATTGTTCACTACCATGAAAAGTTAATGAAACATACTGAGGGAGGAGATGCATTTCTGCATTAATAAACAATTGCAAAGAAAATTATAAAAAACCCCTCCAGCTGTTGAAAGTGAACTGTGGTAACAAGAATGGTACCCTAACTTTTCATCAAGTCAATGCTGTGTAAAAGGAAGAATAGTGAAATTGAAAGCATGTTTGCTGAGCGTGGCATCCCATGGATTAGAACACAGGATATTTGTCAGGATTCCTTTGCTATACTGTGAGGTAGAATCAGGCAAGTGTCTAACACCATGGATGTGAATCCACAGATGTAGATCCAAGTTAGTAAAGCCATACACTGTGCAACTCCTCTACCTTCCCTCTCTTCTAGTGGCTAATTTTACCCATTCTTTCCAAAAGCAAAATAAGTGGAAAACTCCTAGGAAAGTTTAGCAGAAACTGAAATTTAATATAAAGTAACAGCACAATCATTGGACACAGAAGTTCATGTAGCCAATAGCAACCCCTCTGCTTCCTCTGGTTCTCTTACTGCCACAAGAATTCTTGTGTTTACTGCTTACTGTTGGATTTTTTCCTTTGTTTTGAATTCTTTCCAAAACTTCTTTTTCAGAGAGCACCTCAGTAACATTTCTGAAGTATGAATGCTTGCACAGGCAGTCACACCAATATCAGTAGGAACATTTGCTAATTGAAAACAATTCAGTCCCAAAGTTCCTGTTAGCAGAATTCCACTGCCAGTTATCCCAAATCACTGTGGTGCAGCAGGTAACATAAATGAAAGAAATGGAAGAGTTGTGGCAGACTCTTGTATGAGTGAGCTGTGGCACTCAGTAAGATGGTGTCTGGGTGACGCTCAACATGTTTTTTACATTAGATATTATGGAATAAGTGATTGCCTTGCAGCTTCAAAGAGGATTTAGCCACTGCTAGTGAGAAATACATAATTCCCAAGGGACAGCCCTCAGTGGAGATAGGAACCTGCTTTTGTGTTTTCCTGTCCTGCATTAGAAATTAAAGCTGAGTTGAATAATAATCAGATATGGATCTGACTTGAAACTACTGCTCAGTTTCATTGATTGCAGGGCAGAAATGGCAGTATTTTCTCCAAGGAATTACCAGTATTAGGATTCTGGTAGGAAATAGTTCCTATGGAAAATTATATTCTTAGCAATAAGTTTATTTCCAATTCTAAAAACAGAAGACTGAGAAACTTCTATGACAGTGTGTGATAAATATAGGCAAACACTGAATTTCTGTAACAGTTCTTTGTATATGCAGTCAAAACAAAGATATACATTGAAAAGTTCAAGCATTATCAAGGTTGTAAATTCAATAATTTAAGAGCTGGAATTCAAAGTTTAGAGAGCAATCTGAACTTGATACCAATCTTGTATCAGAATCCATGTAATGTGATAGTGGTTTTAATCATTCAATTACTATTTCCCTAAATATTCCTCTTTTGAATATTTATGTGTCCCTCTCTATATAAATATATCTATAGCTATACAGATATATCTCCATAAATTTAGCCCTAATAATGTTGCATTCTTGGACTAAAGAAGAAGCTAAAGCTAAACAATCCTTTACTCATCTTTTCACAGGGAGGTGGAGAATCTCACTGACATCCATCTCATAAAAATGTGGATGTCTGCTATGTGTATAAGGTAGATCTCCATCTTCCTGGATGAACAAGTTTATGTCAACTTTTGTGACAAAAGAGTGACTCTAGGATTCGTGTGAACTGGGTTAACTCTTGGTCCTGCCTCAGCATCACCTTGTGGGCATGGGTAATTCAGTCAGCTCCTGTCTCTTTCTCAGATGGCTGGTGGGAATAAGAAATATTGGGGAAAAGTCTCCCTGTGCTAAAGGTGCTTCAGGATGATAACAGCAGAAATCACTAAAAGGCAAAGCTACACTGGGCCAATGTTGCTGCTTTTTTATAATGACATACAGGAGAAAACAAAATGAAAATATTCATTAGACCAATTAGAGGTACGTCTTCATAATCCCTCATTAAATCTAATAGACATTAAAAATTCATAAATCCTACTTTTTATTGTTGAAAAGGTATATTTTTTCTAATCACAATGCTTCATAAATGTGTCTTTGACTCTAATACATGATCACACCCACAATCTTGCACATCTGCTGCCAGCTCTCACTCCTGTGCTCAGCCAGTCCTCTCTGCTGGCCTGCCCAGGGCTCTGCTGTGGGGCCAGCATGGAATTAAAGGGTCCCCACAGTGACAGCTGAAGGCAGTACACAGGAGCCTGCAAAGTGGTTGTGCTTTTCCAGGGAGGGTCCTTCCCATCCATTGCTCCTTGGTCCTTTACAGCCTGTTTGTTGCATTAGCACATGCTCTTTTTACTTCTGCTGGGTTTGTGTGCTGATGTTCCTTGTTCCAGGCCCAGTCCTAAATGAGTGGGGCACCAGTTGCCCATGGGACTCAGCTGGGCAACTGCACCAGTGGTGGTGTCCTGTGTCACGAGCAGGGCTGTGGCTGAGCAGCTCACTCTCTTTAAGAGTAATCTCAGCACTAGATGCTCCTTTTGCTCTCTGTGGAAGATGCTCCTTTTCTATCTCTGATGTCACCAGCAGCAATGTGTGTCTATGGGACATTACAGCTCAGACCTTTGACATCACTCTTTCAGTTGTTGTGCATTCCTGCTGCTTCTGCAGTGGCAAAGGTGTCCCAGGGTTCTGCTGCTGGTTTCACATTTCAGCTCTCAGGCTTTCTCTTTCTAAAGTTGCATTTGTATTGATCCTTCCAACTTATTTATAAGAATACTGCATAAATAATTTCTCTTCCTTCCACAAGCTTTTTCTCATAACCAACTTCAAGAGAAAGACTAAAAAAGAGATGTATTGTGTTTTCCAGATGAAGAAACCTGTCATTTATTTTTAAAGTGTATGTCATATTTTCCATACTTCTCCAATAACTTGCATTAAAAATTTCATCTTGGAGGAGACTCTTTAGGCTCCTGAGAAAATGCATAAATTTGTAGAAAATGCTTTTCTTTAGAACTGACACAGTTTGTGTGCAGAGAGCTTTCGTTTGCCTGTTGTCTAAATACATCATGTCCATTTAAAGTTGCACAGAGCAATGAAGAATGAATCCAATTTTTTTTTTTCTAAAAAACTGGATTCATTTTTAACACATAGCTTATTTTGTGTAACAAATACAAGGGAAGCTTGTTAAGCTGTACAATCTAGCAGACCTATGTTTTACATGCCCATGGTGGCTGAAGAAATAAGAAAGCTACCTTGGGGGAAGGATAAATAATTACAAATATACAAAATTCAAAAAGACACTAAGTACTCTTTGGCATCCTATGAATACAAGATCACAAGTAAGATGCTTAAATGGAGTATAATCCTTGAACCTGATATACGCAGAAAGAACAACTTTGTTACCTCTGTAGAGCAGGGCAGAAAATATATTTGTCTGTGGCATGGCTCTGCTTAATGGAGTAATTTAAATTTAACTTTAGCTTCATATATTCCAGTTATTTCAGAGATGGATGAGGGAAATTCATCTCATCTCTTTATATGTTTGCTGCTGCTGCCTATGAAAAAAATGATATGCTGCTTATATAAATAGATAGTATTTAACTTTATTTTCTTCAGTCCTTTTACTTCTTTCTTGCCAACAGAAATATATGGTGTACTAGGTTTTTGTGGTCTAAATTGGACTTTTTTTTTAGCTGTATGCTCCTTGTAATGCAAAACAGTAGGCAGTGATCCATGCAGGCTTCCATTTATAATATTAATACAAGCCATGTTCCATGCTAATACATCACATTAATATTAAAGCAAGAAGTGTAAGACTAGTGAGTGCTTAATCATTTGCAATTAGTACCTAACAGCTAATTCAGTAGAGGGCTTTTAGAAAGAAAAAAGTGTCTATATGGAGGAGGAGAAGGGGGGAGCAGTAGTTTGCTAAATGCTGGTTGATTTAACTTCAAGTATTTAATACTGTGAAAACTTAGTAATTAGAAGAGTTCTTGTCACCAGTCAACTTTTTCTTAATTGATAATTTAAAAATAAAATAAGATAAAACCTTATTCCCCCCAGAAAAGACAGCAATGACAGCATAAATCATAAAGTTCCGTTACTAATTTAGTTGAAGATTGTTCTAACTGTTCTTGAATCATTTAGGATTATATGCTCAAGGTCAGAATCTTGCATTTACTGAAATGCAGAGGACCAATTTACATTTCTTAGGTTGTTTGTGGATCTAGAAAATGAATCTAATCAGCCTATAGCTAAAGTCTCTGGATTAGATTGTTAAAAAACTGATTTCCAAAATTGAGTGAGAGAAGGGGGTTGTTAGATACTAAGTGAAACAACTTCCTGGTATTCTTCCCATGAGTGTGTGAAGTGTTTTGTTGCTTTTCTGCTCTGGTATCTCAACAGCCTGAGATTGCTTGCACTAGGCTTGTCTGTTTGGGACACTTAAATTTCCCAGGTGAAGAAATGTATAGTTAAGATTCAAAGTGCCTATAACCTTAGTATTGAGAAAAATTATATCCAGAAATTATCAAATAAATGTCAATAGATTCTCTCTTTGTCTTGTTTCTCATCCCAGGTGCATTTGAAGACCTACATGCTATCCAGTTGTGTTAATGTTTGCTACAATTTTTAGTTCTTTCTTCAAAATTTCTTTATGAAAAAGGGTGAAGGGTGCTCAGAGCCAGACTCTGCCAGCAGGACTCTCATCTCTGTTCCTAGCTTTGCTTTTGATTTTCTGTGCTCCTTTGTTTAAGACTTAACCCTTTCATTGAAAGAACCTGTATATGTAACAAGAGAAATAGCTGCATTCTCTGTGTCTAAAGATTTGGGTGTGTGTTCTTAGGAAGGGCTTAAGTTTTTTTTGATACTGTTGCTATATACCTGTATATATCATACCATGTTTTTTTTTGAATCATAGATAAAAATTATTGCTACTTGTTGTCTGTAAAGAGTAAATGACATTGTTGAGGTAGAAGTAGCTTCACTATCAACAGCTTTGAGGAGAATTATGTATAATTTCATGTATTATGAGTAATCTGAGGAAATTTACTGAGTAGATAGGAGCTAAAATGTCTTACCTCCCACCTCTTCCCTCTTTTTCTCTCCATCCCTGGTGATTGTCTGGCCTGAACTCATTTTATGTTTTCTATCCTTTTCCTTTTGTCCTGGCAGTTTGCATTTCATTCCTTTTTCCAATTGCTTATGCCTTGTCTGTATAATAACCTCAGGAGTCCCTACCATTTTTCCTTCATGCACTGCTCGCCTCGTGCACAATCTGACCTGAGTAGAAACCACCTGTCGCAGCTCATTGATTCTGGCAGGATGAAGCAGAGGCTGCACAGGAGCAAAGCTTACCGTACGGGATGGAGCCCATTCCTCTCTGACCCCACTGATGCTGGCTCTTTCCAAACAGCTCCTATGTATTGGCTAATGTTCACCCATATTGTAACAGCTGAAGGAAACTAATGACTCCCAGACGTTCCATGCGCTGCTACTCAGGGAACACAAATGCTTTCAGGAGGGTTTATTTCCTTTTCTCTCACAGGTCTATCAGTGTAGAGATGCTGAAAAGTATTTTTCTAATAAAGTGTCCTAAAGTTTGACAGTCAAATAACACTTAAAAAACTGAAAGGGATGAAGAGAGAGAGAAACTAACAAACAACACTGTGCAGAATATATTTCCAGTTTCTTACTATAAAAAGATTGAAGAGCTGTGTAATGATAGAGAACACTAAAAGGCTGTATCTGGTTCATTTGGAGGCTTAAAGGAGAAGGCTCTTATTATGCAACAACCAAATAGATAATAGATATAAAAATTAGCAAATGGCTCCAGCAAGGATCGTGAGAGCTTTAGAAGAGCGCGTGCATGATCTTTTCCTCTCTATCTGCCCTTTATCATTAGAAGTTGTTTATCCTTGCTTGTAGAAAAGCAAGAGGGAGCAGCATGATCAAGAAAAGAGCAACACTGAGGAGGTGCTAGATTAAATTAACAAGATTCTCTAATTTGCTTTTTATGCTGTGCTTTAGAGAAGGCTTGGAAAAGCTGTTTGGGAGGGAGAGGAGAAAAGGAAGAAGAAAGTAAATTTAGTCAGCAGCACAGAAAAAGAGCAATTGTAGAGGGGGAAAAAAGCAACAAAAGATGAAACAAATAATAGGAGACCTGACTAGAGAAAAGATGAAACAGAAGAAAGCAAAGGAGAATCAAAGCAGAAGGAAGTAGAGAAGAGGGACGTGCAAGGGGAAAAGGATTCAAAGATGCTGTTAAGAATATATCACCAACATAAGAGAGAAGTGACATGGGCTTTTATTGGAGGGGAAAGGGAGAAAGGATGACCAGAGTACGAGTACAGTAAGAGGTGACCAGTATTAAAATCCATTCACGTGTGTACTCTGTTTGCACCTCTGCAAGCCTTGGCCTGGGCACGCTCCTGCTCTGTGCCCTTGCTGTCAGCAGAGAAGGCAGCAGTGACACTCAGGGCCTGGGCCAGCCTGATAGGCAAGGTGAAAAGAAATTTCTTTGGAAAGAAAAGGACAAACCTCTCAAAAAGAAGCCATTCACTTGTCAAATTAATGGCTTTAATGAAAGTGGATAGAGACTAATGAAAGGTTAAACCTGTAAATTGCAATCTAACAAATGGGTTCACAGAAGAAGGATCTCTTTTCATAGTAAGAGAAGAAATAATACTGACAAAATATTATTACCTTGGAGAGAACGTGACCAAGCCAGAATTCCCTCAGATGGCAGTGTGCTTTCCTGCTGTTCTGCTGAGCTGGGCATTCCTGCTTCTCCTGAAGGATTGACAGACAAACAGCTCTTCATTGATCACTGTACTTTCAGAGTGCTTTGATCATTACACTGAGTCTTCAGGAATATATACTATAATGGTATTTCTGCCAGAAACCAGGCAGTTCAAAATAGAATCATTAAGTATAGTCAAAAGTCTTCTGTTTACATTTTTTGCAGGGTTTAGGAATTACATAGGAGGTAAACTTATACAGCTGATTATGTATGAAAAAATTACAGTAAAATCATAAATAAAAATAAGATAGGGAAATGGCTTCTGCCATCTTTTCTATCCTGCTTTTATTTCTCGGGGATTTTTTAAATGGCTTTAGTGATTGTTAGGGAAGGGCAGTAGAGGACTACTCAGTCTGACCTTCAGACCTGTGAGAGTGTAAAAAAGGATAGCATTGGAGAGTTAACAGGGCATGTACCATGTTTTGATTTGGCTGAACTTTTTCATTGTATCTTAACCTTTATCTCTTTTAGAGATTTCTTTCTTATATGTTTTGTTTTTCCTTTATTCTTCCAAGTTTCTTTCCTAAAAATTTTTCATATCTCGTGTGCTGCTTCTTACAAGGACTAGTTCCACCAACACTGGCCTTGTCACAAGTAGGATGTAATGGGATTTTCAATTTTGAGTTCTTTGAGGCAGTGAATTTTTGTTCTTACTCCTTCTTGGTGAAGGGCACTCTAAGTAATTAGGAATAATGAAAATTTACTTGTTCATGTGGAAAGCCTGACTTCAAGAGGTTACATTCTGCTATCTAATTAGTTAATTTCACCATACACCATCAACTGCTTGCACATGATGAGCCTTCCTTAAGGTTTCCTTATGTTGCTGTTCAAAAGTTTCAGGCAAATCCAGAAACTTCCTTTCCAAATTGTACAAGAGAGATCATGAATATTCTTTTCTTCCAAATAAGATGCATTTTTAAGTAGGACATGAATATAATAAATATGTTGTGCAAGGGTTATACTTCTAATTTTTCAGCAGTTTGGGTATTTAGTAATTTGGTGTCACATCAGGAAGTTTTAATTTGAGTGTTTTATTGTGCCATACATTTAGTAGCAATCTGATACTGGAGAGAGGAAATTGCTGCAGTCCCTATTTTTCATGGTTTGTTTGAATGAATAATTAACTATCACACATGATTAATTTAAAATATTTAATAATAAAGTATTTCAGTGCACCTCATGTAACATCCTGTATCCCTTTCACAGTGCGCTGCATATAAGAAATATGTCAGTAAAAAGTGGATGCAGAAGACCATGACTGTGGAGCGCAGCAGCTGAGGCAGGGAGGGCAGCACAATGCCCTTCTTGTACCCAGCTGGGGCACAGCTGGATCAAATGGTGGGGAGGGGGAAGGAGTTCAATGAGAACAGCTTTCAAGGCTCCAAAAAAATCTTTAAACAGTAAGATATACGTCAATTTTAGAGAGAACTAAAAAAAATTAGCTGGTTAGTCAAATTTTGTAAGGAAGTAAAGTTTGATCTTGTTGCTTTAGGAGTATTAGAAGATCCAGTTGATGGTCAGCTGTATGACTAGTGTGTAGCTTTGTAGACTGGGTGTACACACAAAGCCAAGTCATGTACTTATGCCCTAGGTTTTCTGTGTGCAAAATAAATATTGATATCTCTAAGCATTTTGAGATATGGAAAAAAGCTCCAAGAATTCAGGGTATTGAGTAGCATTGAGTACCAGTTTGTATCTGAGGGATTGCAGCTTGCAGAGGCCTGTGCATTTATAAGAAATGGAGTTTGAAGCTGGTGCCAAACACAGAGCAACAATATTAAGATATGGAGTGTGGTTTAGCAGACATGGATGGTCTGGTGCTCTTTACTTGTGATGGAACACCCACAAAGAGAGCATCACTTCTTAAAACAAAATCCTCTTGCACGGTACCTTGAAAACAAAAAGGAGAAAGTAATTGAGAATAACAATGAGAAAGAGAAGTGGGAAGGAGTAGGAGAAAAAATGTGCCTCTGCAGAAACTGCCTGCGAGGCTCAGTTTTATGGCATTTTCTGTGCAGTCCCTGGGAGGAGCCCAGGAGGAGCTCTTGGGCAGCCCATCAGGCTCTGCTGTCCCAAGAGCTCTCAGCTGTGCAGGGACTCCCACCTCCTTTCTCAGATGTACGGGGGCAGCAGCCTGGAGAAGTACAATCTCAAAACTTTTCAAAAATGCTTATATTATACCACATCCTTCCACTAATGATGAGGCTTCCTGAAAACTTACTGAAGAGCAAATTCATCACAGGATTTCTGGGCAAGAAAACAGACTTTTTAAACATAATCCACATTAATATCCAAAAATTTGATGCTGTAGCAGTCTGAGTTACTAAAACTCCCACTGATTTCTGCATAGAGCTGAGTGTTTCTCAAGAGGTGCACAGCAGCTTGCAGCAGTGAACCAAAGCTGGGCTCTATTTCAGTCTTGCTCCCTGTGTGGAATATGTCTCCTTGGCATTTCCTGCTGACTAGTTGGTGACTTCTAGGCAGGTGCAGAAAAAAACCCAGTTGCATTTTTCTCATAATAGTTTTCTCATTAAACTTTTCCTTTTTGAATAACTGAAAATTATTTTAATTGGTCATCCTAAATCAGGCATTTTAATCCAGTTTTCTTTCTACAAGAGGATTCTGTGTTCAAGCCAGTTTGAAATATTGCAAACTCTTTCTTGCTCTTAGCTTGTAAGCAGCAAGTCAGTATATCAAAAAAATCTTAACTTCATTGTTTTGACTGCATTTTTTTGAATAATGGTGTAGGTTTTTAAATATCTTTGGCACTTTTGATTAGGCCAATAAGAAGCATAAACAAAGTTAGCCAAGGTAGAGGCACTCATGCAGTTACATGGAGTTTGCCTTTTCTTTCCCACTGAAATAAATTTGGAGTCTCCTTTTCCACTCAGTGTGGACAGAACAGAGTTGAGCATTGGGATTTGCTTGTAAATGATCTTTGGTTCATAAGAATATTGTGCAAGACGTGAACCTGATCCAAAGCTTGTGAGTTCTTGAGGAATGTTTCCATTTACTTCAGTCAGCTTTGGTGCAGACCCTTTGTGGAGGAGTGAGAGCGTATCTGAGCTGTTGCTGGTGAAAAATTCCTCAAGGACATGTAGTCCACAAAAACTGACTCTTGCTATCAGGCAGGCAGAGTGAGTGGTGCCAGGATTGCTGGGATTTCTGCTGAACAAGTTCTCAGAAATTCTGTTAATGGATTTTCTTTAGATTTCTCCTCATATTTGAAAGTTATCCTGGGTGTCTTGTAAACAAAAACTATCAGCTTTTAACTCACTGGCAAAGTAATGAGTAAACCTGTAACTTTGTCACAGAGAAACCTAGACTGAAATAATTGCAGTAAAATTTTTTGAGTGTCAGATACGATAATGATAGATAACAGGGCAGAAAGAAGAGTTCCCTAATATATGAGGAAGTCTCCACAAGTCTCAATGAAAAAAGGTCTTTAAAAGTCAAAGTACAATGACTGTAATGGAACTTGTTGTTTTCCCATGTTATCTGTTTATGCATTATGGAATTTTAAAAAATAAATTATATAAATATTTATGCAAATCATGATTTATTATTCAGTAATCAATCTTTGTTGGATGCATTATAGCATAATCAGTTGTATGATAAAAAGCATTTAATTTCATGCTTAATTAACATATTATAAATTGAGGAGAGAAAATTAAATTATTATGGACAGTTTGCAAATGTAATACATACAGTGTTCTTCAATAATTGCATGAATATTGGATGTAATGTGATGTGTTACTGCTACTCTCTTTTGTGCTCGCTCTTTAGTGATAGAGTGGAAGGAATGGGCTCCAGGGGACGTGTTCTGCACTGCCCTGAAGCAGCATCAGATTCCCATTAACATCAAAGGGAGCTGTGTGCAGAGGCAGGGAATAGTATACGGCTATATGGCCCGGGCTGTGTAAATTAGATCAGCTCCAAGTAGGCATCTGGAGTTTAAAACACATCTACCTTTTGGGGAGCAATTTCCTGTAACTTGATTATTTTGGCAAATAGCTGCATAGTTAGGGCCCAATCCTCCTCTTTGTTTAGACAGTGGCAAAATTCCCACTGACTTCAATGAGAACAGGACAAGATGCCAAAAAACCCGTGTGTACTTTTAGAGGTTGCCTACGCCGAATTTCATAGAGCTGTGACTATTGCAGATGTTCCTTCCACAGAATATTGTTGCCTTGTTTTGTGCTATCTTTGCACTTTGCATAATTGCTGCTTTCTGTAAGGGGAGTAATGATTTCTTGAGCAACCACAGAGACAAGATATAGTAGTTCATAATATTTTCTTTGGGATCCTTGACTGCCTGGGAATTTGAAACCAGCTGTTTGCATTGTGTTTACAGTGGTTAGGACCTAAGATTTCTCTATAGGTTAGAAACTTGACTTTTGTATAATTAAAAGTATTTCATAATGGAAAATGTGATACAATTTACAGAACTGGGGTTAGAAAAACAAAGGGCAGAATGGGACTGCTTGCTTTTATTCAGCTGAACCACGCAAATTGGTTTCCAACTGAACTGTTGCTGTTAGCTGAATAACTGAGTAATCTTTGCTGTTTGGAGATAAATAATAATACGTGTTACTGAATTCCACTGACAAATAAATAATTTAATGATTGAGATTATATAAACACGCAAATGGAAAAAAAGCCTTGAGAAGTAAAGCTCCCTTCAGTCGATAACAGGACAGTTTTGTAAACCATTTAAAGCTGTGATAAAATCCTACTTGACTGGTCCACAAGCAGATGTGACAAGTTGAATTTATTTCCTCTCTTACCAGGAAGCTTTGCAGGAAACTCTTAACATATGGTGCTTTTCACTTCCATCTAGAGCTATAAATGTTATTGGAAAAGGATGTTCCCAGGAGCAGCAAGTTTCTGACGTTTCTGCCAAATGGACTCCAAATGATCCTTCTGTGGTTCAGAATTCCCTAAGTTCTTAGGAGCTGGCAGCTGAGAATCTCTGATCTAAACACAACTCACTAATTTAATTATTTTATTATAGATCTGTGGAAAGCTCTTGCAGACCAGTGACTTTGCATCTGTATTGGATCTAGCTAGACAGGAAGTGCAAGTTAGAAGAGTATAAATATTTTGTTTCTTAACTGCTTTTTACTTGAAAACTTGGAAACCATTTCACACACAAATCAGTCACGCAAGTGTGAATGCAGAGGAATGGGAAATAGGCATAGAAGTAACATCAGCTTGTATTTGGTTCGTATTTTGAATGTTTGTATTTCCTAGGAAGACCAAGTAATATGTGTCCAGTAGGTAGTACTAGTAATGAAAGTTTCAACATAATATTGTACAGCTGCACTTGAGCTGTCCTCCTGCCCCCACTCCAAAAATGTAATTAAGTTCTGGTATGGAGAGTAAGTAATTGAATCCCTTTTTTTGAGGTGATAACACACAAGAAGTTCAGAAGAAGTGGAAAAATACGTGCTTTGTTTAATGCAGTTCTAGAATTTTTAATTTTAAGAAAATACTGGCTAAATTTTGCCACCTTTCTGTAAGACTGTTAGCCACTGGCTACTCAGTAATACTTATTCTGAGAGCAGAACAGTTTCACTTGTAGATTCTGTTGGAGGATTAAAAAAGAAGGAAGAGTGTCTTGTTTCAGGCAGGATCTGCCTTGGAACGGCATTAGAAAGAGGAGGAATACCAGCTAGAGCTGGTAACTCGGGAAACCCCAACAAACCCCTCCCCCCTCCGGTTACCAGAGCCTAGGCATGACTGATGACAGCGTTTGGTGTGAGCCTGAGTTAGTCCTCCAGTCCTGGGGGGCAACAGGGGTTTCTTTTTTCAGTCAGCTCAGCTGTGAATAAAAAATTTAGGCAGAGGCTGATGCTGACAGGAAGGTTTTGCGTTCCTTGGACGTGGGCATTTTGCCATAAAAGCGAAAGGCTAAAGGCACGTCTGTCTCACACATACAGCATTTGATGAAAGGAAGGCTATTGACTTAAAATGCAGCTTTGCCTTGGGCATGACAGTGGGATTTAGCTGTCCCTGTCCCCCCCAGTAATGGGGGTTTGTACTAGATGGGAGGGAAGAGGGCATCCAGAGAACTGCTCTGCCTCTGCAATCCATGAGCTTTATGTCAGTGTGTAGGAGTGAAAAAGAATTAGTGAATCTAACTGCCAAAGACCTTATTCTGATAACTGCATTTTTCATACAAATATGAAATAGAAGTCCTCACACCAAAGAAAATGGTGATTTATTTGGTGTCACAAGACTTGGCATAGGTCCAAGGATTATATTTCTGGTTTATGAAGGATGGAAAGAAAAAACGGTGCTGAGCAGTGTTGCTGAAATTTGTGCTGGTGCTCTCTAGACCAGGAAGAATTGGAACTGCTGAAAGGCAGCATATAAAACAGGGGATGAAGAAGGATGATAAAACATTGAAATTGGGAATTGAAAGCTGAATGTGAGTAGATAAAGTAACATTTTTTTAAAATGTCCAAGGAATCTTCATGAGAAAGGGGAATTCTGCCTATGCCCACTGGAAAAATCAATACATTATGTTGCTGAGGACAAGAGCTACCTAAAGGGGGAAGAACTGGGGGAGAATCTAAGACCATATAAAAATGATAAAAATCACAGTTATGCTCTCACTGTGTGCCCAGTTAAGACTGTAAAAAGGTTGTTTTTTTCCTCCTCGAAGGTGTCAACCACTTAAACAGTGATGGAAAAATACAGAGAAAACATCTACCCATAGAGGATTAGATTCTGACAGGGCTCTACTAATGCAACTCTAGTGGCTTATCTTGCCCTTCTAAATGGAGGAGATCGCCATTGATTATGTTAATTGGTAATGAATATTCTGCAAGCAAATTATGGCATCCCTTTTGAACTGCCTCAGCTGCAGAGGGAAAACCCAGGCTATGCTCTGCACATCCTGAGCCCAGCTTTCAGCATCAAATGAAAACAAAATTCCTCACAGCACCTGCTTGGTGCTTGTGTGCCTGGACACCATGGAACAGCAGGAGTTCTTAATTCTCCAGGCTTTGCTGATGGATGATTGAGTCTGATTCAGTTCTCCAGATAAGTCTTCCCAGGTGACACTCCCACACTTTGTTGACCAAAGTGCATTACAGTTATGATAGCATGGATTTATACTTCATATATCTGGTGCCAGACTTGTGTACAGATGAATCTAAAGCCTTTGGTATCTTTCTGAACTAAAGATTATTTTGGCAATTAATAAATGGTGCCAAACACTAACAGCTTCAAAACATATGACACCATAATATTCCTTAACAATTTAGCTGTCATAAGTAGCTTTAGTTAACCACTTAGTTTGGACTCAGTGACTTACACTATGTTAAATAAACACGAACTCAAGAGAAAACAACTATTTTGTTTTCATTTGCATCAGTGCAACCTCACTGAATTCACTGCAGTGCATCTAAAAATATAATTTGGACAGTAATTTAGCATATTTTCTTATGTAGTAGAGCTGTTAAGCTGCAGTAAAATATTTTAATAATCAATTGCTATTTAATTAATATGCAATTGCCATTTTAGTAAATCTAAATTAAATTCCCATTTTAGACAACTCAAAGTGTGAATTAGCATTTTCTATTGATAAGTAGTATTATAATAGGCTTTCAATCTTGAGTTGAAGAAAAAAAATCAATTGCAACATTAAGTTTGATTCAGTATAAAATTTATCACACATTTCCAGTGCAGTGTAAATTCCTTCTTGCATCTTCTCATGGTGCATATATCTGTTCTTGGCCAGAACATCTTTGTAAGGGGACAGATTGCATTTCCCCTTGCTATCTTTCACAAGAAGAACTGTACTATCTCACTCCCTTCAAAATGCAAGCATGCTGCAGAAAAGAGGAAAGAAATAGACTGGACAGATTATTTTGGCTGAGTGCAAACTTTGGGCTGCTTTGGGCAGATGTTCTAGGAGAACTCTACCACCTTGCCCCTCTGCTGTGCTGGGAGCAAAGAAGAGCTGATAGGGATTGGTGAAGGAAGAAAGAGGCAAAGATGTGTGAGAAAAAGAAGTTTATTTAGGCAGACAGAAAAAAAAAGATCTGTGAAAGGCACAGCAAAAATTAAGGACAGGGGAAATATTAGAGGATATTTTTTTTAGAATAAAGAGTCAGGATAAATTTGCACAGAGGGAGAATTGAGATTGGTGTATGCAGTGGGAAGGTAGAAACATCATGTGCTTTACCTCCCTGATGGAGCTCATTGTGTGAGCTGTAGTCCTTGACCGTAAGGAGTTAGTCATTGACCACTTGCACTGCATCTTATCCATCCCCATGGATTTCAACCCAAGTCTGAGTAGTGTTAAAGAGTCACATATTTCAGCTGTAGCCAATACTTTCTGCTAAATCTGTCTGTCATAATGATGTCTCAGCAGGACTGGGCCTCATTCTTCTGTCACAGATAGGAGCAAATCCAATCGAAGCAAATTGGAGCCAATTGGTGTTTCTGTTATGCAGTGGCAGGAGAATTGAACTCATTGTCACTAAAGATATATCAGTACTTCCTATTAATGTCAGTTTTCAGTTTTATAACATTTTGTTAAAAGTTCCCTCGGGCTGTATTTGCTATACAGATTTTCAGAGAAGGAAGATATATTTTATATTGAGAGCTCATTTGGTTTATTCTTAGAGGATGCTTGTGTTCAGAACTTACAGGGATATGAAATTCAACAAGTGAAGACACTGTCTCCCTTATAGTAGCTGGTCTACAAAGGGAAAATTGACTCAAATTTTCATTGAATATTTGTATTAGGTTTTGAACCAATTTAACTGAAGTTAACATTTCTTTGCTAAGCTCAATACTTGGCAGTATAGTCATGACTTAGATTTTATAATAGATGACTTTTTAAATATTATATGCTCTGTATTAATACAAAATGTCCATGTTTTGCTAGAAAAGGACTATATTTTGCCATTGGGCATGAACATGCAACTTTTGCTAATTTAAATAAAGGTTAAAAGGACAATTTCAAGTATTCTAACAGATTTTCATTTGCCATTTTTCTCTTTCTTATTATAAATGGATCTTAAAATATCCTAGTTAGTTTTATAAGTTTGAAGATATATTATTTTGTGACAGTTCTACTTTGGTTTTTATTTTTATATCTATTTTCATTGCTGTCATTATTGTTATTTCTTGCACTGTTTATTTATGCTGTCATTTTCCTTCAGGCTAGTTGTGGTGTAATTGTTCTGCCTTAAGCATCATTTTTCCCCATGGCATGAGGATGAACATAGTGAACAGTGCAAACTACAGATTGTTGTTGCTGACATTCTGTTTAACAACAACAGAAATAAGCCTGTGGCCCCTCTCATGGTGAGCTCTTCCACGTGTTTTTCTCCTCTCAGGCTTGGGGATGTAAATCAAGAGTAATACTACTTATTCCAGTGAAGTATGGTGTTTCTCAGTGAGGAGACCTTTGTGGGGTTTGTGCCATATCAATAGTCATACACAAATACCATTATTGGAAGTGCTTCTCTTTGCCCATGAATTTGTCACAGTTTGAGTGTATTTGGTGTGGCACAGAATCCTGCTGTTCCCATTGAAGAGGAACCCCAGCCAAGAGTGAAGAACACAGGGAAACAGAACACTTGTCTTTGCAACTTCTCTAATCTGCCTTTAAAGACTGAGTCCATAAGTCATAATATCTTAATAAAAATGAGTGCAATTTGGGTCTGTGTCACATGTTTACCCATGAAAGACCATCAGCTTAGCCCTGTAGTTATACCACAAAGTTTCACTGGAGGTACTTTTGCAGGACATCCATATTTATTCATATATTTGTTATCTCTTGTACATCAATGTATTGATTTTGTTTCAATCCTCTGGTCACACTGTGGGAAAGTCATCACACACCAGCCTTTTTTTTCAGTTCTACAGAGAATTAGGTTCTCTATTCCTACTTCTAGGAGGTCTCAGTATATCCCACATATTAGGTTAATAAGACATCGTGGGTTTTCTATTTAACTTGTGGAATGTTTTTCTTTGCGGTTTTTTTTTTTTTTTTTTTTTTTTTTTTTTGTAAACAACTGTGATTCTGTAGCTTTCTTCCAAGTGCTTCATTTGTTAGCATCTGATTCACAATATAGAAGATGTTAGTTTTGACTGGGCACAGAGACAATACATATATTTTAATATACTTAGTTGAATAAGCCGAATCCTGAAAAATCAATTTTTTTTGGTGCAAACACTTGTCTTCATAAATTCAGAATTTGCTTTCCATGAGAATTTGCAGATACATCTTTTAAATTCACAAACCTCCATTCTCCTAGACTTGTTTGTTGAAATATTAAGAAGGTGATAAACAGAAAGAAGTTTAAACACACTAATTTAAAGATATACAATCACTTTGCAGAGACATTTCTTCATTATTTGCTTAGTTATAATTTGGACTCTTTGCCAGCAAGATGAGAGCCAGACCCCTAACTCATTTTAAGTAAATTACTGAACGAATGATAATGACTTTTGGTCATTATCAGCATGGGCTTAAATTCATGCTGGTTTTCATCAGATGAAAGACTGTGTCACACTAGGATTCCCTTGAGCCATCCAGTCCCTTAGCTATCAGCAGCACTTTAATTTTCTCTTAGAGACAGTATTATATGAGCACTCAGCCTGGTTCTCTCAGAAAATGTGTAATTTTTCATACTTTCAAACACAGATGTTCTACCAAGTTTCATCCAGAGAGGCTAAATCTACATTTTAAAGCAAGGACACCCTAGATGTTACTTTTGAAATAACATACAACATGGTACAAAGAAATAAATGAATATAATTGTATAACAAAAGTTATAAATCAGGCCCAGGAGACAAGAATAACAAAATAAAAGGGAAAAAATTCACCTTTAATTACAGTGGTGAAGCCTCTGAGCCTGTGAAAACATTCATATGTAGAATTCTGATGCATACTTACCTTAATATACTCCTTACCTTAAAGGAGAATTTGCTAAACATCTCTCTTGAATACATTCTGGCAAATGAGAAAAATTTTGTGGGTTTTTTCATTGTCACAAATTATATAATATCATTCTAAAAAAACACTTGCTGGCATTGAACATATTTTATCTGTGGAAATCACAACGAGGCCTTTAAAGAAAATTATTTTGCATGAAATACTTTTGTTTAAAGCTCAATCTTAAATCTCAGTGTTCACCTATATTTTTTTTTTTCACTATCAAAACCTAATATTTTTTCCCTTTCCTAGATTTAGCTCATTATTATTATCATGACACCAAAAACCTTCAGAATTTGTGTTCCTAGTCTCCAGGACCTCAGAAAAATTTGAAAATTTTCTGAGGCTTTGTGAACAGTTTTTTTTTTTTTTTTTTTTTTGCACTTGGAGTCTGGCAGATAAGGAAATTCCAAGCTGTTAGGATGAGAGTTGCCAACAGAGCCAAGCCAGGGACACATTCCCAGGGCCCATTTTCCATTGCCCTGCATCCTCTAGGGGCAAACAGCTGCTGCAGCAGTCACAGACTGAGTAGCAAATTATTTTTTTTTTTTTCCCTGAAGAAACAGGGAAATTAAAGGAAATCATAGGGGACATACCTGAACTAAGAATATTTGGTGCTCCTACTGCAGATTCACAGGAACAGGCCTGCAGATAATGAACGTGCCTACCTGCTCAAGGCGTTGTGTTCAAACACCACACTGTTCACTGATGGATGTAGACAGGGACTTAATGGGGAAGTTTGGCTCTTTAGGTTTGTGTTTAGTCTCCTCACTATTCTACATAATGTCACTGCTAAACTTGTCACAATTCTTTTTAGATACATTTCTGAAATGTTGCCAGCATTTACAAAGAGATTAATCTCTCCTTCCTCTCTGCGTGAGTTTTCTTGAGAAAAACAGTTAACGTATTTGCTCTTCTTTCAAGCAGATTTTATCTTGCCCTATATAGAAATATCATGAGACATCAACAAAGGATATCTTTATGCTATATAACAAACACATATCAGTTTAATATTGTACTTGTGAACATCTGACACTTTAGAAGTAGCAAAACTGTGATTCAGTTTCTCAAAAGAAAATGATACAAGGTAGCAGGCCCTAATATATTCTTCTGTGAAGAAATACCTGCAGGCAAGGATAATACACATATTCTCACGTAGGCCCTGACATCTTTGCTCAGTGAGTTTGGTTTGCATGCTCTCTTTAGAAGCTGGAGAGTGCAGAGAAAGCTGAAGTTTGATGCAACCCAGAAAATCCAGTGGGCTTCTTGCTGCAACCTTTGATTTCTGCTACACATCTTTGTGGCACTCTGGATGCCACCTTGCTCAGAAACAGTGAGCTTTCCTCTGGCCAAGCTGGCTGCCAGAACATCCCCAGGTGCCCAATCCAAACCAGAGATTGGCCTGCAGACACCATTTTACAGCACACACATGAGGTTTAAAGCCTTATCAAACCTGCTCTATTTCTCTTTAACTACAGCATATGTAGAAAATGCCTGATAGGATATGTGGGAAGCAGATGATGCCAATAGATATTAAGAGTGTTTTAAAGCTAGAATCACAAGTTTCTGAACTACTTTGGTTCTGCAACACCCTGTGGTATTTTCTGAGGGTTTTTGGGGGGGTACAATAGGATGGAAGAACCTCAGAACTGAGAAAATCTAGAGGTTAAAATTAGGATGGCTGTCATGCCAGATGAACATGTGAAAAATGTGTCTGGTTACTCTTTTCTCGCTTGGTACATAACTTTAGTTTTCGTACTGAACTTGAATGGAGTGTGTCATTATGGAGAAAACTGTGTCTTAAAGCTCTTTAGAAATGAGGATGATGATGGAATGTAAAGCTTTCTTTTGTTTACAGCAATAATTATTACTAGTAACTTTTCAGAATTCTTTTAGAGTACTTGGGCTGTGGGTAGAGGTAATAACCAAGGGAAAAAAGTATCAGCACATTATGTCAAAGTATAATAATTTTTTTTCACTGAACTTATACTGGGAAATAAAAGAGATCAAGCATCTCTGGTAAGATTTTTTACTCCACCAAAGTCGCTGCTGTAATTTCCTTTGCTTCATCAAGGTAGTATCACACATCTACCATATTTGTCTAATTATCTGTGGAGTCAATCAGACAGAAAGGGTAGGCTGCTAATAAAAGAAAAAAATTATGACTTTTAAACCTACTTAAGGAAATGGAAATTAGAAACATGTTATAGATTAATCTCACTTTGCAGAAACACTACAATTTTCAGTTTGAACTTCAGATTTTTCAGTTGCTTTTTTTCAAAAATGTGAAAAAAATGTGAGTTTGTAATTACTTTAGTGTTTCTTTCATTGTTCAAACTATTGAGTTATATGAGAATGCATGTTGGATAGAGTAAGAGAGATTATGTTTTCTTTAGTATCTATTTGTTTTATCATTACTATTCTTTCCTTGTCTGGAAGTGCAGAAAATTACAGGATTTTTTTTTGGTTTTTAGGTAAATGCCATTATTTAAATGCATAAATTTGCTTAAGCCCCAATGGGTTACTCTGACTTGTAAGGATATTACTTTTCCAGTTGCAAGCAATAATGATACTGCAAAGATATTCCAGTGGAGAAAATATTTAAATAAACTCTCTTCATCCAAAAATGAGATGCAGCATATTTACATTTTTATTTGATGAAGCCTGTTCCTGCTATCTTTGTTCTTAATTTGGTCTCAAAAGAATTAGTAGTAAGAGGAAAAATAGTCTGTAAATATGTATGAAATCAAATTTAGAGGGTAGGCTAAAAGGTATTGACTGCCAGCAGCGCTGAACAGCAGGAGGCAAAATTTCCTCCATAGTTTTCTTCTTGGCTGGAAACACGCTGCCTTCCATCTAGATTATTTAATCCTCAAAATGCACATCAAAGCTTCTCATCGGGTGGTGTATGTCTTTACAGGCAGTTGAATGTCAAAGATCTAGCTTAAAGATTTTTGAAAAATGTAAAACATAATAGATCCCAGATAATAACACAGCAGTGAAGCTCCTCTAATATTCCTTCCAGCAAAGGACTGGTATTGCAGGTTGTAGCTAATCCTTGTGGCAAAAGAGCAAATTTCCTACGTGAGAATTTGTGACATCCCTCCAACGGATAGAAATAAAATGATCGAGTCATGTTACTGGACTAATATTAGCTTGTTAACAATTCCCTTCTCTCTTTACACTTGTGGCTTGCCAGAACAATAAGCTATGAGTTATCTCACTCCTCCAGCCCAATTAGACAGTGGAAAAATGAATGCAAAATATGTATGAAACATTTTCCGCTTGTATATTCTTAACAGGATGCAGGCTTCAACACTGTCCCTCTAAATTAATTCAGTCTCCGGCAAGAGCTTATTCCTTGAAAGGATTGCATCAATTCTCATGAATGATTATCCCCTTCTCAGGGAGTATCTTAAAAAGCTTTTTAACAATTTTGGTTTGTATTTCTGAGCTTGAATTTTGGTCTGACATGAGTATATAAAGCAGCCAGGCATTTGAAAGGAGCCCCACAAGGAGACTACAGGAATGTGGTAGCTGAAGAGTGTTTTGCGTTTTGGTGATATCCCTGCCACAGGAGCTTACCTCATAACAGCTGCCAAAATTGAAGTAGAAGATATAAAAAAAAAAAGTGAGAAATAATAAAAAAGCCTCTTCATTCTGCAATGAGGATTCCTGTTCTCCCCTTCCTTAATATTTGTTTAAATACCAGTGATACAATATTTCCTATAGATGGCTCAGCTGTGACACAGAAATAAGGCTGATTACCCAGGGGTTCCATTTCGTGTCTGTTTAAGACAGACTTATTTTTTAAATTCTGGTTAATCTTGTTCCCATCTCTATCCATGACCTTCCTTTCTATTTTTTGAGCTATCTTCTCCTTGTAGTAGCGTTTCCTTTCAAGCAGTCTTATCTCTAGTGGTGTCAGTGCTCTCTCTGTTTCTGCTCCCTGTGGATGACTGAAGTGGAGGGGCTGCAGAGGCAGCCTGGCCATGCTGGGGCTGAGTGCTGGAGGCAGTCTTGGGAACCTGGGCCCAACAGGTATAATACTGTCAAGGTGTGCCTTTGCTTCTGCCTTTTCTTCTCACTTGGTAGGCAAATGAATCAGCATTTGCTGTACTTTCAGAGCACAGGGTAGTCAAACATTATCCTCAATATACAACCTCTGACTTGAATGTGAGAGATGCTCATAAAAGTCAAAGAATAATTCAGTACAATACCTGGCCTTTCACTTCTAGCTGAAAACTGATCTTATGAGATGCACAGCCCCAAGTTCTCTTTAACTGACTGACTGATTTAGAGTCCTATTGGGTCTTAAGAGGTGCCTAGTGCTACTTAGGCTGAGACTGTAATAGGGCTTTACTTTGTTGTTCAGCAAGTGTACAAATTCAACAGCAGTGCCCAATGAACTCATCAGTCATCAAATATTAATCCATATTTAAAGTAATCCTGTGCTAATTATTTACAGAAAAAGAAGCCATAACATTGAATAAATGCATCACACTAGGCACTATAACTAATGTATTGCATCCAAGCAATGAGAAATGTACTTATATTGGCTTTAAGCATAACTTTAACTTTTTTAAAAAAAGTTTTCATTCAAATATTTCAAATGTTCTTTTAAATATGTTTAGTGGTTTTGACATGTTTTTATTACTAATATTTATTGCTCATTTGATTCAAGTATAACTGACTGTAAAAGTAATGCTTATATTCGTAATCTGTTTCTTTAGATAAGTGTGATTTCTTAGTCATAAAAGTGATTTATTTAGAAAAACCCTTTTTTTATCCTGTTCACTAAGTTCTGTCACTAAATGCAGAATAAATACAGAGTTTGTAGAAGTTTATAGAGAACTTTTTCTTGTGAAAAAATAATTACAAATTTAAAGCCTTAAAACATAACAGAAAGGAAGTGGATTTTCCACTAAATGACAAATCGATGTTGATTTTGATGGGAAAATACAATCCCTGAATGTTTTTTGTGGTATTCTCTGTGAGCACATTTTATAACAATTCTGTATATTCTGAAGAAAGAAACTTGGTGTCAGGGCCTTGTCACCTCTGTTCAGCAAAGTGTTTTGTCTGGAGAGCTTTCATCTATAGAAGCATCAGTAACTAATCAGAATATTTGTTAGGCTTTTCTGAAAAAGAAGCAATTGTCTGTCAAGAAAAATCTGGAGTTGTCCTTGACTTCCCCTAGGAACATGTAACCCAATTCCCCAAGGCCAGTTCCCAAAACCTTCTGTGCAAAACAAAGGCACTGTTCCTCTAGGCTCTGGCTATTTGCAGCACAGAGCAGCAAGACTTTGCCTGGTTCTTCCCATGTGTGAAGCCAAATGAGTGACATCCATTAATGAAGCACATACTGAGTCTCAGACAGACATCTCACTGAGGGTGGCAAAAAGAAATGTCTAAAATGAAAGTTCCCAAATGGTGTTCCCGATTTGAAATCTAGCTTTTTGAGTTGTAAAATGTCAATAGGTTGTTAACCCACACAAAATAGGTGAATAGCACCTGGATACCAGGTAGATCATAACTGTGCATATAAACAAGCTAGCAGGTTGCTTAAGGGTTATAGAAATTTAAATGCAAATAGCACTTAGTAATAATACCCTGGAGACTAACATTGTAGTCAATTTCTGGAGGATGCAGCACTGTAAACTTAGTTTTTGCTGCTGGTTTCCTTAGAAACTGGAACAAGATATTGTCCAGGACGCAAAATAATATCCTGTTTCAGTGACTGAGGATCTTGAACTAAAAAGTAATTGCTTTTGCTTGAGACTTTGATTTTGCTGGATTGTCATGTGCTCTTCTAGAAAATATTATGGCACAACATGTCTATATGTTGAAATGGTTTCAAATCTTCTACTTCAGTTCTAGTGATCTCACTCTGTAAGTACTGAAAGTATTGAAAAATTAGCTTGCAAATCATTCAAGGGGTTTGTTCACTCACTGCACTTGTGAGCCTTAAATACTCTACTGAATCACTCCCCGAGCATTACCACTATTCTACTTCTTATCAAGAAATAAATCTTCATGGGTACCTTAGTCATGAAGTGCTGCATTTAATATGTTTAGCAAGTAAATGTGTACAAAGAATATCACAAATTAATGAATAAGCCTTTTTGGAATGTGGGCTAAACACAGATTAAGAACTATAGAAATTTGCAAATAGTTGTGCTTCCAGGAAGCCTAAGGTTATTTCAAGGTTTTGCTCATGAAGTGGCAGTGTACCAAAATGAAGTTTTTCTTAAGACTATTTCAAATGGACTTTATTGCTTTCATTTATGCATGTATTTGACTAGGTAAGTGTATATATAAGAATGCTTAGAACATGTCCAAATTTGAATGCACAAATCAAATGGGCATTAGTTTGTATTTACGTACTCTAAATGTGAAGATTTGTAATAGGGTAATGTAAGGATTTCGTTTGATACTTTAGAAACAGAGGTCTCTTGTGGTTGAACAATATAGAAAGAGAAAAAAAGGAAAAAAGGTAATAACTTCATGTGAATGTCAGTTTTTGTATCTCACGTTTTCTTTTTCAATTTTATTTAGGAAAAGTCTAGTATTTTCAGTTGAGAGGCACTAAATTTTGATTCCTAAGTGAAAACAGATATTTGAATGTGTAAATTTTTCACTGTCTGAAAATTCAGTCCATGGTAGCCTAGACTGAGCACCCAGAAAATAAGTCGAGGGATTTTGGAAATATTGATGTGGTTTATAATTTTTTTTATGGAATAACAGTTGCTCGTTCTCCCAGCTCAGTTTTTAAAATATGTTTTATTAATACTCTATATGTTCATCCTATGATTGTACAAATCCTACAGAGGTATTCCCAGTGAGCATACACTGCTTCCTTGTCAAATTTCTAAAGAGTTATTTGTTAAAATAGTGGTTTTGGGTGTTTACATTCTCAAAATATGTGATACATTTTTGTTTTGTTTATTCCCTGTAAAAAATACAAGACAATTATTGTTGGCAAAAATGAAATTGCATGCTTCATATAAACCTTTTTATCACTGTGGTTTTGTGGAAATCATTATTTCATGGGTGTTAAACACAGATGAAAGATTATTCACAATTACTTCTACAAAAAAAAGGATTTTATAAAAGGCACTTCCTCAAATTTTCATTTAATATATTACAATTTACCATTTGTTTATGTAGACACGTTTTCATGTCAGCTTAGGATGTGTATCTTTTCCTTCTCTCCCTCAATGAATATCTCACTTTTATCCAAAAAATACTCCTTTTTTAATCCCAATTGCTCTCTACACCCAGAAGTTCATTGTCTAACAGTTTTCTTACAAGGGCATTGCAAAGAATCAATGAGCTACAAATATACTATTATACATTCAGATGCTGTTCAGGTATTAATGTTATGGCAAAGAAAAGTTGGAGCATTCATGAATTTAAATATTTTTCATATAAACTATGTAAATATAATGATTAACAATCAGCTACATTCACTATTCAAGACATGCAATGTAGCATTTTCCTAATTACACTTACCAGTGTGGGAGGATATGACGGCAGAAAAAGATTAAACTATTTGTATTTATTCAGTGTTGCTTTATAGCATTAGCCAGGAAACTCACTTTTGCAGTATTGAATGCATGAATTCAGAATAACCTGAAGGATTTGATTAGGGTGGTAGCAGCCTGGCCAGGGATGGCAAGCTCAGCTCATTCTGCATCAGCAGTCATTTTAGCTACCTCTCTCATCTGTTGTTTCACTGCTGATAGTGTGATTTAAAACACAGACAAAATTACTGCTTAATATTATGGCATCATCTAAAGCTCTTCGAGTAAACCAAACAAACAAACAGAAAACCCCACCTGGTAGGTAGGTTTCTGTATTCAGCTGCTCATGTTTTATTAAAATAAACACATAGTTTGCAAGCAGTGAAACTAATGAAACCTGGTGTGCTGTAGCTCTGTGTCTAGTGATGGGATTCCATGAAGACTTGCAGGGCACAACTCAAACTGAAGATTTCCCTGAAATTAGGGCATGTGTAATGTCCCTTCTGTCCCACATAATCTCTGGTGCCTATGGAAAGATGAGATCATATTTCAATCTTTCCCAGAGCAGATGTCCTAGTTGTTTGGGGTTTTTTTACAATTTCTTTTAACATCAACCTATTCATACAATATTTAAAGAACTCTAGTATCTGTATAGCTACATCAGATGTTCATCAGATATGTGAAAATAGGAAAAAACCCTGGAAACTTACTGAGGACAGGAAAAACATGTAAACAGAGGAGCACTCCTTTACTCTGCCTGTGCATTCTGGTCCATACCAAAAGCAACATTTCCAGCAGGTATGGCTTCTAGGTCTGGGTTCCTCAGGAGAGGAAGCACAGGGACCTGTTGGACAAGGTCCTGAGGAGAGCCACAAAGATGATTAAAGGGATGCAGCACCTTCCCTATGAGGCTGAGAGATGGGGTTTTTCAGCCTGGAGAAGGCTCCAGGGAGACCTTACTGTGGCCTTTCAGTACTTGAAGGGGGACTGTGAGAAAGATGGGAGGGCATGTTGTGATAGGGCAGGGCTAATGGGGTAAACTAAGAGTGTCAATTTAGATTAGATGTAAGGATGAAGTTTTTTACGATGAGGGTGGTAAAACATTGGAATTGGTTGCCAGGAGAGGCAGCAGATATGACATCTCTGGAAACATTCATGTTCAGGTTGTATGAGGCTCTGGGGGCAACTGATCTAATTGAAGATATCCCTGCCTAGGGCAGGGGGTTGGACTCTGACCTCTGAGTATCCCTTCCAACCCAAACCAGGCTATAGACCTAAGTCTGTTACACTTTAATAGCTCTTTGTGGGGTCCCTTCCCAGCAATGCCAGAGTTGGTATTGTCCCTCTGATTTTATTTTAGTGGCCACCAAGCTACAGGAGTTAAGTGGAACGTTTATGATGTCTAATGGAGCTGTAATTGCTGGCAGCTAATTGTGAGGGTTGCTTCACCTTGTCATCCCTGTCGTTCTGTACTCTGATGTCAAAGTATCAGTTTGGGCGTGTTTGTCTCCCATTCTGTTCACAGTAAAGCTTTGAGAAATCTGGTACTTATGATTCATTATTGTCTTGAGAAACTTACTGAAACAACTTTATTAGTTTCTGTAACAGACTTAGTGTTTCAGTTTTTCAAAAAACAGATGTTGGAATTTGGGTGTAATTGAGTAATAGCTTACTTCATAGGGAAAATGGTGTGTGGTTTATGCTTATGTTGTAAAAAAGGGCAGCAGATCCTGCAGTATATTACTTTAGTAATTTGTAGTGTATTTGCGCAAATTAGCAAGGATGTTTTAGTTCAAATACCCTGATGAACTGTTGTGCAGTCAGACTGCGTTAAAATAATTCCAAAATTACCGTTTGACGATGTTGACACTTTGGTGATGCTGCGATGTTTACATCACAGCAAACATGCCTTTAATCAACTGAGTGCAGTGCTTTGAGAATATTACATTGAGTAGGTGATTTTAGAGGCTAAAGAGTGAGACCTGGGAGTGATCTCCAAAACTAATCTCCAAAACTGGCCATTTTTTGTTAGTTGACCACACTGAAGTTGTGAGCGTGAGGAGATTATTCTAGTAGGACTTAGTTAAAGTATCTGTTTGACTGAATGGTGAAGACTAACAAATATTTTTCTAGCTGTTTATTCTATTTTCTGATATCTACTGTTTATAGAAACATATTTTATGTAAAAGCTGAAAATAGCTGGTAGATATGTTTCTAGAAGGGCAGCTAATAACAGTGTTTGACTACCTGGGCCTTACTCAGCAGTCAAGCATAGATTCAAATGGAAGAATATAAATGTGATGGAAACAGAAGATGGGGGAAAATTGAGTGTGTTAAGTATTTGGACCCATCTATCTGCTGAAGTTTGCTGTTTAGGATGAAGTAGCTTGTTGGTTTCTTATTTTTAAAATTTTTACAGTTTTTAGAATTGTGATAAAAAAGCTGCCAATGCCACATTCTCCTTTATTTGTTTGGAGTTTAAAGAAGCCTCAGTTTTTTTAGCACCACAAATTCAAAAAATGGATAAAGAGGAAAGCAAAACAGAGCTAGAGCAAGAATGCTACTTGGAAATTATAGTAAAAAAATATAGGAAGATCATCAAAGTGTTTAAGAGTCTACAGAAATAACGAAGGCAAAATACTATGTTTGCATAGTTTGGCATATTGCCCTCTAGAAAAGGGAATGAATTTGCAATCATTGCATTCTGAACAGATTCCTGCAAATTTGAACATTATTGTCCCCTTGTGATTTACAGTCTTATTATTTTTCATGTTTTCTTGCATTTAGAGAGTAAGTTATTTGAGCTGGAGGAAGTTTTATTTAAGGAGGAAGTTTTTCACAGAAAGAGTGGTCAAATACTGGAATCATCTGCCCAGGGAGGTGGTGGAGTCACCATCCCTGGATGTGTTTAAAAAAAGACTGGATGTGTCACTTGGTGCCATGATCTAGTTGAGGTCTTGGAACATGGGTTGTACTCGATGATCTTAAAGGTCTCTTCCAACCTAGAAATTCTGTGATTCTGTGGTTCTAAACTTAAAATATCAGAGTCCCTTTAAAAACCTTTATATGGTAAGATTTTCATGCAATTCCTTAATGTTGAATAGAAGTGGTTTTTGCCTGATCCTACCTGGTGTCTGGCTCTCTAAATGAGGCCCCATCAGAGGGTCTCAACACCTGACAAAACTGCTTCAGCATCACTGTGGTGAGATCAGCTCCTGCCCAGTGCCCCGGTGTCTGATGTGATGTGAGGCCCTGGATATCTTACAGATCTTCTACTCTCACAGTTCAGAAATTCATGTTCCATACTGTTATAGTTTAGCTTATAATTTATAGGTAGGTAAAATCTTAAGCCTAAAGAGTGGTCTGAAAACTTAATGGAGTGTCTAAATGGACACAAATTTAATGACTCTCTACATGAAAATTTTTAGCAGTGTACATACTTGAAAAGAATAATGTCCTTACAGCTTCAAATGATACAAAACATAGGTTGCCTGTAACAGCCCATCTTGTATTTTCCCTGTTTCTCTATTCCCTGCACTAGCAAGTGTTGCAGATCTCTGCAGGTGCTGGCATGGAAATTTTTAATTATAAGATTGGTTCTAGTCAGCTGCTCTATATTGCAAGATGATGTGGAAAACGGAGAGTTATATGTGAAACTGTATTGCATAGAAAATAAAGGGAGTTAGGAATACCTGCTGAAAGAAGAATCCTGGTAATGAGAAAAGAATTAAATTGTTATAGTAGTATAGGGTAATGTCATTTTCTGGGATGGTGGAATTCATTGTTGTGATTCACAAGTTTCTACTCATGATAAATGAGGGAAGGGAATCCTCAAAAGGCTTGTGTATGTCTTTCCTAGAAAAGATGTTTTTAGAAATGAATTATACTGCATCACCTGGATTTGGCAAATAATCAAATGGTGTTTTTAAAAGTGAATCACAGTAGACCCTGAGCTTATACACAATAAAACTGTGTATAAAAATTGATATGAGGTTCAATATTTTTTTTTTTAAATTTAGCTTTGTTTGCTTGGTTGGTTGGTTTTTTAAACTAAGGCATAAAGGCCAAGTTACCTTGAGTTTGGTTTTGTTTATTAATCCAAACCTTGTAGGGCATGTAATAGAGAGCTCGTGTATCAAAACCTTAACCGTGACTTTAAGGACATTTTTTGTCCATTAATTTTTATAAGTACTGAGTTAGACTGGGGAGAAGAGGGATGGGGAAATTATCTTTTTTTTTTTTTTTCCCCCTCTTCTTGAATATTCTGCTTTATTTTGAATCACATTGTGCAAGGAGGAAAAAAACCTAACCAAACAAAACCTGCCTTGGGACCGGGTCTTGCAGCTACTTCTGTAGCTTATCAAACACTGTTCAGCATCTCACCCCTCGATCTGGACAAAGTTATTCAAAGTGGAATTGATGTCTTCTGGCCTAAATGAGTTTTGACTCCATGCCCATTCCAAGACACAGTGAGAGAAGCCTGTCTAGGTCCCGGGCATCAATCCTTTACTTTCAAGAGTATCAGTGTGTGGAATTCTGGCAGTCTGTTAAGGAAAAGCCTGATTTTGTGTCTTTGTTTGAAGTTTCAAACCCAACAGACTGCTAAACACTGAGCCTTACTGCCAGAGACATTTCATTTTTCTTTTCTTTTCTCTGTCTTTTCAGTCTGGCAAGCTACCTTTTGGGTGGTTTTTCTGGGTTTTTTTCTTTTTTTTTAAATAAGACTGGGATCATGAATTGCAGGTTTATTGGATGAAAAATTACTGCAAGAAAAAAACATGTGAGTTCTTTGCCCCAGAAATACAAATACCTGTTAAAATATGAATTTGTGGGGGAAATCAGGAAGAGAACTAACAGCTCCTACTGCACTTCTTCATTCCCTGTATGGCTTAATGGCTTGGGTACCTATCCAGCTCAGACCTGGTCACTGTCAACCAAAATTTAATGGGTGATTGGAATATTACATAGTAATTTCTTATATAAAAAGATTATATTCTCACATATATGCTCAGAGGGTGCATTTAAAAATACTTCATGCAGTAGCCTCTAAACAGTCTTACTTTGAGGAATATGAATCTCAGATTTCTTGCCAAGTCATTGCATTGAGTTCCACTGAGCTGTGGATAAACAATGCTAAGAGATCTGTAGTGATGGCATGTTGAGTTCCTATTTGGACTCAGAGTCATGCAGCTCTTCTCAACTCTGCTTTTCACAGTCATTCATGTGTAGCATGATATACTTTGCAGGATCCTTGTCTACCAGGCCTATGCTAAGTCATGTGCACCTACCTCTGCTGAAGCTTCCTGCTCAGTTTGCTGATCAGTTTGCTCATGCATTTGTCGCTGCAGATCTTGATCCTCCCCAATCTTTCAGAGCCATTTCCCCCTGTAACTCTAGCTGTCTGATCATGCAAATACACCCATCTGACCCTGAAAGTCTTCCTTAGCCTTCTGAGAGCCACCTACTTCAAAAATCTGTTCTTCCCAGGTTCACTGCATTTTCTCTGTTTCAGTTCTCGCTCTTAGTGCTGCATCCTCTCCCCTTCATCCTTTTTTTTCCTGTAATATCTGCTGATCCCATTTCCTGAAAAGAGTATCCATCATTCCCATTTGACAAATGCTTCCTCTTTAAAAAAAAAAAAAAGTACTCATTTTCCAATCAGATAAATTGTTTTTACCAATAATAGAGAGCAAGCTTCACATCCCCTTCTCCTTGTTCAAGACCCCTGTTGGAGCAAATCATTCTGCAGCAAATTAAATTATCCTCCACAGTCTGTTTAGACAGAGTTAATGTGCATCACTTGAGTTTTCTCAGACAGCAGGGGGTTCTCAGGCCACAAAGTAAAATCCTCCATTGAGTCTGTAATAAATCAAGTTAATTTAACACCTCAGACCTACAAAACTTGAATTTCCTGCTCCACTTCTAGGAGGAAAGCTCACATGAGAGCAGGTTAAGTAGCCTCTTCCTTGCAAGAAAAGCACCACAAAAATCCAAAAGAGCTGAGGCTGTTCAACAGAGGAACAGCCGAGTTCCCTATCTCAACCCTGCTACATGGCTTACCTTAAATAGAGAATAGTATTTGTTATACTTAACCTGCAGGTTTGGTATGATTTGATAATTCTGGACATCATCTTATTTTTCTCAAATCCATCTCCAGAATCTGAGGTAGTTTTGAAAATGAGATTTTTGTTTACTCATTTTTAATGATGAGGTAGGGGAAAGCACTTAGTTTTTATAGTTGCAGTAGCTATGTATGAGTAGTTGTTTTTAATGCAGCTGATTTTCTTGAGTGGGGCACTATGACATCCAAGATTAAATTCCTTGGGGACTTCTAGTATTTTCAGACATGTACAACATTTTTTATTTAGAATTGATGCGAAAAAGGATGGTCATTTTCATTGTTTCTTTTAATTCTGGGCAGCTTAAATTTACATGGCAACCTTCTGAGAAGGCTGATATAACAGGGTGAAGTCTCTATATGATGAGCAAGAAGTTACATGAATAACTCCCTATCATTAATAATAGGAGTTGTGTTCTTTTTCCCTACGTAGTCTGTTGAAAATTGTATCCCTAAAGAAGTTGACAACAAATATGCTTTCCCTGTTTAAGTTGCAAAGCACAGTAACATCAAGGTCACTTGCTCCATTTGACGGAAGAAAAAAAGCACTGTATAAAATATGGATAGAATGTCAATCAAACCCGGGTTTGTACTATACACTATGGTAATGTGAGTCATATTGCTTTTTTATTTTTAAACACAACTAGATATGGTAGTTTGGCAGCAGTGTTTTCACAAAGACAGCGCCTTCAAACTCCATAGCAAGACTGGAAATCCTGCCAGGTGAAAAAAAAAAAATGTTATTGAAAACCTTTCTTTCCTTATAGGCCCATTTTGACAGGAAATCTTTGAGAGACAGCAGCAATGAAGTGCCCAGAGATTTCATCTGTCTTCTTTTGCTTCAGGAAATGCTGAGCACAGGCTCCCCTATTAGGCAAAATACACGAAATACCAAATCCCCTTAACAATAATCTTCAGACTAGTCTTAGGTTGACAGCTCTCTGTGTCCTAGTCTGTCAAACAGGGCCTGTTACTGAGGCTCATATTACTGGGACCAATGTGAAAGTTTTTGACATTACTTTGAGGGAAAAAACCATATTGTCACTGCTTTCAAGTTATCTCATTCAATCAGTTTTGTAGGGACTTAATCACAATAAAATATATCTTACTAGAAATATATCACTTCACAGTGACTTTTGTTCTGCTCCACAGTGCAGACATAAAGATCCAGTTTGAAAGCATTGTCTTTCATTCTGTCTGATTCAGTAAAATTCGGCAAATTTTAGCTGCTGTATTATCATTTCCAATAATATTTTTTGTTTGTTTTTGACAGATGCCAAATTTAAAATTTAAATAATGTTTCAGGAATGAAAATGACAGCTTGCAGTAATTCTGCAGGTGTCCAAGCAGATGTACTTCCAAATATAATTAGACGAAATATGTACAGATTGCAGGAAATATGAAAAAATTGACATCAAATTTTCATGAGTAAACTGTGTATGTTTGGGCATTTTAGCTAGTTTAAAACTATTAGTTATTAAAAAATATTCATACAGTTTTAGAACAAAGAATGCACATGAAATGTAAAAGAGTTCAAGACAAAATCCCAAGCTTGTACTTGAACAAAGAGTAAGAAAGAAAAAGAAGTTTTTAAGTGTCTTACACAGTAAAGTCTTAAGGAGCTTCCTTGAGGAATTTTGTCAACAAGGCAAGTAATAGAGAGGGGTATAGAAGAAATATTCCAAAACATGGAATCTGCCCTCAAACTATTATTGAACAAAGTTATTTTGTTAGTTTATTCATAATTTGTACTAGAGGCAGAGAAAACAGAAAGGGAAATTGAATATGTGTATTTATTTCCAATAAGGTGTATGAATTTCACTGAGTGCAGAGGTGAAGATAGAAATGAAAGCTGATTTTTGAAGTTTTTCTTGCTTGAAAGTATGTCTTCACTGCCTACTAACAAAACACTTTCCCAGAGTGGCCTTAGATATTAAAAATTCTTCCTTTATTTTATCATCTAATGCTTCACCTCAGAACCATTACAACAAAAGCTGGATACCACAGATACTGGAAAACTGGCAAGGAACTTAGTAAAGGTAGAAAACAAACATGCTGAAAATACTACAAAATAAGACATGTATCTCTCTAAATTTTCTTTTATTGTCTCAGTGGTTAAATAGTTGTTGAATCAAATAAACAAGTAGTCTTGAATATGAGTATAGGAAATCAGGATTCTCATTTATCCCTTAAATATAACCATGTGTCTTAATCTGTTTGAATTTAAAATCTTCCTCTCTCTATTCATTATCTACAACCCAAATAATCTCAGTTTCTTCTCTCAGTGCAATGATGCAGCTTTATCAAAAGATGTTTCTGACACCTTGTCATCTAGCAGCCTATGGCATATTGTATGTCGCTTGGGAAATAGAAGGTGTGATCCTGAATATGCTAAAGCAGAAGAGAGAACTGAACCTGGATTTCCAGTTTGCTGAGAAAGAACTTTAATCACCAAGGTATCACACAAAGTAGTAGGCAGACTTGCTTCCTGCAGTCGTTATCTCAAAAGAAAGTTGTGCTCATGCCACTTCTCTCCTTATGGAGAACATAAAGAATTTTAAAACCTAAGCAAGGAACACAGGGTTATGTAAAAAACCCAATCCACACCATGTATCTGTCCCCCTCTCCCATGCCATCAGCTGTTTAAAAGCAAAAGTGATCTAAGAGCCTGCTGTATTTGAAGTGAACAAAGACAAGCCTAATCAGTAAGGTATAGGCTTCAGATTTGTTCTTCAGGGATGAGATTTGTTCTTCAGCTTTTTCCCTTGGGCCTGATTTCCACTCAGCTGAAGGAAATGAGGGGTTTGTTATTGTCCCTGGAGGTCACTGGAGCACACACGTGATGCAGTAACAGGGTGGGAGGAGGAAAGATATGGTGATTGCAGCGTTGCTGCCCATTCAAGCCAGAGAAGGAAGGGAGAGCACTGTTTATTCTCCTTTATCTTTCTTTTCCTTCCTTACTTAGATCAGTGGTAGTAAAGATTTGTTGGCCATTTTGGCAGTCCTCCAGCCTATTTCCTACAGCAGTTCCCTGGGAGGTTTTTTCAAGTTTCTGTTATCTTAAGCTATGGGACATCTGACATACTGCTTTGGCAAAGGATTCCTTGGGTTAATCAGCACCAGCTTCAGTACTGTGTTTTGACATTAAGTTAGGGACAGGGTTTTTTTTTAAATTTACTTAAATTTAAGTATCAAATCCAGGAACAATTTATCTTCCTACATTCACTACTAATGTTATCCTCATTCCTGGTTAATCTTCCAGGGATCTTTTCATAAATTCTTTCACAAATGCACCTCTGATTTGTTGGACTTCAATCTGGTAACAGAATCAAGTGTAAAACTGTCACTAAGGCAGTATTTATATCCTACTTCTTTCTACCTCTTAGTGGAACAAACTGCCATCCAGACTTTTCTGTGGAGGAAGCTTCCTGTTTCCTCATTGTTTAAATATACAAAGTAGAGTGGCTTAAAAACCACTAAATGTAGAACTTCATATTGTCTTCCACCACATTTTATTTGTTTGTGTAGGAGTCTTGGCTTGAGTATTTTAGTTTTTGGTTTCTGCTCTTTTTTATCTTTTTCCATACACATCACGATTCCTTTTTCTCCAGTCTATTTGTTTTCAAGTAAACCCTTTAATGTGACATGTTTATATATGCTTCCATTGTATCTTCTATTTTATTTACACATTGTAGATCAAATGTTTTAATTAACTTAAAAATAATTCTAATGTAACTATATGAATGCAGACTGCACATTGCAAAAACAATATGTGTTCTTCCTCTTTTATGGAGTACTGTGATGGAATGGATAATTTTTTACCACCATAAAAAAAATAGGAAAGATTTCAAACAGTGGAAAAGCTAAACAAAGCTTTGGGGGCAGTTGTACGTATGCCTCCTCCCTCTTCACTTCCTGGAGATATGTCTGTGATGCTTTTGAAGCTGTAAAGATGTGAAACAAATCTTATGGCAGATGCTATCATTCCAAGTTGAGCTGAGTCTTTTTCAGCCCACTAACTTAAATGGTTTTTGGATTAGGCCCTAAAGAAAAGGATGTCATCTCTGAGATGTGAAATGGTTTTTCAGAACATCCAAGGATAAGTATTGCAAACAGATTTGATTTCATACAGAATCTTTCTTTTCTCATTACAATGGATTTATCTAAACTGTCAGAAAATGTCAGATCTTCTATTTGTGCCCCATAGGACTCCTTTTTTCAGCATCTTATTCCTTTTTCTACACTTTCTCCTTGCTGCAACACCTAGTATTTTTTGCTAAAATTTTAGATATTTTCACTAATATCTTTGACCTCTGCAAACACAGGCTGTCTTCTTGTTATTTTCAAACAATACACTACTTACAGAAAACTCTTTTCTGTGTTCTGAAATAGACTTTCAAGCACATGTTAAAGGGACAGTTTCACTGTAATCCTCAACAATTCCAGCTGATAAAATCTTCCATCAGTTTGACCAGGCAAACAAAGTTTACAGATGCCAGTGATTCCTTGCTCATGTTAAAAGCCATAGGGTGCCACAAGAGGCCTCTGAGCACTGGCATTATTCATTCAGCTGCAGACTTCTCTGCAAACAATGGCAGGAACCTTTGTCACTGCTCCCTCTACACCAGTCAGATTTTTTTTTCCTATCCTACACCTCTTTTGCCACAGTATACAGGGTGTCCTTGTTGCAGAAGCCTAAATAATGAAATGTTTTTTGGTACCTATACTAAAATACTGCTGATGGTGCAGCACCACCTGTGCAGTGGGTGAGCATGGCTTGAAAAAGCAAAATACTTCAGTCAGTGGTGTGCATATATCAGTGTTTTCTGTTCAGAAGCCGCTGACAGCAGGATAATCCAGGAGGATAATGCAGGTGCAAAAATAGGAGAAAGAATCAGTCCAGAGAGAATTTCTCTCTACTTCTCAACTTTATGAAAAACTTATTTAAGTTCTCTGGGGTTTTGAAGATGAAAATGTTGCCTTGTTTGCTAGGGAAAGATGAGACTTTCCTGCTGCTGATTAAAAGTTAGAGCAAAAGAATATTAAATGAATGGATACATGCAGAATGAATCAATGAGATTTTCAGCTCTCTATTGATGGCTGGGAAAGAAGGAGTAAAACTACTACTGTGAAATAACAATGTTTTAATCCAAATAGTAACCTGCGTTTTTCTTGAAATGACAAACTCTGCCTTGAAATTGTGAAACTTTCTTTTCACATTCACAGAAAATAAGAGTAACAATTTGCATAAAATTGGCAGACTTCTTGATGTTCTTATTTCTGCAAGAATTTGGTGTCAAAAATTGTGCATAACAAAGAATCAATAGCAATTCTGTCTCTGGTCAGGTCCTCCTATCCTGATGCAATTTTTTAATTTAGCTTTTTATACTTCTTCCGTTAGTATAAGATCTGTTTAGCCACTACCAGGAGTTTTGCCACTGATTTCAGTGAGACATTTCTGTTTCTTATGTGTTTATGGGTCTCTGTCCTCTGCCCAATTTCCCTCACTTTGGAGGCAGGCCCACTGTGATCTAGAATCATTAAAACATTTTTCTTCATGTTACATTTTGTAGGTGGTTGGTTGTGTCTTGTTGGTGTAAAGCTGAGAATTTACTGACATTTGTCATTTGTCATTTCCATTACTGCTGTTCATGTTTAACCCACTTTCAGGAAACTGACTTGACCTGAAATGTTGAAAGCATCAGCTGCTTCTTAATTAAAATAGGCTTTCAAAGCCATCAAGGAACTTTAAGTTTCAGGTAAAGCTATTCTACTGTATTGATAAATTAAGATTATTAGCTCAGCTTTCAACATTTGAAAGAAAGAACTACAAGTTTCTCACTCTTATGGGACAGCTTCCAGTTGGGATATCTCACCCGAAGAAAAGAAATATATTTATACTAAATAAATGAACAATAATTAAATATTAATTTGGCATTTACTTAGGTCAGGGCACCAGTGCATGCAGTGTAGATTAACTCTTTTCCCAGAACAGTCTTTAGTAATATTCTCAAGATTTTCTAACTGGTAATTTTATGCTTGGTGACAGAAGAAATCTGTAACCTGGAGAGAAACAAACTCTGATCCTGCCTTTTGAGTAAAAGCTTGTAGAATGAGGTATTGTCAGCTAGGAACTTTCCCGCAGTAACTCTTTATTCTCATTCTTCTACCAAAAATTATTGTTTTTTTCTGATGTACAATTAAATAAATCTTTGTGATATCATAAAAACATAGACACTATACAAAGATATAGGAGTATAAAAGTGGAGAACTGAGATAAACAGTGCAGTGTACATGGACTGTCCGAGGGAGCTCAAAGATTTCATGAAACCATCATGTTTGCTTGAACCTGCAATAGGCTTTGCTCACCCTTAATGCAAAATGTGAAATATTTGCCAGTCAGCTATATAACAAAGCATGATAGTAGTTTTTATTTTCTCTTCTGTATTATTCCTAATTCTTTAAAAATTCCCTGAGAAGACAGTTGAATTAGCTTAAATATGAATGTTTCTGGCTTTTATCTTCTGGATGTACCTTGATGCTAACGCTACCACTGCTTTGTGGCAAATTCTCTTCTCATGTTCTCTTGAAGGCTAGATTCCCTTTTAACAAAAGTGATCTCAGATCTCTTGTGAGGGACAGTGCTTCTGGAATTGAAACCCAAACACTCTATTTTGGGCAAATGCAACAGAATATTCTCATTACATATCTAGAAAAAAAGCTATAGAAAACGTTTCGAAAGTCCCAGCCCAAATATCTTTATCCTGTACAGATGTAATTTTTCTTTTCCTGGTAGAGAAGCCACTGGAATACTGCATTTTAATTAGGTTTACTATTAAAAAACTAAATGAAAGGACTGCAATCTGCCATTGAGATAGAGACTTGCCAGTATCATTAAAGAATCCTATAAAAGTCACCTTATAAATATTATGCAATGACAATAATATGTATAGAGAAGTGTGATCATTTGAAAAAGTAAAATTAAAGGTTATAATCAGGATATAGCGATGAAAAACACCACTGACAGTCAGAATTTTCACTTTCATATGATTATATAGTTATAGAAAGTATTAGAGTCGTAACCAATGCAGGTAATCCCCTGGAGAAGCGCAGCAAAAATCAGATCTTTCCTACAAACTGTGGTGGATTGATCATGCCAGACACCCAGGCAGCCATCCTCACTCACTTCCTCTCCTCGTGGAGACAAAATAAGGTGTAAAAGCTCACAGATCATGCTGGTGTGAAAACCCGCTCACCACATGGCCCTCATGGGCTGCAGGGCAGTCCATGCTTGAGTGCCTGGGGCTCCATCCCTCCCCATCCTCTCTGGGAGCTCGCAGGGCTCAGTCCCCCTTTGTCCCCTGCTCTCTGGGCAGTGTTTTGCCCTTTGTCAGCCACGTTTCCCCGGAGGTGCTGCCTCAGCCCTGCGCTGTCCGGCTGCACTGCAGGACCGGCCTCTCCTCACCGCGCTCCCGAGCTGGGCTGTGCACGCCTGGGCACAGACACCTGATAACAAACAATGACAAAAAAACCCCACTTCATGGAAAAAAATACTACTGCTCTCTTTATTTGTAGGGGTTAAATTCAAAAACATTCACATATCTCAGTTTTGCTTCAATTGGTTCTGTCATTGCCACTTCCAGCCTAAAGCTGCCGCTAAATGGAGCGCTTGTTTCTGCTGGTGGCCACAACTCCCTGTGTCCAGAGGGTGCCAGCTGGCTTTTCCCTTGCTCCCAGGTGTTGCTGAGAGAGGATGCATTCCTTTGCTTGTTCTGCCTCTGGGCTTGATTAATTTAAAGCTTGTAGAACACAAAATTCCCAGAGGATTGGCTTGCTTTCTTCCTTCCTCTCTTCTGTCTTGCATAGTCACTTCATCTGTGACATGCAGGACTCCAGAACCCTGCTTTGGCCCAGATGGACAAGGACTTTTATTAGCAACAACTTACCTGGAAGTCCTTAGTATTGAGCTGTTTAGCTCATTGTGTAGCTGCACAGGTTAAATACTGGTGATTTCCAAATACAGAGTTTCTCAAGAGGCAGCACAGTTATGGCATTTATGGCATTTGACTGCTTCTTTGAAGGCTTGATGAACTGCTTTCCTGTAAGCAGATATTCAGTTTCCCTGCTTGGAATTATAAATAACATCTGTCTAGTGTGTAGATGATGGTATGGAGTATTAAAGGCTAAGGATTAGGCATTCATTAAATGATGAATCATATTCATTATGGCCTCTTTCTGTAGAACAACCCTTTCTGCTACAAACCCAAATAATCTTTATGATGAATAAACAGAAAATGTCTTACTCAACTAATACCCAACTTGTTTCCGTAGGAGTTCATTTGCTTTATTGTTCTGTTTTATGTTCTCCTCCCAGTCAGAACAGTTTTGGCCTATATTCTTTGGAAACTTACTCGGCAGCATCAAGGCATTTTTAATTTTTTATATTTGGCTTTATTTTTGCAAAACCAAAACTATTGGTACCAGCTGAAAAATCAGTTAGAAATATGTAAATCCAGTTCCCAAATGCCGTTTCCTTTCCCACTCTTTTTCTACTGTCAGTTTTGTTACAGACACAAGGAATTTTATTTATTAATTAGATTGATTGATTTGATTGACTGACTGAGACATTTGGTATGGTTGAATTGTTTGATGTATCAGAATGTGTCTTGCTTTCAAATAGTAGTTACTTTGTTATGGAGCCTTTAATAGAAAGGCTAATAAAGCATTATAGATTGAAGGGCTGCATATTACATCAAGTGTTGGCTTCCCTTCACTTTCGTTTTTTACCACAGTGAATGACACAGTAAACATTCTTATTGAGTGACAGATTTGAGGCTGCAGAATGAACAGAGAGGAGAAAGTGAATAAGTCCTCAGCTAGTCTCTGTGTTTAAAATAAATGGATCACGAAAAAAAAAATTAGAAAAGCAGATTCTGTAGGCAGCCAAGGCAATATGAACTGTCATTTAGAATAGGTCTCTTCTGCTCTAGATAAAATATCTGGAAGACTATCAGTAAATAATTCCCATAACTCCCTCAGAAGTATTGTTTGCATCTAACAAGTCAATCAAATCCATTTGATTCCTTCTAATATAACAGGCAATATACAGGTTCAAATATGGTCATTGGAAGTTTTTCCAAAGTTAAAAACTTGCATGTTAAGGATTATTACTTGGCCTGGGCAGAAAAAGGAACTCAGATTTTAGTGTTGAAAAGTGATAAAAATTTTACTATTTTTCTTTTAATCGAATTTTTTTATTATTGTGTGCTAGTTTCACAGATGGGATGAAAATATTTGCTCTAAATGTCCTTTACAGAGACAGTTTGTTGGAGAATTGCATTTGTTTGCTCCCAGTCATTGGAACTTACTTTCTGCTGTGAAGATGTGTGTGCTGCAAAAGATGAGATCTTGTTTTCCTTGTGTGCTTCCATTTTTTGTGTTATATGATTTCATCTAGGCAAATAAGCATTTTCCTCAGTAGTGACTGGACTTAATTTTGCATATTCATTTCACATCTTGAAGATGATGGAGACCATATTTGCTTTCCTATATTCTCTGAAACAGACAATTAATTTTTGTTATGGAAGATTTTACCTCTCTGCCTGCACTGGTGAGCCAGCTGAGGATGCCCCACATCCTTTATCTAATTCTGAGGCAAAACTCACAGTGACATAAATAACAGATGCACAGAGCACACATTTACTTTTACATGATATATCGCTCCAATGAGTTTACTGAAGATTTGCATCAGATCCCTGCTCTACCCTGTCTCCTACTGCAATTTTTATTATGATACTGTAAAATATTTAGCTATGCATTGGGGTCTAATGTCAGTGCAAAGACTACCATTGACTGCAGTGGGATTTGGAATCAGGTCATAAAGAATAGGTCACGTTTTTATTTTGCAGGAGGGTGCCACTAAACACATTTTTCACTGTAGTGAGTCTTGAGAAAAATAATAAAATAAGAGCTGTGCTCTGTGAAGGACTTCCTTTGGAGCTATAATAGGTCAGTCATTAACCACCTTGTACATTTAAAAGATAACACTAACATGTCCACCTTTTTCTTAAGTCTAATTATAACAAAAATAATTTACTGTATAGAGTCTTGTTCAAAAGCGTGTCTTTGAAACATGCTTTCTGAATACTTAAAAGTATTTATCTGCTAAAGCTGCCATATAGAATCCCCTTTTCATGTTTTTATTGCAAATATAATGAAAGATCTACTGCTGCTCATGTTTATGTACAAATGTGGCCACTAACCTTGCCCCACTTTCATAGATTTGTTCATCTCATGAGACACTTTGTATGCTGTAAACTGAAAAAAGATACACAATTAAAACTTGTTAAAGATAATTAAACTGAAGTGGAGAGAAAAAAACCTGCCACACTGCTTTGTTCATAATAATAGTCTCTGAACTATAATTAAATTCTTCCTTCCAATAATTGTATACATATAAAAGAATTTTTCAGATAGCAAAACAATACAATGATTAAAAATGATTAAGAAGCTGATTCCAAAACCAAAGATGAGCCAGGGAGGGTTGGAAAGATTTTAGGTGTCTCTAAATATACTGTACCAGCTGGGTACCAGATGGTGTTTGGCTACTTGCACCCACTAACGCAAAATATCGAAGGAGCGACTACACCATTGCCAGAATCAGTTCCCCTCCCTTAAATAAAAGTGACACTCTTGGGAACGACTTGGCAGTGCAGAAAAATTTCCTGACAATGAGATCTATTAGATTGTGAAGTAGTCTCCCGAAGGCAGAAGTAGATGCCAAATTGCTTGGCATGTTGGAGAGGCTGGAGGAAATCTAGAAAAATACTGTAGAGATGTGTTACTCTACTGAGGTGGTGACTTTGTTATAAACTAGGAGCTGGGGCATTTAGATAAGAATGTTTCTGCTTTCCCCAGAATAAATTTGGAATATTTAACTTTGTCTTTCACATTAAGCTTGTTTGCGTGGGGTATCAAGGACTGAAGATATTTTTTTTTCTGGCTTTTATCTAATAAAAAAATCAGTCATTTCATGGATATAGTTGGCTTCATGCTCTTGGTATTTATGTGCTTTTTAAAAAGTTATCTTGTACTAGTGTAGCATACATACTTTCCTTCCAAAATGTTGTTAAGGCATCTTGCAGAAACAATAAGAATCACCAATATGTTATACGAGACGTGCAGACATCATCAGTTTTGAAGATAATGAAAAAACTCTTGTAATTTGTTCCTCTTATCTGTGATCAAAGGATAATTAGAAAGAAAGAAAAGATAATTAAAAAGAAATTAACTTAACTTCAAACTCCCATTTCTGTTGGCTATTTGAGAATCAAGCCAGAAATAAGAAGCACATCACTATATGTAGCAGTTTGCTAGCAAGAAATCATCTCCAAATTGTTGGAAGTGTGATTGCATTAATTGTGTCCAAAATGAAAGGTTAAAGAAATCAGTAAAATCATTGTATTATGGAATAAGAAAAATGGGAATGATCTGATTAACTAATGAAGGTTCCAGCCTCTGCAGATGCTGCTGGAACTTGCTTGCTATTTCAGACTAGCTGAATTAGTACATCCAAGGAAAAACTGCAAGGAAAAGAGTGAAACCTTTTTTCTTTTCTGTTTTGCTATTGTTTATTTATTCATTTAAATGAATAAAAACCTCGGGGACCTAAAGCCTCCAGTGTCATTTGAAAGTATCATTTTCAATTTGAGCCCCAGCTGTGGACTCTTTTGTCTTTGAACTAAATGCAGCTGGGGCTGAAAGCGCCCTTGGCAGAGACAAAGCAGTTGTTTTCTGAGGCGAGGCTTTGATTCCACATCTTTTCTCACTGCCACTACAGAATAATTTTTGCTTGTAAGTAGAATTTAGGTCTAGTATTTAAAACCACAGACCTGCCTTGTGCTGAGTGGCTTCCATGGAGGCTGCACAGGAAGGGTATAGCCTTTTCCAGAGTCTCTCCTACCTTTTGAAATCTTTGAAGTATCCCAACAGGAGCTCTTCTAAGTAAAAGAAAGTCTGGAGTTTTAAAAATTCAGTCAGCTTACATCCAGTGTTAGTTTGTAATGATGGTGAGAAGTGGAAGTGCAGTGGAGTCCTTTCCAAGCACGTGGGTCCTCCTTGTCTCTCAGGGCTTGTTCCTCAGTCTCATTGAGTTCAGAAGCAGCAAGACAAAATCATGAGACAGCTGAAGTCTGTGTTTTGATATTCATTTCTTTCAGACATTTGATTTTGTGGAAAGATTCCTTAAATCCCAGTAGCACACTGCACACACCAACAAATACCCAACACTTTGTTGGTGTTGGGTATTTGCCAATCGGCACTTGAAAAGCACTGCTCAGGACAGTTTGCACACGCTGCAAGGGGCTGCTGTGCTTCAGATGTTGCTGTGCTCATATTTAAGCTCTATGACCATAAGGGAATGAATGGCAACGACCAAAAAACCTGCTGATCCAGTTTCTTCATCAATTTTTCCCAAAGCCAGATTGCAGAGGGGTATCAGAAACTAATTATAGATCACAGAGTTTATTTTGAACTGACAATTTAAAAAACAATTTCTGTCCACAGTATCAGCATATGCTGCTGCTAGCAGCATCCCACTGCTCTTACTGTACTGAAAATACTATATGAAGTTCTTTTAGGAGATTTTGAAACCAAAACAATATAAAAATAAACATTAAAGATGTTTATAAAACATAAAAGACCATAAACAGGTCTTTGTCACTCATTAACCCTATGGAGCAATGCAGTAAACAAAACCCAAATGCAGACCCTGGCCAGCAGAGTTCCTTTTCTTGTCTGAGGAGGATGCAAGTGTCACAAGGAGCTGACACAAAGCTCACAGCATAGAGAAAATCTTCTCTTCAGACTCTCTACTGGGGGAAGAGCAGAGTGGTAAAAATACTGCTCTTATGCTACAGTCCTGGATTTGAAATAGCCCTCATGTTTCCAGTAAAACAAAGAACAGAACTTAGCATACCTTTGAAGATATTCTGTCCAAAAATGCTTTTTGCTTTACAGTGATTGACGAGGTGAGAAAAATGACATCACAATTTTTTCTAATTCATCATTTTTATGGATTACTACATATTTTCTATGAAACCACAGGAATATCCAAGTATGTAGAGACAGACTCTGTAGTGTGAACCCAGTGTTGCTTCTATGAAAGAATTGTGTGCACATTTAGACACACAGCATTTGAAAATGCACCTGCCTTTGTTCTCTTTTCTTCAGAGTGGGGCTCTCCTCTCATGTTACACAGATCAGTAGGAAAAAAGCTGTCTTGCTATAACACTGCTGACTTCTGTACTGACTGAACTTGACATTTGACTTTGGTCAAGTTTTGACAGAGGAGAATGTGTCCTTCACTACTCCACTTTGCAGGCTTCTAAAATATTTGTTATTTCAAAAGAATATACTGAGTCTGTATGTCCCACTCTCTTTCTGAGGGGCTGCAAATAAACAGAACTTTTTGAGCTTATTTTTTATTTCTAGCTTTTTGCTATCTCCTATAATTAATTAGTTTTTAACATATAATATTGATCAATGTCTTAGAAATCAAGTAACATTGGAATATTTACTGTAACGGAAATAATCCTACTGTAGGTTTCTAAAGAATAGGCTTAAACTTTCTCTTTAACCCAGTCTACTGAGCTGTGAACTGCTAAATGCTCAATAACTTCAATTTGGCAGCAATAGAAAATAATATTTTTTCCGTGTAGCAGGCGCATACAAGATGCATGAATTAGTGAAGAAGATCTTAGGAGCTTGTGAAAAAGAGCTGACCCATCTAAATGAGCAGCTTTTCTTCTTTGTGCTTGTGTGCATTGCACATCCTTTTGGAGCACAGTCCCAAGTCGTAGTGGTGTCCCAAAACACAGGATTAATGTGTCTATGGACAGACCTCTTATGCCTCCAGAATGAAGTACTCCTTGCTAATTTCTCTTCAAGACACCAGCTTAATTGCATTTTAAACAAATGGGCTGCTTTGCTGGCCAACTTTTAAATGAGATAACAGCAATGTTCACTCTCCAGCAGTGATGAGTGCCTTGCAGTAGATTCAAAACTCTGTTCAATAACAGGTTTAATCTCACACCAGCAGATTTACTGCAGAATAAACTGCCACTGAGCTCATAATTAGTAAAACAAAAAAACTCAACCTACTAAATATTATTTTCCAAAGCAGCAGGCTATGTTTTAGTGGAAAATTTCAGTCCTTTTCTTTGTATGTTTTATTGATTTTATGTATGATATTGGGAATTCATGCTATGATTTAAGATAATGGTCTTTATCGATCACTTAAGCAGTTGTTTAGCTACACAGTAACAAAATGATGCTCCCATTCGTGGATATGTGATACTGACAGCGGGGAGACCACAGTGCTTCCCTTCTTAATGTTTATTTCTTTTTTCCAAAAGCATATTCGCTGCTGGAGAACAGCAACTGCGAACATTTGTGCTTTAGAAACAATCTTCCCATAATTTTCTTTGTTGCAGCTATTAGTAGCCAATTGTGATTCAGTGATACCCAGCTCAACAAACAGATGTTCCAAAGTATATTCTCTGTAGCATGAAAAGAAAATATTAATGAGGTAATTGGAACTGTTGTGGAAAAGAAAATGGTGAGTATCTAGATCCTAATGCTTGAAGTCGTGCCCTTTAGTGTTTTCTTGTATTAAGAGACTAAGTGAGGTTTCAGTATCTAACTGTTTGAACACCAGAAGGCAAATTTCTAAAAAGGCCTTAATCTGGGTTCAGGTTTACACGTGCACAGTGTGTTTGTACTCAGGAAGAAGAAAGCCAGGGAATGTAATTGAAAAATTTGGTCTCCCATAATTTTAAAAAAAACAAAGGAATAAAACCCCAACAACTCCCAAGGATATAAAGCATTTGGGAGGACTGGGAAGGAAGTCAGGGTACAGTATGTTTTTTTCTTTTCAGTGGATTGTACATATGGTGACTGATTCTGCTTATGGTTATTTTAGTGAATCTGTGCATAATTAGTCCACCATCTAAACTACAGGCTAACAGTTTCTATATATGTTTTTCTAACAGTTTCTATATATGTCTTTCTAACAGTTTCACATATATGTTATATGTGCACTATTGCTCTAGATACAAATAATTATTGACTTAATTAATTTCAAGGATCCTAAAAATTTAAGGAAGGCACAACACATTCTGTAAAACCACTTTTTCAGTAGGTCATTTTTCCCTGGTTAGCATTTATATACCAGAGTATTAAAAGGCTAAATTTAGTTCATTGCTTTTCCACTAGAGATTAATCTATTTCAATAGGATTGTGATATTGCAATATACATTATGCACAGCGTTTGTGTTTAGGAACAGAATCCATTTGGCCGTGCTAAAATAAGTATAGAGTGGATTCTTTGGCTGCTTCCACATCTTGAAACAGTGAGCTCTAGAGGAGTCAGTGCTGTCCTGGCACTGTGATTGTCCATACCAACGAGCCCAAGTTTCCTTCCAAAGGAAATGTGAGTGTACCAGGGTGTGGGGCACAAGGATGGTGCATTACACACTCAACTCACTGTGCAACTGGTGATCAGCACCAAAGGAACTGGACAAAACAGAGGAGATGCACTTCAGACACAGGCAGGGAGATTAATCTCATCCCTAAGACGCCCAATGTATAATTTGTTTGCTTGCTTTTCAGGTTTTATCAAAGTCTATTACGCCTTTAATAAGTTAAGATAGATACTGTGCAAAGCTACAAAAGACCTTGGTACCTCATTCTCTAAGAAATACCTTTCATGTTTCTATATGTGCAAGTTTTTATAATCACATGTGAAAGTACCAGTGGTGCCATAAGCAAAGAGAAACTCTAGCAAAATCCTCATTGTCTGTCAAACCCTGTAAAAACAATGATCAGTAATAGCAGAAGGTTATCACAGCATCAGTGTCTCTTGATATAAAAATATACAATTTCTTTTTCAAAAGGAATCTGCACTGAGTTATATGAGGTGGTGTGATTACCCCTCTTTGCCTGTACAGTCTCTCTGCAGCTGTATATCTGCTATGCACTGTAAATGCATTCATTAGTTCTCGTGCTTCTCTTCTAGGTTGTTTGAACAGTGGCATTGACTTCCTGACTCTGACAAAACAGAGAAAATTTAATCTTGTTTTCTTCCCTTGGCCAACCCTGAAAACGCTTCTCTAAAGAAGTATTTGTAGTGCAGAAATGAGAGATAAAGTGGAGATGAAGTGGAGTGGAGATGAAGTTAATTTCAGTGAAGGGTTTCACTAAAAATCTGGAGGAATTTTAGTGTCCTTCTATTTTGAATAGCACTCCAAATTTTCATACTGTATTTTTTTGTTGTTGTTGTTAAATCAAAGCATAGATTATACAACCTAGTGGTAGAATGCCAATTAGAATACTTGGGTGTAGAAAACATCAGCTCAATAGTTCATCAAAGTCTATAAAACTGTATAATATAAAACTCAGCTTTTAATCTCGTGAAAAATTGGGGTTTAGATTTTTATGCATCTACCTCAGGAAAAATACAAAATATTTCAGTGTACTGTAATGTTGAATTCAGATATATTAATGCTGCTCTTTATTTGATTCTGGCCTTCTGTGCTTCTGTGATGATAGCCCTAAATCAGAATGATTCATACTAGTCTTGTAATTTCGACAAGAGTCAAGGACTCAGAAATTCTGGGTTTATTTGTTGACTCCAGCATAGGCCTTCTTGATGCCTATAATATTTTTATGCTTCTGTAAAACATAAGTATCCCTACCTGTGGGTTGTGGGGGTAGGCTTCTTACTGATGGAGATCCACAAAAATTCTGTAAAAGTCATGGTCATACCATCTAGGTAGCCTTACTGATAATGTTCAATACACTACTTTTTGTAATTGTAAGTGCTGATCTTTTATACCAGATCTAGAATATTGTACCTAAATAATATTCAGACTCCCTCATTCTCCAGCTGAGAAAATTACCTGGTTTAGAATTGATTGATCATTGCTCTTGTCAATGGAATGTATTTTTCTGACAAACTTGATACTTTCAAGGTATGGTCCCAAATATAAAAATGATTTTAAATATCAGCTTCTTCGTGCAATGTGAGCATTATTGCTATGCCTGGGTATTCTGCAAACCTCCTGCAAAGAACTTTGTAGTCAAGAAAAAAACCACATACCTCAAGAAGAAAAAATACATGGATGGAATACACGGAGGAAATGAAAGAAATGTATTAGTGATACTAAAAATGCTTATAGGGTGTTCCACAATTTTTAATATTAAAAAGGCAAATTTATAGATGCTTTAAGAAAAATCCTTAGAAGTATTTGTGTGTGTGTGTATATACACAGGAGAGGGGGAAGAGTAGTGTTAAGAAATTTGGAGAAAGATAAGGAGAGGTGCCCATGAAACAAGATGAGTGACTGTAGGAGATTTAGGAAGTATGGCTGGGAAGGGTAGGGAAGGTAAATGACCTCTGCCAATGGTTTTAAACAGAAGTTCTGAACATATTCTAGAGGCATGGAAAGCATTGCTAGAAGCTAAATTGAGCTGTTACATAAAACACTGCGTATGATTTAAATATGAATGATCAAATTGGGAGTACATGATATCAGTGCTACAAACTTTTGTAAAAAGTTCCTGCATGGGAGATGTGTCAGCTTTTAAAAGGACTACAGGTGTCTTTTATTTATACTATTCTTCATGTATCAGCTGTTTGGAATTCTAAAAAATAAAATTAAGTTCTTTTCATTTGCATCTGAACAGTGATTTAATTGTTCTGTTACTTACTAACTTGGCCTGAGGTCCATTTTGGCCTTACATATGAGAAACCTTTATAGTCCCTCCATACCACAGAGATGGGGTATCACAGATATTTTTAACTTTCACTCCAAAAAAACCTCAGAGAAAACTTATAGTATCTCTTACATATTTTCTCTGTATAGGTTACTAAGGGTGCTATTTCATTAGCCATGGTGTTGTAAGCCTGTGCAAAAGCCCATTTAGTAGAAGCTGACTGTTGAGCAAATTAATTGCTGGAAAAGATTAATATTTATTCTGTTTTCCCAGCACAGAAAAAATATTAGATATATTGTGCAAAATCCATTAAGTGGCAACAAAGACTTTAAGCTACAATAAACTTACCCATTTTTAATATTGTGTTTTTATATATATTACAAAAGAAATCCCTTTTTTTCATGTCTGTGTATTAAAAAGTAAATATTTTTACTGCATCCTTAGAGGAAAAAAATCAAACATAATAGTATGAAATTATTTCTTTCTATGGTACAAAAAAATGGTTTTGCCCAGTGAAAGTTTTTTTTTTTTTGTTTTGCTGATTTTACAAGTTTCTTCTTATTCTGACACACACACACACAAAAAAAAAATAAAAAAAAAGATGAGAGAAAACAACTGCAAAGCTTCACACTATCATTTGAAATCTTTTGATGGTTTTTAGATGAAGGTATTTGCTAAGGACTGCAATGAGCATTCTTCCTTTTCAGTTACATGGTTCTGTGCATTGAAGCCTTCTCAGAGCTGCATTTTGCTTCAACCAAGAAATATATCTTAACAATGAAATTATCAGTAGCTGAATTGGAAATAAGGTAAAAAAAAGCATCACAGATGGAATATTAGGAGATAGGACTCAGTAGGAGGAGATATATTAATGGCTGGTGGATAATTAGCAGCAACTTCATGTCTCAGTGTCACTTTTGCCATGGGATTGGTGCAATGAGCCTGTTAATACTTGTTCACAGTTGGATTTTAGTAGGTATTTTGCTGCAGTTGCAGCTGCTGTAGAACATGTGTGCAGTGCCATAGAGCACTGGTTGGTGGGATTTGGCTGCAGTGCTTTGGCTCTGTGTGAGTTTTATGTTTCTCTCATTGTTTGCCATTTGCCATCCTGGCTGGTTTATTTCCACCTTTCCAGCTCGTTCTCAGATTTGCTTGGAACTTGGCCACTGACATGAAAACTTTCCAATTGTAGAGAAAAGCCAATTTCTCTTTAGAAGGAGCAGTGTTTGGAGGGTCACTGACTATGATATTATGTTCCTCTTTCTCCAGCATTTCTATTAGAAAGGCATCAGAAGATAATGTGTGACTAATAGAACAAAAAAAGAGGGTTTGATAAAAGGATATAAGGAGAAACTTATTGTTACACTAATACTAGAACATTAGAAAGGATGGGTGAATTCCTTAACCTGTATTTAGTAACATGCAAAATCTTCAGGCCATATGGCATGAATATTGCCTGGTCTTTTTACAGAACTGAGCTCAACTCTGGAGTACATTAAAAAGACCCTATTGAATTTCTAATGTAGCAGAGTCTGAGCAAAAGTAGTGTGTTTTGCCATTCAGGCACATTCTCTTTTTTAGAAAGAAAAATTAGGTTAAAAATAAATACTGAAATGCTCTTTTTGTAAACCTTTTTTTTTTTTTTTTCAAAAATAAAGCAGGAAAGAGGAGAAAACATATCTAAAGATGCAACTGATGTCTCAATGAGGATGCTTAGGCTAGATATTGAAATATAAATAATCTCTGAGTGGAACTGTGAAGAGTGTAGTTTTGGTCTGCAAACTATCAAACATCTTCAGCTTCTCCAACCTGAATCTTTCTGTAATTTAAAATCAATGATCTAGCAATAGCTATTATAATTTGTTTTGTTGGTAAATAATCTACAGAGGTAGGCACAGATTTAATTTAAAAATGGGTAAGAAAAGCAAGAAAATGCAGAATTCCAAATATTTTCTAGAATCATTTCTCATAGAAGCATCAGATACTCATGTTTAATGTTGGTTTCCATCAATTATTAAGATTAGATTCAACCTGTCTTTAATAGCTTGTGTTTTTTAAGTTCTATAGAAGGTGAGTATAAACAGAGGAAAATTGTGCAGCATATTCCATTGTACAGTAATATTCCATTGTACAGTAATATTTTTGTTCTAGTGTTTACATGTAGATCCCTTTTCACAAGGATTTCTAACTGAAATAAAAATCCATAGGGATTAAGATTTCAGGGATTCAAAATTATAGATTCATTTGCCCCTCTTAATTCCAGTCATTTATGAATATACTGCACTGCTCTTTAAAGCTACCAAGAAACTGTAGAAGATTGCCTTAGATATTATATTTTTTGTTATACTTATCCAATAGCAGGCTTGTCTTCTATACTGAAAATATCCTAAATCAAGATGAGCTGAGTATGCATTTTATTATATTGATGATCTTTTGGGATAGTAAGAAAAAAAAATTTACATTTGTAAGAACATCTCTTTAGCCAAAAATTTTTCGGACTTCTAGTATGTAAAGTTACAGAGCATGCAGTGCTCTGTGGATGAAGAGCTCCCCAGGTATACTCTGATGGGGAGACTGGAGCTGTTTGTGTCAATGGTTTGCAAATAATGGTTCTCTGGGAGAATTTTAAATTGCAGTTTTCACTCCAGACTGGTGCTTTCTAGGATGAGCTGAGTTGCTATGAGGCTTGGCACTCTTCAGTGCACCTTAGGCAGCAGTTCTTACACTTCCATTGAGATTGTAACAGCTGGCCATTACAATCAATCAAGTGACATTTCAGGGGTAATTTTTCTTTAATATTAAGAAGAAAAAAGAAGTAAAAGATATTAAATTGAAAGATTTTTTGCCAGAAAGAGCAAAGAATTTATGTATTTACCTTGGACTATAAAAAGCAGTCTCTTGCAAGTAAATCACAAACTGATCATGCAGTGATTTTTATTTGGAATGTTGTGGTACTTTCTGTTAATATTTATGCACTCTCCATATCTTTGTAGTATTGTTCTACATAGGTGCTGGTTATATGTTGCACTATTCTTCTGCACACATGAGTGCAGAACACTCAACTACAGAATGTGTAGAATAAACTATTATGAGTTTGATCAAAACTTCACCGTCCAAACCATTAAAGAGATTTTCCTTGCTTTGAATCAAGCCTTCAAAGCAAAAATGAAGTATTAGAGAAGCTAGTGAAGAAATAAGGATTCTAAAGAATAGGTGGGACAGCCTTCAAAGATGGTCAAGAAAAAGCCTTAAAAAAGTCTGGGACAGTAATATGATGTGAGTTAAAATTCTTGAATATCTTAAATGGAATAGGAAACAAGAGAGGTTTCGTTCACTGCCATGTATGACTCAACCAGCAACAAGTTTGTACAACTTGCTTATGATTCTCCCAAAGTCCACGAGTCCATTGAATTAAAATATTATTTTTTCACACTGTCTGTGGTTTTGTGCTCTAATGTTCTATTCTGACCCTATATGAGCATAATCATATGTTCATTATATGATCCTGTGATTATATGTAATTAGCCTTATTAAGGAAACGCTCTTACTGTGTATTGGTAATTTGCTCATTCGTAACAAAGGAACAAAATCATGACAATAGAAGTTGTAGCAGAACACTTAATGCAAGGCACATCCTTGGTGGGGACTAACTGGGTAACTTCGTATTTAGCTATTTTGCAACCTAATGTCTTCAGGGACATTTAACAATTAAAGCACTGCGCCTAAAGGATCAGAACAGGGAAAATTATATGGAAGCTACAGTATGATGCAACAAGAGTGGTATATCAAATTTCTTCTCTCTGTTGTTCCTGAAGTAATGCAAGTGACATTCATTTTAGTTAGAATTAAAGAAGCAGTAGGTTCAGAAAGTAATGCAAACCACTTAAACTTCCCACCATCAGCGTCTGACACTCTTCAGGGTGAATTCTTCTTTCAGTTTATATGGATGCTTTTTCTCTCATCAGCATAAAATGAGGGGATTAAAAATCTTCCTCTTATGTGAAAGATTAGTGAAGATGATAATTTGAAGCACAGTGGATGAAAGCAGTTGGGGAGGGCTTCAGGAAGGGATCTCCTTTCTCCATCAGACAATTTGAGTTATTGCTTTGGCAACACTTATGTTTTTTTCTTCTACTATTAGTGAAATTAATTCTATTTACCTCTTATTCCTTTTAGGGGTCACCACAGAGTCTCTCCAGTGCAAGCGAGCTCCAGGCGACAGTGTTAGCTTGACTGATTGAAAGCAGTGAAAATATTTTGGACATTTTGTGACACCTTACACAAACAAAGAAACACTGATGGGGTTTGCATCCTGGATCAAATGGAGTCTGGGATTTAACTCTCATTTTTAGAGTTTTAAACCTGAATGAAACTGAGAAATTTATAATCCGGTGCTTTCAGTACTGATTTTTTATTTGTGAAGCTTCATGCAGAACTTCACTTAATTTCTCTCAAGAAATATCCCACCACAAGGGATGAAGAAGTTCTTACCAATAGTTCCAAATAAATCCCTTCATGATAAATAATTAAGTAAAACAAAGAACTATTTTTTGGCATATAGTAAATTGAAATATTTTCCCATGGCTTGAGAGTAAGCGTTCTTATAAAGAAAATTATCTACCTGTCTGTCAAGTAAATGCATCAATGTTATGTATTGTCCTTGACAGCTCCAGTTTTTACACAATATTTTAGTCATTAACATATGTAGTTGCTGGCTCATGGAAATGTTTTTCATATATCATCTTTTGCTTCCCTGATTTTAGAAAAAAAAAAATCCAAGGAATGGGAAAGCTGGAAAATGTAATCTCCACCTTCTGCTTTAGTGTAAGTGTGAAGGCCATCTCTTACAATATGTACTTTCAATAAATGAAAAAGCACAATAACATTGTGTACAAACTCTGTTTCAGCTACCATCTCTAAACTCCTATGCCAGGGATTTAAACAAAGATGTCCCCTCTGGACTATTTTCTATTTTTTCATAATATAATCTTTGTTTCTCATTATTGTTACCTCTAAGTTAATGGAATTGACCGATCCAGCTGTAGATGAATAAACAAGAACAATTTATTAAAGATGTTTTCCCTGCCTGAGGCCTTCCCTGCTCAACTTTCATTTTCTTCTACCTTGCCTCTCATGGAGGCCCAGTTTCATCATGATAACCTCAGACCTCTTCCTAGCTAAGTTTTATCTTATTCTTGCAATTCCTTTTTGAATAGCATCTCTTAGATGATTGTTCGGATTGACAGGGAAACATTTAAAACTCTTGTTCATGCTCCTAACATCTTATGTCTCAGTTGTCATAATAGAGTTTTTTTCCTGGCCTTGACAAGTTTATCACGTCCAGGTGAATGCTGCAACACAGCCTCTCTTGCTGTTGTATGATATAAGAATTCAGTGTAGTCTGTCCTTCCCTTCTGTGGAATTGTCAGCTTCTGCCTCCCATTATACCTTCATTGCCCACTTGTAGGATTTTCAAACAAGTACTTTTGTGCTTTCTTCTATGTTGACCCTGTGCTTTAAAGTTGCCATAAATGTTTAACGATGACCTCATTAAATTCAATCCTTAAAACTCTCCCTTGTTTTAATGCCTATGAAAGAAATGAGAAGAAATGTCAAGCTGTGGGTGCACTATGGATTTTGCATTTCTTATTTTCCCAGTTTCCTTGTGCACCTGTCTCTGCTTACATCCCAGTGTTCTGTCTAGTTTGTTTTGCAGTCCCTGGGAAGTGACAGCTTTTGTCCTCATGCTACCCAGCATGGCATAGTCCCACTCCCTGATTTGATGCCTCACAATGCGGTCAAATTAAATGGTGTTTTAATGAGTAGTACAGTTAGGAACTGAATTATGAATATTCAACTAGACTGGTTAAAATTTCTAGGTGGTTAAGCTTATCAGTCTTACATAAAATTGCTTTTGTGATGGCATTTGATTTTTTTTCACTATCTTTTAAAATTGTTCTCCTTGCGCTGGACATGGAAAGTAAGACTTAATAGGTCAGAAACAGGAAGAGCTCCAGTTATGACAGGCCTAATCTGAAGCCTATAATAGTATTCAGATGTTAGCTGAAGTAAACATTTATGCTGCCAAAGGCTGGATTTTGGATTTAACCTTGAAATGCCTATACTTCTCTTCCAATTTGTTTTCCTTGCTTATTTGATTTGTTTGGTTGGTTTTGTTTTTGGTTTTGTTTTGTTTCTCATAATCTAGAGGGGAAGCTATCTTCAGGAACATAAGGCTTCACAAATAGCTGGCAATAAAATTTCCATCGTACAACACACAAGGGAGTTTTAAGCAGAACTCACTCTATCCCTGAATATTCTGTATGCAGAAATAGTTGGGTTTTTTTCAGGAACATGAAGACTGTGGCGTGAGATGAGACCTTGAACAAATAAGAAATTGTTTGAATCTTATTCTAGCAAAATTATGGTTCTCTAATGTATGCACATCCCTGATGTTTTTGTCAGCAAAAATTGCATTGCACTTAGGTATTAAGCCTTTTTCTCTCCAGTCTGATCTACCAATTACTGGCCTTTTCATTTTGTCAGTAATATGCAAGCTTTCTCTTAACTCTGCTGTAATTTGCAAGGACACAAAGCATGCTTGAAATTACCTACCTGACTGCACTTTGTGTGAAGGACTCCATCCTCTTGGCTGTTTTAGATTAACAGTGAATTACAGTTCACTTCAACGCAATTAGATCTAATGAGGTGCACATGGAGACCATTGGGCCACCCTGTAACCACATTATATGGACCTGCTAGTTGCCATTTTAATCAATTGGTTTGACCTCTGAATACAAACTACGACAAAACACAAAGAACTTTGTGGCCCCGATGCCTATTTACCTGAATGCAGGGAGAGATTATAATAATGGTCCTCTATCAGGAAAACCTCTTTTTCTAGGGAATCTTTTGAAAAGAAATTCTGTTTGTGAAAGTACGGCTAACGTGGAAGAACATGTCTAGTGCAGAGAGCTTGATTTGCAAGGTGCAGTTCAAGGGGCCCGTTGAGATCTGGGTGGAGCCCAGCGAGACAAGAGGCCATGAAGTGCCAACACTTGGGATCACAAAGGGCACAAAGACCAGGGCACTGTGAGCAGACTCTGGGAGAGAGGAGGAGCCAAAGACTCGGGAGGAACAGAGAGATTTGTGTACAGGTAGGTGGGAGGGGATGGATGAAAGCCCAGGGATTCCTTTGCTGGGGGTCCTCAGAGGCACCAGCTCAGACTGTTTTGGTGTTACTGTGCCATGAATAAATGGGTTTGTGAAACTCAACAGCTAATCTGCTGAGGGAAACCTGCTCTGTGTCTGTGTAGGGAGTCAAGCCATTGCTGTGAAGGGCCTTTGGTCCCAGTAGTGACAGTCTCATGAGTGGTCCTACTGGGAAGTTTCCTTCAGAGATGAAATGATTGGTCATATAATAAGTAAAGTTATAATTTTGCTATAAATACTTTCTTTTCTGGTATGACTTGATTTGAAGTCTCACCACTGACTGTTAGGAGCCAAATATTAATTTTCATAAGAAAAAATAATTGTATCAGGTGATATTCTGGTGATGAAAATAAAGGAAAACCTTATATAGTTGAAAGTAGAGAAAATTTCTACAAGACAGTTTTGTTTAACTGTATTCAATAACTGTTTCTTGTTGTGTGGTAGAGAAAATATTTTCACTTAGGCTGGAACACAGTTTCCGAGTCCTTGACAAGTGAATCTGCCATTAACACCAAAGAAAGCACACTGGATTGCAACTTACAGAGTTGAACTTTAATTGTAAAGTGACTGTCCATGGGAAGAGTTAAATATGGGGTTAAAGCTTTGAGGAACAAGTATTTTGTTTCCCAGAGAAACTCTGAGCACAGCAAAATGAAAAGCATAAGTTCTGTGTTTGTGCTAATAAAGAATTTAAAAACAAAAGAAAGAAAAACAAACAGTTTAAAAAGTGAAAAAGTGGAGAAAAAACTTAATTTTGTCCTTCTTAGAAATTCAAAGTGATTTTTAAGTTATTTTAAATATGTTAAATATGTATATATACCTAGAGATAGCAATAGTGGCTTGTTTATTCTTTATGCAACATAATATTAATGGGCCAAAAATATTTGGTAAGTGTATCTACCCAGTATTTGCATTGTTAAAACCTTGGTAATTATGGCCTTGTACCTTGGAGAATAAATATTTGCAAATAATAGCTGAAACAGTTCTCATTAGTCATTTCCAGGAGACTGAAATAGCTCAGTTTTATAAGTCTCCTTGGTATATTTGAGAATTATTGTCTTAGAAATTTTGGAATATCTTCTGAACCATACCTTGTGAGAGGACATGAGTCAGATGTGCAACCCAACAGGAATCAGCTATGAATTCCTGGTTATGAGTCATGCTGAGGAACAATGTCTTAATCCTGGCTTGAAATTGCAAGCATGTAAACTTCCTTCTTCCTATTGTGCTTAGATTCTGAATGCGAAAAGTCCTTTTATACTTTAATTAAAGGAAACATCCTAAGAAATCATGCTTTATTCTAGTGACATGTATATTGCAAAAGAAAGTTAAGTTTTGTGGTAACTCAATGAGATAATGAGTATTTTATGGAAGTTCCCAGATTAGACAAAGGTATTTCTATCTCATAGATGTACAATCAATCCTGTTTCTATTGTGAATACATATTCATTTAAATTATTGAAACCCATCTTCTGTTTCTAATGTAGGTTATCCATTGATAACAGATATAATTTTCAATGACTGGTAATTGGTAAATGCATAAAGCATGTTGGCTTGCTTGTAGACCTTTTATGCTGGAACCTCCACATTATACAGTCTGCCCACTATTGTATATAGTTACCATAATATGAACAAATCTGAGAGTTTAAAAGTTTTCTGTGCCGAATGAAGTCCATCTAATGCCAAAACTGAAAATCAAAACATCATGGACTGTATTAGCTGGGTGAAAATACTGGTAGCCTATGGGATAAGCATCCTCAGGATCTGCACTAGCCAACATGATTGAAAAGTGATATCGATAAATGTTCCTGTGAGATATAACCTGGATTAGAAATGGTTTCAAATACATCTTCCATGGCTTATTTAACTATACTGTGAACTAACTGGTGTGGATGGCTGCACTAAAATTGGTCTCCTACAATGCAGATTTTTCTATACTGTTCAAGTACATTACAACTATGGTATAAAAGGTATTTAACCTTATTCTGTTATTTTCTTACAGAGAATTAAACTGCAAGTGAGTTTAGGGTAAGAATTCCTCTTGTGTAGACTGGGTTGAGATATAAACTTGTAAAGGATTTATGAGTAAATAGGCAACCTGAAATACCCATTGACTTGACTTGTGTTTGAACTCCCTTCCTTTTTCTTTCCAAAGGTTGGTTGATGTCAAAGGCCATCTGTTTCCTGTAGTGCAGAAACATGTAGACATTGACAGAACAGGATTTTAATCTGTTCAATAAACTAAATTTAAATGTTTGTTTCAAGAACCTGAATAGTTACTACACTGGAATTTCGAGTGCAGTGATTTTGTGCTTCTTTGTGTGTTTAAGGTCCGAGTGTTCTGCTATATCTTAAAGCAATGAAGCCTGGCATGGTCTCACTGTGCCAGCACCGGCACCTTCTCAGGCTTGTTGAGGACACCCATATCTCAGATAATTTCTGAATGAAGGAACTGGATTTGATGTGAAATGTCTCTCAGGAGGAGGACTTCCTTAGCAGTAGATAAGGAGTGTTCAACTAAAGCTCCTCACTCCATTTTGTTTACAGGTGTACCCACAGTCCTGGTGCCACACTAGCTTTGTTAGTCTAGAAGGCTGGACCATCTTGAGAGGCCAGGTTATTAATTGCTAATTAAAGAAACAGTGCATTTAGGCATCTCATATTCAGATGTTAGCATTACATAAGAGTATTTTAGTATTGCTGAAGTGCGTAGTAGTAGTAGTTCAAATTTGCTGACGATCACATATCGCTTACTGGCAGATATTATTTACTTTTTCACATTCCTTATCTAATTCTTGAGGCTAAGCTAAAATTTTAAAACTATTTTCCTCTTGGACACTCAAAGTAATTTTACTTCATTTGTACAAAAAGTAATCTCTCACTCTACTTCAATACAAATATTAAAAATTCTTACTCCTATGTCATATTAGACTGTATAATTAAATAAAAAAACGGAAAAATTTACAGTATTGCTATTGTTCTGGTCCTTTTTTTTTTTTAATATGCTGTTTCATTGTTTGGTTTTCTGTGTGGCAATAATAATAACAGGAGCATTTGCAAAACAACAACATTTTGGCTTCAAACCCAATTAGAAGAAAAAGCACAATAACACATTATAATATAAATCTGACATGTAGTTTTCCTTTAGGAGATATTCAGTTTTTAGCTTTAAACAAGTCCCTTAGAAGCTTTAGGGTTCTTAGGATGCCTAGAGTCAATTTTGAACAATTTTGAAACTTACTACAGGGAAGCTTAATTCAAATTCAACAAAACACTGAAAGAGGTAGTGCTTTGGGGCACTTAACTTCCTCAAAGGACCATCAGTATGAAACCTCAGATGGGGAGAAACAAGATGTAAATAAAATATGTCAACCTAAACCCATGGTAAATAGCAAAAAATAACTCTCTCTTCCTAAGAAAGAGTGAAACACAATTTTTCTATCAGGACATAAAAATATCACTGTGATAGCAAAATTATGACAAAGCATTGTTTCACTGTCAGAAAGTGGCATGAAGGTCTTCTGTAGAGGAAGAGGTTCAATTATCAGTTCTAAATACAAGATCTAATTCCCTGACTCTTATTTCAAACAGGTTCTGATATCATTGGCCTTCAAATCTGCATTCCCAAGGGAAGTACCTCCTGCAGTACTTCCACAGAGAACACCTAATGATATGAGTGAAGAATTTTCATTTTGTGAGCTTTAAATGTTGGATGCTATCAATGACACATGACTCATTGCCTAAGGTACACTGGTGTGTTTTCTGATCTGTGACAAACTATGACAGCTTTAATGCTAGAAAACAACAAATAATGTATTGACTGTTCTCATGATTAATCTAGGCAGAAAAAAAACAGAAATTGAAAATAAATTTCTGCCCTTGCAGTCACAGTTGGAAGTACTTGGTTTTTGGCTGTCTGCTTATGATTAACAAATTATTTCACACTGAAATTAGCAGTAGACTCACCTCCTTATATGTATCTAGAAAACTGAGCACCATGTTTTTATTAATATTCAGCAGTCCTTCTCTTCTGTGAATGCTGCTCTTTCAATATCATTCTCCAAACGAGATGTAAATATCACATACATTTTCCTTAATAGAGTCAGGTTTCTGAACGTAGCACATTAATTGTGGTGCTCTTGCTACATAATAGAATAACATCTGATATAAGAAGCACTTTGAAAATAACATATTTAATCAGGAAGTACAAGAAAACCAGTATTCTGCCCCCAATGGAAATAAAACATGCCCATTTGGGGGTGAGGAGCTGGAAGTGGAAGAACCCTCTGTTGCTCAAGTATACTATTTCACTAACTTCGTATTTCACTGTATAACAGGCCTCTACCATTGCTAACAATACAACAAGAAAAATCTCTGAAAAAAAATGAAACTCTATCTGACCCTTGAGGATATGCACTATCAGAGGTTTATCTTTTGATTTTGTTAAGGAAACTTTTAAGATTTTCGTAAGCAAACAATGCACTGGAGTTCTTTTTCCCTTGGAAATTATTATATCTCAAGTTATTTTCAAAATAATTTTTGCCTAATCAAAAACATCTTGAAGTTTACATATCCTTTATCTGATCTGAAAAGAAAGCTATTTATATTGACTACTAGATTTATATATTTCTAAATGGCATAGAGGGGATATTTAGAAACAGTTAATATTAACAACTTTATCTGCCAGTGTATAGCAGAACATGTACATAAACAAGACCAGTCCTAAGTGCAGCAGAAGGTATTGCTCCTGGCAAATAACAGGGAAAAAAATAAGACTTGCAGTATCTCATCACTGTAGTATGGTACTGTGAGGTCAAAACATTTGTCCCATGTTGCTTTCCCTATTTTCTTCAGTTTGACATGCTGCACTAAAAAGATACAGACCTGCTGTCACAATCCCAGGAGATCAAGTTGTTGATTTCAAGTATTTTCAGTCCCTTCAGGGTACAAGCACTATTCTTGCAGCCTCGCCAGTGAGCCAGATGAACCCTTGGTACATTGTATAGTCACTTTATTACATCTGTCTAATGCTGACTGAATAACGTCAAGAGTAAAAAAGATGATTGTGCACATTACCTTCGCTTTTTTTCCTTCCCTTAGCAACATGGTACATGGAATAGGGATGGGTACTGACAATTTTCACTGCTCTAATTTGCTTTATATCATTTGCCTTCACACGTGCCTCTGTAAACACCTAAAAATGGTAATCCTCCCACCATTTTCAGGATTCATTGATAAATAATTCACCTACAAAAGAGTCCGAATGTAAAGAATAAGATTTTTGTCACAGCTGCAGTTTAGTACTAGCATTTCTCACACTCATCATCTCTTGCCTGCTCTCTCACGAATGATCTTGTCGTTCTTTCTGTGTAGGGATAATGATATCTCTGTCACTTTCCTTTTATTGGGCCACAGGTCAGCATTTGGGAGGTTTTTCTACCTTCCTGTCTTTTGATATTCTATAATCTCAGCTATTGAATTGCCTTTCATTCCAGTATAACATGACTATAACTGCTTTAGAAATATGCTGATATCTCCTTATCTTGATTAATAACGTGCAGCAACATCTCTTGGAATGATGAATACATTGCTCTAATAGAGAAAAAAAAAAAGACCCACATATGACTTCTATAAAACAGGTTAAATACAACCTCAATACCTCCTCACTTAAGAAATAGAAAAATTTTTAAAAATCAATGTGTAGGATTAACTTTGCATACACAAGTCTGGCTCATACTCACCAAGGTACTAAGCTTCAGTTTTTAGTTTGAACTTTATTCGCTGTAAGTTAAATATAAAGTTGCTCTAAACCAATATAATGGAAAATCTAATTTAATAGTAAGAATCTTTAAAAGAATAAAAGCAACAACAAAAAAATGGGAAACCTCTTCAGAGACTTGCTGGATAGCACATGTGGTTTGCAAAGGTTGACATCACAGAGATGTTTTTGTACTGTGGTATGGGAAAAGTGAGTGCTAGGAAGAATGGTGTAGATGATCTAAAGTCAATTGCAAGGTACCCAGTTCCTTCCAGAAAATGTTAACTAGCTACTTGTAGCACCTTTCCCACCCCCACTTTTTCTTCTCCTACCATTTTGCATATCCCAACCATTCATTATGCTCGATAATGGAATTATTGGGATTTACTTTAGAGAGACAATTTTATTTAAAAAAATACAAATGTACATCTTTCAAAGCCAAAGAGAAAACAGCTTTCCTGAAACAAGTCAGAACTGCATCCCACTGTCAAAATGGGGCAGGGTGTGGCAAGGGAGCTTCATTTTTTGTTTTCTTAAACAGGGAAGTCATGCCATTTGTAATGATTTTAATAATAAAGTTTAAATCAGAACAGCAAACACTTATACCTCCCTTGCATTAACAGTTCTCTATAATGCTCATGATAAACAATGATGACTTGGCTTAAGGGAAAAATTCAGGTTTTCTTAATTTTTTAATTTTATTTATTTTTAAATTAGGAATGTTTGTACTCTGTAAGGATTTTTCTATCCCAGCTACAATATTCAGCCTGGTGGACTTTTATAAGTCAGTGTACCTTATCAAATAGAGAGGGGGGTAAGAAAAAGATTGAAGTTACAATGTTGGATGCATGCAAATATATATCCACATCTCATCTTTAGGGACCAACCTGTATGGGTAGTATAGAAAAACTAAATATTTTCTGTTTGGTTGGGGTTTTTTTCTGTGAAAGTCAATGGTTCTGTACAGACCAATGGTATACCTTAAAAGAAAAATAACAACATTAACTCTGCAGTTGCATTTGGTCTGAAAGTAACCTAGAATGTGGAACACTTAATTTGTCAAGACATTCTGACAGGTCTCATCAAAAGTCCAGTATAAGCTTTACTAGTTTGGCTCATTAAATTGAAAATGGGCTTTGAAAAGGTCATGGGGAATTAGAGGTTACAGAACAAATAATCAAACCAATTAGCTATAACTTGAATGTTGTGAGCTGCCTAAAAGAGAAAGCAGACCTGACCTTGTCAAAGAGGGAAGGATATTAAAATTGCATACCGAGAAGGAATCCAGACAGCTTAATACAACTATGTACAATATTGCTGAATTTTGGGTTTTGTTGTTACCATTTTTTTTTAAGAGCAAAAGTACTGAACCTGTCCCACCCAACATAATGATATTCCTGTACTAGGCTCCCTACCTATTTTAGAGGTTTCTAATTCACAGTAAAGGTTGATCATTTATATTGTGATATTGTACATTTAAGTCTCACGATCTGATCCTTCTCACATGCCATATTGTAAATTAGAAATAACTCCACTCAATATAATTATGTCACTGTAAAAGTGATATAAGAGGGGAAAATAGGACATTAATGTCCATGTTAATTTTGATTAAAATAATCCATTCTGTGAAATCTGAAACTGTCTACCAAGTTGTCAAATGTTTTTTTCTCTTTGTGTATGTTGACACAAAATTCTTATAAATTCTTGTATTAGTTAGCAAATTTTGTAACATATTAAATAGCAGTACAAGATCGCCTTGAAGAAAGCTGAAGCTATCCATGTATGAATTCTTTTGTTTTCTTTAGTACTGAGCTAAAATGTTCTCTATTATTTCCTAAAAAAATATATTATTTTTAATTTTTTTTTTATTTGTGGGCACATATCAGATAAATGTCTGGTCAAGATCTGAAGGAGAAACAGAGTAACATAAAAGATGTGGATTGTATTTCTTTTTTAATTTATTAAAGGACTGTCAGAGGGACACTTGGTTCAGATAAGTCCCCTAAAGATTATCACTGGAGCTGACAAGTTTGACCATTGGCTGTCCTTGACTTCTCTGCTTCTCACATTGTCAATATTTTCAGAACTGTTCTATGCCTTCTTCACTAACTTGAAAAATTTATTTCCCAGTGACTGCAATTAGCATTTTTGCATGAGGGCATGCTTAGAATGATGACTTGCATTTACTTCTTAGAGATTACTTTAGTCTGAGAAAGGTGGATACCAAGAATTTAAACTCCCCTCTGAGCTGAGATTATTATTCTCCACTGCCACAGATAGAGCCTGTGTAATTCATACCAGCTCAGGATTTTGGCTCCATCACCCTGAAGTTGTTAGGAAACTAGAATGTACTGTGTGAAAATGTTCACTATTGAGAAGGGTATTCTTCTGCTGGACGAGAAGGCAGAGAATGCTCAAAGTTAGGAGGCCTCCCTAAGCAACTGAGAACTGGCATGTTTTGCTTAAATGGAAATTACAGATAAACTATTTGAGAAATGCAATACCTTAATCAGCACAAAAATGGATAAATAGCAGGAGCTGGCCAGGAAATGCTGCCAGTGCTGCTGCACGTGTACAGCACTTGTTTTGAATCAGACTCTATTGAACATAACTGCTCAGAAAGCTGGAATGAAAACTGAATAATGGCATTGAAAGACAAAGGCTTTACCATAAGGCAACATTTGTGCTAAGTGCTTTCAAAATGCTGAATTATTGTTTTGGATGTCATATGAGAGAGTAGTTAATGGGTTGAAGGTGACTTCTTCAGGGCCAGAAGTGACTTCAAAAAACAGACTTTTCAGATCCAGCAATCTACTAGAGGGGCAAAAACCCATAAGCTGTAGCACAACTGAGTGGTATGTTGAGCAGTCCTGAAAAAAACCAGACCACTGGAATATGTTTCATAGCAATGCTAAATTTATAAACTTCCTACAGCCTACTAAAATAACATTTCAGGATCTATTCAGCTTGAGATCTTACCATGCTACTCATGTTATAGATAAAAGAAAATTAAAATCTGTGTTTTTGAGAAATATGAACAGAATGACTGAATGATATTAAGCAGGACCTGCAGTGAGATCCTTTGTTGAACTCAGCTTTAAAATGAAGGTAGAGAGACAATTTCAAATAATGTTGTTATGGTCTATATTAGTTTCCAAAAATAAACTCTATGTTCAATATCATTTTCATTGCACCTTCTTCCAGATCTGTAATATTTGGTTTGATTTCTAATAATCCAAGAATTTAGTTTTGAGTTTTATTCTCTATGGCTAAGTGTGAAAGAAAATGTGTGGCAAAGTGATAATTTTATATTGAGTAATAAAGGCTGCTGTTTATTTGAAGTTGGGTTGTTTTTAGAAAAACACATGGATTGTCTAATTGTCGTAATTTGACTATAATTTGAAATTTTAAAATAAAAGATTCACCCTCTTGGCATATTATAGTAATATCTTTTTCTGGCAGTTGCATGTTTCCAAGCCCTTTTTTGGTTTTGTGTGTGTATTTATATTAAAATATTGAAGAGTAGTATATTCTACATGATTAATATGCTAGCAATGTATATAAACTTGTGATGTAGGAACAAATTCCTTTAGCCCAAAGTAGCTGACCTACAAACAAAATGTTTTTTCAAATACCCTTTACCTACTGTCAGAATGCATTCCACATCTAGATGGAAATCAATGGTATTTGTGTCCCTATGACAACCCTTCTCTGTGGATTATATGCACTACATGGCCCCTATATTAAAGGTTTTACTGCTTTCTAAAACTAACAACAAATTTTTAGCCTTTGTTCCCTGAGTTGTTTTGGATTCATGATTTAGGAACATTCTTCATGTTTAGCTCTTTTTCTCATTAAAGTTCTGACCTTACATGGTTCTGCATTGTAAGCAAAAGTCACTGAATCTAGAGTTAAAAACAAATAATGACCAAAATATTACCAAAGGCTTAATCTTGAAACATAGCAAGGAGAAGTTCACTGATCAATAGGTTTTCATTTTCTATCAATTTTCAACAAAGTGTAGGCAGAAGTCAAATGTTCTGTAGAAGGCAGAGGAATGAGGGTGATGCAGCAGCTATGACCGCTGCCAGACTTTGTACATGGGTATTGTTTATTTAGACAGATAAATAAATAATGCTTTTAAATCAGCATCCTCACTGGGGAAAACACTGAGGAGACTCTGGGCTATGTTTAGGTTCATGTCTACAAACAGCTAGAGACAACACCAGGCTAAATGTCTTGCCTCAGGTCAGATGTGGTTTATTAATCCAATCTGAGTGGAACCCAAGCACTTGACTTGCAGTACCTTTTCTGAATGCACTGCTTTATTTTTAAAAATGTATAACGTAATCTGTTAAAAACCACCAAAAACCCATCATGAAATATTTATCACAAACCAGCTTCAGATGTGGTACTTCAGATATAGTACAGGCTAATTTTGCAATAATGTTTGATACAAGCCCTTTTGATAGGAGAGCTGTCATCTGTCAGTCTGAGGGAAATGGTGGGATCTCATCAGAGCTGTGTGGGAAGGGTTGGCTTCCTCTTATGGTTTCTGCATTTGTCCTTTGTTTTCAGCTGTGCAGAAAATGAGGTTTCTGGATTTTCCCATTTTTAGGATACCCGGAGAAATCAAATTTCCTATTTATTGATATACAGTTGCATAATCTTGCCAGCTCTAGCAAACCCAGCAAAATCAAAGCCAAAACAAGCAAACTGGTTTGGAATATTGTTCAATGAGCCAAGTGGGTACTGTCATGCTTAAGTGGGTGAAGGAAAGGAAGAGCTACACACCTCTTCTAGGATTAGCTACCACCTTCATTCTGAACATCCATGTGACTAGGCAAAGAAATGTTAAAACCATATATTGAAATAAGAGGCATCCATCATTTATAAGAATTATGTATTGGGGCAAAAGATTTTTGCCTCTAAGGTGAAAAATTTTAAGTATAACCAGTGAGCAAGGAGTCAGATTTTAATAAAGGCAAAATAAAGTTCACAATATCACTGTGATGCAATTTAGAATGCCTGGGCTTGATAGTTACAAAGATGATTTGAAGACAGATAAAGAGAAAATATGGATAATAAAGTGGGTGCTAAATCTTCACACCTAAAAACATTAGACATTTATTTGGAATAGAACAGTCTTGTTACAGTAAACACAGTAAACTAACATGTTTAACTTCATAGAGCCCATTGTTTCTAGAGGAGTTTGGTGAGAAATACTGGTCAAGTTGCAAATGTACAGTGAAATGCAATCTAAGCATTTACATCCCTTATGAAAAATGTTATACTTTTTTTTTAATGTCCAACCTTTACGCAACTTTATGTAATTAGAAAATAATTATCTGATAACTATATTTGCTGCTGAAGCTTGCATTAGGATATCAAAATTCAAGAGGGGGAAGGCAAACTTGGAGGAGGCATCTAGCAAAAATTGAATCTTGCTGGAGTTGGGAAGCTGTTAAGCTCACACTTGTACACTGATGCCACTTCATCCTTAGAAAGGTAAATCCATTTTTAAATTGCATAATTTGTTGGTACATTAAGCATTTCACATTTTTAGGGATTGCATAATTACAACTTCTTGTATGTGACACACTGCACTGGAATAAGTTTTTAAAAAGGTCAAAGCCAGTTAAGAACAAAGTTCTGACTTACTTTTTGTGTTAGATTGATTACTTAGAATTTAATGAAATACCCAACCCTGGAAGAAAGAAAGAGGATGAAATATTGTAAAACTCTACCCAATAATAGATTGTGACAAATGGAAATTATGAATCTCATGACTTGTTCTTTATTGATCAGAAGCTTATCATAGCATTTGAATTAATAAAAGTACAGTTAAAGCCATTCTCAAATAATGCTTGGATAGAAGCGCAAGTAAGGCTTTATTGATTTCTAGTGTCAGCTTGGCTTCAGAGAGATTTGCCATATGTTGAACATATGAAAATAGCAGGAACAACAATCAAAAAAAAATTCTCCTACTCTATCAGCTAATAAAGTTTTAAATGTTTGTAAAGAATTGAGTGGGCTCAGTGCAGCACATCCATGTGTATTTCATAATATCCCATCAGTTAAATGAACCGCACAAATAATCAGTTAAAATCTATTAAGTACTTTTTTTGCTGCAGAATTTATATAAAACACACTTTTACTATTTTATCAGTATTATTCTCGGTACTAAGTATGTTTTCCATAGAAAAAGCAATGAAAATTAATTTTCTATCTATGCCTCCTCTAAGTAACATACCTGCCATGGACACATAACATTACAGTGGGAAAATAATCATAACCAGATTTGGTATGCCTTCATCTTCCAAAATTATTTTCAAAGCATGTTATGTGGCTCTGAAAAGTCTTCTGAATCGTATCATGTCAGTTTCTGGTCATAGGCCAAAGAACCTTCGGTTTCTTACACTACAAGGTAATATGGCAAAAACCTATCTCTGAGAAACCAAAGAAATAATGCAGTGTAGATACTGTGTGGAAAGCAAGACTTGACATTGTTATAGGGACCTTGAGTCATTAGGAGAGTGTTATAGGAATAAGGAAAAAAAAAAAGTTTATATAAGACCCAGTCATTTGAAACTTGATGGATATGGGCCTCGTTTCATTTTTTACAACTTCAGGGGTAGTTATGTCCTACAGTACTGGTCCATGTTAGCTCATACCCCACTACCAGCAGGTGAAATGGCTTTTACCCTTAGGCTTTTGCTCAGATGTGGAAGTTCCCAGTATTCAGACCTTTTACCTACCATATTTGCATGCACATTGATCAAAATTACTCCACTGGCCAATTCAGGATAAGTTTTGAGAATTTGTAAATAGTTTTGTTGGTTTTTTTTTTTAATCGTTGAGAATTTTCTGAATTGCAAAACTGTTTAATCTTAATAGAAGTGATACAACCTAATATAAGGAAGAAGGTAACCTAGAAAATACATTTCCTAAAACCTACTACTTCCTTTTTAGCAATTTCTTTAAAACTCTTACACTGGAACTTATCCACATTTGCACCCTGGAACTTATCCATGTTTGCAACCCATATACATTCAGACTTTTACTTCATTTTTAGAGAATGACTTGAATATTTGAGATGACCTGTCTTCGTTTGTTCCTAATGAGTTATATCACTTTGTAGAGAAGCAAGGGAAGTGGGCTTCTCAGCATGGAATTTGTTCATTCATCTCTTACCTCCTCAGCCAAAATTTGTTTTATATTAAGCTTTTTATTATTTTATTTTTCATGAAGAGCCTGCAATTAATCTAGAGATTTATTTGGTAACTGCCTTGTATCATTTGACCCCTGACACATCAGCATTCCTGATATTCTAACTGTTGTGGGTTAGCCTTGGCTAGAAGCAAAATGCCCACCCTATCACTCACTCACTCCCTTCTCCAATGGAAGTTGGACAAAATAGAAGGAAGGTGTGAAGACTTGTGGATCAGGACGATGACAGCTTAATAGCAAAAGCTGTGCATATAAGCAAAGGAGGAAGGGGAATGCATTAACCACTAGGCTGGCAGACCAGCTATTTTCTGAAAGCAGGGCCTAAACATTTGTAATGGTTGCTTGGGAAGACAAATGCTGCAACCTCAAACATTCCTCCTTTCCCCTCCTTTCCCTTTTTACTGCTGAGCACAATGTCATGTGGTTTAGGATATCCCTTTGGTCAGTTTGGGTCAGCTACCCCAGCCATTTCCCTCCAATCTCATACCTGCCCCCAGCCTACTTACTGGGGAGGGGGAAGAAAAGAGAAGAGAAAATTTCTATTTTTTACAACACAACTGTTATATAATGTCTATGATTTAGAAAGAAATTATGTCAGTGCACAATATAGGGCCCATGCAATGAGGGGAGCAGTGAGGAACCTCTCAAAAAATGCATCCTCAGATTACTCCATACTTTAAAGCAGAGTCGGTATAATCCATGCAAATCTGAGGCAGAGTGCGTCTGCTTGCATTGATCCAAAGACTACGCGTAAGAGAACTTCCAGCAAGATATGCCAGAGAATACCTCTGATTCAGCTGAGGAAGTTGCAGAGCTGCAACTACACAATCAAGATATGAAACTGAGGTCTTATGGAATACAGATATTCCTGCTGTGGTGAGTTAGTGGTTCAAACAACTCATCCACGGACTTCAGCAGATGTCCCATTAAGCGAATGAGAAGCCAGTCTGCTCTATCCATCTGGATGGTCTCTCTTGTTCTGCATGTCGTGTGTATCCCCTGCTTTTCACGAACTACTGTGCTACTCTTGTTAGGCTGATATTTTTCAGAAATAGTCATGTGATATGTTTCTTATTTTAGAATACTCAGGGAAGTAAAGGGTGCATGGCAAGTATTTTTAAATAGTCTGTTTTTTGCTATTTCTATTAATGGAAAGGACATGTACAGAAATAGAACTCTCAATTTCTAGATCCTACACAAAATAATGAATTTGCCAAAAAAGACAATAATGAGACCTTTCAAGAATTTCATCAATTTGTAGAGAAAAATGAAATAAAACCCAACAGAAACAAACAGAAAACCCATCAAAATGACAAAAAAAATCCCAAACTAATCCTTGTAACAGAACCCTATTACCAAAGCTGAAAAATGTAATTGCCTGAAAATTTCAAAATTTCATTTCATTAGAGGTTACAATTTTCAGTGGAAATCAGTTAACTTGAAACATACTGTAGTTGTCAACTTAAACCAAAACAATCTCATCATAAATTCCAAGCAGGCTGTAGAAAAACATATGGTTTAGTAAATACAATAAACCTTCATTGCTGAAATCATACACATAAACCAGATCTCCATCTGAACTAATAACACAAATTATAAAGGCAGCCCTTGAATAGGCATCCCCCACTTTAATGAAACACGTCTCAGTTGAAAACTAAAAGATTAAAGAACCACAACAAAAGTTTCCCAAAGTCATATCATTTATAACTACAACCAGTTTCCAGATGCAAAAATGTTCAGTGGTTTCTACCATGAGCTCACAATTTGAACCATGTCTTTCCCTGATCTACAGAACTCCTTCAGTCTGACTTTTGTGTGTAGAACTGCCTAAGTATTACAAGTCCAGTGACATTTGTTGAAACTCCTCATATGTAGATGAGGTTAATATACAACAATTTACAGCATCAAGACTGTTTCTTTCTTCTCAAATTTATGTCTTTCAAATCTGTTCTAATCTTTTATATTTTATTTGCATTAAAGTTAACAAAATACGGTAAACAACACCATTATGAACCTCTTAGTTTTATGATATCGAATAAAACATTTGACATGCATTTTAAATTCTACTAGGAAAAGCAAGTAAACAAAAAGAAACAAAAACCCCTAGCTGAAGAGAGACCTTCACATTATTTGTCTTGAAGCAAAGGGATTGGGAGTGTAACAACAGTGTCACTATTACTCTTAATACTCGGACACAAGGAATAAAGACCACGTGGTTATGTAAGGATAAATTAACTGGTCCTTTCTGGACAAACAGGAGGAGAATAGCCTTCTCAAACATTTTATTCTCTCACAGTTTGAACTTTGAAATATTTCATCACCCAGTATACTCTAATTAACTTTAAAAAAAACCAGATATGATTGCATAGGGTAGTTAAGACCTTGTGCTCCTTGGATTATGAAATGCAAAGGAAAGGCATATGGGAGGAGGGAGTGAGAAGATACCAGGAAAAGAAAGCTCTAAGTAACAGTTGCAACAGACAAAAAGTTTGGCAAGGCATGACCAAGATGTGGTTAAATTTCTAAGAAGAGTACAGACATCTGAAATATTCAGAAAAATTTTATGCTACATCAGCTTCTGGCATTGGATTCAAAGATCCTGTTTAATCTTCTGTTCTGCTGTCCTGGTATGTCACAGAAAGAATGCCATTTCTCAAGACTGGGCACGACTGAAGAAAATGTGGCATTTGTTAGCATCTGTTTCTTTGTATTAATAAAGTTATAAGGTAAAACATTCCAAAACCAGGATCTAATTAAGGCTGGAGTATTTAACTCTAAATTATTTGTCTTTGCGACTTAATGTCAGAGAGCACTACTTAGAGTGTGTACGTGCATGTATGTGTCAGAATATCCATCTCAGTGTTTCACTCTTGCTTGTGTTTGCTCTGGTGAAGATGTCTATCTGACAACACAGTATTTGTTTTCCATCTACCTAATTTCCACAAAGCATAATCCAATAGCTTACTGCTGGTCTCCAGAATGTTACCACCTCTACTAGGAATTTTCCTTGCCAGCCTCCCAAAATAAGGAATAGAATTCATATTGTAATGTCAACCCAGTTTGACAAATCTTCATGTCAGCCTCAACTGTGACTGGCAAAAGGCCAAACGTTTGTCAGATGGGTTTTGGCAGTGGATTGAAAATGAAATCTATTTCTGTTACTTTTTTTTCCCTTTTAATATCAAGGATATATTTTTTCCTACTTGGTGACAAAGATTTAAACTACTAAGTGACATTTTGTAGGACTGGAGAATTCCATGAAAGATATATTCTTAAAAACATTTTGGCAACCATAAAGAAAAGTAAAAATCAAGCTGAATCGAAAATATCAAGCTGAGTTTAATTCTTGGTGTCTGTTTCTCACTTAGTTGCTATGTTGGTAAGCAATCCTTTTGTATCTGCATTTTAGGTACTCCCAAATGATACTGCAGATTTGTAAAAGACACTTGATGTTTTATTTTATTCTATTAATTTATTATCTAATTGTTTAATTTATTTATTTTAGATAATGAAAAAATGAACAACACTTGCTTCCTTTTTAAGATACCTATTCATAATTTGCCATAAAGTTCTTGAAGATTGAAAGAGGAAATAGGCAGCCCAGTCACAGGATATTGTTCTCTTTTTTCATCAATTCCATGTTTCAGGTGATGGAGGAAATGTTTTTTAAAGTTTCACAAATACATAATTTTACTCCTTGACAACAGGGAAGGAAAGGGAGTTTGACTGTCAGGAATATTATCTGCTCTAAAGAAAATAGCCAACTGATAACTGCTGAAAAATTGATCACTTAAAGTTGAATGGCCAATAAACAGTTATGGTGGAATGTTTCATTTTAGGAAAATATGGAAGCACACAGGCATACTGTCAGTTGAGAGATTTATTTACTATTGTAGCAGAGATAACTGGAAATTAAATCTGTCACTGAAGTTGCTAAGCTATACTATACAAAAGCTGTTCTCACCTAATAAATTGTACAAAATAGAGCTAGAATGAAGTTTGAATCTCAAAAGGGTCATTTCCTCTAGCAGAATGGTATGATACTTGTTTTATAGCTGGTTGGCCCATATTCACTCAGAGTGTGCAGTCCAAGAGCTACCAGTAAGTATTAAAAGCTGTCATTACTTCCCGTATGGTCTATTCAAGTCCCTACTCCCAGCAATGAAGCAAAGAATACAATTTAGGCTGGGTACTCTGAGTTCTCACCCATTCAAGTGTGATAAGAACAACTAGAGATATTAATTTCTATTTTTGCTAAAATTTGGGACATTACGAATGAAGATGAAACGGTAGCATGATTTATTTTAACAAAATTTTTACAATTACTTTCCTAAGATTGCAGAATTTCAATTGCTTTATGAAATCAGTGCAAATGACAGTAGAGAATTGCTTTCCCATGTTAGGAATTATGAAAGACTGTTCATCTCAGAGCTTTTCTAGTTTCTTCTGAAAGTTTTGTCAGGTCAATTCTATTCCTGAAAAGTGTTTCAGCTATAATAAAAAACATTTTCTGAGGGAGATATATTTATTTATATATAACCTCTCCAGGTTCACATTTTTCTTCATGCACAATGATTGATTCAGCAGCAGGGGACAGAAGAAACACATTAAATTTTCAAATTTTTTTTCTTTTCCTTGCTTTATTCTTAGGTCTCTTGAAGTCAGTTGGGAAACACTTTCAATTTAATTTTGGATCACATTTGTAATAGTTCCTTATCACATTTAAGAAAGGTGAAGCTGATGAAAATGTACCAGAAAGTTCATGTGACAATTCTTTGTGATATTGTTTCGAGGTTTTTTGTTTTTTGTTTTTTTTAACAATCCATTTAGGATTAAACATTCGTGTGAGTTGCCAGATTGGGTAACTGGATACCACTTTGAATATAACTTTGTGTCTGAGGTGTTTGAAGGGAAGAAAATACAGATTCTCTTACTTGAGGTATGTGAAATAAGTGATACTTCAAAATGTTGCTTGAGCTTGAAGCACTAAAACAATAGCTTTAATCTGAGTTTCCCTTCTTCATATTTATGCTGCCTGAAGAGGTTTGCATATTCTTGGCCTAAACTTTTGAAGTGGAGGGAGTTCAGTGGAAGAAAAGTACATGAGCTTGCTTCTAAATTCAGTCTTAAAACTGTAAACATTTTATATTTAATGTAACTGTGGCTCCTTCAACCTGTCTTTTTAAAAGTGCTCTTATTTCTGTACTGCTTCTAGCTGGCTCTGGAGAGGGAGCCTCTTCAAGAACCATCACAGAGGAAGCAGCCAAGCAAACAAATTTTGGAAATGACAGGTCTGTCCAGAATGTTTGTGGTCTAATGAAATCTGTAGGTTGAGATATACTTTGCTTCATTCATTCAATCTCCTCCAATAATATCAGCTTTCATTAATGTATGTGCCTCTCAGGAGAGGTCATAATGGGAGCACCAGCTGGATCTGGCCATAGCAATAAGCATTGTACAAATAAGCATTTCCAAAGCGTAGTATAAATAGTACCTTTACTTTACTTCCTTTTAGATGGAAATTTTCAGAGTTTAAAAAATTTAAAAAGACAGTAATAGAGCTGGATTGTCAATTCAAGTTTTACTGACTTCCAGAGCTCTCAGCATTACTATACCACAAATAGTATTTAACATGCTAAAAGTAAATCCCTGTGGCCAGTGGATATTTATTCCCATCACAGAGTTTGGCTCAGTTCACCACACCTGGCAGTCTTTAGTAAAAAATCCAAGAACTGGAATAGCAGAAGGACTGCAGGCCAAGACTTGCTCACTGGCAAAGTTTTGTGGGGGAGTCTGTGCAGTGCCTGTCTGTGTTATACTATGCACTTATGGTGTCAGTCCTTTATTTTCTTGAATAAAAAAATCACTCCAAATGTAAAATATATATCTTATGTGGGAATGTCTGTATTATATTTGATGGACGTTATCTTGTAGAATGCCAGATACTGAAATTCTTATATGGTCCCAGTGAGGGGATCATTTACAAAGCAAGGTGCCAGTTATTACAGCTGTTTTTCATGGCATCTCACAGGGGATTCTTTTTTTTGATGTAGCTGAAACAGCGCATGTAGTCTTTCACATGTCCAACTGGAGCTATGGAATTTATATTAGAATTAGATACAATTCAATACATAAACAAAATGTAGATTTCTACTTCACAGATATGTGATGTACCTGAAAGAAATTGTTTTCTCTTACTGCTTAATAAAAGAGAATGCTTTAAAAAGAGCTTCACTAAAAAGATAATCTAAAACTACCTCATCTGTGAAAGTGGTGACAGATTGTCTGTAAAATGAATAATATTACAATGCAAATACTAGACTCCTAAGGTGAATGACCAGACACATGTGCCATCAGCTGAGCTGATATCTGTAGCCTGATCTATAATAACACTTCTTACCAAATCTACAAATGTTAGTAGGTAATGCAACACAAGAAACTGATTGGTCCTTGCTGCTATTATTGAAATCATACTATGCCTTTCTGAAGACAGGATTGGAGGGTTAGTGCGTTTATCAGGAAGAGACATTTACATTGACACTGACTGACAATGTCCTATTGAGCTTCCCTGAAAAGTTCATTGTGACATTTATTCACACCTAATTAGCATCTCTTGGGATTAATATATCATTTTATCAAGCTAATGCAACCTTAGTATGAAAAGATGTAAATTCAATGTGATAACAACACGTACCTGGATATTGTAATTAATCTGCCTAAACTGAACATGCCATTTCAAATTTATAATGATCAAGCTTTAAACTCCCTATGGAATTCTCAGAATGTTAATTGGCTATTTTACTCGTGAATGCTCTCCTTGTTGTTTAAGTAGTTCCTAGAAGCCCTGTTGACCCTGATGGCAGGTAATGTAAGAGAAAAATCTGTATTTTAATACACTTATGGGGTAAATAGTACGCCAGATTTAGGTATAAATAATATACTAAGCACAAGTAATATTTTAGCTTGGATAAATTGAAGTAAGAGCTTGTGATATATTTCATCAGTTGCTTCTTTATTTAGGATTCTTTATTTAAGGTTAACATTTTGTGTAGGTGTGAAAGTTACAAAGAATATTGCTAACAGTTATACTACAGAAATACAACATTTTTAGAACTATTGAAGTCATTCTTCACAAGGACTGCTCCAAAGAGATTTTTGGACTTAGACTACTGCATGTTTGCATCTTATAAAAAGTACTCTTTGTGTAAGAGATTCTTCTTACTATCCAGTCCATTTTTGCCCAATTTGTTTTGCTTGTGTCCCTTGTTTTTTATCCAGATTATACCAATAGATTAAAGAACTATGTTGATATCTTTCTTCATTACAATATGTTATTTGTTTTCTCTATTTCTTATCTGTTTTCAGATAACTAGAAGCCTTGAGTGCCACAAGTAAGCTTATATGTTTCTTTTATAAATCTTGTTCAATTTTGTGATTTCTGTCGATGATTTGCATAGGGAATGATTTCCAAGCTGTTAGTATTCCACAAGCTTTATAAAACATGGGTCTTACAGGTAAAATAAAGCTTTTAGGTAAAATGTTGTCTGAGTTCCACTGTGGATAGCATTGCTCAGGTCAACTGATGCTATGTACCCTTTCACCAGAGTCTACATCTACACTGAGAATTAGTTCAACACAATTGCTGCAGATCATGCAGCTTTAAAAGGTTAACGTGATTCTTTTGTTTCAGTCTTGCTTTGCTGAATGTTCATTGTCTATGAACTTGTGACTCAACAAACTGTCAGGATTATGTTTGTTGCCTTCAGTTTTGTTATTAGCAAAATAAAAAACCAAATTTTCAATATTTGAAGCAAAAGGGGGATTAAGAATGCCTGAAATAGAAAAGATGTTTATTTCAAAAGTCCTTCTTCAGTGCAGTGGAGCAAGGAGAAGACAGATTTAAAGAAAGCAGGTTTCTTCATACGAAACAATGAAAGGCATTAACATTTGTAAGGGATGGTTTCTTGGAGAGTGAGACACCCAGAGAGTTTAGCCATGTTTAGGAGGACAGTGACATGTCACATAAGATATTTAGTGGCCAGCCTTGCTTTGAGGTTCTGTTCTGGATAATGGAGAGCTGAAAATAATACTGCATATGAGAGGTATCATGCTGCACAAGGGACATATGAAGATATACATTGAAAAGCAAACGTGTCCCTTCAGTGGTATTTCAGTGCATGACCAATACTATAACATTTAATTCTGTAATGCAGTTTTTCAGATGAGAGCAGTTTCTGATTTGTTAGTATATTTTGCATCCTTATTATAATATCTTACCAATTTGTCCTGAATGCCACCTCTAATATACTTGAATTTTCAATATAGGAGAACAACAAAAACACATTTTACCTTTTTTGCTAGACAGCTGTTTGGTGGTGTATCATCTTCCATTAGGAAAGGATGTTTCTTTCATTCCAGTGTGAAAGTTCAAATCCTATCTTTCTTCAATTATGATAAGAACAAATTTATTATTTTTCCTTATTCATACTCTGTCATTTGGTGTTAATATGTGACGTTTGAGTGCCATGAAGTGTAATTTTCTAATTGCTTACGCTGTGAAAAAAAAAAAATCTTTAACACTCTCCAGCTATACATTTAGGCAGCTTTTCTACAATTTATAGAGATTTTATTTCATTTGTGGTTTTTGGAGTGCATATAGAAATAAGCAGGAAGGGACCATATTTTGGGTTTGTTGCTCATTTGAAAGCTTTTCAGTTCAATAGACTTTAAATTTGCAACGAGGTACCTGAAATCTGAATTAATCTCTGGAAATCTGTCTATTCTCTGTCTTTAAGTTGTGGTGTAAAGATGCTTGTTTTTTTTAACTAAAATCCAAGAAGCACAATTTAATTGCAATTTTATGCACAAAGAGCAATAATTTTCTTCCTGACTGACAGATTCTAAATGGTTGTCACTTGTAAAGTACATAACTATCACTTTCAGGTAGTTTTGTTTGAGTTATGTTAACATTGCAGTTTCTTGTGAAAGTTACAGGAAAAAAATGATATTTGCCTTAAAAAAGAAACAACGTATACTTCTATCATGGTGAAGGAAGGGACAATGTCACACTGCTAAGTTCATTTTATTGAGTGAATCAAGTAAGGGACAGGTGATACCAAAGAAAGATTTTCACATCACAGACATACATTAAAAAAAATCAAATTAATTCTTTTTGCTGCCTTCAAATTGCAACCAAAAATATATTGTAAAAGCACATTTTATTGAAGCCTGTATTCCCCAACAGGAATACCTTAGTTAATAAACCTGTGAATATGCTGTACTTTTGCAAACTGAAGTATAGCAAAACTTTATTGTGAGCTGGTTATTTTTAAGAAAGAAAGTTCATGTCAATATTGTGTGAAGAATTATTAAACTCTTCAGCTCCTTTCTCAGGTCTCTAGCTGAAAAATAAAAAGGAATGCTGGAAATTTCTTGATGCTCTCCACCTTCAAATTTTAACATGGACGATATTTTTTCTTCTTTGAAGATGCTGAAAGAAATGTAGAGAGACTAACTAATTATTGGGAAGTAATAGAAGATTACTTGTAAGATTTTTGTGAAGTTCTGTGCTCAGGTTCTATGAAAATAGTTGGGAAATGGCATGGTAAATTAAGGTGCTGGCACAGTGGATTAAAGCCTGTGCAAGTAATTCTCCTGATGTGAACAATCTCTTTGGCTTCTTCAGTCAAATAATGAGCCTATTTTAAAATTCACTGAAGGAAATCTTAGGGCTTCCAGCATCAGGCTAAAAATAATTGTCAGTGTGAAAAGAAAGGTTGAGAAAAATTTGTTTTCTGTATTGCAAACACATGACTTTATGGAAGCAAGATTTTGTAGTACATTTCTCATACTTCATAGAGTGCATTGTTGTAAAAGTTTTAGTTTTCTGAGATTAGATCAGAGTCAGCCAGCATGGGGTATTATTTTTATTACTCATTTTATCATGTAGGTAACCTAGAGATAATCCAGACAGCAGAATCTCACTTGTAGGTGTTGTAGATGTATTGACACTGCCACTGTTTTGAAAAGGTCAACAGGATAAGACAGAACAAAAAAGGTGTTTTCTCCATTTGATGTGTGGAGAACAGGGACACAGAAAAGGCAGGTTGAAGCCAAAATTTCAGCCATGATGCCAAAGTGATACATGTTCTAATTTTCTGGTATCAAGTGCTGTGGGTAAAAATATTTATAATATTGTGAGTGACTGTCTTTAACCTGTTTTTCATTTAAAGTTATATGTCTTCTCTGAGGGACATACCATTTTCCACAGATAATTTTATAATGTGAGTTCAGGAAAATCTCTTTGAATTTTTTGTAAAGCAGAGGTCAGATTCAGTAGTTTGATGTACCATCAAAATTCAGGCATATATATAGATGTAACACTAATTTTTTAATTGTCATCTGGATCTGTCTTAAATGACAGAAAATTACAGCTTTATTGTATTCTGTGTTTCCAGGGATTAATATCTTATCCTGATGCATAATTTTTCAAATTTGCTAATTTGAATGGATCTGTCAGCCCCAAGTATAAAGATGTAGGGGTTGTTGAATTTATGTTAAAGTTTTCAGAGGAATTAATGTTATTTTATGTCCTGTGAGATGAATATCTGCACAGCTGGCCTCCATGTTACTTCTAGCATTGCTGGTCTCAGGGCTCAAATTTATCAAAATTTCTGAATTTGCAAGGAAAGAAATTTCATGTGTCTACAAAACAGTTGGATTTTAGGAGTGAAGCTCTCTAACTAGTCTATTTTATTAAAAATAATGAGAATAAAAAACTGCCATTCCTTATGTTAAGAATCTTGAACTGAATTTCCTCAAATTATATACGTTTTCTTAAGCCTTAAGAAAATATTTTTTTTTAGGCAACTGATGTTAAAATCACCACTTTTTTGTATTTTCATCCCAAATTTACAAGAAAAATAAAATAAATATGATGGGGTTAAGACATTTTTATCTTAGACTGTACCTGATTGCTTTTAGAACCCATTTGATTATTTTTGGGCTTGTGTCTTTTTATTAAGTAGGTAATAAAATATATATGTACATTGATCTTGTAGAGCATGAGCCAGCATTTTGGATGTAATGTGTATGTTAAACACATAATCTGTGTTTGCTTGAAAAGATGAATGGCCCTGAAACTGTTCACTAGCTTGAATTAAAATCCTGGAGAACATTTGCTATGTAATTTTAAGTGTTAAACTTTAAAATGGTTCATTACAGCAGTCGATGAGAGAATTCAAAGATACTAAAATAGTCCTTGACAACATCCTTGGGACTCTTTTTATTGGTAGAAGTACATGCTGTAGAGCCCACTGGTCTGGGTTTGCTCCTGCCTTTGGGTGGCCCAATGAGGGTTTTAATGACATGAGAGTTATGATCCCATGGCAAAGTACTGTATAAAAGTATCCCAAGAGGTTGTTTATCTTCTCCTCCTCAAATGAAAAGTATTCAATATTCACTCCAACTCTGTAGGGATAATGTATTCCTCTTGCTTTTAAGATTCTTGCAAAATTCTTGACTTTTTGGCACCCTGTTTCTGAAGAAGATATAAAAAGAAAAGGAAACAATTATTATAATGCACAACACAGCCTGGCATCTGAATCTGTAGACATTAAGTATGTCAGTTGTCTTCTCATAAGCATACAGTGATGCCATTGACATTAGAACTCAGTATAAAAAAGGTAGAATATAAAGAAATTTAAATTGTTTCCTTAAAAAATGAATCTGGGACTGGTTCTTCTTCTAAACTATATGTGCTGCTGAGAAAAAGCAAGTTCCTTAATATGTCAGGCCACTAGAAATCACCTTATCCTATTCAGAGGAGTTTTGAAAGCCGTTTTGTCCTTGGTTGTAATAAAACTCTTGTGAGTTGACTAACTATATTTTGGTTTTGCATAAAGTATATAACATTATAACTTAGGTAAGTAAAGTAAACTTGAGTTATCTCTCAGCTTTGAATGCTTTGTATTAACTGACCTACTTAGATTACAGAAATTTCATCATCGTATTTTTTCCATTCTCAGTGGTTTTCCAGTAAAATGAAAACAAGTAAGTCTTGCAGTGCCACATAGACTGGAGAAGTATTTGCCCAAAATAAATTTAAATATTGCTGTTGTGACTGATTATTTCTGGCTTTATAGTCATCAGTATGGCAGCATGATATTTTACCCAACAGACGCATAAGTCACTGTTCACCGACAGTGTCTTATGGAAAAGCTTTCAGATGCCAAAGCTGTTTTGTATGTAAAGGTCTTTCTCTCCTTTAGTGTTTGTTTTGGATTGAGTTCTTTGCTTTCACCTGAGGTTGAGATAAATCTGCTTTTGCTCACTGTAAAAAAGAGATGCTCATACTCATGCAAGAAACTCTTAAAGGTGTAAGTTTGTGTGCAATATTAGCAGGAAGGGGTGAAAGGATCTTCCCCTGCAGCGTTCTGGGAGGACATCAGGTAAAGCAGTAATTTGGATGTAACGCGTTGACTTGGTAGGCTGCAAAGCCTCTGCCCTCCACATTCTTGTCTAGTGCCCCTTTGAACTCAAAACAAGCAAACAACCCCCCCAGACAGTTAACAGCAATAGCCTCTGAGTCAGTAGGCCTGCTAAGCTTCTGCCTTATTGCGGCTTTGAAACAGGAAAAGACAAGAAGGCGCTCCATGAAAGGCTGTATTCTTTCAGCCACTCTAGTCAGAGAACAAAGGAAACCTCCTTTTTGTCTAATAAAGACTGAAGGGAAGAAAGAGACAATGTCGCTGTTAGAATTCTCTCATTAATTGCCCAGAAAGTACGAAAAAACCCCAGACAGTCACAGTTAAGGTGATAAAAAAAATTCTCAGGAAATTAATGAGGAGATAAAAAAATATTTTATGATCATGTTCACTGAAGGAATGTGGCCCTCTGACATCTCCCAGTGTCTCCTGCACTATAAGGGAGAGTTAAGGGACAGCTTCATAGAAAGAAAACTGTTCTGTAATTGTATTTATTGAGAAAGTAAATAGATTCCTGCACAGCAGAGGATGTTAGACAGCACAACATTCATCATGCCGTGATACTTTGTCTTTTCTACTGTAATTTTAGTTCCTTTCTTATATTTGAAGGGGAAAATTCCACTGATATTACAATATATTACAACTTCCACCATTCTTGCAACGGCACCTGCTGGATGCTCGGGAAGAAAATTTCTGAATAAATAAGAACTCTTAAACTAGTTATATCAACATTTTGCTTTGGGGACATGAATGTAATAAGAGCAATAAAATAACCTCAGATACATTTTGGGATGCTTATATCAGCAATATTCAGTTTTCATACAGCAGTGAAAAACAATCTACTTTCCAACAACTTCCCTTATCATCAGTCTACAGCGATGACAGCTGCAGCCAGTTGAAATCTTTTCTTCTCCATGTCCTGATCCAGCTGCAGTTTCAATCCAGCCAGTTCATGTAGGCTTCTAGATTTGCGTAAAGAAATCTAAGAGAGAAAAATGGAAAAGAGTTCAATCAATCTCAGTCCTAAGACTCTACCTGAACATAATGGAGGTCATACAGAATATCAGGCAAAGGCTGGAAGGGACAGGTTTTACAAAGCAAGCATGAGCAAAGAGTCTCCAGGCTTACTATCATGAAGAATTGTAGCATTGACTAATCAAGGAATCAATATTTGTTTATTTAAAATATCAAATACTTCTAAGGTTTGATCAAAACTTTTGCTTATGTTTCATCCCTTTGATCTCCTCCTCTAGGGAAATACTGTCTTCCACATTCAACATTTTAACTAAGTGCACAAAGTCTTTTTACTTTAACACCAAGAAACGTATCTTCAAAACTGCAGACTGATTTCTCAGCGGTTGCATAACAGGTTGCCACACTAATGCAGAGAAAAAATTGTTATGTAAGTGGATATAAAAATTTACAAGTTAGCCCATTAACTTCAAGCAGTAGTTTGTGACATCCTTAAAACGTGGTCTGTACAGAGATGGGAAAAAGGGTGAAAAATTGATCAGCAGGCCAGAGAAGATTTTTTTTTGGTTTTTTTTTCTTCCTTTAATTTCAGCATGGTGTAAGTGGATGAATTTTATTTATTATAAAATTCCTGCTTCTGCCTTAGTGATTAGATTTACTTTCTGAGCCTTACTGGTCGATGAAGCCAAAGTGAGCAAGTTGTTTACTGTTGCTTATTCTGAATCCCTTGAAATCTTTCTAAAGAACTTTTAATGAGAAACATGAAGCTTATGTGTGCAATTTATAACTGATTTTGGTGATAACAGCATCAGGCCATAGTGCATATGACCATGGGTAAGTTGTGTAACCATGTGATACACAACTTCAGTTTGCACCTTTGACTTTTTTACCTGCCCTCTGCCTATGAATCCATCTCTCTCAGGACTTCCTCTTCAAAACTTGAAGCAGGTTCACACAGCTGCCACTGCAATAAAAGATTCTTTTAGAGTCCTCCTTTCCTCATCTACTGGAGCTGGGATTTCATCCCCCCGGTGTAGGGAAGGGAAGAATCAGTCCAGTGACAGCTTGCTTAGATGTTCAAATGTCATGTCTCTAGATGTTGTTAACACACATTTAGTCCACAAGGTTACAAACTGAAGTCTCAGCCATCAGGAGGGGATGATTCCCAGATACCTAATATAACCAGGAATATTCTTCTAACAGATGGCACTAGTCAGACATATGATTTTCAAACATAATGTACTTATAGAAAAAGAAGAAGATATTTTCTAAAAGTACTACTGAAATAGTCAGAATTCTACAGACAGGAAAATTCAAATTATAATGTCAATCAGTATATTGTGAAAATCTTTCTACTTAATGTTTTGAAGGTTTTCTGTTACACACCACAATATTGTGTGTTCTATAGCTGTTATGTACAAGATTTTGCTGGCAATTAAATGTCATGGGATTTTAATTTTGTAGCAGGGCAGCTATATTGAATTTGGATATGTGTTTATGTTAAAGAAGTCCATATGTGTTATTCCAAAGGAAATATGTTGTTCCTATTAATTAATAAATCCAAATTATCGGAATAAAAGTTATGCTTATTTAGAGGTCATAACAATCCATGTCCTTATATAGATATAAGTAGACATTTGCCAGTGATTTTGCTCAAAATTTATGATCAGATTAATATAGGGAACATACCTTTCACTGTAATTGCAACCTATTTTTGATATGTCACAGTATTTACTACTTTCTCATTTGACTCCCATTTTCAATGGTGACAAGAACAGACTAGCTGTGTAGGCATTTTCAAAACTCTTTTTCATGACCAAACTCTGTTTTAATGTGGACATTATCTCTTTGTAATTCTACTTTTAAAAATTATATGAAGTGGGTTTGAGGAGTTTCTAAATATCCCTGCATATTCTGTCCAGACACGGCTTTCTCCATTTTAAATCATTGCACTTCAAGAGACTTCATTTCTAGGGAGAGAGAAAATGCCCATTTTTAACAAATTATGAGAAACATACACTTTACATGGCAATACATGTATTTGTACAGATAAAACTGTATAAAAGCTTTTAGCAATGTACTTGGCACCAGCCTAATAAAAATAATTCTTCCTTACTCTAAACATTCTTCCAAAATTAAATTTTGCACTAGGGAACAATAATCTTTCTAGAAAATGTGACTTGTAAGAACAATAAATCTACTTTTCCTTCTCAGGTCCAAGCCTTCATCTATATCCTCAGAAACAGATACTGTCTAAAAACAGGACAGTTTAAAAACACGAGTAGATATTTATTTGTTGTTTTGCCTAATTTTTTGTGATGTCAATTTCTAAATATTGGTTTATTTTAACATAATGTTTTGTATTTAGCACATTACTACAGCATATGTCTGTAGAACAAGAGTTACTTCTGACTCTGTCTATAGAAATTCCATATGTTTTGAAAAAAAAAGAGAATAAAATTTTGTAGTTTTTCTTTCAGTAGCAAGGACTCTTTGTTGTACTCCATGGCCAATCCCACATAAATATGGAAAAAATGGCAATTGCAGCTGGACTGAACTTCCAGATGAATCGCTTAGCCAGCTGTGAAGTCATGACCTCATCTGGTTTCCAGGGTCTTGTGGATGACTGATTCTTGTCTGTAGAATGTTTTTTAATCCCTTAAACCATAAAAAATTAAAAAACCACCCAAAACACCAGTATATCAGCACTGGATGAATACCTTGTTTGTTACGTAAAATAGTTGTTATGTAATATGTCTGAAATGAAAAGTAAATTCCCCTTGACATATAAATAGAACTCTTGCAGACCTGATGGAAAAAGAATTTGGAAAAATAACAATATTAAGCATGCCATGTGCAGGTAGGATTCCATTGAAAGAATTTTAATGTGTCCTGAAGTTTGTCTGATAAATAATGAAAACTAAATATATAGTAACGAAAATGTAAAAAATCAGGAAGTTATAATCTCTAACTCCATGAACCTGACTGTGCCGTGACAGTCATGATTCTAACTGAAATCAAAGTGTCTTGCTTTGTTTTATCCACATGCAATGGCTTTTTTAGCACTATTGTAGACACACTTGTAGGCTTTCTAAATAATGAAATGTGTGAATAATAGAGTTACTTGACTTTGACCAAGAAACTCAGAGTTACGGCCACTAGTAAATGCTACAGACATGATTTTGTTTATTGTGCTCTCATTTAAACAAGACACAGCAAAGAAGCTTATGGGCTGCATGTCTTTTTGAGTCCACCAGTCAGGAAATTATGTACATTGTAAGAACTCTAGAAGAAGATTTCTCAAGATGTAAGGTTTAGAATTCATGTCTTTTCTGCTATTTTAAATGAGTGCGCTATTAATCTTCAGTCTGAGAGAAAAAGAGGATAATGTACAATGCACAACATATTTTAAACAATGGACCTCCTCAGCCTGCCATTATGCAGAATTGATTATCAGCAGAAACTGTGCACCACTGAAGTCAAGAGCATTCACAATCCAGAGCTGTGTTTTTGAGTTTTTCAGTAGTATTTTGTGCTGCTCAGACACACTTACACTAGTGTATTACCTTAAAGACAGAGATTGTACCACATGGTATCCCAAAGGATATGTAACTCCAAAATCTAAATAATTATTTAAAAGCTTTTACTTCATTATAGATTAATTTATGATATCCTTACACAGAGTCCTGAGTAAGTGCTTTGCAGTGCCATAAACTTTATCAATAAATTTATTATCATTTATGGCATCATGAAACACTACATGATTATTTCAAAAGAGCTGGAAAATGAGAACGTTGGAATTGTAGAATCAAAGAAGGTCAGTTCTTTCAATTTCTTAGGCTTTGAGTTAGGCTTACAACTCCCATTATTAGCAGATCTGTGAAGCTGAATTGTGTCTCATCTCATTTACTGTGCACAAAACTGGGAAAATGCTCTGATAACCTGGCTTCTTCAGTCTCTGCTTTATTATTTTCATTTTAATCCTATGGAAGTAGAAAGGAATCAGGATGAGACAGTAAGCTTTTTTAACAGCATTGATGTTGCAGGCCATTTTTGCTGTCCCAAGCAGTTCAAAAATACTGCTGTAAAAATGCAACTTATGTTTAATGAAGATGAATGCAAAGTTATGTATCCTTTTGCTAAAATATTTAAACCAGCAAAAATTAATGGCTCAATGTCTAGTGATTGGGCCCCGAATTGCATGTGAAGTTAATGATAGCTCTTATCTCATATGTGCTTTGCAGTATGAGACAGCAATGCTGGTACATTAATTGTGAAGAGAGTAAGATAAAGGTTGTGGAACCCAAAATTTGTGTGAAATATTGAATTGCACATGTATCAAAAGCAAATTTTGCCACGAAATCGTGGACCCTGAAGAAATAATTGACAGTTTGAACTGTCACTTCACAAAATCAATCCTTGTCAGAGGATTATACCCATACATGCTAATAGGCAAGAAACAGAGGTTAAGATCTGGTTGAAATGAAGAAACATGATAAAAAAAAGAACAAGTTTTATTATTGAGAACAGAAGTAATTTAGAGGGTTTTTTTTTCCTTTTCTTCTAAGGATGCAGATAAAATTTCAGTAGAAATAGCTTGAAAACTGACCTAGGCACAGCTGTCATAGGCCTTTATTCTGTATGATAGAATCAAAATAAACAAAATATCAGTTTGTCAAGGTAACAGCCTATTTTTATAACAGCGTCAAACTTTCAAATAGACCTCACTTCCGCCTCAAAAATTGTTGGTACTGCTTTTATGTACAGTTTTCCTTTGTATGAACCTTATGGGTATGAATTGTTGGTTTTGAAAGCTTGCATAGTAAAAAGTGGCATGCAGAGCTATTCCAAAACAGTTCTAAAACATCTATTACCTTTTAGTACATTTCCACTTTCAGGGAGGCTTAGAGCTACAGACAAGCATTCCCAGCGTGAGAAGTGTGGATCCCTAAGAGGATAAAATTACTGAAAGACAACTGGGCCCTGTCTGTGCTGCAACTGCTTCATTGCACCAACTGAAGTTTTGAACTGCCTTATTGAAAGAAGTACACTACAAAAATTGCATGCTGGTGTTCTGTGGTAAAGCAAGAGGATGATGAAGAAGCAATAATTTTTAGTTTGAAATTTAAAAAAAATCAGTATTGCTTTCCGATGACATACTGAATTCCATCACTCTGAAAAGCCTACATTTAAAACTTTTTAAAACAATTGGAATTTTCCAACTCTTATTTTAGAAAATGTTATATCACTGCTACATATTTAATTAGGGATTCGGAAGACATAAGAGCAAGAAGTAATAAACAATCTAAGTTTTTAGACCTGTTTCTAGAATGTAGGAGTTGTGAGAACTACAGAATTAAGTGAAATATTTACTTCTGTTTTTAAACTCCACATGATACATAACCTTTTGCTGAAGTTGAAAACTTATCCTTATGGCAATTAAATGTGGGAATGTCCGTGCTGAAACAACAAATCATTAAAAAAATTAATTATTTCTTGCAGAATGCAGGATGGAACATTGGTTACTTTTGCTATAATAGACTATATAATGTGCCAGATGTGAACATCTTAAATAATCTTTGTGATGTAGTCAGTGTATATATGACAAATGCAAGGAATGAATAGTTTATGGGTATTTTAGCAAAAACCTCTGAATTCAGGAAATTTTGAGAAGAAACCTGTGAAACCAAGGTAAACTGCCTTGCTTTCCTATATGAAAAAGATCAGTAATCAAGTTCTGAAAGAAACCCCAGAATCCCTTGGCCGCATTGAAGACTGTTGGCATTGAAGAGACCTCTGGAATAAGCATTGTGTCCTTTAAGTACTTTATTTTCTGTACAGTACTCCCTTGTCCTTTCATGCTTTTTTTCATGTTCTGTCTGACTGACACTGAGTGCCCTGTGTTAGTGTTGGCTTTGCGCGGTGCTGAATGCATGGTACGTTTCATTTCCCAATCACTCTTGGCAAAATGTACATTTCGTAATCACATATCAGTCTTCTTTATGACAACACAAAAATTAGAAATATTAATTTCTTGTGTACCTGCTCAGAGAAGGGAGCAGACACATGAAGCAGTGGTAGCTCTTGCTAATAGGCCAACTGTAACACACAGTGAGGCTCAAAGTAATGTCTGGCTACCTAATTAACCTCCCTTCACTATCCAAATTTGAAGAAAAAAGTAAAATTAACAAATGTTTTAGGTCAGGTAAGCCTTATTAGTCTTTTAATATAGGTCAGGTACAGCTGGCTAATTGTGAGAAATGCACTTTAATTGCTGTCAATCTAGATAGCTGTGTGATAAACCAACTTTTTTTTTCATTATTATACTTCCATGCTTTAATGTCAGGCTATTTATGTACCAGTTCCCATCATTGGTCATTGTGTAATCAGACATTTCTGGATTAATTTAAAATTTAACCTAATTTAAGATTTTAAAAAGAAGTAATAAGAAGTCTACTGGCAACAATCATATTATTAAAGCAAATTCTGTTTCTGTAAAGTGAAGCTTTACAAGCCCTTTCTGTTTTTGCAGGCAGGCCCCTGTTTCAGATAGAAGGAACACTTGCTGATCTAAGCTGCAAATTCTAAAGAGTACTTCAAACCAGGTAGGCATGGAAGTGCTGTTTTTTCACTCCACATTGTCACTGGAAAGACAAAGGACTAGCTGCAAGTGCCACTGTGAGCCCAAGTGAGGCGCAGTTTGAAGGGATGCAAGAACTGCCCAGCGTTGCAAGTAGCACCCCTAATAGCCTCACCCAAAACCCATCAAGGAATGGAAATAGGTAATTAAGAGGTGGGTTAAGAGGGATTAAACAGGCACATGTGCTAATAGGTTTGATCTTATAAAGGAGACCAAGAGCAGCTGCTGAAGTTAAGGAGCTGTTCTGGGCTGAGAGATTCTTGGGGCCAGTAGGTGTTTGTTAAGTGTTACAGTTGTTTACTGTTAGCTTTCACGTTGTGTGGCATTTGGTATGATTTTCCCATACGTGGGAGCCTCATCCTGTCTATAGAACCAAAGAAAGCTAGAAATTAGATAATTAGGTTTTAAATCCCGTCTGTTTCTGAAAGGAACCTGGATGTGTCACTTGCTCAGCTAAAGGTGCCATCAAGCTCTCCTACTGCATCCAGAAGCAGGTACAGCAATCTATTTTTATATATGCATCCATACATACATATGCATGTCAGGGCTCAGCAAAGATTTTAGCATGCTTTATCTTGGCTTTGGCATCTTCCTCAAGCCTGACAACAGCTTTGCTAGCTGAAGCCAGTTTTCGTGCGTACCTTTTTTTAATCTTTTCATAATAGAAGGGATAAAGACTGACAAGAGAATGCAACAGTATGTGTGGAATTGACAACTAATTTTGTGATTTGTATACAAGTCAGCAAATTAGTCAATACTTGTGATACTGTTTACTTTCCTGGTGCATATCTGTATGCCTGTAGGGTGACTCTTGAGTACTGGCTTTTTAAGCTGCTGTGAGCTGGCTGCTTACAGGAAGCCACTGCTATTTTGTGTTCAATTCAGGGGCAGCCTGTCCTTGCTGAAGACAGGCCCTTCATTTTTCTATTTGGTCTTGCCTTGGTCCCTTAGTCTTAAATATGGAAATATTTATTTTAATTTTAAAAGGGCAAGCATACTGCTTTGCTAGTTTAGTAGCTATGTAACAATTTTATTGCCTACAAAATGGACTTCATATTTCTGCAAAGGTAAGATGTTAAATGTGGACACAGAACTTTTTCATGCAGTATCTTACTGATAAAAGTTCTCCTCTTTTGGTGCTATTTTGACTACTATATATGCAAAAATAATACACAGCAAATAAGCTCCTTGTGAGTTATACTTTATCTCAGCAAAGAGAACAATAATCTACCAGTTTTATTGGGAAAATTTTGAGGTTATTTATAATCAATTAAAAGTATCTTGTGGTTTCTATCTTTCTTATGAGTTAATAATATATTTTTAGTAACTTACATTATCAGGTTTTGATCACAGCTAGAGTAGTTATTGGTCAACTATATATAAACATTGAGATTGCTGTTAAAAAATTTCTCCCCTTTAAATCTGATAAGCAAGTAAAGTTATGAAATTAAGATACCTGAAATAAGGCACTGTTCAGACACTTTATTCCTATTCTAGCATCATGCACATAATACTTGTCTCAGTAAACATTTCAAAGTGAAGTTTAAACTGCTTAAAAGGAAGATAAGTTAAGCATGTGCTTTGAAGGGTATTGAAATCTTAGTTTGTTTAAGATTTATCCCAATTCTGAAGTAGAATACATTTAACATTACTAGAGAATGATTAAATGCAGAATTTTTCTTCAACTTGGTATTTTGTCCCTTATTAACTACCATATTACTTTTTTTTATTATATTAGATATAAAATTATTTCTTTAGGGTTGTATTGCTCCCAAGTGTGATGCTCTGCAGAACTGGGTTTATTGTCACTGTCAGGCTCTAATTTGATCACATAATAAATTTATTTATCCCTACAGTTATTAAATAAAATAAATTTAGAAAGATATTTTAGCCTGGAATGTTCTATTAAACATGTCTCCTGGTTTTATCACTTAAAATACATTTCAAGCAGACAGTTAAAAATACAGTTGTCTTTTTATTTTCATTTAGAATTAAAAATATGTATTCTGTCTCTAAGTGGAGTCTCCAGCAGCTCACAGTGATAGGCTAATATTCTGGGACAGATAAGATACTTGAAAATGTCAACCGTAATGGAAAAAAGAAAACTCAAAAAAGCAGAAGTTGACCAGAGCAGCTGTGAGGGTTCTTATCCTCTCCAAGTTTTTCCACAGCAGCTAGCCCTGAGGTAGGAGCATCACACTGCTCTCAGGAGTCTGTTCTGTCACTGAGCTGCCATTCATTGGTCATAAACCTCCATGTAAACAGCATAATGTCACTTCTTTTTGCCAACCTAAGATAACAGTTTTTTATTACTGGAACTCTGCTGGAATGCTTTTCTTTCCTTCTTCCTTAACAGTCTGAAATGTTACAGAATCTAGTTTAAAACTTATTAAAGTTTTGCAGGGGATACCACCTGAGTCTCCCTGCTTTTTCTGGCAAAACCTTTCTCACTCAGCTGTTCAAAAGGTTCAAAAATGCTTTTTTTTGCCTTCTCTCATTGCTTGTCAATCAGAGGAAAAAGGGATTAGTAAACAGCAACTTCTGCCATCAAAATTGGGATTTGAATCTCACATTGGTTGTTAAAGTAAGTTTCCAAATCTGGGTCGTAAATTGCAGCAAGTTTATTGAAAATTAAACCTGCAGTAACACAGAAAAATAGTTCAAACCACTGTTACAAACTTCTCTAACTTTTGCAGTAAATGCCTTCATTATCTGATGTCAGTAGAAAGTCAGTCTGCATTACAGTAAATAACTGATTCCTTAGTCCAGCTGAACTCTCTTCTGTTAGTGAAAAGGTGGTTTGACAGACGGGTTGAGAAGTGAGAAGCCTTGGGATGCTGCTCTTTCTTGTGCGTGTGACTGTATTTGCAGCAGTGTCCTGTTCATACCCTGTTTGCCTTTGAAACAAAGCCACTCTTTGAAAAATATCATGAGAGGTGAATTCTCACAGAGGCCTATCCATTTATAATCCAAATGTGTGCTTATTATGGGTTATAATGTCTAAAATCTTGGCCACAATGTGACGTTGCAGCCATATGTCTCTTGAGGACAGGTCATCAGTCCACTAACCTGAACTGAAACCACAATCTTGGGTTCAGACAGGAAGTTAACCTCTGACAGTTGTTTTGGAGGAAAAAAAAAGGATAATATCTGCTTTGATTAGTGACAATGAGGAAATTTAAGTAAAAATTGACACTATGGGGAATGTTTAGGTACCGTGCATCACTTGCCCATATTCTTACTAATACCATGGTCTGAATAGTATTAATCAAATATTGCTTTTAAAATTCTTAGACATATTGCAAACTGTGTAAAGCAAGCATTGTGAAATAAAAATGATATCACTCAAATACTTTATTTTTCATCACAGTACTTTATGGCTTAGTGTTAATTTATTTCAGAAAGCATGAGTTTTTACTTTTAACAAAACTTGGCTATATATGAGGTCTTTCAGATTTTGAGGGTATCTCTTTAAATCTAACTTTACTATTAGTCCAGTTGCAAACAAATGTAGACAAGAGAGTATTGCTATTGATCACTTAAATCTATATTTAAGGACTTTAATTGAAATTAAAGAGTCTTTCCTCAATACAGACAATTCTTGTGTCTGTTATATGGGCAGGAAGAGAAGAGGTATAATTGTTTCATTGGTATAGGCATTGACATAATGCATTTTTTGTTTTCTTGTAAGTTCTTGTTATCTGTAATTAGCAAGGCCATAAAAAGTTGTTCAAAATATTAGAAGGATAAAGTCAACAGTCCACTAACTCAAAAGTTTGTGCCTGGATTGATGATAGGATATAATATCAATTTGCACAGAGAAGTTTTAAAATGTATGATTAAGCTTACTGAACTTTGTGTTTGAAAATGTAAATTCTTTTCCTACGTTCAATGCACACATACACACACACACACACATAAAATAAATAGAAGCCATGCAAAAGTATTAAATAGGCTTATCTGATGTCTTTCATCCCTTCCAAACCAAAGCTTTGAATTTGCTTGCCACACAATTGTTGGTATGTGTGTGGGTGTGTTCAGAAAATTGAAGTTAAATTTTGGTTTACAGCAAATAGTGTAATGTTTTTCATTTCTCCTCTTTATAGGAAAGCTATTGCACTAAACTGAACATAGGTTAGGAGGTGCCACTCTGTAACTGCTGTAAAAGTAATAGAAAAATGTTTGACTAACCTTGTTTATATGCAGAACTATAGTGCACATGTGAAATGGCTAAAGTCTGTTGTAGATACAGTAACTTATGTAATTAGTAATCCTTGCATACAAATAAAGTTTGGATGCACTTATTGTAGTGTAGACAGAGCAGCATGCTCAGTAGATTTGCTCATCCATCTCGTTCCCTTTTTTCCTCTAAATGGAGCAGATATTCCTATACCATACGTGGCAAGTAACAGTCAGTAGGTTCACCACTATTATCAAGTTAGAGAAAAAACATGCTTCTAGTGAGTTTTACAGTATGTGCACATAACCTGCTTTTCTGTTAATTTGGGACAGGAAAGGTAATCAGAATTCAAATTTGCCAAAACTCACTGTTGGGACTTGCACTTTAAAGCCTGAAAACTTCCATACACCTACACTGTTCTGCCTTTTAAATGGTTGGCAAGTTTAATCACCAACTAGAATTGATTTTGCAGCTCAAATGGGACCAACGCATGGCTGCAACTTCTTGTCAGATGTCCCTGTGAACGACCTCTGTAGCTCTAAATTTTAGCAGAGTGGAAAATACCCAAATGCGTCTGAAGCAAATGTCTCCAAGTTATTTCCTAAGCACACATAATTCAAAGAGTTCAATTGTAAATAAACAGACATGGTTAGCTCAGTTCCTCAGTCTGTGCAATATGTGGCAATAACAAAATTATCGGATGTGTTGATCTGATTATAGCAACAAAGTAGATTTCCCATAACATCTTGTTCTATGCAGTACTTGTTTACTGTAGTTCCCATTTCTTTTAAGAGGATGGAGCTCATTGAAAATTGTACAGCCTTCCAGGAAAGTACATCTTACTGGAGATATGACAAACTATGTTAGCTTTAGACTATTCGAGGTCATTATTAATTGTTCCTTGGGTAGTTTACAGAAACAGCTGGAAGGATAAACCGAAGCATTTTCCAGTAGCTTTTAGCATTTGGCTTTTCTAACATGCTTTTTCATCCTTTTCCCCAAATAAACAAAAGTGAATAGTATTTGGACAAGCCCTGGTAAATCAATAACATAGTGCAGTTAGTTACACTTATTTAGTGCAGTTAATATTAGAGTTTGTAGGACTTTCTTTGTATTTACTTCTTTATTCCCCCATCAGCCATTAAAGAACATTCTCATTTTCCACATGAAAGCTTCAGCAGTAATTTCACAGCAAAAACCCAACAAACTGAACACCACAAGATTAACTGACTATACTACCTTGCATTGCTAGTTTGGCTCTGCCTGTAGGATTTAAATTTGCACGATTCTTCTGAACAAACACAAACAATTTAACTACATCCCAAATGCTTCATAGAGAAACTCTGTTCAATTTCTTCCATTTCTAGAGTGCACATTCAAAGTAATTTCTCCTAAATTAAATGTTATTTGGTTATATTAGAATAATCAGGACAGTTTCAGATTTTAATAAAGTTATTTTAGACTGAAACTATTGAGATGGGTTTAAAAAACCCCAAACCAACTAAGAAGTCTCAAGGCACAGGGACTGGAGGTAGTGTTATACACACAATCATATCCAAGCATCTGACATTTTTTCAGCCTTGCTAGAGTAGGAAGGGGTTTGAAAGTTTAATCAGATGGTCCAGATAAATAGAAAATATTTTTTCCCTGACACTGTTTTTATATTTAGTACAACTGATCAAAGATAAAAGAGCTACTCAACCTTCATTTTGTGAAAGAACAGCCTGACTTATAATTACCTTTTCAAAGCACCTGTCCTCATGTTGCTATCTCTTAGTACTGCTCTTTATGTGGACCAAATGGGATTAAGTACAACATTATTGCCTGCACTATTTAAAATCACATTTTGCTGCTTGAGCAGGACTGGAGAGTTATATCCTCTAATGGCCATTTTATTTGTTTCCAGGCTTTCCATGAATTTACCAATCTCTTCCTTGAACAACATGTTTTTCTAATCTATGTATCAAGGCTTCTTTTTCTAACTATTGTGACTTTTAACATTGCACTAGTTGTTGTTTTTTGGTTGTTTTTTTTTTCTGCTGTGCTACTTTGATATTGGCAGGATTCAGTTCAAAAGAATGCTATGAAGCCTTCATTAGGGGAATGTGATACCCAGGCCCTGGGAATTCAGCCAGGGGGAATAAATTGGTGAGATATTCAAAGGGGGAAAGTGTAATGCAATACCTTCTTTGAATTCACATATACCACAGCAGACTCCTGGATGTACAAGTAGAGAGCCTGGGCCTAGATTTGGTGGTTGTGTTCAGTAAATTCTTGCTTAAGACCTGAATGATGTTTGGTATTTGTTTGGACTCCAAGGATGATAAACCATGCTGCATTGTGGCTTCAAGGCAAGGCTTTCAAATATTTTTTATATGTCCATATCATGGTAGTAGGGCAAGAGTGAGACCAGGGAACAATGTGTGTAATGTAGGCATGATGAGTATAAGCAGACAATGCTCCACTTTGCTCAGCTGGCTGGAGCAGGATGTGTTGAAAAACTCAATGTTTCACTTGCAAGACATTGCTGAGTATGAAGAAGAGTAAAATCTGTTGAAAGGCCAATTCTTACTAGAGCATACTGCTAGAAACTTCATGGTTATCCTAAATAATTCAGTATCCACATTTCAATGAATTGTGCCTAAATTACATCTTAGACAGGATATAGTCTAATCAAAGGATCAAGAAGTAATAACCCTACAGAAATCTTTTAACTGACTAAACAGCTTGATGTAGCTAAACTTATTAGTAACCTGATAAGCATGTAGGTAACTAATTGTAGGCACTAAATTATGAAATGTAAGCATGAGACTTTGTCTCATAGTTATCTTTTAAACTGAAGGGATTTCTCTCATCAACCTGGGACTGAGTAGAAGGGAAAAAACCCTCCATAATCCACTATCTGTATTTGTGTATCATTTTATCTGATTTAATCTTGTACTAAACACTGTTACTGCTTATGCTGAAACCTAGTTACTTAAGAACACTTTCTTCAAAAGCCGTAGCAAATACACATCAAAGTTGTCTGCTTTCCCTAGGCACTCTTTTGTCCGTTTTCGTAGTCCACTCGTATCTGGGATGCTCCTGGTTGTACCCTCTGCTTCACCACAGCTGGCTGTTGGTTATGAAGAAAGTGTTTGGGTATTTTATTTTATTTCAGCTGTGATTTCTTTTCTTATCTAATGAAACTGTCTGAGTACATGCAGAAACCATGCTAATGAAAGACTGTATAGTATCAGTTTGAGCCTGTTACATGTGATTTCTCCTGAAAGCATTACCTTCCTCTGTCATTTTCCACAGTACTCAGTGTCTCCAAATGCCTCTCAGTTCCTATCCACAAGTATTCCAGGTACTGGTTTGGTTTTAAAAAACAAAAAGCAATATTCTTAAAGAAAAGCTCTGAAATAACAAACTTATTTGGCTCATACTTTTTCACTTACATGTTATGCTTTCTACTCTTGATGGCTTGGCTGCATTTCTGAAATTTACCCTGTTACCTGGATTGCTTTTCTGGCATCTGGAGAGAACACTGACATATAGTGGAATGAATTCAGGTTCCTATGACTCTTAGCAGAAATACGCTAATACCATATATTTATGTATTTGTCTAGAGAGATATCTAGAATAGCTACACTTGGATAATTAAGCCTCATAATACTACAAAATACAGCATGTTGGGTCACTTTGCATTGGTGTTTCTAAGGAGGAAGTCAATAGAGAATATGCTTTCAGGAGTGGACTGTGCTGGTTTTTTCTCACAGGAGTTGTGATTCAAAAGTCGTCTGTGTTAGAGAAATGGAAGAGAAGTTGATCATTAGAGATGATGTTACCCAAAGTTCCTAAAGCATGGTGATAAAAGTTTTAGCAGTTTGATAGTTTTGTATAATGCTGATTAATTAAATAATGCCTAAATGAAAGGTTAAAAAGTTTGATTATGTGGGAATGATACTGGAAAAAGCATAAACTAGATATTAGTGCTATGTAGCACTGTACATAATTCTGTGCCATCGTGCAAATGTGAATATCAAGAGGAGGAAGGGCAGGTAATGAACATCTGAATCAGAATCATAGGTTTTGTTTTGAGAAACCATGGACTCTATGAAGAAGCACCTGTAAGTTTCTGTAGGCTTACATACTGCAGGCTAGTTCCATCTTTAAAGGGAAATATCTGTCAAAGGTATTGCATCCTGGAAAGGCTCCCTATGCCCACACTTAAAGCACAGGGATGAGGAACTCAACTACTAAAACCAAAAATGGACCACACAAACAAATGCAATGGTGTCTGAGTTCTAGTGATGTATCATTTAGCAAGGAAGCAGATCTATTTTCCAGGGAGATACAGCAACATGTGAATGTTCAATTCTGATGTAGCTTGCCAAGAATGTAAATATTTTTATATGGTGATATACAATATTAGATCATTCCCTGGAATCTTTCCCCAAACATTTTGCACAAAAAATACAGTTTTCAAGCACTCATACTGAGATGAACCCTATTTTCCATGCTTCAAGTACTGGCATTGAAAGAGATATAACAAAATATTTTGTACTAAGAAGTGTCACGTGTTGAAATGACCACTGACATGTGAGACCTACCCAATTCCTTTATATTATTTTTGTCTTAAAGCACTATACTCACAAGTTCCTTCCTCCTGAGAAATTAAGTGTTCAAATTCTGATGCATTGTCGTATGCCTCTCCAAGTGTTTTGTGATTTTCAAGGATGTATATTAAAACATTGAACCATGGGTGCACTGCCTGATTCTCCAGGGGATGAAAAAGTGTTTATGCTGTGGTTCCACATTATAAATGCAGTGTAAAAAGCACATTGTGAATAAAGAAGAGAAGGCAACTAAACTTAAAGGTGAGATAAGGGGATATAATCAGTTTCATAAATCATTTTATTGCCTTATCCTTTGCATTTTTTAAATGCAAAATAATCACAACATGTAGGAGTCATGAACCTTTAGAATAATCTTAGTGCCTCGACTTCTGCAGATGTGTGTCCCACTGATGTATGGGACTGTAAACACCTAAGCAGTCATACAAAAGCTAGAGGAAAATGGGTGTCAGTGTGAATAGAGTGGCAGAGATAGCAAGTGCTATTTGATATGTGTCCAAGGAATTGCTGGAATATGCACTGAATGAGGCTTTAAGGGCAAAGGTGTATTGGATGGGAGAAAGGACCCTTCAGAGGGGCACAAACATCCCCCGGACTTCAGAATGTGAGCCTGGAAGCCCTCTTTACCATGGCTATCTTCACATCACTCTGATTATGTAACAATTAACTGTTATCTGATGAGGCACATTTGTCCTTCTTTTTTCTCCCTGTTGTTGAAAAGCTTGGGAATGAGAGTGTAAGTCACTGCTGTGGCTTTAGAACAGATTTATATTCAGTGTCCTTGCAGAAGTAGCAGATGGCTACCCAGGAAGGCTTTTGGGGCACACTTAATAGAGTTCCATGGAGATGAGTTCGTTACATGATGTGATCTCATCTCACTGTACCACTTCACTTGCATCAGAAGAAGCTAAAAAGCTGTATTAAGTGAGGTAAGTGTTCCATGTATGGAATGGCTGCTGATGCCCCAAGGACACTGAAGGACTGAAAAGAAAAGAAGATCATATCTGTGATATAGATGGAAGGACTGACATGCATTTCATTATTCAGATACCACACAGAACATGGTAGAAGTTTAGGGACTACTGCACTATAATGAACTTGCTTTGAGAAATTTACTGAAAGCAGCTATTTACTGAGGATATCAGTTGCAGCCATCTGGAACTGAGGGTCAAACAGAGCTGATTATTGCCAGCTCAGAATTGGGATTTTCAATAACTTTGCAGCATTGCTGAACTCCTACTGTTTAACCCTAAATGACATTTATTAAGTTTGTGCAGACAATGGGCTGACAGAGTCACTTCCTCATTATTAAAAGTGCCTTTTTCTAATCTTGCATCATCTCAGTGCTTTATTTAAAACTAAAATCAATATTCATGGTGCAGAGGGCTTCCTTGTCCAACTCTTTCATAAATCTCTTAAGTACTTCTTAGTTTTCAAGTACCTTCCTTCAGTGCAGACAGCAAATATGAAAAGACAGTCTCAGAGAAATTGCTTAAAGTTCATTAAACTCTAAGGAAGTGCCAAGGTTGTTGTACTGGTCTTTGCATCTTCCCCAAAGGGTATTTTTGTCTTGCATATTAAAATAAAATTGCTCAAAAAAAAGAGCTTTTTTGCTACATTTTATGTTAAAATATTAAAAGAACAAAATAAGCAATATTTGTTACATTAGTTATCAACCTACCAGTAATTGTACAGTGTAGCTTTCACGTAACTACAGAGCTCGTTACTGAAGTAATATCTTAAAAATAACATAATGGCAATTTCAGAAGTCAAGCGAGAATAAATGAAAGATTAAACAAGAATGATTCCAATCATGTGTGCTGTCCAAAGAATGCTTTGTGTCACATGTGTCAATTTAAACCCCGCACAAAACCCTGAAATAACGTCCTCTTGTAAAACCCAGTGAAATGTCCTGTAATACACTTTTATCCCAACATTTTAATGCAAAAGAACCCTGCTTCAGTTGCAAGTCAATTAATTGTGGGACTTATCATTTAATTTTGGGGTTTTCATCCTTTTTTTTCTTTTTTTTTTTTTTTTTTTTTTTAGTATTATTGAAACCAGGGATATGGGCTGCAGTAAGCTAAAGGTAGCTCTTTATGCATATGTGTAGAAGTTAGGGGATAAAATTGGTATTATTTCAAATTATATGTACTCAGGCTAATTGCTCAAAATTAAATCAGAAAGAAAGGATGAAATTTCACATAGAGAAAATGAAAATTCTTAGGCCTAGAAGTCTCTGTAATGAATCAGTCAAGCTAAGTTAGGAGACAGAAAGATTAAAGGGCTGTAGTAAGACCATGCTACAAATGATCAGAACAAGGAATGCTGGGGAAAGGAGACATCATATAATAAGGAAGGCATGTATGGATAATAACACTATGATGATGGCTGAAAACACCTCCATAGTATTAATTTGGAAACCTTTGAGATGCTGTGGAAATAATGGCTGTTGTGGACTGCTGCTTGCTGCATTGTATCAGGAACAACTGAAGCACAAATCTGGCCGTAGCAAAGCTAATGCAAATACCAACCTGAGTAAATAAGGACTAGTTGGCACACAAACATCTGTCTAATCTGGGAATTGAACTAATTACTACCAAAAAGAGGTGTGATCTCGGCAGCTGTAGTGCTAAAAAGAAACTGATTGACGTGGGGAAATGTATAGGATCAACCTTGTCACAGAGAATGAAACATTAAGGCAAATTTGCTCATAAAATTAGGCAAGGATATTGATATTTTCTTTCATGCACTTACTACAAACTTTGCACAAACTGGGATGGGGTAGTCCTTAAGAAGGATAAGCTGTTTGTAGCATAATTCTAAAATCAAATGTGTTTGAGAAATTAAGTATGGTCTTTTGAGTCCCCCCTTGACTGCAGCTACTTAATAACTTCCAGTGGTATTTCCTACCTTTTCAAATAGTATTGTAAACTTTACAGAGACATTAAGAAAGCCTAAGTATATCTTAGAGATGGTGCATGATTTTGTGAATGTGGATGGAAATGGGAAATGTGTCTAAGGAATTCATGGAGGGGAGAAAAAATGTCTGACATTTTGTAAAAACAGAGACAAAGATCACAGAACAAGTGGAACAGAGGAAAGGGGGGATAAAAATGAGAAAATAAGTAAAAAGGAGGTGAAATCAGTGAGTCTGTTCATAGGCTACAGATAGAAATAGTTTTCCTCATACTGTGCTATAAAGCACTTTTAATGTAGCATTTGAAGAGAGGAGAATGGGGAAGTCCTTGCCAGATCTCTTGCCCCATGTTCTTACAGGAACTTGTGGAGACTCTTGCTGAAAAAAAAAATTGATGAAGACAAGATAGAGCTAAACTATCTGATCAGAAGGGTGAAGCACTTTTCCTGATATAAATGAAGACCATAGATCATATTTTCTAGTATGTTTTCCAAGGCACATTTTTCTGTTGAACACTGCTGGAAACATAGATTTGGCCTATTACAACAGGCTTATTTTCTTACTGAAAAACTGACCATAAAATGTGTTGTCAGGAGACAAGATGCATCATCTTAAACCTGATTCTTAAAGCACAACAGGAAAGCATTGAAACAGTAGCAAGGATTTTATAGAAAAATACCATCTCTATGTATCAAAGAATGTCAGTAATATGAAATGTTTTCAGCATCTCCCTAATACATTTTACTATATATCTTTTATTTCTCCTTACTGCAGCAAATTACACGTAGGCAGGTGGTTTTCCAGGACCAATCTTGCTGCTCACTAGTCACAATATCAGTCTTTGGGTTTTTTTCCCAAGTATTTTTGCTTTATTTCAAATTTCTTTTAAAGACAGTACTTTATAAAAGCAAGTTGCCATTTTAAATCCCATTTTTCATCTGTGAGAGAGTCATGAATTAATTCATTGAACCATAGAATATTCCTTGCAGTGAGGCACAGATAAAACTGAGGACAGAACACAGACCTTCTCAAACTCAGCTCCCCTTCCTCTTGCCTACTTTGTACAATTATTTCACGGCTGAGTCTGAACACAGCTTGAAACAAACAGTCCTATTTGGAATATAATGGAGACTTTTTCGGGATATTTAATGAGGCAACATGACATGGAAATAGTGCTCTTCAAAAAAGATTCCTGTCAGTGGCTTGCACCCCGCGAGAACAGATGTTCAGCAGAGTAGCAGTGAGATGTTCACCAGAGTTCTGAGCTCTGTCTAGCAGCTCCCCTCCAAATGTGTAAGCTCCTGCAGCTTGTCCATTATGTTCCTGTTTGGCAGAAAGGCGACTGCTGCTGTGCTGACACACATCACTGAGCTTTGTACTGTGGGTCTGCCATTTGTGTGCAGACACGCTTTTCTGGAATCAGCGTGGGGATCTATCAGACCTGGGGAGGGCTGCAGGTTTTTTTGGTGTGTTTGGGGTTTTTTTTTTGCTTTGCTTTTTTTTTTTTTTTTAATGCTTTTTCTTCTCTTGAGCTAATATATTCCTTTCTGTCACTGAAGCTTTGCAAGAAACAGAGATAAGAGAAAATTTAACAAGGACAAAGCTGCAAAAGACAAATATAAACATATAAATACCAATATATATATATTTGATTTTGGAGTTGTTTTTTCCTTCACACTCTCCTGTTGTTATCAGCTGAAATGAAGGTTTCAGTGTATGTACTTCAGGAGTTCTGGTAGCTCATTTCTACTCTCTTTAAGCAGTCAGTCATTTAATTTCAGGGACATGTTTTGGTGCATACCCTCAGTAGCAGTCATTTGGTGGGGTAGATGTGTGGGGATTATTTGCTGGGGATGGGGTGGAGTTGGCATTGCTTTTATGAAGGCACAAGGATTTGTGTATTAGGAAAGATTTGCAGTACAATTTTTGTATCACTAGGTGCCATGTGACAGATTAGAAAATCCTGGAAAAGAGAGAGCTACTTTTCTATGTAGAACATGGGCACTGAAGGGAAAAAGTGATTTTTGCACATCTCTTGAATCCTTGTGCTTCTTCCACTGGGAAAGATATTGGTAAAACACTAGATTAAATTTTCAAATATCCTGTCTAGTGACTGTTAACTTCAAGTTATCTTGGAGATGTTCAAAAATGCTGACTGTTAGGACTGATGAAGAGTAGGATCTTCCTTTTCAAGACAAGCTGCCTTTAAACTTTGTGTTGTCTCTACTCACATGTTTAAGTCTGCTAGGACTTGTATTTTATTTAACTACATGTACTAGTACTCTATTTCACTATTTACACATATTTAATCCTTTTTCTGATTTTCTTTGCCAAGTTACTGTCAGATGAGCAGTTTAGTTCTCAAATGAGATTCAACGAGTGGAAGTTAACTGCTTTGTAACTTCAGAAAGAGCAGCTGCATCCATACTTGAGATATCTCTAAGCTACTGTAAGCAATATACTGGAATAACTGTAATATAAGGTGGAGAGAGTGTAGATTTACTTTGAGAATGCAGTGAACAGAACACCCATTTGAACATAACATGCAAGTCCTCTTCTATTCTGCATGTCATGCTCCCCAAATTTTGTGCATATTCTTTTGAATTAAGCCATAATATCTAACTTGTAATTTAAAAAAAAATAAAATTCCTTAACATTTGTGGCAGCGAGCACCTGGCAGTGCTAACTTGTCATACAGAATGAAGTAGTAAGTGATGTATTGTCCAAGTCCACAACAGTTGTCTGAGTTACAGCAGTGGCTCTGTGAGAGGTTTGAAGTGTGCTTTTCATCACAATGTTCTGTCTTAGTCAAAGTGCTAAGGATAAAGGATGGAGTGTTTATACTAATTTTGATGCTGCTCATATATTCATTGCTCTTTCAAACATGTTTTCAGGAACAATTACAAGAATTGCTATTTTAATCTCGAAGCATTGACATAAATGATATTAATGTAAATCAGAACTAGAGTTCAATGTGACAGACTTTCTTCTTTCCATTTTATAAAAGTTTGGATACCCAGTCAGGAAGAAGAAACACTGCTTTTGATCATGTGTCATAAATAATGTATTAAATATTACAAGAAATACTTACAGGAAAATATTAAATCTGAGCACATTAAAATATATTTGAACAAATTATTTATCTAGCAGTTTGGAATTATGTATAATAACCTTTAAAAGCTCTCTGTTGTAAGCTGTTTACCTCAATATACTTGTGAGACTTTGGTTTTTATTTCCTTCTGCTGAATATGATCCAATACTGTTGATTTCTCTATTGGTGCAAAAGTAACCATCCTTGACACATCAGCCATCATGATACAAAAGAGAGATGATAAATCTTATAGGCAAAAATGTGTTCTTTGGAAACTGATGTATTTTGTAGCTAAAAGCCCTTAAATTTATATAGTGCTGTTGTGTTGCAATCTCTTATGGAGAAACAGATATTGCAGATGTGGAAACTGCTTTCTTCCTTTGCTGGCCAAGCATTTTAGGATTTTTTTTTAATTTGTTTTTGCTGGTTCTTTTTGTTTAGAATTTTTGGTATTTATTATTATTTACAGCCTTAAAAATAGAACTGATACTTCTAAACTTGTCCAGGTAGTTGTTACACAGCTTTTGTGACACATTTTGTATAGACAACTATTTCATTCAGGTGGTTGCTAAGAGTAAGCTTATCCAGAATTAGAATTTAAATAGCTGAGGAATTATAGGAGAGGATATACCATTTTTGGGTAAACTGATTTAATAAAAATCAAACCTCTACTATTTATTATAAATTATTTGATAAGGGGTAGGGTACCAGAGCCTAGAAATACATATCTACTGATACCAGACCTGTTTATGTTAACTTTTGCCGATTCAAATTTGCATCTTTCTCTTGACTATATACTGCATCCAGAGACAGGAATTTTCTGATTGATGTCCTATATTTCTTTGACAATAACCAGAAAAGAACACAAAGTAGAAATGTAGCTGGAGAAAACACAAGCATCCTAAAACCATAAGACAAATATTTAGTCTATCTAAAATTGCATATCTAAGTATCTGTATTTAGGCACGTCTGAAAAAGACCTCCACCTTATGCTGAAATTACACATTAATTAATTAAACATTACATAAGCAGAAATATCTTCTATCAAGAACAGTATCTGTAGTCAGAGCCTTTTGTTTTATGTTTAGTTAAAACCAAAATAAAACGTCTGGGTAACAATCAGCTCATCTCCACCATCTATTAAGGATGCTGGTCTGATACTTTTCAGCACAACTACAGTTACTGAGTTTGTGGGTATTGAAGTCAGCAGGCTGAGGCAGTTGTGATGAATATCATTACATTTTATTATTGATATATCAATTTGAAACATGGTGAGAAATGTAGGTGAGGAAAGTTAAATTACTGAAAAGCCACTTTTATATTATCTATATAACACTGAAATATTTTGTGGGGAGGAGAAAGAGACAATGAAAAAACTGGTCCAAAATGGCAATGAAAGTGATTAAGGGCCTGGATTTACTTCTAGACAGGACACAATAAAAGAAAAACAGAAAAAGTAATAATTCAGGAAGAAAATGAATGAGAAGATACATGGTAGAGGTTTGTGCAAGCTAGGAGTATGACTGATGACTAGATACACTGTTTGCTCATGTTTGTTTTTTCCAATGTTAAAAGAACATGCTTTGAAAATAAATACAAGTGTTTAAAAAAGTATACTTTTCCTTCATGGTAGATAATGAACTCATGATGTATAATTAAACTCAAGAGTTTAATAGGTTTGGGTTCTGGTTTGCTTGGCTATGTTTCTTAAAAATTGTGTTAACACCAATTTCTACATTAACACGGTAGGAGGGGTATGTGTGAGAATTAGAATGGAAATAATAATTGTGCCTGATGCATTGGAAAACAAGCTGCTTTTCTGATTGAGTAGGGAAAAATGTATAGCAGGACTGCAAACTAATGTGTTAAGTTAAAAGGTAGACTGGTAGATATGTTCATCTTTTATTTTACTTTTTTTTATATTTGGCACCTGTAGTTACCCTTGGTTTTTCCACATTAAGGAACTGGAACAAGAAAAAGCTCACATCATCTTGGTGTCTGAGAAACCCTAAACAGTCAGGAGCTGGCATATGACCACAACTCCCATTATTTGTGGGCTAACATCTGTAACCTTTGTTTCAGACTTCTGCTCTGTCTGATGAGTTTTGCAGCCACACTTAGTGGCCTCAGCAACTCATTCTGTGAGGAGAGGGGCACCGAGTTCAGCAGTGCAACAATCTGCACTGCATCATCGGATCGTCTGGGTTAGAGACCACTTGCCTACAGTACTGAGTGGGCTTTTTTTATTTTAAAGGACAGCATATATGCTGGTCAGGGGATTGGGAAAAAAGGTGAGGGCTTAGTGAAACTGTGCAATCAGATGGAAAAATACTTTATCTGCCTGGCACCATGGTGTTGAACAAAACAAACCTTAATATCAAAATTCTTGTATGTAGGGCAGCTACATGGAATCTAAGCATTTTTCTTAATGTATGTGTGTGTATACATATTAATTTACCACAATGTGAGGCTCAGAGTTCCTATTTTGCCTTCTCTATTTCCTTGGAGCTTGGCAAAGTATCATGAGACTACTCCACTTGGGAGTAGACATGTGGTCTTGGGGGATGGATAGAAAAGCTAATCACTTAAGATATTTCCTGGGACAAGGCTGCTGAAGGCAAGTCAAACTGCCTGTCCAGGACACCAGGTAGGAAACGACTAAATATCTGCAGCTCATGGCTCACTTTGTCTCTGCTCGAGCTGGGCTAGTTACTGCTGCAAGAGAGATGGGTCAAGGAAGGGTAGGAGGGGCTGCCTTTCCTTCCCACTCTGCGCTATACTGTACCCACTTCTCTAACAATAGCAGGAAAGAGACCCTCTCTCCCATTTCCATCTCTTCCTTTTCTGGGAGACAATAGCCCAGCCTCAATCATGGTTTTGTGCAGAGAAGCCTTGAGCCAGCTTTGTCTGGGAAGATTTAAGATTGTGTTTTTATTCTCCAGATTATCTCTTGATCTTCTGCACTGTTGACCAGAGCTCAGTAACTTGGAGCAAGAGAAGGAAAACCTGTGCTGTGCTCCTGATCAGTATCTAAAATCTTATTGTACTGTCTTCATTTACCAGTGAAAGTTCTTTTCTTATGGAGAGAATTCACTGAAAAGGGAGAGATTCAGTTGATTTAACTCTTGCTCTTCTGGACAGTAATTTGGGGGGCACTTTGGTAATTTGCCTGGGTGCATGATAAATGTCACAGTGCCAGGAAAAAAATCATTTGTTTGCTGTAAAGTCCAAAGCTCAGTGCTCCAAATATGGAGTAACTACTCTATGGTACTCCACTGTCATATTTTCTCATCTTTTCTGTACACCATTGAGATAGTGGTGCTTTTTGGTTTTATTCTTGAGTTGGTCATAGTGATGGAATGTCTTCCATCACTTCAAAGTCAGGCTGTCCAGATTCTTTTGGACATGTGGATTCAAATCTGGCTTCTTATTGCAAATGAAAATTGGATGTATCAAAATATCAGCTGATATTATTTTTCAATTTTTACACATTTGCCTCAACAATGTGTGAAGAGGACTTTTCTACTGACATAATTTGAATCTGAAACCAATTTATTTGTGCTGTAGTTGAATGTGTCTTTCTTTTCCACATGTATCTGCATTGTACTGATAGGGTAATGTGGTGAAGAATCAGAACTAATATTTTTAACTAAGAGGTGGACTGGGTTTTTTGTGAGCATAAGCAGGGATCACTCTCACGCTGCTGGTACCTGTACAGATGTTTATTTCTGTCTTTCATCTTTGCTTACCTCTGTCAACCCTTAAATTCGTTGATTTAAACTTTGTTTGAGCTCCAATCTGGCTCTTAGATTCCCCAGTAATTTACACTTTATCCCTGCATGTGATTTACATTCTTGACCTCATGTTTGGAGGATTACTTTGTGCTGTCATCCAGGAACATCCTCCTGTTCCAAACTGGTACCATGTATGTCTCTAATGAAAACAACAAGTGAAGGAACTCTCCCACAGATAAGAATTGTTGTATGGCTGCCTGTGCTGTCCTTGTCTTTGAGTGATACTCAAATATGTTCTTTCTCTTGAAATAAAACCCAGGAAATTGCTCTTGTTTTGCTGCAAAACTGATAATGTTTTCTGAAGTGATAAAAGGATTTAACAGAGGATTTCCTTTTTTTTCCACCCCCCACTATGGCTACAGCTGCATTTGACTTATAATTTTTGGTTCCTAGTAAGATGACACCAAAGTAAGTAAGATGACCAATTTACACTTTTATGCCATGCAGTGATATGTAAAAACTCATTTTGGAACAAAGAGCTGTTTTCCCAGCCATCAGTAGGAACCCAGTTCAAAGTTGAATTAGCATTCTAATGTAGAGAGAGTACTTGGTAGCCCAGACAGAATGGAGATTTTAGTGGTATATTTAGTGGAAGCCATGAGGGAATGTTTAAGCAGAGATTATCACTAACTAAATTAAAGACTGATAACTTAATTTTGCTTCCAAAGAAAGATGATGAGAGTTGCATCCTTCCTCTCTGGCATTGGTTGGAAAAAATGCTCATAATATAAATTATATTCTGGCATTGGAGAAGTGTCCCCCACAGTATTCCTTTCATTTGGTTGATTAGAGAGCAGCAATGCATGGAAGTGACAGTCCTACCATCAGGGTATGTTCATGACTATGACACGTTAAATAGATCTTCATGTTAGCCCTGTCTCTTCTGTAATTTCACATGAAGAGCTCACAAAATGTCTCACATCTTTTAGCTATACAGAGAACACCAGAAGGAACCTCTAACAATAGGATCAAAAACTTTTTTACTGCTGCCAGGTTACAAAAAAGCATTTTAAAAACCAGCTGTACATTCAATGTGTGCGCATGTAATGATTTACCATAGATGGCTGTGTGGCATTTATCACCTCCAATCCTAATCAGCCAGAATAGTGAGTGTCGTTATAGACATTTCACAGATAATGAATCTGGACTTTGATATAGTATGGTTCAGCTTTAGAAGTCAGTGGCTGATCAGTCACAGGGCAGGTTTATGGAGAAGCTAGAAGACACTGCACCCAAGTTAATCCTTCCAAAATGAGAGCTTTGTAAATGGCAATTCTTAACATGCTTTTAAGGTATAACCTATTTCAGTGTGTCCAAAAAAAATCCCAAAATATTGAGCTACAAATGGCAGGACACAAATGAAATTAAAAACTCTTTTGTTTTTGTTTTCTTGGAAACAACACAGTCTCCTCCTTGACATTGTAATAAAGAGCACAGTGTAAAGACAGAACCACCAGCCTGTATTTGGAAAGTGAATCACTGCCTGGTTTACTGTGACTTCTGTAGTTTTTGTAAAAAACCCCAGCAGCTGAGATGTATGGGTGTGAGCATTTAAGGGGGGGTAGAGGAGCTTATAAATGAAAGAGAATGTTCATCAGTGTTTTAAAAAGAAACCTTGCAATTAGCTTCATGGCTTCCTATATACTTGAGTGCTAGAAGGTGGCAAGAGTCTTGAATCTTCCTTGGGAGTTAAATAGCACTGAGAAGACTTTCAAATACAGGTTATATACCAGATATAGCCACCTGATCCCATTTAGCAAGTACATGCCTAAAAAATCCTGGTGGGATGACAAATAGGGCAGCCGTGCCTTCTCCCGTGTCTGATGTGACTTACAGGTCTATACACCAACCAAGCAAAATCTTGCAGTGCATTCACAGATCTGTAGGCAGTCAAAGCAAATCACAGTGTGGGTGTCATTGAAGAGCCTGGACAAAAGCCCTTGCTAAGCTACACTGTTTGTTCTACAGTAATTGCAGTGTCCATTTTTTTCAGGGTATACACTGAAAATAAAGCACTGCTATAATCCACAGATAACACAGCCATTGTCACAGCATGGACATTTAAGCCTCACATTTAAAAAGCATGCAATTATTATTTTAGCCCCTTAAAACAAACAAACAAACAAGAAAACTCCCAAACAACTCACTATCACACTGGTAAATCTGGTTTCATCAAATTTAAGAATCAAAGCACACAGAACAGATTCAGAAATGCAGAGATCTCAATCATGGGAATGTGTGTGACCAAAGACAGAATCTTTACTCAACAGCTGCTTTAAAATACACATGAAGGGAATGGCACCACTCTTGCATGTGTGCCTGGCTGCACATCAGACATATCTGACAATTACATTCAGTGAAGACGCAACACAAAAAAGAACTGGGAATAAAAGAAATATTGCTGGGGCAGAGGCCAGTGAAAGAAAAAGGTTTGCTGTGCTGCCTCCTCCTCTTCCTCCCCAGACCACTAGATAAAGGAGATGATTTGTAATCATGAGGGATGGACAGTCAGAGGGTTTTGGGGTGGTGTGCTTCTTCTTTTTTTTTTATTTTTTTTTTTATTTGTGTGTGATTAAAAGACAGATTGAGAGTATGGGAAGCCATGTATTGTCAGTGAGTCAAAGTAGATTACAAAGGACAGAGAACACAAAAGAAAAATGGAGCTAAAAAGATGCTGGTTGCCTTTTTTTCCCCTCTAAAAAGCTTAAGAGGAAGCTGAAAAGTTTCTTTATCTAAAAGGAATATACATGAAGACATTTGCAGTTTCTGGGTCAGCACAAAGACTGCTCAGCTGATAGCTGTACAGCCTCCCTTGCAGGAGATCAAATTTGGGATTTACCTCAAGAATTTTTCTCCCTCGACCTTTCAGGCAGAGATATTTCAGCCTGGAAAGAGGGTTTCGCACTGTGCAATCCCAAACAACTTGTATGGGAATCACACAGATTTTGAAATGAAATGTAAGCCTTTTAATGAAATTGTTTGCTTTGCTATTCAAAAGACATGTACATAACTGCTGGACTGATGATGTTGACTTTAAAAACTGGGTAGATTAACAATTATTTGGATTCTTGAGTAACTGCTGAAAAAACAAAGTAGGAAAGGGCTCATAGCCTCATTCCTCTGAGGTTCTTAGGTTTTTTATGACTTTTTTATGATTTTAGTCAAATTAGTTGATTGGGATAGCACAGGTTGCTCTGCCAACGGCCTCCTTCAAGCATGCAAACCTCCCCAGTAATCCTCAGAGGTGCTGTATAGCAGAGGAAAGATGTGATTTATCCTGTACTGAGGATCCTGCACTGCAAGGCAGTTGTGACCTTCTGTTCTGCTATTTCCAGCTTCGGTTGGTCAGCAGATTAAAATGCTAAATTTGGGCCATGTGAAGGTCAGGAAAACAAGCTGCCCTCCTTGAGTTTAAACTGGGTGCTAAGATACTAAAATACATAAATACCTAGTGAAATAAAAAGAGTATGTTCTGAGAAAAATAGAGCCCTACTAATATATACACTTCTGGGAAACTTCATCTTTGTAACTATTTTTCCAGTTCTTCAGAGTCTGACATTGTAGCAGTGGTGGAGTGAAATAATTATAACACCTGCTGGGGCTGGAAAGCTAGTTTTAATAGACTATTTCTTTTGGCTTGCTAGGTTTAAGATGGGCTACATCTTTCCCCAGATCAGAATGAAATACTAACCTCTGCTTTATGGAGAGGTCTGTGAAAATAAAACAAAATACGAACAATCCCTACCACTTCAGTAAATTCTCATATAAAGCACCAAGTGACCCAAAAAAGTCAGTGAGGAAATTATTTTTTATATTGACTGCAAAGGCCAAACAGAGTCTAGAGTGTGTGGTTAATACCACCCACTGTGCTGAGCATCAACTGTTTTGTCTTATGATACAGTTTGTCCACAAAATCAGACTTTAGACTTTTTTCACACTTGTTTCTTGCCTGGCTCCTAACTGAAGGGTATCACTTCATTTAGCATTTGAAAATAGTCTGTCCTAAGTTACTAGATCTTATCCAGATTCAGTCCTAGAAAAGAATCTTTTGACAACTCCTGAGTTTTATTCTACTACACTAACAGGAAATAAACATTTCAGGAGTCCTTTTGCTGTTTTGGGTACTATATTTCGAAGCTAAATTACTTCAGCATAAATGTTCTTGAATTAGATTATGTAGGTTATCTCCATTTGTTTGGCTGGTAGGCTGGGACTTCTTTCCCCTCCAAATGTCAGAGTATTGTTGGCTGGCAGAGACTGTCTTTGCTTGCTACAGTCACAAACCAGTCAATGAGAGCTGCCAGGCAAAGGCAAGGAGAACTCCACTAGGTGTACATCCTGAGCCCTTGTACCACTGGGCATCTATAAAAAGTAGAGATCTCCATTTAAAACATTTGTTTTGTGGGGTTTGTTTTGGTCGGGGTTTTGGTTTTTTTTGTTGGGTTTCTTGTTTGTTTATAATTTGAAGGGGATGTTTATTTGTTTGTTTGTTTTCCCACACAACTCATGTTTACTACCATTAGAGTTGCTGTTAGTAAAGTTTTTCTAGTAGGCTTAGAGATTTTAATTGTATAGGGTTAACCCTGCGAGGATAATTGGGCATGGTTAGCCAAGCTTTAATGTCCTCTCATATGGGAACATAAGGAACAAAGTACAAGCAGAGCAATTCTGAATGTTGGTACTGCTAGGAAAACATGTGTTCCGTACATGTGCCTCACAGACTCACACAACGGGCGACACATGGAGTAGATCATCTTGAAGAATCAGAGCTTTTGTAGGATAAGTAATTGCTTCATCTTCAGCTGCATCCAGATGCTCAGCCCACAGTGTTGGCCCAGAGTTCACTCTTTAACCAGAGCTGGTGAGAAGATCTTTCCAGTACAAATGTTGCCACATTTAGTCACATTTTTCACCCTTGAAACAAGATTGCTCTAATGTGTTCTGCATGTGGCGTGGCTATAGCCTGAGATCATTTAGAAATAGAAACTAATGCAGAATGTCATTCTGCAGTGAGATTGCTTTACACTGGTGCTCGGGTCTTGCGGTCATTTACAGTAACTATTTGAGTAAAGTTGTTGGTCTTCAACTCCCTGCACTAAGATGTTGCTACTAGGAGCAGTGGGTGTGGTAGCTCAGAGGTACTGCCCATGAAAGTGCTGCAGTTCTGGATTTCAACCCCTTTCTCTGGGGAAAGAAACGGGAAGAAGCTCTAACACTGTTGTCATTAATGTACTTACTGTATGGTTTATTCCCATGACTTCCTATGAGGCACAGAGTCTTTCTGTTTTGCACTTAACAGTGTGGTTGTTACCTATATATGATCAGCAATGACAGGGAAATGACTTGTACCTCCTCATTGAGTCGTCTTTGTCTTGAGTGTGCTCTGTTGCTCTGCCTTAGTATGTAGGAGTTCTAGGATGTGAGCTGCATTTAGCTACCTCTTTTCCCCAAACTACAAAATCTGGACAACTTAAACCTAAACACAATCTTGTGGTTAAAAAAAAAAAAAGTGCAGGTTTTACAAAGAATTAATATTACATAGCAGTGGAGCAAGGATTATGTATATTGCTCTGGAACTCTGTAATTTTTGACTTCTCTGCTCTTTTGAAATTTGGAACAACTGGCAGTCAGGGGACACAGGTAGCAGGTGTTGGCTCTGCTCAAAGGTGAAAGAAATCTTTCAGTTTAATGTATGGGTATACAGTCTTAGAGGAAGAATTTATCTTCACAGTTCATTGTAAGTACCACTCAACTGAGATTAGGCAATTTTCTTGAAACCATTATAATCTCTTGCAAAAAAAACCCCCAGTCCCTTGCCCTTTTGATGAGTGTAATAATTTTCCAATGTATAGGACAACCCAAACATAAAGAGGAAGCAGAAATTTCTCTCCAGGTCTCCTGGGCACTGCAAACACACAAAGGGGGTCTCTTTCCAAAGCTCCATAAGGTTGGCAGGAAATGGGGTAGGAGTCAAAAGTACAATCCCAATTATTTCACTACTGACTGTGTAATGGACAGTTTATCCTGACAAATGTATTTGTTTACTGAAAACCTGCTGCTTTATTGATATTTCCTTTTCCATAATGAGATCAATGCATCTTGCCCTCATGATGCAGAATCAGGTAACGTTTACTTGCCATTCAGCTAAAACAGTGTTTTGACATAAATTACATTTAAAGTTAATTGAATTATGAAATTTGAGCTCATTATATTGAAAATTTGTGATCTGTGCTACATATTCTGTTTGCAGAGAATTAAGGCGTTGGTATTAAATACTCATCACTTTTGCTGTGTTTAGTATCAGTTATATCTTTAATTATTACTTTCTGTCAAGATGGGCTTTATGAATAAGGTAGGGTTCAGAGGTAATATTTCTGGCTTGTTTATTTAAAATTGCGTATATTCAGTAGTTTTTGGAAAATTGGTGTCTGATTGTGTATTTCTTCCAAAAAAATGTATTTAAACAGATTAAGGGAGGAAGTGGTGAACAGTCTAATAATAAAAAAGCGGAAGTTTTTTTAAAAATCTCTCAATTGAAAATAAACAATTTCAAAGCATTTGCTATGAAAATGGTAAATATATATGAGACATCATATGTATGGCTCAAGAGATGCTTTCACATTTATGAATCTGAGGAAAAAATAAAGAATAGATTCAGATCAAAAGGAAGAGGCAGGAGCCCAGGTTTTGACTTCCATATTTTCAAAAGATATGCAACTGGCAATGTTTGTGCATGCTGTCTGATCATTTATGCTAGTAAAGAAGAGGCTGGCAAGATCAAAAGCTGAAGAGAAAAGTCCACCTAAGCTGTGTTAAGACCACATGTCTGAGAGCTAGGCTTCACAGAGGAGTGCAAGATGAGCAATTTCAACTTGAGGAATCTCCTCAGGAAACTCAGATGATCCTTCAGTCTGCAATTGCCCCTTTTAATATGAAAATTAAATCCTTACTGAAATTTGACCATAATGACATGAAGAGATGGCTCCTGTTCACTGCCTTATGCAGTTTAATCAAAGAAAACAGAGAAATAATTTAATTCATTTTACTGTGAGGCAAAATGAGTTGATTTGAATGTGACCCATGGCAAAGGCTCAGCAGGGAGAGAGGTGAGCTGCTGCACACTACAAACTAGTGCCACCTGTCTGACACACATTCTTTGCCAGGAGCTGGTGTTCATACCAAGGCGTTGTCTCTACTGTGAGTGAGTAAAGCAACTTCCTTCCCTTGGGAGTATTCATTCCTGTCCTGTGAGTTTGGCCCATTTTTTTAACACTAAGGAAGCATCTTTAGTTATATATTAAAAAGATCCCCCACTGAAGTAGCTGTAAAACATCTTGGTTCGCAGCTTCTTTTTAGCTGTGGCAAGATGTTAGTTTAGACACCATTGCATGGTGTTGTCAACCTAGACAATCCATGTACAAGAAGAGTACTGACATTATTAAATGATTTTGCTAAATCTCTTGACTTTGTAAGGCAAGGCAATACTATTGTTTCAATCTGTGCTTAATGATAGTTGAATTATTAATCTTGAACTTACCATACTGAACATTTAATATCATCATGTTTCTCCAGAATTAAAGCAAGTGAAAAAGAGAGAAACTATTAAATGGCTGGTCACTTTCAATAAGTAGTAGTATCAATTATATTCAACAACTATTATTATCTGTCAAGATCAGTTTTATGACTATGGATCCTTCATGGTGTTAATATGCATATTAAAATATATGAAAAGTTGCAATGCATGAACAGTAGCTGATTTTCAACATTTACAATTCAAATATTTCCATAACTATGTAGTTCATAGAGATAACTGTCAGAAGGAATGTTTTGAAACCAGTAGGCCTTAGAAAGAATCTACACTTAGCAGTGTTTTTAAATGGCCAGATGGACTCCTCTAGTATGCTCAGATTAAAGCATTCAATTATTGTGGAAACACGTTTTCTTTTCCCACGTTACGTTAGCAGGGCCCAGCTAATGTGGTGACAATCTCTTTAAATGATTGGTTGCAATGTGGAAACCCAGTTATTCTCCAAATTGTTTTTTGTTCACTGTAGAACAAATTCTGTAGAATTTGAGTGACCTTGACCATACAAAACCAAAATACTCCTTATCTGGAAAAATACAGTATAATTACATTAATGAAATGGATGAGTGAACAGAGATTATACACAATGACTCTACTAATTTTGTATCCCCCTAACATGAGCCATATTTTACTTCTCTACTAATGTATCCCAACACACTTTTTTGAAATAGTGTTTTTAAATGTTGTCAATAAATACATTACAGAAAAACTTTCTCAACTGTAGTTTGACTGCATCTGGTTCAAATGTTCTTTTGCAGCAGCCTGTTAAGCAAGTATATAACCAACTCACATTACCATTTTCCTCCAGTGCTCTTAGAACAGAGATTTAAAGCAATTAGTTGTGGCCTTCTCTCTAGTCCTATGAATAATTGTTTACTCAACAATTTTTCATCTTCTGAGAAATGTTTCCTTCCTGTGTTGTACCTCCTCCGCTCCCAGCGGCACAGGGAAACTGGGAATGGGTCACGGTCAGTTCATTCCAGGTTGTTTTTTCTGCTGCTGCTTAAGCAGAGGAATTCTCTCCTGCTCCAGAGTGGGGTCCTTCCCACAGGAGACAGTTCTCCATGAACTCTCCATGAGTCCTTCCCACAGCATCAGTTCTCCACCAGCTGTGCCCACCTGGATCACCCTTGCACGAGGTGCAGTACTTCAGGCATGGCCTGGCCAAATGGGAGTTTCCAACAGGGCCACAAATCCTGCCTGGAAACCTGCTGCAGTGGGGGCTCCTCTCTCTGTGGCTCCTCAGGTCCCTGCCCGGGCCCTGCTCCAGCATGGGTTTCCCACAGGTTCCCAGTGTCCTCTCAGGCATCCACCTGCTCTAGTGTGGAGCCTTCCAGGGGCTGCAGGGGGATCTCCGCATCCCCATGGTCCTCCATGCCTCACCATGGCATGGGCTCACCAGCACCATGGGCTGCAGTGCCTGGAGCACCTCCTGCCCCTCCTTCTCCACTGGCCTTGGTCTCTGCAGAGCTGTCCCTCTCCTCAGCCTTCTTTTCTCTGGTCACAATTATATTTGCACAATGGCTTTTTCAATATTTCCTTCTCAAATATGTTATCACAGAGCGTTGCCACCATTTCAGATTGGCTTGGCCTTGGTGTGCCTGTCCTGGAGCTGCCTGGCATTGGCTCTGCCAGATATCAGGGAAGCTTTTGGCAGCTTCTCACAGAAGCTTCCTCTGTACTCCCCCCTCCTACCAAAATCTGTCCATGCAAACCCACTACATGCTTCTAAAACAGGAAGGTATGTAACTAGTTTTTTCCTGGATTGCTTGTGAATCTGTGAACAACTGTGGCTTTGGTTTTATTTCTTATCTCTTCTTGTACATTAAAGCAATGAATTCTTTTTCCATATGATTAAATTGTCAGATAGCTCTAGTGTTTCAATAGCTTTCCATTTTTTCATTTATTTTTTGCACTAATGTTTTTGACTATTTGTTGCCTTATCCTGGCTGTTTCTAGGTTACCAAAGAAATTAAGGAAAGGCACAGCATTCTATTTTCTTCTTTTTACCTCACTAGCAACATCCTTCTGCAACCCCTCCCATATATTGAGGGAAAAACAAATCTTGTGAAATGTGTACTTTGCGGGCCACCTTTCACTTTATGAACAGATCACCTGCTGGCTTTACAACAGGAGCTGGTACTTCAGCAGTAACAGTCTCACTGAGAGATGCATTAAGTTCTTACATGCTGCCACACTCAGACTAGCCTAGTCTTGGTAACTGCACTTTATGATTACCTCATCTATCTCATGACATTACATGTCAGATCTGAAAGTACAGTTTCTTGCTCACTGGCATTAACCTCAGAACTGAAGATGACAGGCTGTGTAACCTCTTATGTACTTTGGAGCTCTCACTACACCAGCTTTCTGTTCATGCACAATAGTAGCTCATTTTGCTCAGTAGCACAAGACACAGCTTTAATATTCCTGATTGATTACAGCTAGTGAGATAAGGCACAAAAGACTGTTTTAAAGTGACATTGTTAAGAGGATTTTAGTACTTTAAAAATATGTTCATAGAAGGACATGTATATAAAAGAATGAAAAAGACTAAGTCAGAAGCAATCAATTATAAAGACTATGAAAACTTTCAAGTGTGTGCTGTATTTCAAATGCAAGTGTTGGAGAGCTTAATTGATACTCAGAAATAATAGACCATGATGTGTGGAATATACAAAAAACTGCATATCATACAGGTAAATGAATGCAGAGGTTTGATGGTTATGGTCAAGGAAGATAGTGGCTAATATGTACTGTGAAGCTGACTAAAAGTAGTTCACTTCAGTTGGAAAATAGAAGTATAGTATGTTAAAAGGATTATGCCTTTCTAAAATCCTATTTAATTATTACCTGAATAATCTGCTTATTTACATATACTGTAGCATGAAAAATACTTTGAAATTAATTTAATTCATTATCAATTTTAGAGTTTGGTACTCCAAACCCAAAAAGCATTTGGATATTATATTTGAGGAATTGTTGCTGCTCATTAGAAAGAAGGTTTTTCTCTAACTAGAGTTATGACTTATTAGCTATCTGCTACATTTTTAGAACAATTTTGTGAAAATGTTATGAATTTTTTGTGGCCAGTGGATTCTTGATTATTGTGTGTTCTGATTCTGCTTTTGAAGTGTTTGATATGTCAACCAAGAATTCAGGGTGTTGTTTTTCTTCTCTAAGAGTACAGGAAGAAAACCTCAGAAAATTGCTTGGTTATGCTTGCATGTCTGTTTACAAATACTTGTAAAGGTACAGTATAGATATATACTTAGTATTGATATATATGTAAATTTATCCAGCTACCTGGAAATATTAATTAAAGTGTACAGAAAGTAACTGAAACATAACAGAATGCTGGGGTTTCAGGAATATATTTAAATACTTTTATTTCTACAATATTCAGAAGTTGCAGGCAGTGAGTAGAAAGGCTCCAATGGACAGTTGGACCAGGGCCGACTTGTCCAACTACATTATGTCAATCTTCATGGAAGCTTAATTCAGAGACAGAAATTCAATAAGATTAAAATATCTGCATACTGCTATTGATTTGTATGGTTTGGTTTTTTCAACACTCATTAACTTAGGTAGTGCCAAAGAGGGAATCCAACTATTTTAATCTCCAGTCAGAGTTTTAAAATCTCTGGTTGACTTCTCAATTTACTGCAAATATGTTTTTCCCCTGGTGGAAAAATCATGTGTTGATGATCTTGCAAATTTCTAAATGGTTTTAACAGACTCAAGTAATATCTAAATGAAATAAACCCCAATTATTTGGAGTAGCCAGTAAAGGTTTGTTCATTATTACCTTTAGAGGGAGATTATCTCAATTTATTATACTACCCATTATAATAGTATGGGTTTTTTTTCTCCTAAAGCTATGTAAAAGTAAAAAGGACACTGAATCTCCATTTGGACAGAATTCCCCCATCTAAACTATAAGCATCTATCTTCATAGGTTTTTTCTTTTCCAACTAGGTTTCAAAAGAACTTTCATCAGTCAGCACATTCAGGACATTCTGGAGAGTTCTTGACTTAAAAATAAATAAAAGTTGTCTTTTGAAATACAATCTTCTTGCTTTTCCATTGCACTGCCAGTTACTCTAGGTTTTGGATTGGTTTTTTTTCTTGTTTGGCTGTATGGAAACAAATACATGAGAAGGTCAGAGGTGATTTTGTTTTTCCCTTTTAAACTTCACTTATCAGTCTTATGTAGTTAACCATGCTTGAGGCCTCTCACAAGTTTTCTGGGATTGTCTGTGAATTGTCCTTGGTGCAAAATACAGGTAGTTTCTGATGAGTCAGTTCTGCTCAGGGAGCAAGCCTAGAAAGCCATCAGAATGACAAAAGATAAGCAGCTCAGTTGTAAAGCAACATTATCATCAAATATTGGCATTTGTGACTTACATGTAATTAATGGTGCCATAACATTCCTGCACTGAATATTAAAGGGAAATTTAAATTATTTTAAAGGTGACTAATGTGGCATGGCAAAATTATATAAAACTGACAGCTTTTGTAAAAATCTAGCAGGACATGTAGGGACTGCTATACTCCACTAGAATTTGGTAATTCTTCTCATATAATAATAATAATAATAATAAGTCCTGCATCTCTATTTCAGTACAGTAAAATATAAAGAATATGCTTCCATAACTGGCTTGCCATTCCAATCAGTTTTGCCATGGATGATGTTGCATTCCCATCAGCTGTTCTGGCTCTTACGCTGCTCTCAGTTTTGCTGATTTAATGGGAGACACATAAAGATGCAGCATCTCTTTCTTGCAATGAGGAAAAATTAACCCAGACAAGGCAGTGCTGCACCAGGATGATGTCAAGTGGGCCTTAATCAGCCTCCTCCATGCTATTATAGAGAGGAAAGAAAAAGAATTTGAGGGTTCTTCTGCCTGGTATATGAAGGTGTAACAATGCTCAGACGTAACTGATAAACCAGGCAAACTTCTGTTCAGCACACATTAACCGGACTTTGCTGAAAGTACCCAGATATGATGGACTGTCTGACACTGGCATCAAAATTAGATCTTTCACTTCCAATGCTTTGGTTTAAGCAGGAAGTCACCCATCTTGTGTTATGTCTTTGAAATCTTTTTGATTTGACCCAAGTTCCCTGTAAGCTGTGGTTTGCTGCTTCATTTTGCTATTTCTTTTTTACCTATGAGTCATTTCCATTTGGGGCAGCCATATTTGTATTGTCACATGGGGCAGTCAGTGACTATTTCCTAACCTTTATTTTGTAAGGGGTAGCTGTTAATTTTCCCTTAATTATTTAATACTTTGAATAATTTAAGTATTTAAAAATTTAAATATATTATTTATAATGTATTACATTCTGTGATGTTTCATCATTTTCATCCAGCAAGTTCTCTTACTGCTGAGGCCCAATAAGTTTAATTTTAAAGCAAATTCTAGCTGCATGAGATTTGATGAGTAAAATTATTCTCCTGTCCTTCTCTAATGTAATGAAGTTTTAGCCTTATCTTTGCCATGGTACTCACTGTATAGGTCTCTCTGTCAATACAGATATCAACTGTGCTCTGTAAAGCTCATGGTGATCTTAACATGAAATAACATTGCAGAAGAACCAGCTACTGCTATTGAATATTGTTTGAAGTCTCTGCATTTTTGTATTGTTTTGTTGAAATGTGTTAAAAATGGCATATTCTTAAAGCAAAGGAAGAATCTGACCAAACTATCTTGGGAGAACTGTTTCTGTTAATTCACTAATAGTTCTTCATGATAGATATTTGTGAAGGAATTTCAGGGTAAAAGAAGAATGTAACAACCAGAGGCTTCCAGATTCCACTGCATCTTGCTTATACATTGAAATTCAATTGAAATTTGATAGCTACAGACGTAAAGAATTTTTGTATGGACTCCAAGTAACAAACTATTATATTTTTTTTGCTTGATCTCAAACTACTGTTAATGTATTTATTAGAATGTACAGAGATCACAATTTGCCTATTGGCTGTGGACATACTAGAATGAGGGCTTTACTAATACTGTATTAGGGGAGGAACTACCTTAATAGAAAGGGTAACAGACAGATGTTTCATGAAAAGAGCTTTGGACCTAAAATCAATGCTGAAAATAGAAGGAGCACGTGAAATACATGATGTCAAAAAGCTATTCTTCTAATGTAACATCTAACGGTGCAAAAAGCGATAACACTCTCTTTGAAATTTTCTGGCATCTTTTTCTTCTTCTTAAAAAAAAAAATCCTTTGCCCCCTCCCCCCCAACCCCCCACCCCCCTCCCCCCTCCTTTATTGGCACATCTTGACTCGTAACAGTCTGGATACAATTTAAACACACTGTATATGAAAAAACGAAATTGCTGCCCAGCTGAAACCATATAGACTGAATTTCAGCCTCAAGTGAATTTGACAGCTGAGTTATTGCACAGAGTGCTGTAATAACAACATTATCACCCTGGCTGGGTACATACATGAATGTTTCTTTAAATAGGAACTTATTTGCAATTCAGAAAACTGAGCTTGGACTTTAAGCGCCAGAGAAACAGATTACAGCTTCACAGTGACATACTGGAGGAGGTTTCAGTGGTTTAGGAAACTTCTTGGTTAGCCTGCTGTAAGAGTCAAAGGAGACTGCTTCTGGAGAAGCCACTGCTCCCTTTGATATCATAAAAATCACCCTTGCCTGTGATTGTCTGAAGAGATGTATTTTGCCTTCAGAAAGTAGCTCACTGAACTAAATGGAACAAATGCACTGACTCTTGTAAGTTCCTGGGATAAAAGCCCAAACTACCTTTTAATTAGTCAGCTTCCACTTGTGCACATATACTGCACACTGGGCAACACACTTCAAATTCTATGCATTGAAAAGAGTAGCTTTTGTAATAAAAGAACATGTTTCAAGAAAATGGACTGAATTTGGTATTTGAATTCTTCTAAAACTACCTCCTTGTCCCTTCCCTTCCCTCCCAGACTCCTTACCACTGTTTGTGAGAGCATATTTTTGTGTGGCTGAAAAACTCTTATGTCTTTTTTAGTTCTTCACCTCATAGAATAAGGAATTTTAGCACAGGCTATGCAGGTTATTGAACTGGTGCAGGGAGTCCCTTGCAGAATCCCTAATTATAGCTACAGTGTTCCCAAGGTAAGATGATGTAAAAATGTTTTACATTTTACCTTGCTTTGAGATATAAAGTGCATTTATTTTGGTGAAACTTTGCTTTCTATCACTGGGCAACCTGTGGATGTAAAAATATGCAGACTGTTCAAAGAGGTTCCACTCATTCTTAAAAGTAACTTCGCTATCTTTGACCATGTCTGAAACCTATGGTAAAACCTTGAACAGACTCTTGGTATTGAAGTGAATGCTATTTTCCATTTCATAACTTAGAATATTACTCTTGGTGCATGGGTTGCATGGCTATACAGGTCTTGCAGTGAGGTGAAATACAAGGTGCTTCTCAACAGAGGAAATGTCGCTCCTTCCAGAGAGCTTGGCAGTATTATGGGCTTGAAAGTGAGAAAAATGTTGGCCCTTCATATATACATATATATGTCTCTGTGTGAAAATGGCAAACATTTTTTATTTACTATAACTATAGTCTTCATTTTGGAAAATACGAACAAATATCTAGGGCTGGCACTTAAATCGAAACTGCCTCTAGGCAGACCTTATTTGCAAACTGAACCTGTACTGCTGTCATAAACTCCACATCATAGAAACCATTAACACTGATGCTGATCAAAACATTTGTGTGTTCTCAATGTTTTCAGTATAATTTCTGGAAAGAATTCATGCAGTATTAAGAAAGTTTCCAGTGTGCAGTAATTCTCAATTATACCTCACCTGCTCCATAAAACAGGCTTTTCTCTCTATTCACATGTTCCTAGGATCTCTTTGCATAAATGATTGGGTAGTAACATTGCCTCAAGTAAATAACAGTGTCTTCTAGAAGAAGATTGTCTGTAGCTAACTATAAAATATAGCAGACCATTTCTGGGGGGACGTTAACACTAAATGAGTCAGATTAAGCCAAAATCTCAGACCATTTTGAAGTATTTTCATCCTCTGTTGTCAGACAAACACTTTCAGAGCTGAACCCATTTTTTAATGCGTTTTCAAATTCTGGTGAAGTATCATGTTACATCACTATGATATTATCATAAAATTAATAATACTGTCCTCTTTATGTCTTTTTCTTCTGGGTCCAGCTGGAGTCACGGTCAACAAATATTTTCATGTTAGCATCCTTTCTTGCTAATTTAACTCGGGGTTCTGTTTGTGCCTCTCACAATAACTCTTAATAGTTATTAACTATTATTGCAGCAAAAATAATTTCTTCTGATAGAAATGATTACAGAGAAAAAGTTCCCAGGTTTTAAAAACTACAGCTTTTTTTGGAAGAATCTCTGAACTTCCATGTTTTTGAATACCATCTGGCAAAATGGTTCACGATATCAAATACATTTTTGCTGCCCACCTGAAAGACATACCAAAGCTGGTTGGGCTAAAAGTAAAAAAATCCAGCTTAAAAGTCCTTGAGAGAATTGGAGGTAAATTTCTCAAAGATTAATCTGTATGAATCACACAGGTCAGTACCAGGCTTCAAGTATGTGAAACCAGCAAATTGTAGCAGCTGGCTCCTCCCTTCCCAGTGGCTCTGGAGGCACCAGGAACAGTCAGTTTAGGCAATGTAGGGATGACAGTAGATGGTGCAGTACCTTTGGCTTGATGAGTTACCATTCATCAGCTGAACCACCCAGTCCATTGTGTGTTTGTGCTCCTACCAATGCAAATGGAAGGTGACCAGTTAGAGCAGTGACAATCAGCCAATGGCATGTAATTTATTAAGGATTTTAATTTCATCACCTGTACACCTCATAGCTGACTGTCTTCCATGCTTTCCAGTTTCTAACTAATGGGAAGGAGAGTGATTGGTCTGGACACAGAAGAATCCTAAAACTTAAATAGATAGGAGTGGAGCAAAAGTATGATGACATGACTAGTTTGCTGGAGCTGTATGTTGTGACATGTACTCTTATCTATAAACGATCCAGGTGAGCATGAGACCCTGTGCTACAGCCTCTGAAATGCATTGTGTGTTTCACATCAGACTTCAATAACGAGTGAAAAAATGTTAAAATAAATTCCCCTGTGCCTTGTCTTGCTAACTATAAAATGGGAGTGCTGACTCTCACTTTGTCATGACATTAAGTGAAAATGAGAAGAACTTGTATTCGAGAATGATGAAAAGAATTTAGAAAGTTGATGATGACAATAAATTAATGAGGTCTTGCTAGCCTAGGGTCCTAACATGGAGCTATAGAGATGAAAAGAAAAAAGGTAGAATACACATTTTTCTAAATAAATTCAATTATAGTAAACATGGAGTCAGGAATTCTTATCAAAATAGCAGATAACTAACCTGCTTAGATAATTAAAAGCAGGACTATAGTAATAATTCACAAAATAACTAAATCCAAATTACTTCTGTTATCTCATGTTTTTGAATACTTCATTTCAGAAACAATGTATTGGTAACACACAGTGTTTGATAACAATATATGTAAGGAAGAACAGTGTGCACTGATACATGCAGGAGTATTGGTTCCTCCAGGATTTACAGGAGTGCTGTTAGTCATGCCAATATAGTTTTTAATTTATTGTAAAAAGTAATCTGAGTTAAAGGCATCGAGTGGCCTTACTGATATGCTGCATCTTTTGAGCCACAAAGTATAAATCAAAGATATGCAGGTATAAGGTCAAAAAATTACAATCTAATGTAATACTGCATTTAATGGATGTTCTGTACTACAGCACCTTAGGTAAATGACGTATTTTTAAAAAACATTGACCTTAAACTTTACAGAGTCACAGAATCAATAGTGTTGGAAGGGACCTCTGGAGGTCACCTAGTCCAACCCCCCTGCCAAGGCAGGTTCACCCAGATAACCATGTATCTAACTCATTCTAAGAGTCCCATTTGTCTGGTGTTGTGCTTTTGTTGTGAACATTACAACAAAAAACTGCAAATAAAATGTTACCTGGTGTTTTGTTTGTTGTTTGGGTTTTTCTGTTTTCCCTTTTTTCTTTTTAAATTTCAAATATTGGTTCAATGGGATCCGGTTCCCTCCAGAATTACCACAGAGGATTTCTCCTCTGCATCAATGGCTAACATCAATTAATGTAATATAAGACCCGTTTGTTTCTGAGGTAACTCTAAATTATTATCTTTTTTTGTGCACATACATTCTGAATTCAATTTATATCATCATTTTTCCCCCTCATTCTCTGAATGCTATGGAATGGTTTTCCAATAAACAGCAGTGGTAAATCCCAGCCAAAACATCCTGTCAGTAACAAAAGGTGCATTTGGCAAGCTCTGAGCTAATTTCAAATTCTATTTAATTTATTGGAGTTATACTATGATCACTGCAGAGGTGATACACTTGGGAGCATTAGTACACAGACAAATTATAATCTCTCATGCATGCTTTTACTCCAGTTACATGTGGCTAGAATTAACTAGCAAATTTTTCTACAAATCAATTACTACCCAATTGTATTTTGTAAGTGGTCTTCAGTCGAGAACTATTGATTTTCTTTCTAAGCTGTGCTTTTTTACTAATTCATCCATGGAACTGTATTCAGAGAAAAATAAATGATAAAATTATACATATTGAAAGAAGTGTTATTTTAAGACTGCTGAAAAGTGGATTAAAATATTTATCTTGGGATTAACAGTATACTGTTCAGTACACTCATGGGTTTAGTTAAATACTTGATATAACTGATCCATAAATTTGAATTCCCTACTGCTTCTAATAAATTATAACCACAAAAATACAATTTTGAAAATAGTAACCTACTTTCTGTCAAAGTTATCTCTATTCAAACTGAATCAGAAAAAGCAAATCTAAATTCACTTGGGGGGACTGTTATGGCTAGAAGTATTTGCTAAGTCACAGGACCAGTAAAAATGTTGTGATTTAAATGAATATTAATGAAAACAGCTTTGGGAGACTCAGAATGCATCTAGGAGACCAAATCATCATCTCAAGCTCTTAAATTGCAGTTTTCCTATTTCCTGTATAATGAAGTATTGAGGGGTGCTGTGTAATTTTTTTTTTGGCTGACTGTATGTTTAAAACATGTCAAGAATTATTTTGCTTTGTTCTAAGTAATGCACATGAGGAAATAATTCTGCTTATAGACATTGTTTCTACATGTAGGCACTGGATTCAGATTTCCATTCTTTGCTTCCATATGAACTGGAAAGCAGGCACCTCTCTTATTAGCCATCTCTGAGTAAAGCTACAGAGACTGGGAAGGCAGAGAATTAGGAACTTCTAAGCTGAGCCTAAAAATCGGACATTAAGGAGTTGTTTGTGTCCCTGTCTTAATTTAGTGTGGAAATACATTGAAGTATGAAATGCATAAGTACATCCTGTGCATGGAGTCATGTTTGGATAGCATAACTGTAGTTATTTCCCGTGGTGGGAATCCACTCTGTCTGCATGCCAGCTGCCTGACAAAGCCACTTTATCACTGCCCTCCTTATCTGAGCAGGAGAGAGAAAACAAAATGAAAGGCTCATGGGTCGAGATAAGGACAGGGAGAGATCACTCTGCAGTTACTGTCATGGAAAAACAGACTCAGCTTGGGAAAATTAATTTAGTTTAATTTATGACCAATTAAATCAGAGTTGGGTAAAGAGAGGAAAACTGCAGATCTTAAAACACCTTCCCCCCACCCCTCCCTTCTTTCCGGTCAACTTTGCTTTTGATTTACTCTACCTCCTCCCTACAGTGGTGCAGGGAGATGGGGACTGGGGGCTGTGCTTGGTTCATCATACTTTATTTCTTCTCAGTGGAAAGACTCCCCACACTCTCTCCCTGCTCTGGTATGGGTCTCCTCCCTGGGTTGTAGGTGGATCTCTGCTCCATCATGGGCCTCCACTGGCTGCAGGGGCACAGCTGCCTCCCTATGGACTGCACCTCTGCCTGCAGAGAAATCTCTGCTCTGGCATATGGAGGATCTCCTGCCCTCTCTTCCTCAGTGGCCATGGTGTGTGCAGAGTTGTTTCTCTGAAATATTGTCAGTCCTCTCTCCAGTCAAAGCTGTGGCTGTGTAGTTTTACCCAACTAACACAGACTTTATATCAGAGTCTCTGATGGGCTTGGCCCTCACCAGTGCCAGTGGCAGGGCCATCCTGCAGGCAGCTGCCCCTGGTCCTTTCATACCCAGGGGAAGCTTCAAGTACCTTCAAACAGAAGCCAGCCCTAGCAGTTGTCCCTCCCACCCAAACTCTGCCGTTCCCACAGCGCAGTTCCACGTTGTGTCAGGACATGCAGATGTGACTGTTACAGTGAGAGATGCTTCTCTAACCGTTTATGGTGGAATGACACCAAGCAGCAGTGGCACTGTTGAATTCGTTGAGATCAGACTGGCTGGCTGATGGAGAGCTGAGACTGGGGCACTGCTGGAACTGCTGACCAGGTTAGACTGCACCGGCAGTGTGTCTGCTCTGCCAGCACCAACAGAGCAGCTAACAAGGCTGGGGACAAGCATTACTTGAAGGATATTTGAGGGATTGCTAGAGGAGGGACAATTATAAAATCTATTTGCTTCTTTTCTGTTCAAAACAATGCTGGAAAACAGCCTTTGGAGAAGGCTGCCAGCTTTTCCTGCTAGACTGCTAGTTATTGCAAGAGAGAAACTTTAAAAGGTGAAGATGGTATGGATGATAATGGAGAAAAAAAAAAAGCTGATCTTGAATGAAATAGAGAAAAACAGTCTATGTTCTCAATGTAGCAGCAATGAGTACAAATGTGTTGCAAAAATATAAAACTATTACAGGCCTTGCCTAGAATTCTTGACATTCATATTTATTTATGCAAACTACATTAATTTAAATTCTTTGCAGACAGGACACATGAAAAATTTTGGAATTAAGTTTACTTTTGCAAGTGAATGAATTTACTGTTCAGTATTAACATATAAATTTACTGGCCTGCACTGATGGCTAGGAGAGTGGGAATGTCATTATTATTGGGAAGGAGAATCTAAACATAGAGAACTTGTATGAGCTAAAGCTACTCAGTAACTAAAAATGGTTGCATGCTTTATTTTGCATGAGATTATGCTATTGATCTCTGGAATTGCTAAGACATCTGCTAAATTTTCCATTTCTCCTTTTCTTTTTATAAACAAAAGTATAAAATATGCCACCTTTGACATGCTTTAAATTTGAATTCACCAAATAGAAGCATGTAGATTGGGTCTGAATTGAGACAATGCTATCCCAGATTTTGAGCCTCTATTTTTCCCCCTTCTTCCAAATTCAGCTGGGATATTAGTTTCTTATTTGCTGAAAATGTCAAAAAATCTGCAAAAGCAATATTGTTTGCGTCCATACTCCTTCCTTTTGTTGTAAGTCATGTCCTCACTGCTGAAAGTTATCAGGAGATTCAAGGACTCTCCATCTCTGTTCTATCTTTAATTCAAATGAACTTGAAGACTTCAAAGAAAATGGGACTGGATTAGGTGAAGAGAAATCAGCTAAAGAGGGGGCTAGATAAATCTGAGGCAGATTTTCAGGGTAAGACCAAGCTTCTTTCTCTATGGTTGTGCTGATTTGGGTTAATGTTATGTTGTGAGTGTCTGAGACTTCCCAAGAAAGAAGTTGCTGCCTTGGAAATTGATGAGGTGTGTGGAAAGTAGCAGGATCATGGCATAACTTCATCAACAAATGGAATTCTGTAGAAGATTTGGACTCTCAGTTGTCATATGAAGTATTTCTCTTCTCTCATTCATGCAGGGCTGAGCTGGCCTTAGCAGCTCTTCAGATGCCCATTTCTCTTCAGTAGGGTCAACACTTGAGAACTGGAATAGGATTAGAAGTGTGTAATGCTGTGATCAATGAAGCCTGTCACAACTGGCAGGGTGATGCTGAAAGAGAGAGGCATAAATTACTTCACTGTCCAAATTTTTGGATCATGGTGGTCTTCTCTTCCTGCATGTGGCAGCTGCTCTTTCATGACTGGGAATCATACCCCACTGCTCTCAACACCTCTCTCTGAGAAAAAACAGGAACTAGAAAATAATTATCAGGGATTTTTTTAGCAGGGGATATGATCATGCACTGAGTCCTAGAAAAATGCCAACATACAAGAACAGTGGCCTCAGGGTAAATTTTCTTCCTCATTTTTGTCTGTTGCTTCAAAAATGCTTTCAACATCCATTGTGCTGGGTAGTACTTACAGTAAGAACATGTGCGTTCCCAGCAATTTGATGTCACACTGCTGTAGTTTGACAAATGGAGAGAAGTGTCTTGTGTCAGGGATATTGACAGTATCAATCACAGGGCTGTCATGAAATTAAGAAGGGCCATCACAAGGAGAAAGATCCATGAGTGTTTATGTTCGTTCTCCTTCTCCATATTTCATTGTCAAGAAGTGGTTAAGCTGGTATTCTTGTTCTGCATAAAAAAATCCACTGGAAATTCTCCTTTACTCTGGGTATGACCAGAGAAAATGACAGTAATGCTTCATGCTACAGATATTGATCAGAATGGACATTAGTGCTCATTAAAAGGAGATGTTAAGTTTGAAAAACAGAGCTTGGAAAACAAAATTGCCCACGGGTAGCTCTCTTAATGGACTAATTCCCAGAGACTTGCACCCACAGGCGCTTTAGCACAGTGCTCATCCCAGCTTTATTGCTGTGCAGAGAGCCCACGGCAAGGATGGAAAAGTCCTCTCTTGCCTGTATCTTTACTGAAAGAAAGGCACTATTTGTGAGAACCATGTGAGCTGAGTGAACCCTACAAATGAGTGTTGAGCATAAGTAGGCAACCCTGGGCTTTCAACGGTTACATGTTAAATTGGTGATCACTGGATTTCATCCATCCATGTGTTGAATGTGACCTTATGTGAAATGATATTTTATGCATTTGTGCACAGCTTCAGTGTAATTTGTAAAAGTGGGTCCCAGTGTGTGGGAATCTGTGTGTTGTATGTAACCATGTACACATGTGCAGTTACTTCTGCAGCTATAAAGATTGTGAAAATGCAGTTTAGTCAACTAGCAAATTTAATGTGTGTTCTGATAGTCAAGAAGAGGCCTAACTCGATTCTAGAGTTTTAAATAGATCGCTAAACTTGATCCATACAAAGAAAATAATTAGTAAGATTTTAGAAATTTCTGGTCTGGCTGTGTTTTCACCTCTCAAATGCTCTTCTGTCACTGGCACCCAGAGAGATTCAAAGGTGATTAGATGCATCTTTTCTCATCCTTCCTGTTCACAAGTATTAGATTGCCCAACAGGGAAGCCAAATTTCCCCAGCTCAGCTAGTAAATGTGGACAAAGAATAAAATCAACACCTTTTTTTTAATTTCTCCATGCTACTCATCACCACAATATTTATATGCCTCATATATTACCACTAGATCCTCAAAATATGTCTGCACAGAAAGAGAATACACTTACCACAGCTTCACAGAGAAGTAAAATTAATGTATCCCTTAATAAGGCAGAACATCTATGCTAAAGTGGAGAAAAAAGACTGCCTTTTCTGAGAAGTATCCTTTTATCTTGTATAAAAATCTATTTTCCTTCCCACACTGTGTGCGTGTGATGTAAAGGAAGCCTGACACTGAAACTGACTTAGACCTGGTATTACATCGTGAGTAGTCTTGACCCATCCCATCTGTGTGGTTTGGGGTTTTTTGGCTTTTGGTTGCATTTTGTTGATGTTATTATGATTTTAAATTATTAATTAAATTTTAATCGATTATATATATCCTTTTGTTTCTAATTAAGTTAATCACTGGGGTTTTGTTGTTCACTAACTTAATATTAGTACTGTCTCCGGCTATGTACAGAATGCAACAGTTTTTTTTGAACTCAGATTCTTTAGAGATACCCTGACTTCTGTCACTTTTTAACAGATGTAGAGGGACATAAGATATTTTAAAGGGTGTGATTCCAGTGGTGGTACAATGCAGCACAAGTCTGTAAGATGGATCTTGAAAACCAGGGTATTTTTACAATATATCATTATCTGGACTTCTGTCATAGAACAGGTTTTCATAATAAGCTTCAAAGAAGGTGGAAGCCCAGATCTAAGCTTCAGTTTTGTCAGAAGTGCATCTATAACAGGAGCTTTATATTCTCTGCACTTTGACCAGTAATCTCCACACGACCATTAAGGTTGAAATAAAGCTGGTTTCTCTATCTAGCAGTGTAAGGTGAAACAAGAAAGACTGAATTTTAAATCTTTTATTCTATTTTATTCATTTAAATCCCTCTTGCTTCCCTGAATTTTCCTTAATCTTCCTATTATCTAATCAGAATTGGAGGTGGGGCATAATTATCTGTGAATCCCTTTCAGTAGGTTGATTAGAGATAAAAGTACATCAAATCTGCAGCAGGTTAAGGAGGGCATGGAGAGTGCTGGACCACTTTTGTAGATTGTATGCCAAATGATATGTCATTAAAATAGCCTTTTTCACAGCATTAAAACATGAACCAGGCCCATGGTTTCTCCAGAATACAGACTGAATGAAGAAGCTATGTCATAATGCAGTTAACTCCCACATGTTGCGGGTTTAAAATTTTCTGAAATTTACTGTGCTTCTGGGGGCTTTAACTCCAATTCTTGAAAACTTTTTCTTTTCAGATAATACTTTATCTTTTCAGATTCTGAGTAAATAACAGATGGTATGTTTTATTTAATTATTTTACGCTTTTGTATACAAATTGACACATTTTAAAGCACTAAAGAAGAAAAAAATTGATAAATTTTTAAGTCTCCCTCAATTTTTGTGGCTCAACATTTTTAAAGGTAGCTAGAAAGATTTTTGCAAGTTTTATGTGACGTTCATTACTATCTCTGAGATGAAATATTTTTGTGTGTTTTTGTAGATGCAAGTGTCTAAGTCTAAAGGAGCATCTTCTCTTTAGTTTCTTCAGACTTTTTAGAGAAAACACCTTTAATGGGATTAAGTTCCTAATTTTTTCAAGAGATGATAAATTCTAGTTATAGAGTAAGTGAGAGTAAGTTACTTAAGGCACAGACCTATTGCAGGTTCTGTCTCTCATTGTTTCTTAGCTCTAAAAATCTTCACCAAAAGACAAATATTAGACATTTATACATCTACTGTTAGATATTTCATCTGTTGTGTTTATTTGAAGTCTTGCTTTTTCCTGTTCTTTTTGGGTTGGGTAAATACGCACCGTGGCATCAGGTGATCTTGCAACCAAGAGGTCAGATGAGTGAACTGACATAGCATTTTTAAATGTGCTGCTTTGTCAGGAGGCTGACAGTTCTCCTGCCCTGTACATAAAATTGCATATTGCTGCGAATGCTAACGTGGTTGTCAGGAGCACTTTCGCCATTCTTTTTAGCCTGTGTCATGTAAGATTCCTTTAAGCAACTAAAAACCCAGCCATAATCCATTTGATTTTCTGTCTTCCCATGAGGAAAAGTTTTGACAGATGATAAATAGCAACTGCTGACAATCATCAATGTGGAGCTATCATGCTTTTACATTAAATACAAAAACAGAGTTGTAATGTCACTAGGGATAAGACTTTTGACACATAAGAGACAAATATATAATCCTCAGAACTAAATCACTGTTGGGATCTGAGGAAGTGCAACAAAGCACAGCTGCTTTTAGAATCTCACAAAGTCAAACTAAAGCTAACTTTGATATCTGGAATTGTATGCATGTTCCAATCTGGGGTGTCTTGCTGTTGAGCCGCAAGCTGCTGTTGTACATGCAAACGTCAGTGAATGTATGTGCACAAAGTAGAAAGGCACTTTACATCACTCTTTTGTTTAATTAGGGCCAAAAAGGGACCAATATCAAAATAAAGAATGGCGCTTTCTGAGTCAGGGCTAAAGTGTCAGATCTTTTCATAGTAAAAAGCCAGTCACACTAGTCCCACAGAAGTGTTTTATTCTGCGCAACTTATTTCTTGCAAGTATTTTACCCATTTACTCATAAAAGAACAATTCTTAAAAATATAAATAGTACCTTTAAGTACTTTGTGCTGGCTGGCAGTTTTAGCAATAAAATCTGAATTAGATTTTTGTCTGAGTGTTTCTAAAATTTTTCATCTCTCCAGATGGGAAAGTACCATCAATTTAGTGGTACTTTTAGCATAATCTTTCTTCTAATGTAAAGCATAATGTATTTTACAGTAATTTTCAAAACAGAAGTCATTAATATATAATTCTGTTCTTGTAATTGACATTGACTGTGTTTATTTCTAATATATACTCTCTATTTCTAATATTCACTGTAAAGTTTCAGTTCCATTCTTTACCCACCAAAAGCAGGAGAATGGTGAAAGAGAAGGTGGTTTAGAGAGAAATTGAATAGTCCCGTATTAATAGGAGATATTACTTAAGTCCTGTAGTACCAGCATAAAGCAAACAGTAGGCCAGCTGGGTAACACTGAATTACATGGAAGGGCTAATGTAGTTAAAACACATGGACTAAGAAAATTCTGTCATAATATGATTTATTTTAGGGAAGAAAAAAGAATGTGTTGCTTCCCCTATCCATTCCACTTTCACCAACACAACTTTTTTTTGGTCTTGATTTCAAAAAGGAGAAGGATTAGAAATAGTACCATGTTTATACCAAAGCACTTTTTATAAAACAGGAAATAATTTCACATGACAATTTTTGTAAATGTAAGTCAAGACACAACACCTTTATGCATAATGCAATTATTTTCCTCCTCCTTTTAGTCACTCTCTGGCAGGGATTACAAAATTCTCTTGAGGCTTACGTAGAGGACAAGCTGTGTGGCTGAGCTGGAGATATCTTTGAGACTGAGATTTGAGACTGGAATGTTTTTGCACCACTGTGAGATGCCTTAAAACTTCATAAGGCCCACTTGCCTAGAGGAACATGTTCTACAATAGCTGTGAGAGGAAAATCTGTCTTTATTCCCATCCATGGGGTTTTAAATCATAGCTGCTGTCCTATACTGTGACAAAACTTTTATTAATTGGAATTTCTGGCTTGGTTTACTAACCTGAAGGAATTTTGATCAGCTGATCTACCTCTGTTTACTGAGAATCACTGCTGTCCAGCATTATCTCCTTAATGGTCCCCATTCCCAATTCAGGAACAAGAGTCAAGTGAGCTACACACACTCCCAATGCAAACTTTTTTGCATTAATTTCAGAGACCTATTTTATGTAGATATCAATATTAGAGATTACAGTATCCTTTTTCTTTTTGATATATGGGAATAGTAATGGCCTGTGTATTAACTTTGGAAATGTATTTTAATGTCTTCGACTTCCTAGATGTTTTAACTAGAAATGTTTGCATTAAGCCACTAGAAAAAGAAGTTTAGAGAGACAGCAGTCAATACCATTTGTATCTGCTAGATAAAAGCTGCTTGCATTAGTGTTCCATCGTGTCTTAATGTGACAAGCTTGAAGTTAAGACAAGCAGGAATCTATGGAATGGATAATTTAAGCAGAAGTACCCAAGTGTAACAGACAGCAGAGAAACCGTATTTCCAGCTTGTGAAGTCTCAAAGGAGAAGTAGATTTTTCATACAATAAACAGAACATCCACCATCAAATGTTCTCTTTTATCCTTCTGGGACACTGACCATTCACTTTTAAAGAAACCTTGGGATCTTAAAAGTGTGTTCAAAATATGCTTTTCCTGTCACAGACTTGCGAATCTTATAAAATTAAACTTTGGAATTTAGAGTTTTAGAAGGAAACATAGTGAATATTCGTTCTGCAATACAGGACTTAGTGAAAATGTCTGGACAAATGGACATTCAGAGCAATGTGATGAACAGCTTTAATGAATACATCACATACAGCTGAAATGGAGTCCTATTTTGTGTTGTTAGTTTTGGTGCATTTTTCTCCCAGGACGGGATCTGCAAACAAAACCATTTTGTCTTCAGAAAAACTAGAAGAAAAGTAAACTCAAGTATATGATCTCAGAACTATTTAATTTTATTTTAATACAGGCACTGAATACATTGCTACTCTGATTTAAATTGATGAGAGAAATTATTTAAATACTCATCAGCTCTACTAAATTCATGAGCTCCAGGTCTAAATAGCTATTTGTGTTCTTAAATTTTACAGCCTGCCAATTTTTTATTTTATTTTACTTTTAGCCATTTAAGTAATTCTTAATCCAGGCAAAATCCTGGATAGTCTGGTCCCTCTGATAGTTTTTCTTCCATCTATAAAACCACTGTGGCTCCATTTGGCTTGCATTAGACAACTTAGTTGTGACACTGTTACAGGAAACAACTCTCCTTCTATGGGAGAAATAAATATTTGTGAAGTCAATCAAGATGGCACAATACACACCAATAACAATAAAACAAAAGTATTTACTCCTTAGTTTTCTGGAAGCCGGGTAGCACACTGTAATATCTTAAGAGAAGATACCTGGGAAATGTAAGGGGCTTTTTTGGGCATGTTGTCAATCTACTCAGTATAGTATCACCACTTCCACTTCTTTCTTTCAAGAGAAGTACATTGAACTGAACTATCATTTCGTTATGGTTAATGAGGTTGTTCTAATCTGTCTTTTTTTTCCCTTCCATTTTTTGCATTTTATCTTTTGCTATTCCCAATGTAAGAACCACACAGCGTCATAAAGGAGTACTGATTTGGATTTTTATAGCTACAATATTTTCTCATGAGAAAATATTGCCTTACTGTGTCTAGTAGCTGTTTACATTCATTTGCTTGGCTGAACTTTTCTTGGAGACTTTTAGTTACTGGCCAAAAGGAAAACAGCATGCAAGCCTACATAGTAGTTTGCTAGTTAATATGTTTTCTGGGATGGAGGTAATTGGATGAGAGTTCTCAGTCAGAAACAGAACAGAGGAGTATCCAAAATGCTCTGTTATTCTGCATTAGAGAGCTCCCTTGATTTTTAATAGAGAGCTTTGGCAAGTCTTTAAGGTGGAAGGAAACCATATTCCTGCTAAACTCTAATGAGAAGTACGTAAAACTAATCTTTGTGCCTCTAGAATCCTTTCCAAAAAGTCTTTTAGATACAGAAATTGTTCTCTCCAACTTGGACTCCTCACTTTGAACATCATACTCTGTCTGTTGCTACATACACATATAGGTCTTACAGAAATTGAAAGTCCAAGCTGAAAGAGCAATCAGTAGAGTGGGCCTTTCTGAGTGGGAGAGAGGAGAAACAATTTCATTTATGAAAACAGGTATTTCAGAAAGGTGAGATCATGTTTTTCACACTTGCAATACTGTCTCCTCCCTATCAAGGACTTCTCTTTCATTTTGCTTTGATCAGGTGTTACAACAGTACTGATAAGTCTTTCTGCAGATTGTGCTGCGTGTAGCACTGTCTGTGATGTGCAGGAAATTCTGAAAGGGAGGCAAAGGGATGGAAGTGGGTGCGAGTGAAAAGCTTTAAATGCATGTCTTGTCATGTAGAAGCTGATTTTCAGGGGCTCTGCACACCTGTATAATCCCCCACTGGAAGTTTTGGATGTTATGGCTTCAAGCATTCAAGTAAAGCCTCATAGCTTGTCAGAGTCATCTCTGGTATTTGGGTTTTTAACTTTTACACGAGTAAACATGAAACAGGTTTTAACCTTTTTTCCACTGCAGTCCTATCTTGCAATTTCTGAAGAAATAAAAATAAATGAAAGAAGGATTCCTAAAGGGCAAATATATATGGAAGGGGGACGAAAAAATGCTTTTAAACAGTTTTTAGGACTTTTCTTCCTCTTTGTGCTTTTATATTTTCATCTTTTGTGCTTTCATGCAATTTCTACTTTCTCATTACTCACTGGTTTCTTCTTCCACCTTTCCTCTTGTTTTGTAACACTTTCATGCAATTCTTTTTCTGGAGGCTTCCCCCAGGCTACTTTTCCTCTCTCTAGAAAATTCCGTTCCCTTTCATTACCATCCATTTTATTTGATTCTTTGTTCCTTTATGTGCCCTATATACATTTCAGTTCTAGTTCAGCTTATTTTTTAGGGGGGTTTGTTGGTTGGTGGGATTCTTTCTTATCATTGATTTTATGAGCTTTGAAGGGCTATTTTTTCCCTGCATTTTTATGATGGCTCTGTCTTGCTGTTCTCACAGAATTTCTGCCAAAGTGCCCAACCGGTGCTAGTTTTTTAATCCAGGCATTATTGACAGATTTTGGTATGCCCTGAGGGGAAACTAGTTAAAAACCCTGAAAATAAATTAATTTATATCTACTAAAAGTGTGATCTAAGTTGCTTTAACAACTTTTATATGTAGTTATTTAGAATTAATATTACAGGACAGAATGTTATATGTAGTATCTTGTAATGATATAATATACAGCATGTCACCATCAAGATGTGTTTTCAGATTTTTTTGAAATATTTTAGTTTGTAGTGTTAAAGGTTAAAAGATAACACAAAGTAAATGAAATTAGATACTTTTTTAAAAGTAATTTATGTGGTTTTTTTAATTATTAATTTTTTTTCTCGAAATGTTAGGTATTTAAACACCCTTTAATTTCCATGGTTGATCCTTGCTAGGTGCTAGTTTTAATATTTTGAACGCTTAAAAATCAATCTTCAAAGACCTAGTCAAGTTGTCACACAAATTTTGGCCCACTTTCAATTTCAACATTGGAATTAGCTTAGGAACATTAAGGAATGTAGGAACATTAAGTTATTTTTATGCTTTTTGCATGTGTGCCTACACAGATTTTAGAATACATGAAAAGAATGTAGACTGCATGCTAAAAAAAATCTTCTTGCAAATCTCTTATGAATTTACCCACAGTTTACCCCATGACCTGAACAGGAACTTACCTTTAATTAAATGAGTGGTTTCACTGACTGTCTCAGAAGTCTTCTGGCTATCAAATTAAGCATGTACTTACATAATTCACTCAGAGTTATGCCTCTCAAAACATCATTTCTAATAATTTGTGCAGGAATTTTAGCAACACAGTTGTCCTTGATGTCAGTATGAACTGGATCTCTAAATTTTTTCAACTCTTTCAAAGTCTAATGAATTATGAGCTCAATACTATGGACTTTGCATACAGAACTCCTGCTAAGTTAATAGGATGCTTGCCTGTTAAAAATTGCAGAATCAGACTGAATTAATCCAGCCTGCTTTTGAGAACCTAAAATAAACAGAACTGCTACAGTGTGCCTTGACAAAGTATTTCACTGTCTAGCTGAATTACTGTTTGTACTTTCTAATACCTAATTTAACATTTTGCGTGAATTTGCTATCAGACTGTCATCAATCCATGCCCTTCCTCTGAAGATGAGATATAACACTATGATTATTTGTAAATCATTTCTAAAAATCTGCAGCTGACTAATCTGAAGCTGTCTAATCATTCTTCACAGTGAATAACCTATCCTCCCAAGTTGTAAGATGTGTTGATGTCCATCTAGTGCTTTATTTCATCCTAGTGTTGTCATTTCTGCAGTCTAATGTGGTGATCAGAATTGCACACAATATTCAACATGTGGCCTCAGTAGTCTTTCATGTGGTACCAGAATGCCTTCCCTTGAAAAAATTAATTCCCTTTTTATTCTTTCCCTGTACCTTACAATTTCTTGCAAAACTTTTGTTTTGCCTTTTAATCACTGCAAAATATTGCTGCAATATATTGTGTATGATCATGGAAAACACTTTGAACTACCTCATTCTGACTTTCTTCTTCCAGGTCTCTATTTTCTGTTGTGCTTTAATTTAGATTTTGGACTCTGTGATTATTTTTGGTCCCTAGCCTCATTACCTTTTACTTCTTTACATGGAACTGCATAAACTACTTAGCATCTCATAAGCCTAATTCTATCCAAATCATTATGACTTTGTTTGCTCTGTTCCACTGTATTTACTACTTCTCAGCTCTGTGCCATCAGCAGATTTAGCTACTTTTGAAAGAATGCCCTCCTGCAAGGTCATTTCTCTATTAGCCTAATGAAAGGGAGCCTTGTGTGATCACTTGCTGCACTTTTCTTTCTTATGGAGCCCTTTTCTGGGACAGGCAGTTTTTCCAAGTTGTGGGTAGTAGGACAACACTCTAAACTGTGCAGTGCAGATATCCTGCTCCCAGGGAATTAATTTACACATCTTCCTGGTTAAGTGGCAGTGGAGTTTTCAAGCAAGATGGAGGAACAGAAGCAGAATTCTGCAATTATGGGGACACAACATGAAACTCATCCAATAAGAGAAATATACTATTTTATTGATAAAATTTACAATTAGTTAGGGCACGGAAGGAAAAAAAAAAATCTCAGTATCAGTATCTGTGTGCCCAAACACCATAGCATCTGAGCTACTTTAGAAGTGAGTTAAACACTGCAAGCAAAACAACATTAGACAGGTTACTCATGAGATGATCAATAAAACAAGAAGTTCCTTTGTGCAGGGCTCTGTGCTGCTCCAGCTATTCTCTTCCATCTAGCATTTAAAGGTGCCTCTTATGGATTTTATTGTAAATGTGTCCTTACATTTCAAACAATGGGATGTAAAATTAAGTTGCAAGGAAGGAAGCCATGGTTTACAAAATGTAATCCTCATTGGATGTACTTCTAACTTTAGGTTTATTATTAGAACATCAGAGTAGTCAATGCCCTTAACTTGAATCTCTTAAAATGTGTGTAGTTGCCATACAGAAAAATTATTTTTCAAAAAATTTCAATACCCACTTGCTATGTTATTCTTCTCAACGTTTTTTTTATACCTGATGTCTCTCACTGTGATTTGATGTACTTGACTTTGTATGAATAAGTCGATGGAGAATCCAGCCTAGATGTTTTATAACTGTGTTCAGTTCCCCTACAGAGTGACCCTTCTTGGTCCCTTTGACCAGAAGGTGTGTTCTGGTATAGTTTAGAGCCATCAAAGGACTCTTTTAATTTAAGTACCGTGAACACCTCAGTATGTATACTGACTAAATCAGAGGGAATTTAAACTATCATGACTTTACATGAGTGAACTAATTCTGATAAGCTCAACAAAATTACTCAGAATGTGAGTTGCATCTCTGTAACTGAGATGGGAATTTGGCAAACAGATCATGCTGGTGAATTTACTGTGTATCTCAATGTAGATGCATGCACTTCATGTAAAAGAGCCCTGCAAAGAGACAGTATGGCTACAGAGGGAGAGCATAAGGTTCATTTAGCTGAGAGCAAAATTAATTCTTTGCCTAAGTATTCCCAAAAGAAGGGTAGGGCAGCATTCCAGAAACTGCAATACACATTCCTCAGGGAAAAGTGAAATGTTAAAAGGTTTTACCATTATACTAAAGCTGATAATTAGGCAATTATGACTATTAACTTTGACAGAACACCAGCATCAAATGAATTAGATCCCAGAGTCTGGATGTAGAGTGCCAGGGAAAGAGTAGGGTCTTTGCTGAGCCTTTCTGAGAACTAGCTTCAGACAGGTTAGCAGCGAAGAGCTGGAAGGTGTGAAAATAATTCCCTTACATGTGTAAGAGAAAAAGAATGATTCTGGAAAAGACACTGAGCAGGAAATTTTCATTCAGTAAGAATGTAGCTGTTATTAGAAACATTGATAGGAATTGCCTCACAATCTATTTAGCAGTGCATAATTTTAGCAGTGCAGGATAAAGTTGGGCTCTTAAAACCATAGTTAGTTAGGTTTGTTAACTACTCTGTTTTCCTCTGCTCTTCTAGTGGGAGGTTCAGGAACAATGTAATACAGTCAAACAAAATAAAAAACTCTGAATCCTGAAGTCTCTCCTCAGCAGTTTACTGCTGCATGAATGGGTACAGGGTACATTTCCATGTTCTCCCCAGGGCATACCCAGTCATGAGTATGGGTGGAATGAAAAGAGCAGCTTCAACCAAACTGCTGCTGCTGTGATACAGCAAGCAGTAGTTTGCTCTAGAAGATCAAAGAGTGCTACAGACTCTGCACAGTCTTTGTGCTAGTCCCAGAACTGTGTGTGTGTGAATGGAGAAGATTATTCTATGCCAGTGAATGCAGATTTCTTTTATACCAAAGGGTTCAGTGCAGTTCTGTTCTGTGAGTGAAGAGATGGGTCTGTTGTGCTCTGTCTCTGGTAAAAATTAAAACAAGACCTCCAAACTTTTGACTCTGCAGCCAGAGTCAAAACTCACATTCAGTTAAGTTAGTTTTATGCTCAGCTCTTTGAATATTGAGTTGAATAACTGTAACATACAGTTCCTTCTGGCGGCGTTTGGCAAAATTATGGAGGCATTCTATTTAGGCAAATAATATACAAAGCCATGATAAATTATGAGGTATAGAACCAAAGCAAAACTCTGTTTCAGTTCCAGAATTAGCTAACAGTATTTGGCATTTCTGATAGCTTGTTTCACTAGAGATTGTCAAGAAACTGTGAGACCGTGCTCTAGATTTAGTGGGTCTACAGAAATTTGAATCAGCTGTGAATTGATCTCATCACTTCTTCCTGTTTCTTTTATCTTCATATTCTTGACAAAAAAACTAGGTCAAATTCTACTCCTAGATGTCACCAATTTAAAACTAGCAAGTGTTATGTACAATCCAAATATTCATTTGGCTTATAGTTATTCAGTTGAGCAGTCTGTCAGCTGAACAGAAATGTTTTCTCAGATATACAAGGAAATCCTATTTTCTTAGTTTCATGAAAAAGCAAAACATTTTACTTTTCACTTTGTTCTTATAAAAAAGAACTCAGAGCAGTTTTCACAGGTAGAAAGGAGTTATTTTTACATGGGAATATTTGTGAAGTGAAAAATATCTCCATACATGTATTTGTGCTCTGCTTCCTGCAGAAGCATCCATGATGCATGCTCACTTGAGGGGAGACAATCTTACATAACAAGTTTTCCAATGTAGGCTTGCACAAAATTGTTGTGAGAACATCAACCCATGGTGGGAAATTCATGTGCTTATGTAAGGTGTGTTTTTAATTTTCAGCTGTGTCATTGAACACTTACTTCTGAGTATTGGGGTTATGGATGTGAAAGGTTAGAAAGCATACAAAGCAGATGAAGAGACATTGATGCACTGAGACAGGGCTCAAAGTGCCTTTGTAATTGCAGGCTTGCACACTCATCAAATTTCTACTGTGAAAGCTTAACTAACTTGAATCTTTTATCTTTTGCTGGGTTCTGGGCTATGCTGATGCTTAAAAGGTACAGTCACAGGGTACTCATGTTCTACGAACTGAAAGACCCAGATTTTATTTTTGTGTTTCCTACAGACATGCTGTATTCTCTTACCAGGTCACTCTATCTTTCTATAAAATGTATTTCTCAGGGGAAAATTAATTTCATTATTCTTTAAAAATAGGTGAAGACTATCATAGGTAACCCCTCTTTTTTTCTGTTGCATTTTATCATGAGTTGGGATAGGTAGTGAAGTCACCACCCCTGGAGGGGTTCAAGGTGTCTGGGTCTAGCACTGGGTGACACCGTTGAGTGGTTTAGGGGTTACAGTGGCAGTGCTGGGTTGATGATCTTGATAGTCTCTTCCAACCTTGATGATTCTATAAGGCAACTAAATCAGAAAATGTAACATCTGATGCACACAGTCCTATTGAGGGTCTTTAGTTCACAACAGGCTGTATAATTATAAACATCATTGCAGTCAAATTTAATTGCAATCACATGCATGAAAAACCCCAAAGCCACAAACAAGAAGACCTCAACACCATAAAAAAACCACACCATCAAAAAACAGAACAAACAAAAAACACCTAAAAGAAACAAATAAAAACCACTCAAACCAAACAAAACAATATCTACAAAACCAAACCGAATATCAATCATTTAATGAGCTTAACTTCATGAATAAAACAGCTTGATTTCACTGACACGTGATCTGGTTTTGATGTCTATTTTTACAAACCAACTTCAGCTTTTTTTTTTACCCATGTCAAGGTAGACAAACATAAATAAGTGAAGGCTCCTTTGCCTGAGAGATGACTTAGTTTCCTGTGATAAGGCTCTAGTCAGCCCCAATCCCAAACCTCTATAGCTCTTTTAACACTTCATTCTGGGAAATATAATAAAACAGGTCAACTGTACTGTGTTTTTTATAAAGCCTTTTGAATCAGAAATTGGCTTATGTCACTTCAAACTTGTTCAAAACAGACATTCTCACCAGTATGAAGAAACCTTCCTTGCCATATTGCTTCTGGGGAGATCATGTTTAGTTCTCAATTAAAAAAAATAAATTTACAAACTATCAGTAAGGAGGAGAAAGAAATGCATCAAGAGAAGTCCCTCCATAATTAATGCCAGCAAACTGATAGCCCTCACAGGTTCCAAATAGTGGACTAATAACTTTGTATGAATTCTAAATCATCTCAGTCTGGATTCTAGTCATGAAGGCTTCTACTAGAAATCATTATGGAATCTTTGATTTGCATTCCTCCTTTCAGTAAGTCTATTCATAACATGAACATTACTAATCAAGAACTATTCCCAAGCTTTTTCCTGTGTTCAAGCAATCAGAAATTGATTTTTACTTCTCTGGAACTGAACTTTCAATTGCTGGTGCTTTTTTTTTTTTTTTTTTCTTGCATTCCTTACTCCATTTCTGATTAAAATAAAGACAAAAGTTCATAAAAGTTGTTCTGTTGCAGTATATCACTAAAAAAGTACACTGAGCATAGATCCAGGGACCTGTGAGAGCAGCACAACATGCTGAATGAAATCTTGGTTGACATATGCCAGGCATCTCCATCTCCCCTCTTACACTGTCTAGCCCTTAAACTAGGAAATGAGCAATACTGTGAAGTTTGCATCATGATGTTCCTGTTAATGCACCAGCACGTCTAGCACCAGACACAGGAAACTAGAAAGGTTTGGCAATTGCAAGTTCTCATTTTCAGTCATTCTTGGAATAGACCGAGGGAGCGAGAATGCAACCACTCTTTTTTTCCCTGTAGAGATTCTGACAGGGGCAACAGAAAGGAAGTACCTATAAAGAAGGGCATTCATGCAAACATCCCTGAATTATCAACAATTTTCATCACAAATCTAAGCACAGTCCAATACTAGAGTACTAGCTACTGTGAAGGAAATTAATTTTATCCAAATCAAAACCAGCACATAATTTATTTACTTTTTTTTTTTTTCAGATGACCAATTAAATAATTTGATTGGATAAAAGTGTGGAAGATTTCTTTCCTTCTGGCATTTTGTTTTTTGTAGTCTTTTGGAATGTTTTCACTAGAAGTCCAATATGTAGCACTGCTATATCTAGCACTTCAAGCATGCAAAAATGAGACCATTCAGATGAAAACTCATCTTTTCCTTTTACAGGGGAAAATAGTAAATTCTGAAGTCCTAGAAATGCATAACTACTGAAAGGAATGTGTTTTCAATGATACATAAGATTTAGTTCTAGTCTTAAAAGAGGAAATAAGATGTCTTAGTTGAGATCACTGGCTGGCAATCACACTTTTCAACTGTTTACCTGAAATATTTCTTGAAGACAGCTTCTAGGTCTCATTTATAAAGGGGTAAATGCATGCAGGGATGATGACAAGCAAAAATCCCCTAAGGAGAAGATGAAAAATGAGAGTGCCTCGTTTACATTGTTTCTTCTATTGCAAAATCCTAGCAGGGAGATGGTTATTGGTTGTTGGATGAGCTAAGGAATGTTGAAAACTTTAGTTGATTATGTCTGCCTCCACTATCAGTTGTCTTTGTGATATCAGGTCTATAATAATAGATGTTTTAAAGGAGACAGTATCAGTCCAAAGAAACTGAAATAGGTCGCTTAAAAACAGATTTCTGTCTAACTTGGTTGTACTGCTTCTACATTAAAATATGTAAGTTGATTATAAGTATGTGGGTGTTGTAAAATATGCCTTTCTAAACGCCTTACAGGTGGTAATATATCACCCATGTCTCTGGGTCTCCAGAGAGTTTCACTAATTTCTTTTCCAGAAATATAGAGGTCAGTTGTCTGGTACCTTTTATTACTACTTACTTGAGCAACAACTTTGAATAGTTGTCTGGAAAAAGAAAGAATCAGTAAAGCAGTTTGGAACCTGGAGGGAAATATGTTTTTTAAGTATTTGATCCTTGGTTCAAAATGAAAGCCATAAATGCTTCAGGAAGTAATACAGAAAATATGGTAACTGAGAGAAAATGAGAAAAGAGAGGCTGGAGTGGAAAGGAGAAAACTCAGTTTTACCTCCAGTTATCCTGAGATGTAGTTATCCTCCTTGTCTACTACATAGGCAAATCTAGCTTGCTAACTGTGTTTATATGACAAGTGACAAAAGTATATGAAATTTCTATTGTTGCACAAATTCTGTTCCAAATTGCATTAGTAAGTTTTAGATTTACTATTGCCTTTCAACTTGAGCTGAAAGACAAATTAAAGTGCTGATTATCTGCGGATTTGGTTTGTTAAAATAATGATGTAAAGCTAATTGACATATAGGGATGGATCACTGTGAATATTACAGCAGAAGCTCTTCACACAAACACTTCCCTCTTTTGATAAAGAGGGTCCATAAGGAAAAAGTGCTTTCAGTCTCTCTTACTCCTGACCCTCACTCAGTTTTGGTATAATATTCTGACAAGTTGTTGATTCCACACTGAGGCTTGCTGAGTAAATCCTGTGAGGTGTTGACTGTCCTGAACAGTAGCCTAAGGATTACTGCCCTTCGCAGGAAGTGCTCTCAGGGTTATGCTTTGGCTCACACCTTTTTGGTCTGGAGTGTGCATTGCTGAGTACTTCATGTGACTGTATAATTACAATAAGGGTTTACAAATTAATATTGTAACTTTTCAGTTGGTTTCTATGAAAATATGAGGCACACAACATTGATCTTTAATTTGTATATAACAAAATATTCATTAAGCAATGATTTAAGGCTCTGCATTGCATAAAGCATAAGTAGGGAAGGGATTCTCCCATCATCATCAGTGTGTAGATTGGATTAAGGAACCTATAGATGGTTACCAGGGTAAATCCTATCCATATGAATGGGTCCCTAATGTAATAAACATAACACGCTGTAGCCTCAGCTAATGTAAATGAGATTGGTGGTTCTGCTGATTTACACCAACGGAACATTCACCCATATGTTCAGTAGTAAATATTTGTTAGATCAGCCCATAAATAATATTTTATTTGCAAGTGTACATGGACACAACCATCTAGACTCTAAATGAAGCTTAACACATGAATGATGAAAAGGTTTCTCCTGCAGAGGCAAAGACAAAAATATGGTTTTTGAAAACAAGCTGGTGTTGCTGCCAACTTCTCTTGTCTGTCTTTTCTTTCATGCTGATGCATGAGTGTATCTTCAGCATGAAAAAGTAACTCTTGTTAGGTTTACCCTGGTTCTTTCTCTTTCTTGACTTTTTCTAGAAATGTTTGTGACTTTTAAACTCAGCATCATTTGGAGTGAATGTAGTCTCCAAAGAACTGAGGCTGGATTGTGATGGGAGAACTGACTTATTATCTATGTCATCTGTCAGATGTGTCAGGCTCAGAGAATCCTTCACTTACTCATTCAGTATCACATCAGATTTGATAATGGAGAAATTAGCTGAAACTTGGGAACAGTAAATCAGCCTTTAACTCTAGAATGTGAAATAATCAAGTTAGCTGCTATTGGAAATGGAAAATTGTGTGGTTATTTCCCTTTGCTTGCTTTCTCTGTCTCAAACTTTTTCCAGCCTTTATGGTGGCAAAGACTGAATCGTGAATGCCAACAGTTCAGCACAGATTTACAGGGTTTGTGTTTATGATAGCTAAAAACATTGCGATAATATTTTGAATATGAAATATTATTGTTTCTCATGTTATTTTTATTGCCAAGGATATTTATTTTTTCTGTAATCTGTATGATATCATGCAGGCAGATGTCAACTGCTCTGTTGTTTTCTTATTTGTTCTGTAAGTAGGAAGTCTGCATTTTCCATCAGGATACAGTTACCAAGGGAGCAATCTTAAAATATCTGGGGATGGATATGCAAATAAGGCAAAGCTGTGTTTGCGTAGTCTAGACTGCTGATAATTTGGAAAGCATGTAGGCATGACTAATTTGGGAAGGAAATTCTTCCAAAACCTGAGCCATTCAGATCAAGATGAGCACTTCCATAACTGAGAAAAAGTGTTGTGGTTTTTCTGCTAACAAATGTTGCTCCTGAGTACTACCTAAATGTTACAGACTGAAGCTGGTTTTATTTCATAGGACCCACTTAGCAGCCATCAGATGGTTATCTCCATTGTAGTTAAAATTTTTAAGTGAACTATTTTCAAAGCAAAAAAAATCAAAGGGTTTTTCACAGCCTTCAGAGAGGTCTAAACTTCAAGTATTATTTTATTTTTGCTAGCTTTGAAGTGGATCCAGAACCTCAGTTGTTAACTTGAAACTGGTTTCCATAGTTCAGAAATATTTCTGAAACTTTACATGGTAATAAAAATGTCTTACAACCTCAAATATTAAATAAAACACTTCTTTTTTGTTGGTCTGGACCAAATACAAAAGCTTATGCCATATGCTGGAAATTATTTCTTCAATTTGAGGTGTTATACTATGCTATTACTTGTAGCATTTAATTAAAATTATTGCTTTCATTAGAATTAAAGAGGTTACAGATGTTAAAACTACTATATCACCAAGCACATCTCCCTTTTAAAATGGTAATGTTACATAACAACGAGGTGGTCCATATTATTTCTGTATTAACACTGAGATGAAAAGAAAAAAATGTACTGTAACAATTTACGTGTTAACCTTTTTGTAAGATTACTGTGATTTGTTTATCAAGTTTAGTAAGGTTTACTTTTGATTTTCTTTCCTTTTTAACAAACTGCTAGGGTATAAAAATGCATTTAAGAAAAAAGAAAATCCATTTCATGATGTGCATTGTGCAAATGTTTGGCTACAAACAGCATTTTAAGAGATATCATCAGAGAACTCAATTACATACCTCAAAGATGGTCCCAGGCTACAGAATCAGTATCAAAAAGTAATCTCTTTTGAAGTACTTGGATTTTTAGATCTTTGGCTTTGATTGAGGTCTCAACTAAAAGTTAAAATGTCTAAGCAGAAATTCAAATATGTTTCATTGGATGGCCTACATATTTATTCCTTGCTAGATTTTTTTATCATCTGAATGTACTTTAAATAGGAATCTCTAATATTAAATGCAATATAAGTAAAAAAATAATACCGTGATACACTTGTGCTTATCATATATATTTCTAGAGGTGTGTAAATCATACATGGTTGAATCCTTCTCTTTAATATTACCAGTGCCAAAGAAATTTCTCTAACTTAATTCATTTAAATCAGGTTTCTGTATGTGGAATGGAAAAGAGAATGAGAACCTTTTTCACTTTGCATTACAACACTAATTACACCTGTAATACACTATTTTATGTTATGTAAATATTTTCCTTGAACTCACATTTTTTTATGGAGACAAAATATTCTCAAAATTAAATTAATAACAGGTAAGATTAGATCCAAAAAGCATGGCAGTAAGATCTGCTTATGGGGCCATGCTTTGTCCTACCACAAACTGTCTCAGCCCTAAGGACTAGTCCAATATAGAGGACACAGCAGTGCATCTCCCTCAGCCTGACATTCCCCTCCTGTCTTGCCTCATGCACGCTCTGCTCTGCTCTTCTCTCCTACTCTAACTGAAGCACTCTCAGGGCAGGGGTGTATGAGCTCAGGGCCCACTGTGGTCCCCTGGCTCAGCTTAGCCAGGAGGAGCTGGCTAATAAAGAGGGACAGGAATGATGGATCTAACCTGGAAAATAAGAACTTTAATAATGAAAATGACAAACGTGGCGCAGGCTTCCAAAGCCCTAGATTCCAAAGTCTCCAGGGGCGGGGCACACGCAGCCAGGCATAGGGACACAGGTCCAATCACAACGTGCACTCAGGATATGGCCTTACTTGAACTAGGCTTGGAGCCAACTGGAAACAAGAGCTGGAAACTTGACCAAATATAGGATGGTTCTATTAGCACACAGCTAATTCCCATGACTCTACTCTTTCCCACCGTGGCCTGGTCAGGTGTCCCCTCTCAGCACACTGTCTGCCACAGTCTGAGGTCAAAACCTTCCGTTAAAGCATCTGAGGTAACATTTTCAGCAGGGTGAGATCCCACAGTGGTGGTTTATACCTGCCCAGGTTCTGTGTGCCAGAATCTGTACAGCAGTAAGAGAACCTTTGGGTTCCAGGTACCTGCACTCCTTGCACAAGCCAGCAGCTGGAAATGTCTTGGAACCAACAACCATAAAACAGGTCCCACATGAAACTGGACCTGCTGGGTCTGGCAGCCAGAGATGGGGATGGCTGTGTCAGGAGCTGGGCTAGGTGGCCACTGAGGCCCCAGGGTGAGTTAGGTGCACTGAATTCAGTGCTTCAGCACTTCCTCTTTGTGCTTTTGTTTCTTCCCCATGCTGGGAGGTTGCATGATCCAGCAGCTCCTGGGATCTGCTGCTGGTTACCTGAGGTATCTGAGAGATAGGACTGTGTGAACAGCTGGTAAATTGAGCCCAGCTAAGGAGCCACGGGTTTGCTAACCCTGGTCTGCTGCTTAGGCTGCATGGAAATAATAATTTAATATTAAAATGCCTCTGGATCTCTTATTCTAGGTATAAGCAAAATATTATTTAACTGGTACACGTATTTATTTCTGTAGAGCTGTGGTGCTTTTTTTGTGAGGGGTCCAAAATAACCACATATGAGGTAAAGTCTCCCAGAGGGCATATAATGTACAGTGAGGTGGTGTTTGAACTTGCTTTGTTATTGTGAAATTTACCTATGTCACACTGGAGAGACTCAAGCAAGGGAGAGATTACACACAGTGTTTGAAGAAAAGAAAAGGTAATACATTTTGCAAATAACACCTCTCTGTGGGGGGGTTTAAGTGCATCCTTAAGTGCATATTGGCTAGATAATACGACCTAAAAGTAACTTTGCTTCTCTTTGTGGGTAAAGTAGAAGTGAGCTGAGACTGTGAAAGAAAAATATAAGAAGGGAATAAACATTTTCTGTGCAATTAAACCAAATACAATTGAAGCTACAGGGAAAATCACCGGTTAAAATATAATAAACAGTCTTGAAGTCTTTAAATTCCCACAGGAAGGGATTGTTCTGTTAGAGGAATTCAGTATTATTAAGTGGAATTCACCCGACAGGGCAGGAAATCCCCTGTAGGACAAGCAGAAGTTTAAAGCTCAAGGCTGTGTATTGAACTATGTGATTTTCTGTTAAAGAGAGATTATTAAAGTAAGGGAAAGATAAGGCAATAGCACTTCTCTCGTTATCCAGGCATGCTATGCGTCCTGCTTTTGCCCCTCATTAGTGGACTTATCACTTGCTTGGCCACTGAGGAATTGAAAATATTTCCTTCTTTCTGAAAAAATATTAGAAAAGAGGTGAAAAAGTTCCTTCTTAATAAATGTCGTAGGATTGATTAAGAAGTCTAGAGAGATGAACATTCAGGGGTAATGCCAGTGCTCATATAAAGCATGAATGGGATAAAGATACTCTCCTTGGACTTCCCTGGCCCTAACCCAGGGATAGTCATAAGCCTTTGGTGCAATGATAGTGGCTGGGACACATATCACAGATGCCTGTATGTGTATAGGATATATTTGTTAGCACATATAATGGCATTAGTATTGGCAGAAGAAACTGTCAGAGACTTCAGAATGACAGGGTACAAATGTCCCAGTGGAATCAAGGGGCACTGAGACAGGAAGAAGCAAAGGCCAGAGAAAACATCTGTTACAAACAGTAATACAGGGGATGGAGAAAATAGTGTGGGAGGCAGAGGCACATATGCCTTGCTGCCAGGCATGCTGAAAAGAAGCTAACATGTTGGATATCACCCCCTGCCCTTCGACAGGCAAGGAAAAACAATGCAATCTGCCACAGCTGCAGAAAGTATCAGTAGAAAGAAAACAGCTTTAGGAATGGAGATTCATATAGTTAACATAGAAAAAAGCTTGAGACAGTTACCTGCAGGGGAAGGGAGGGCAGCGTTGGGAAAACACAAATTAAGTCCATGTCTGTATAAGGACTTAGGAAGGTTAAGGCAAATCAGCTGAAATTGAGTCTGCCATGTGGATTATCTCATTCTGGAGCAAAGCAGCCATAAAGTTTAGCTGCACTTCACACAAGAGTGGGAAAACTGTATCTTATGCATACTGGTTTCAGACTTTCAGCTAAGCTGACTTTCTGTAGTGTCCTACAGTCAGAAATTACAATGTGAGTATAATTTGCACTTTCAAGTTACTCCTGAAGGAAGTGTCACAAGTAGCAATGTGACAGGCACAAAGGCTATGCAAATTGCCCAATTAGACGTAACCTACTCTTGAAAAAACAGTTGCAACAGCAACAAAATGCAGCACAAATCATCATGCAAGGTAAGAGAGCCAATTCAAAATCTATTTTACAAATGCACATATATTATACCTGGATTTTCTGTTTATTTATTTGGGCACTGGAATTCTTCAGGATCTCATGAAGCACGCAGTTCCAAAACATGAACTATCCTTTCTATGAAGGTGTGATGGATAGGAATATAGATAGGAAAAGTGTCTTTATTTCCTGCTCCCAGTCACATGGAGCATACAGGCATCAGTTACAGATTTTCACCCTGAACTGCAGCTAGGGTCAGTGACAGTTTGGTGGAGACTTATACCATGCCTTGTCTGATTTTAGATCACTGTGATGTTGAAAACAATATATAACCATGAAATTGTATTTGGAAATTTAAAGGCACTGGTGTCTAACAAGTGTAAGTGCATTAGAGTACAAACAATTTTGTCTCCCTTACTTGTTTCCTTTCAATATCAGAGGAAAATGACACAACTCAGCATATTTCTAAAGGTGTGGAGCATCATTCAGTTTCAGACTGAGTATCTTTATTTTACTCTGTCTAGACAGTAGCATCTAGATTTATCTCCTGTTCTCTGGCCTAATGGTGAAGCATGTGAATGTGTTCCTTCTCTGTCTTCCAAAAAAATTTCCTCCACCCACTAGTGAGAGAACTAAATTATTCCTTTTCCTTGGAGCATTATGTTTTACTCCCCATTGTGATTTCTGGCCACTTTCTGGAAGTGAATTGATTGTTGCACTAAAGCCTGGTGTGTGGGGGTCCAATTGCCTCCTTTCAGTTTCACAGATACCCCTTTAAGAAACGTGTGCATTCTGTACCAGCCCACACTGATGCAGTGTCAGAGACAAGATTCATGCAGAAGGGGTGATGTGGTGCTCTCTTTAGTGTTAGAAATCTCACTGATGCATTTTGCTTATATCCTGAGGGTTGACATGGTTCCTAAATTTGGTATCATGAAATAATTCTCCTGCAGATCAGACTGTTCAGGTCAGATGTGTGGAGTTTGTTGTGCCAGCCTTGCTCAATAGCAGGAAGTGAGATGCTTGTCCTAAAATCACCCTCTGAATCCAGTAAAATCCTTCCTGTCACAAAGATATAGGATACCTGTTCTCTGAATCTCCTTTACTTCAGAGTATAATACCTTTCATTTTATTTTATCTTTACCTACAGATTTTTTACCTACAGAAATAAGTCCTAAATCATGAAGAATTTTATGATGTGTGTGGATGTGGAGCTTTTGTTCCATGGAGCACTTCCAGACTAAGCAGCTATTTTTATATGATTGCTTGAGATTTTGGGGGACTATTTGATGATCTGTGTGACCTCTTCTAATCTTATTATAATCATTGTTGCTCTCTGCTTTTCCATGCTTTTTTCTGGTTGCCATGGAGACGTCCTACTCTCCCTTCATTCTTAAGTGAGAGAGCAAGCCAAAGCAGTGTCTCCCATCTCCCTCTCTTTCTCACCTTTTCCCCCCTCTCACACTTTCTGGTTGTCACTGGGAATCACGTCAGCTTCTTTTCTTCATCTCCAAAAGAAGCATTGATGCCCTCTTAGCACCAGTATGTTCATTCAGCATTTTCACTGTTCCCTGGAGACAAGTGTGGCAGCACAGACTGCATCCAGAGCCAGTGAGACTCGGCCAAAGCCAGGCTTGCCCTGCTCAGACTTGCAGATTACCCAGGATCTGTGTTGCAGGCCTTGAAGAGGCACAGTTTGAACACCAGTAATCTAATTTGGGTGTGCTCCCACGGAGCACCCCTTGCTGGTGTTCAGCAGCATGAAGACTGGACGCTGGATTAGTTTACCACAGCAATAATAAGGGACTCTTGAGCAGAATAACATTAGAATGTTTATGGTTAATTTAAAAGAGAAAATCAGATGTTTTTAAACACTGCAGATTAAATGCAAGTTGTTTCCAGGGAATGCGTATGGAGTGCATTTAAATTTGTTTTTTATTGTCTATTTCATAAATTATATTCCTTTATAGGATAAATTGAGTGGATTAGGAATGGAATCATCTGTAATTAACTGGGTGCTAGCTACTTAGGAGGGCACGTACAGCTTGTGTTATTAAACAGCATCATGTCAGATTTAATGGATGTCATTACAGAAGTACCTCAGGGATCTATGCTTGGACCATTGTTATTTATGATCTGTGCAAATGAACTGACAAGCCAGTGCACTGAGTGCAATGTTCATTCTTATTCTGATGACACAGTCATGACCTGAGCTCCTAGTTTCTTGAAATTGTCCTGTAAGTATTTCTGAGGCCTGGGAAATGGTTAATTCTCAATGAAGCTGCTTTAGGCAATGCGAGGCAAATGTTCTGACTAAAGAAATGCCAGTGCTGGGACAGGCTATTTAGTGTTAAGCAAATCTAAAACTTTCATCTTATGGGGGAAGGGGCGGGGAGAAATAAAATGTATTAATCCCCTTTTCTCTACAAAATTGACACATTTTGTCTTTCACATAATATTCTCTTATTGTGAAAAAGGAAGAATTTCTAGTTTTTGTTACTGATTTTGTAAGATGGATACAGCTGTTAAATATGAATCTACAGGAGGATTCAAAAATTATTTCATTCAAATGTATTTCTGTTTTCATTTGCTGGTTTGTAATTTTCTGATCATTTGAGGCTTTGAGGCTTTTTGACTGTGTTTTCTCCTCCCATTTTTATCAGGAAGAAAAACAGCGTGCTACTTTTTCAGGTATCTGAATCTCTCAGTGCTGGAAATCTTTTGATAGTGCTAATTGCTTTTTATTCAATGATAGTGATAAGACTTATATGGATCGTCAGCTGATATATCACCTCTTGGGAGGAAAAGCCTGGAGGTTGGGCAGGTTGGGCCCAGATTCTGCCCTTGGGTTTGGATTAAGATTACCCTTGGGGGCAGAGACAAGTTCCAACAAGTCTTTATTTCCGCCTACAAATTGAACTACAAAGCACTAGAGACAAAATGAGGAAGCTGAGCTAATGCTGCTGCTCTGGAAAATTGTGTTAGTGGATCTGATAAAATTGAGGGTCTGACATGGCAAACGGAATTTAGTGTACAATGAAAATGACTGAGCAGAATGGGTCAGAAGGTGATTCATTCAATAGAAAGTAATCATCGGAGTATGATCATAAGTTGCCTGTCCATAGGCAAATGAAAAATGACTGGTGTTTCTTTCATTGGCTCTGCTCTGCCTGATTGCCTGTTAGTGGGTCACTGTGCTGAGCCAGGACTGGAGGATATCCTGAGACTCCCCAGCTGGGAGTGCACCGGCCTTGGGGCAGCTGCCACGCCATGGGAAGGGCAGGGGCTGGGGAGCACAGGAGACAGCAGGCTGCCCTGCTCCCAAGGGTCTTCTGTACAATTCCTCCACACACCTGTGCCCTATCCCTGAACACCCCAGTGGAGGTGCAAAAGGCCTTTTAATTGGTTCCCACCTCTAGGGATCATCTTCTTTCCTTTAGCATTTATTGGTCTCAGAAACATTATCTTTCTGTTAGTTTTCATTTTCACTGGATTTCAGCACTTCAGCTGCCAAGTGAAAAATGTAACTGCAAAACTGACTGGAAGCACCAGTACTGCGACAAAGAGAGGATTTTCTCTTTACATGTCCACACACAGAAAAATCTTCTTAATGTTTAGTCTAGTCTAGTGCTCATTCAGAGGAACCCATTCTGCATTTTAATTTTCCCAGGCCCTAAATATTGTCACAGTTTAAAAGACATATATTGTCCTGATTAATTTTTCTATGCCACTCCAGCATCAGTGTAAATTTGACTTTTTAGCATTAATGTCAATTTGACTTTTTAAGTCACCAGTGTGGTTCTAGAGGTCCAGCTGTCTAGTCCTCTGACATTAACTGTTCGATTAATGATATATTATTCTGTTGACTGTAACACATGATTGTACCCTTTTGGAAAACAAAGAAAGAAACCCCTCTAAAAAAATCACCCAAAAAAAAAAAAGGATGCATAAAAAGAATGTGTTTTATTCTTTTAGAACTACCAAAGTATTATTGAAACTCTTTAGATGGTTCTGTTGGGCTTTTGTCATGAGCTAGCCTTCCAAAACCTACAGGAAAGACAGAAACTGGAATCAATTTCTTTCCTCCGAGATGACAGCAATAGCCTTTTTCTTATGCTTAACCAGTAAATACTATAATATCTTACAAACATGGCTCATATGGTTATTTAAAGCAGAACTATGGTTGTTTTAATATGGTTATTGTAGCCATACATTTTGGTTTTATGAGTTTTTATATAGCACTATTACTTATATGCTAATCTTAAGGATATTGTTGTAATTTGTTTTATGTGTTAAGTATTATAGAGGCAATTGCTAGTATCACTATAGTGAAAGGTCTTATGAGCATCACATCTGACAAACAATTGCTTGCTGCCAGAAGCCCAATGAAACAGTTACACCCAGGGATACAAATCACCTTTGCAGACAGTTTACTTACGATTTCTTCAAGCAGGGAAAACCATCTAAAATGCATTATGTAGACAGACTTGAAGTTTCTACGTTTATGTGCTTGTGTGCTCGCAAAATTTGCAGGCTACTGAACAAAAGGTGCTTCCCTGTCATGGTTGTCATAGGCATGTTCTTCACAGTGGCTTTGCCTTGCTTTTTATCAGACATCTGTGTCATTTGATCCTTTTTTGTACAAGTCCTGTGGAAGGGACATGAAACTCTGCATGCTTTAGAGGTTCCTTGGTTTTCTCTGTGTCATGCTTGCTGCTTCATTTTATTTGTCTCATTCTAAAAGCAAAGTGATACATTTCCTTGGAGAGGGACATTCAGAGGCAGCAGTGACAACTTGCTTTTCTAGGCAGAGTCCTACAGGGGCATTAATGCCAGTAAGTCCTGCGACAGGAATACATTCCTTATCCTGGACATTAATGACATGAGTGCTTTGTCAAATGTTGTCATCAGACCCAACAGGGACATGAATGACAATGACTTCTTAATTTTCGCTTGTGTCTCTGGGAGTGATAAACTATATTTTTCCTTTCCCTTAGAATTTTGAATTCTGTGGGACAGACTAAAATTGCTGCTCGTACTGACTGGCTGGGAATTTGTTATTGTAGGGATTGCTGTTGCTGGGTGTTTATTTGCAAAGATGGTAGATCTTGAGACCAGTTCAAAAATGAACTTATTTTGTGAAATGCATCGCATTCAGGCAGCAGAGCTTTGCAGACATAGGCCTGTTTCAAAGAGACCATCTCACCAAAAGAACCAGGAGCACCTCACTGTCAGTATTATAGTAAAAAGCAAGGAGATTTTTCTCTTCCTGAATGAATATTTAAGCCCATGTGTAATAGATGCAGCTTCAATACTGGAGTATGCCCACTAAGAACAGGAAATTTCTTAGGATAAATTTTTTGAATTCTCAGAAGCAAGAGGACATTAAATCACATTGTCCTAATGTAAGGCTTTATTCACTGAACTAATGGTTAAAAAGCATGCAGGGGATGATGAACACTGCTAATTTCATGGGTGGTGTTATATTTTGAAAGCTCTCTGACCTAGAAAATATTGCCTAGAACGGGACAGAGATTTGACATAGACAGGAAATTGTCCTGGCAGGTTTTTCATAAGAGAGGCAATGAGACAGGTTTGCTTACCCATTACGCTACTATGTTATGCTGGGCACTGCTGTGCCTTATAAATATTTGCACTGTTTAATTTTGAAAAATTAAACATCAAAATTCAGGTTTTCCAGGCTGAGTCTCCTACTGGGATGAGGTTTGAGAATTTCTTAGGATTCCACTCTAAGAAACTATAATCTTCAGAAGCTTCAGGTTTGCATTCATATCCTGCCTAAGTCCTCTAGGACTCAGCGCTAAATTTTTAGGCACTGTACAGTGTGTGGTCTCTTCAGCTAATAGTTTCAGTGCTATCAAAACATCTGTGTGTGAATTACTGAAAGGAAATTAAATTGAATTATAATTATCACAGCCATTTATACCCTAAATTAGTTATCTAGCTATTCGCAGAGAGGTCAAGAAGCCAATGTACTGAACAGTAACAGGCAGTAAGTGCCTTACCAGGGTAAATTTTAATTGCTGACAATATTATGGTGCCTGCAGACAAAAGAACAGGGATACTACAGAGCTGGCATCCTTTTTGTATAGGAAAGGAGCCATAAGAATGGTAATAGTAGGTGAGCAGTAACAGAAGAGTGGCAGACTGTAAAAGGTCCACTTTGATACATTTGGGGCTTGAGATATAATGCAGATGTCACTTTTTAAAATTGAAGGAAAAATAAATGGGGCAAGATTTTTTATAAGCTTTCACAAAATAGTGTAGGAAGGGATGTCTGGAGATCATCTAGTCTGATTCCCCTTGCCAAGGCAGGGTCACCTAAACCAGGTTATCCAGAAACTCATTCAGATAGGTGTTGGATATCTCCAGATAGGGAAACTCCACAACCTCCCTGGGCAACCTGTTCCAGTGCTCTGACACCCTCAGTGTAAAAAAGTTCTTCCTCATGTTGAGGTAGAATGTTTTGAGTTTTAGTTTACGGCCATGGCTCCTTGTCCTGTCACTGCACACAACTGAAAAGAGTCTGGCACTGTAGTGTTGGCTCCCCGCCTTTGAGATATTTGTATGTATTGATGGGATCTGTATGATTGATCCTCAGTCCTTGTCTTCTCTAGACTAAGCAGGCCTAGCTCCCACAGTCTCTCCATGTAAGAGAGATTTTTCAGACCCCTCATCATCTTTGTGGCTCTACTCCTTGTCTTTTCTTGATCTGTGGAGACCAGAATCGAGTACTGTACTCCAGATGTGCCTCACCATGGCCAAGCAGAGGGAAAAGACCACCTCACTCCACCTGATCTCCACACTCTTCCCAATGAACCCCGGGATCCCACTGGCTCCCTCGGCTGCAAAGACACTGCTGGCTCACCTTATCCATGCCAACCATGGAGACTCCCAGGACCCTCTCAGCAGAGCTGCTCTCTAGTAGGTCAGCCCTCAGCCCATACTGCTGCTTGGGGTTATTCCTCCCCAGGTACAGGACCCAGATTTGCCTTTGTTGAGCCTCATTAGGTTTCTCTCACCCAACCCTCCAGCCTGTCCAGGTCCCACTGAATGGCAACACAGCCTTCAGGGGTATCAGCCACTCCCCCTGTTTCACAGGCTTCAAACACACTGAGGGTGCATTCTATCACTTAGTTCAGCTTGCTGATAGAGCAGTTGAATAGGGCTAGACCCAGTAAAGACCCCTGGGGAATGCTACTGACTACAAGCCCCAAATTTGTTGATCATCTCTGAAATATTGTTTCACTGTCTCTACACAGCCACATGTTAAAGCAAGACATGGTTTCTATATGACTGTAGGCGCCGAGGGAAAAGTTCCCCTAGTGTGATCCCCACATGTATTAAGCACCCAGTTCAAATGTATTATACAAGCTAAAGAAAGACTGCATGCTGAAGTACCTAGATTATTACTTAGGGATCGTTTGTAACATTTTCACATCTCTCTGATGAAAATACTTGACAAAAGACAGCTCTTTGGAAGAACTACGATACTGCTGAGTAGAATGTCTGTGCTTTGTAGCTTGGGAAAGCATGAATCTAAAATACTGATACTATGTAAAACAGCCCTGTCACCCATATGACATGGATGCCACTACATGTTCTCCACCAATGATTGATGTGACAAACTCCATATGTTAAAAGGAGGCTGAGGAAAATCTTTTTTTTTTTTTTTTTTTTTCCCCAGATGGAAAAAATATGTAACTGTGGTACACAAACACTCTTTGCAGAGCTTCTCTGTTTCCTCAGCAGTAATAACGTATCTAAAAATAAGACTCGGATCTGGAACAAGAAAAATATCATAGCCTACCACCGCCCTACTTTTCAGCACAAAAGAAATGTAGACATTTAAGGGTGTCAAGGGAAAGTGGATTTTTATTTATAGTAATGATGCTTCTTATTATTCAGTACAATTATCTGGAGAGAGTAAGGAAGAGTGCTCAAGGTATTGCTTTCCAAGTAATTAACAAAAATATTTCAAACATACACAAAGACTGGCAGATCATTCATCAGTGATTATTTGTGGAAACTGTTCTCAGTAGTTTAGCCATATGGGTTTTTGATTGCACCTTAAGGGAGCCTCATATTTAAAGAAAAGTAAAATAATTATAATTGCTAGACAGGAATATTTAATTATTACTAGATGAAGCAATACAAGACAGATAAAATATTTTACTGTTAAGAGATCAACAATGATATTTATGGTTACAATGTCTTATACACTATTTTGGTTTATGGAATTTTTTTGTCTCAAATTTTCAAAAGAGAACATGATGCAGATTTCTAAAACTTATGTATGGGTTTCTATATGGATTTTCTAAAGCTTCTATTTGAGAAAAAAAATATCATTCAAGTGTTGATGAATGGCAGGTTACCAAGTGATATGTTACCTTATGCATCATCTTATAACTGGGTAGAAATATATTATCATTAAGCCCTTAAAGCTAAAACCTGCTCAAGTCTGTTCAAAGTAAAAAATTTTGCAACAGAAATATTGATAATTAACTGAAATTCACATCTTTATGCTATTTATTTTATCTGTGTACGATGATCTTATAAAAGCCCCTTTTCTTTGCATTTTATTTACTGGCTAAAGACGTCTCACAATTCACTGAATAGCATTTTTGAGCAGCCAAAAGAAGCATTAAAGAAGCATTAAAGCATTTTAGAGGTGGCAAATTTGAGGGTTTTTTAATTTCCAAGGAAGAAAATGTGCTGGAAACATTTCTCAGCTACAGAAATTCTTCACTGTATTTGAGAATGTAGAATATTTCTAATGATTTTCAAGAATTCTTTTTATAGGCTTAAAACCAAAGGTTTGCAAGAAGAGAAGCATTACTGATTTAAAACCTTGGTAACAAAATGATAGACAGTTATCCTTACTTTAAATCTCACTGTTTTACATACTTGTGTTTTCTTCTAAAGCATAAATCTTTAAAAGAATTTCTTCTCTGTAAATAAAAATCATGATCACAGCAGCTGCTACCCTGTAGGAAGAGATCATATCTTGGTCTCTTAGAAGTTACTAGTTGGTAGTTTGCCAGCAGCCAGTCTTTTCCTGTTTCACAATTCATAATATGTTTATAGTTTGGAGTGAACAACTACTGTCAAGTAGTCTGCAGAGTGCACTCATACACACATTCTCTCAAAATAAATAATAAAGTTTCAAGTATTGAGTAAGTCAGAAAGCTGTATCATAGCTTCTGTAAGTACAGTTGGCAGTACATAAGTTTGGTGTTTATATCTGTGATTATTTGGTACTTTTGGGGTCAGTAATTTCTTAGCAAACACTAGAATTTAGAGAAGTGTGGGAATGTCCTTAACTCTGGGAAAATTCTAACATTCATTTCATTAACTAAGTAAACACTTGCTAAAAATTCTCTTCAAAGGAGATAGCAAGCATAAGATACAGGTAATTTTCTAATAAACTGAGATTAGAATTGGAACATCTTTTGCATCAGTTTTGAGGTTAAGGTTACTTCTGTACAAGGAATGAAATGGCAGAATTGCCAAGCTGAAAGGAAGAACTTGTCTATTAGCACACAGGCAAGATTTCTCACAGAGAAGTATCCCTGAAAAAAAACCAAATTTTCAGAACTGAGAAAGTACCATCTACACCAAGGAGTCAAGAGATTAGGAGGGAACATGATTGTTAGATCCTAACCCTAAATTGTCCATGACTTGTGCTGTTTCCTTTTATAAATAGTTTTACACTTTTGCTCCTTTTTCAGTATGTTAATTTACATTGGTTTCAGTCTCTCGCTCCTTTCCTAACTTATTTTACAGCTTGTGCATTTCTCACAGCTGGATAACAAGCAGGAATCCCATTGCAGACACAGCCCATGCTGATGAACAGTAATTCTATGCATGAATCATGCAGTGAAGCATATGAGAAGAAAATTTCAATAACATTCTAGTTTTTCAGGTAACCAGCACACACAACTGAACTGAATTTCCAGGTGAATTCAGATCCTATTTTAGGACTCTCAAAGGTGACAGATGATTTTCAAAGTATAGCATTGATGGTTACATATTTAAAATATCTCATGTGCCAATAAGCTCACAAAATTCTAAGATCAGAATTTACATCTATTTTGCTCTACCAAAAAAAAAAAAAAAAAAAAAAACCAAACCAAAACCACACAAAAAACCTCCACCCACACACCAAAAACCCTAATAAAAAACCCCTCAAATTTAAATCATAAATTCTGCAGTAAACTCTTTTGTTTAATACAGAGCACAGTACTCAAATTTCCTAGGCTTTGATACATTAAGTATGAACTGTTGCAGAGCTATATATTTGGGCCCTGAATTTTCACTTGTTCCTTTACATGTAACTAATGTATTTTACAAACCTGTTCATGTATCTTAAAGACTACAGCATCATATGGCAGTTTATGAATAAATCTGTGATCTAGAAATTTCTACTGGTTAGCACAAAAAAAGATAACTGTGCCCTGTTATGCCTATGCAGGATGTCAAACTTACCTGATGGGGAAACACAAGCACTTAGGGATAAAACTAAGTACAGAGTAGCCTTTTATCTTCAGCCTCCAGGAAAATGATAATTGAAGCTGAAGGAAGGCAAATGCTGCCCTGACTGAGTGGAATGAATATCACAGGCTTTCTGTAGGGCTTTGATAGAGTTCTTACCCTGGGATTTTGAGCAGAGTTTTTAGCCATACTGTGTTGTTTGCCTGTGTTTTGTTCCCTTCCAGTAAAGCTGGAAGAGCTGGGATTCAAGGAAAATACATGGAGATCAATTCCCTGTTGGTAGATTTTTGTGACCTAAGAAATATGGACCAGAGTCTGTTTGAATGCCTGAGAGCATTTTCCCATTGGAATTGCTCCAGAGTGATATCCCCACGACTCATGCTTGTCCCAGCACATGGAACAGTGAGAGGCAGAAGGTTGACTCTCTCCATTCTGAAAGGCCATATTTTGTGAAAATAATACTTTTAAGGTAGTTAAACGTAATTCTTTACATAGTTAACAGAGTTCTTTAAAATACAGTTCTTAGCTGAGTCGATTTGTCAACATACATCAAAATACATGGAAAGGAATCTGATTCTAGAATGTGACAGCTGAGGAAATCCTAGCAGCATTGGTGAGGCTAAGTTTGGAGTTGCTCAACACTAACCTGTCACAGCAATGTTTTTAGCCTATACAGCAGAAAATGTTTTGCTCATCGTGTCCAAGTTTCTTAGCATGAGTGAATTTCCTTTTAGAAGGACTTGTATGCAAAATGATGTAAGAAGACACTGTTTTCCAAATGGGCACAGAAATCCCCATGAAAAAAATTATAATTATTTGTGCCTGCTGAGATCTTTCTTAATCCTTGTAAAGATGTGTTTGATAAATAAAATGCCAAGGAAAATTGTTGCATACTCTGGTTGCCAGATATAGCATCAGTATGTGCTTTGAGTTTAACCATGCCTAAACACATATTTTAGGTCTCCAATAGTTCAAACGAGAACATCCTCTGCTTAAATTAACCTGTCACTTAATCCACTGTAGTCCTCTTAAATACAATTCACAAGTTATTGGAAGCACAATGTTGCATCAAGATCATATAATGCCTAGAGTGATGGTGGAGTCTCATGGTAATGTCCCTAAAGGTCTAAGAGAGCAGTGAAGTGCAAATCAATTTCAATAATCTAGAAAGAACTAAAGACTTTCCTCAAAGCTGAGGAAATTTCACAAATTTCACATTTCCTCACAAATGACCTGGAAAAATACACTAAATATGTATAAGAGAATTGGCAGTGTTGTGCATCTTGCCTTCACATATGAAGTGATAATAAAACTTGATCTGGAAGAATTCAGACTAATTTTCAGACTGCAGAGGTTCAAATCAGCATCATGTAGTAAAAAGCACATTTATATCAACTTTCAATGCTTTAAATGGCTATGATGCTAGAAAATTGGCTGAAAACACCATCTCTGATTTCTGCAAGGCTTTTTGTTTTTGATTCCCTGGCCTGTTTTCATGGGAGTCCGGGAGAGGCTACTAATATGCAGGAAGAGGGTGGTTTCATTTTCTGTGATCCTGCAAACAGAAAATACTCTAGACAGATATTTGCTTTGTGCAGGACATGGTCAGGCTGGGTGGGAGCATCACAAGAAAGCTCCTGTTCTGTCAGATCAGTCAGGGCAAGGTGCTGCTGCTGCTGTGGGGCAGAGGTACTGGTGTCTTTCTTTCCTAGGAATTCCTCCATTGCTGCTCAGCAGCAGGAATGGAAGCTCTGCCTTGCAGACTCCTCTTCTGGCTTTTAACATTTACTTAATTGTGCCATGCTAATGGTCTTGGCTAAAGGGAAAATTATTAAACCACAATTGATTTTAATTTGTTGAGTTGATATGCACTTTTTATTTTTCAATGTGGCAAATTGCTAAGAGAGCAAACCAAATAAAATAATTTACCCTCAGTCTGCTGTTGCGTGAACATAGAATTAAAAGCAAAATAATTTGAGAACTGAACAGTATTTTAGTTGGAAAAAATAGTCATTCTGACTCCCCTATGCTCTGTGTTCAAAGCCACATTCAGATTTGGTCTTCCCAAGTACCCAATACTATGAGACAACAGGTCAGACAAAAAACTTTGCTGGTTTATGATGCTTCAGGAAGTCTGCTGTAGCACAGTGTATGTGCAAATATAGATTTATCTTCCAAAACAAGAAAATGCTTTACAGATTCTGAGCTCCTACCTTAGGAGACTTCCACTCTGTAGACTTCCACCTGTGCATAGTCAGTATGACCATATCTCATCTATCCAGTCTGAAAAAGCTACTGGAATACCACCTGGTAACACATGAAACTGGTTTTGTTCATTACTATCAGATTTTCTGCTTTCAGCAACTATTCTTCACACTGTATTGGTCAATTATGATTGGCCAAGAAATTTCCAAATTTTCTCTCTCTTCCTTGGCTGGTTGAGTGAGAATCATTTGTCTTATGCAAATATAAATGGACTGACAGTACACTTCAAAAGCCTCTTTCCAATCCTAATACCTTTGGCTACATACTTGGAATTTACTTTAGTAAACATTCAAGCTAGCAAAACCCAAATTAAAAAGTTTTTTTTTCAGAAAGCAAATGCACAAATTAGTGTGGCTCAAGTAAATTAATTTATAACTGCAAACATTCATGGAAAAATTTGCCCCAGTAGCAGTCCCCAGGGATTGTCAGTATCAGATGGGGACAAGGACAGGAGGATATAATGGTGTCAAAGTAAAATATGCAGACAGATAACTGCTGGGTGATTCAGAGATATAATTCACCTGAAGTAAGAAATGGGATTTGAAATGCAGCCCCACTCTCTTGAATAGAAGGCACTCAAGCTTGTTTTTGTAGCAGGTTGCAATTTTCTTAAATAGTCTGTTCTATGTGTTCTTTTCCAGCCAAAATATATTATATGTTTTTCTACTTTTTGAAGTGGGTACTGTAGAATAGTGTGATTACAGCTTTTAGCAGACTCTTTTTGGCTGCCTGGGTGTCCTTTGATAATTGAAAACTTGTTTATTGGCATCATTTGCTGGACTTTATTTAATCACTGTCTCTCCTCTCGGAGCTGCTTTATCCCTTCTGAGGGCTGACTCTTTGCATAAGCTTTGTCTGTTTCCTGGCACTGGGCAAGCTCTGTTTCAAGCAAGTGGATTTGTAATTGAGGCACAGAGAGTGGCCAGCAGCTGTCTTGTCCCAGGGTGCAGGGGGACCTGCCCGCGCAGGGCTGGGAGTGCCCGCAGGTGGATGCGTGTGCCCAGCAAGGCTGGATGGCTGCCAGCTGCTGCCACCCTCCCTGGGAAGGCCATCCTCATCCCACTGAAGGCAGCAGCAGGTGGTCTGCCCCATTTTTAATTGGGAAGAGTTTGTTTCACGTTCCTCTGCTTATCAGAAAACAAAGCAGACCCTTGTTAACACTGATCACTTAGATTCCTGTTTAATCAAATTACATACACTGTATACTAGGTTTTGCTCTGATTTAAACATTGTCTTCTCATCCTTGTCAGCACAATACTTTAGCTTCATTTCTCATTAATCCTGACAGGAAAGCAAAGGTTTTTATCTTGGATTACTGTTTCTTGATGAGGCCTGACAAAGGGTGTTTCTTGCTGGCAGAGTAAGAGAGAGGCTGCCATAAGCAACGGAAGAGCTTCCTGGCCGATGTGCAAGAGTTCCAAGGGGCTGTGTTTCCCCCAGTATAATCACATTAAATTTCTTTTTGACCCCTTGAAAAAAGCTGCAGGCAAGATTCTTCTAATAAGATAGTTTTAGGAAAGAGGAAGAGTCATCAAGTGTAGAGGCCCAAGTGGCTGTTGCAGCTGAATTTTCCACCTGCGAGCCAGGAGAGAGGGTTTGTGGATCAATATTGATTTTTTCTTTTTACTACATCTGTGGAAAAGATAGCTGACAAGTGATTTTGAATTCTTTTGTTTGGTTTATAGGTTTGTTTGGTTAATTACTTTGTGGAGCATTAACTTTTTTTTTTATTATGGATTTGGGGTTTTTTTTGTGTGTTTTATTTGAATATTTTTTGTTAATTGCATCAGATTAGTGCTTTATACTCTACGTTGACATCCACAGATAAAGATTTAACTTCATATATATGTGGTGAGCATGTGTATTCTGTGTTTCTACCAGTGAAGGTGGAAGCTCAGAAAATGGGAACCCCATTCATTGTGTTGGAGCAAGTTGGGCAGGGAGTGAGGAGCAGCCAGGCATGCGCACAGTTTATATTCTTGTAAACAGAGTAGTGCAGGCTGTGCATTCTACTGCCCTTGTCTTATTTGAAACTTGCCAAAAATTAAAAAAAAAAGCTAGAAGAATTTAGAAATGTTAGAAATTAGTTAGAAATGCTCAGGAGTGAATTTTGGATGTACTTGTTTATTTGCACTGGAAAATGAAATCCATGGAGACATGCCCATACATATACATACACGCCTATTTATAGGTGTGTGCCACAAGAGAGACTTCACTTCTCTGCTCAGTGACAGATTCTTTGGTGCCCTGGCACAGACACAGGCAAGCAAGCCAGACAGGAGGAGAACTGCTTCCTGAGTTTATAACAAGCCCACCTACTCAATCAGCTTGTGTTGGTGACAGACAGAATACATGGATGGTTCGCTATTTATTTTAGTAAACTGCCTTATTCCTAGTGCAGCAGGTATGCAAGGTATACAATGCTTCTCCCCCAGAATTCAGACTTTTTGGAGACTGTTATCTGGGAAGGGACCTGTTTGTATTGCCCAAAATAATACCCTGTGCTGTTATTCTGTAATTGCTTTGAAAAGTAATTTTATCCTTAGCCAGTCAATTTTAGTATAGTCTATCCCATTTTTGTACAATGACACAATTTTTTTTTCTCTCCATGACTAAGATTATAATGATTCAAAAATTCCTGATACTTTTTAGCACTGATACTTTTTAGTCCTTTAGGTTTGCCTCTCTCCAAGACTTAGAATCACAATTCTTTAAAAATGTTCAAAATGATAAAAATTTGATTATAGACTGGCATGATACTACTTAATCCTTAGTCACTCAGAATTTTTCATGCTGAGAATTAAGATTTTTTTTTAAATAAAATTCAGGCTTTTAGTAAAATTAGTTTTTTTTAAAGCAATGAAACCAGAACTTGTATTGACAAAACATGAATGCGTTTGTGAAAACAAGGTCTGCTGACAATCTCTGGAATCAGGAGAAGAAACTATATGTGCTGAGTATATTGCTGACTATGGTTGTTTTGTGGTCTTTTTTTCCTCCTCCGTTCTAATATTAAATGATTCTATTAAATCGTCATGAGTTTCTAGTAGTGATACTTTTAATTTCTGCTGTTACGCAGCATTTGCTTTTATTAGCAAGTAGCCAGTTTTCCCTTTCAAACTTTCTTAGTTTGAAACACATGTTATCTGTCCTTAGAAAATTATTTTTGCAAAGGTTATGAGTGCTGTAGAAAGAAGAAAATTAGGGGCAGGCTGTATTACTGAATGACCTCAAATGTAAAGCTATAAAGTTGATAAAATGCTACCTGGTAGCTGTAAAACAGGTGGAGCAATTAGAAGTATCTTGAGTATCAGGAGGATCAATCAGAAGCAGATTAAGCAGACAGATTTCTGGTTTATTTGGGGTTTCCTTTATTTTGTCTTTTCCTTTAAGAAATAGCTGGCGTTTATTTCTCATCTTTTGCATTGTGCCATTAGCTCTAATATTTGTCCTGTACATGGTAAAGAGCCATGTCACCCCTGACCAATCCAAAGGCTTGTGTGGGTCAGGATATTGATGTATACATTCATAATGCATGTGTGAATACATTGTACTACTGAGAGCTTATGAAGGCTCTTCATGATTTCTTTCCTTAATTCTCTTGAAAAATATGGTGGCTACTGTTGAGAGTGGCCTGCTATATTTTAGGTAAGATCTTTGATTCCTTGGAAATAGATATAATAAATATCTCTTATGAGATATCCAGCAGTGTCTCTCTCTCTCTTATGTTTCTAGACTGTGTCTGAAAAGCTGCTGAGGCAGATGGCACTGTAGATCTGTAACATTTAAACATATTTTTGGCAGCCCTGTGCATGCATAATATCCTGGGTGAAATATTTTTGCTTGCCAGGCTAAAAAAGTGTGTAAACTTCAAAATTACATCCAATGACACCTGAATATCTTTCTATATTTTCTTAGCCAAGCACCTACAGAGTATTTGGCTTTACCAATAAAAAGCAGATTAAACAAAAGAATTAGTCTTCACTACAGCTGTTATCTGACTTTTACTAAAGAAAAGTAGTTACAAAAGTAGTGACTTTTTAATATTCTGGATTTCCCAGTCAGGGATTGCTGACCACAATTTATCTATGGAGCCTTATTAGACATTTAAGACTTATGACAGTATCCTATAGAATCTTTATGTCTTAATTCATGGCCAAAACTCTTTACTCATGTATCCTGTATGTTTCCCCCTTAATTGTAGCAAGCCAGGCTTGTCAGTACTACAAGTGATAAACAATTTAAGACCCATGTAAATAGCCTCTCTATTTTGCTGAGGCACACAGTTAATGTTATTTACCAAACACATGACATTTGGTGATATTTACCAAATAGATGACATTCACCAAGAAGAATAAGGTTATTAAGCCAGTAGGAAATTCACTAGGAATTTGGAATGTAGGAAATTTTGGAAAATGTGGGAAATGCCAATTGGAATTTTAAATGCTAGCAAGTTACAGAAGAGGCCAAAACTGAGTATTCGAATGTTCGTTTAACTAATTGGTAGTAAGGCAACTGTAGGGGCAGCTTGCAGAATGATGGTTGAATTCTGATGTTTCTTTTTCTTAAGCAATGTGGAGATCTGAAGTCGAGGAGTTGATTTTATCAATTGAAATTCAAATCATAATCTCAACACAAGTTTGTTTGAAGCACCTGTAAGTGTGCTAGTACCTTTTAGGTTACTTGTGTATAAGCACACTCATATGTAGACTTTAGTCTAAATTTGTCTAGAGTGATATTATTCAATTTACAATGAGTACTGAGGCATGCACTGTAAAAGGCTAAATCGCCTGGGAGGCATGCATTGCACTCTCTGACTTTCAGGTATTGCTGTCTTTTAAAACACATATAATAGCAGAACAACTCTTCTTCATAGCAGGTTTGTAGTCAAGTCATCATCCTCACAGGATTTCCAGTACTTAAATCCTATTTATTCTTTCTAGTGAAGCACATTTGATTTGGTATTTCTGCCTTTTGGGAACATGCCTACCAAAGCAGTTAGGCATCAGTGTCCCTCTCCTGGTGCGACTGTACCATTGCACAGAAAGTTGGCAAGCAGAGAAACATAAATATGTAGTTCAGTGATCAGGACACTTGCCAGAAGGAGAGGAGTCTTGGGTTCTGCTCTCTCTCTGCTTAGTTAGATTTCTGCTTTCGTATTTGATATTAAGCAGCATAGTTTCAAGCCTGTCAAGCTGTTGAATCTAGTCTAGATTCAAATATTCTGTTGATTCCTGAATTTTCAGCTCTAATCATTTTGGGAAAATTGCAGTGGAGACAAGGAGGTTTAAGACAGAAGACGAAGGACCATGGTAACTGTATAAATGCCTTATCCACAGATGTGTGATTAAAAAGTTTCCATCCAATGTCTTAATTTTAGAGCTACTTTTAGTGTTCCTTTAGAAGGTGGTTCATCCTGATATAATCCCTGAAACTCTTCCTTAAACTCTACTTCCGTTAATTAATTTTAATTATTTGGAAATTAAATACATGTTTAAAAAAACCATGGAAATCTAAGCAAGAGCTGGGGAAAAAACAAGAAAAAGAAAATAGAAAAAGTAGCATGAAAAGATACAATCATCTCCTGAACCCAAACACCAAAAAATAAAACTGCAGACAGCAAAAGAAACAACAGCAAAGACTTGAAAGAATTCCAAGGGTCTTGCTTGAAGTGCATAGCCAGGTTAATTCATAGAGAGGATGCAGATGAAAAGAGCTAATGGAAATATTATAGATAAAAAACTACTAGAGAATAAGTTGATCAGCCATTTAAATATACATTTTCTTCTGTTTGAATCTTGATTTATTTGTTGCTATAGAGACCTCAGCATCAACTTGTATTTTATTATGTGGTTATTTCCAAGTTCATAATTAAAAATCAGAAAAACGCCCAAAGATTGCATTCCAAAATAAAGAACTGGGCATTCCCGTGAAGAACCTGGCATTTACTGCGCTAAGAAAGAAGTGATTTGCTCCAGCTTCTCCAACCATGACTTTGTAGGTTTATTGAATTTTGAATTAATGACATTTTCTTCTTGGCTGTAGGGATCTGGTAGCTGTAGGGATTTTGACCAAAGACAGTATCCCTAAGTGGCATAGTGAGCATTATGCCAATGTGGCAAGCTTAAGTTTTTGGAGTTGTTTTTAGAGCAACTACAATTGTATCACAAGAAAACATGTCCTGCAGATGTGTCTTAAGTCTTCCTTGCATTCTGCATCTCTCAATATAAGCCTCTTTTAGAGGTGTTGAGTCTTTTGACACACCCCTGAGTAGGGTCTTCTCTTCTCCTGAACAGAGGAGTTGGTTTCCATGGTGTGTGACTGTAGAAGCCCAGAAGATAAGGGCTGCCTTTGGTTTTTCCATACAGTGATGTGATCTTCCATATAGTACCTCCTATCTTGCAAATCTAGAATTCACACTTGTATTTTGGAGGGGCTTTCAAACTTTTTCAAGGTCATTGGACATTTAGACTTTTGCCTTAAATAGCAGTGCTAAAAAGCAGTGTCTTTCAGCTACAACAGTTTTCAAAAATCTGTAGGAATTAAAGGCCAAATGTAGTTAATTTTCCCCAAAGCAAATCATGAGTTTCATAGAAATTATTTGATCTGTTAGCTCAGACCTTGGCAGAAACTGAGGCTGGAGTGACTAGTTTTCAGGAGAGGAGGGTTTTGGTTTTTTTGGGTTTTTTTTGCCTTTTGAGCATAAACCAATTTCTGCTCCCATTGAAGGCACCTGGTAACTTGTATGGTCTCTCAGACCCCCCTCGCTCCTTTGCAGCCCTGAATCTGTACTATGCTGAATGAAAATGACTCTTACACTGGTCCTGTAGATTAGAACCAAGGCACAAAAGGAAAGGCAATTGTGAGGAGAAAGGAAATGTTGCCTGTCAGATGGAGATGGAGAGATTGGACGAATGGTGATGACCCAGAGTCTTAGAAAATCTTTCTCCCTTATGTCTCTGTGACCTCAGCAGCATTGCTCTTTTTTATTGAATCCTTAAAGAATATATTGTATATATTTTATAGGTATATTATATGGCTATCATAGATCCCTTAATATTACTGCAGATTTCTGATTGATTATGGCTTAAAAATTTCTATTATTATTTGGGACATAGTATTCCAGAAGTATATAATTCAGTCTCCCGAGCACAGATGTTGCAATGATGGTTTCTGATCCCCAGATGTGTTTATTATAATCCACTCTCTGTAAAGAAACTGCAAAAAATGATGAAAGTTCAAAGTGGTAGAAATTGCAAGGAACTGAAAACATCATTTCTCTGCTCTGCATTCCACTCAGTCTTCTAGTGAATATATGTTGTAGATTGTTTCATTCCCTGATATTCAGAGCCCTATATATTTTAAATATACTCCTTGCTATAAACTCTGACAGCTACATTCCACTGGAATCACAAAACTGTGACCAGAAGAGGAAATCTCACTAACAGAGAGGAGAACTATGCTTATGAAACTTACCACAGGAATAAATAAAAATTACTCTTACTATCACAGCATTCAAAACTCAGCTCATTGAATTGGCTTTCCCTCATTACATTTCTCATGCATAGACACACACACACACACACTTTTTTATCTCGTTCTTTCTGTTACCTGGAGAAGGGAAATGCATTTATTTTTAAAATTCTTTTATGAGTCTGGTTATTGTGGTGATAATCAACTTGTAAAAAAATTGAAATGTAACAGCTAAATAATACTATCTTATCATTTAAATTAGAGATATCTACCTGTTTTTTGAGATCCCAGTAGGAATGGATGAAAACATGAAACTCTCATTAAGTCCTTTAATTTAGTGCTATATTCACAGGTGTTGAGAGGGTCTATAAGACCATGAAATCTTGAGATGGCATGGGAAACTACACAATGGCTTAATCTTGTTTGACTGAAATTGGATCAACATTTTTGATATATAGAAAGAGTCACGTACAGGTATTTTCAAAGCCAATATCAGACTAACCCTTTGATCATTGGTGGGGAAAAAAACCTAGATTTTTTTTCTTATTTTCAAAAAAGATATGTCTTGCATGAATATTGGTTCTCTGACATTGGTGAGCAAAATAACTTATCTTGGGTGTTTTGGTTTGTTTTTTTTTTTTTTTGAGTTTAACTCAAAATCAGAAACTGTCATTGGAAACAAAGATTGATGTAGCCTGTGACTGTGGTATTGAGCTAATTTTTTATTACAATTCTCGATGTGTCACTCAGCTAAGATTTCCTTTTTGAAGTGGGGCTATAAATTCCTGTCAGAAATTGCTTCTGTTTATATGATTCTGTTTTATGCTTGAGTGTATGTAAAGGTTTTATTGGTGAGTGGCCATAACTGGATACCTACTGCTACTTCACAAGCATCACTTTTCTTGTTTTTCACAGTGCTTGAAAAGACATTATTTTTGGAAGGATTTAGTGACAGAATATAATGAATATACCCCTGAATAGGTTTAGAATGCTACTAGTTCCTGGCATTCCTGATACTGCAGTGACTATATCTAAAATTCTGTCAATAGAGCATGGTAGATTCCTAATTTAATTTGTTTATTTAGATTTTTAATCCATTCATGTAGAAAAAGTACTTAATCTGTGTGGAATGTGCCTGGTTTAAAATTTATTGGACATGTTATAAAGGATTATACATTCTTATTTGACTGCATCTCTAATGATTTGCATATGGTATATCAGATTTGAGAGAAGTAGTAGTATGATGGTCTTAATGCAGCCATATATTTATTCTAGTGTTTTAATCTGTAATTGTTGCATAATTCCCACTTCAAAAGCATTTCTTAGACTTACAGACCTTTACAGATTTTTCTTGCTTTCCTGTCTAGTTGCATGAGAAAATAGAAGAGTCACTTGACTCTTCCTCACAAAGGTCTCAGGAACAGGAATGGGAATTACATTAAGGATGAATTTTTCCAGTTGGATGTGTTTGGCACCTCAGTATGTGTCAGAATTTCAGAATGTATCGTGACCTTTATGGTTTCATCTTTATTTGACTACACTGTGTTTCAAAGAAAGGTCTTACTAGTTTTATATCTGAAATAGGTTATCTAGAGATAAATCACTTAGAGGTGTACTTGCAGCCCTGTCAAAAATCAGTAGTGTTTCTCTTTTTCTTCTGCCTATGATGCTTATCTGAAACATCCTCCAGTTGATCATGTTCATTAGCATCTAGTGATTTTTTTCTCTTTGGCATGCTGTTATTCCAGTGGAAAACATGAAGGACTATGAAACTTACTCTGAAATAGTTCAGGATAAAGTCAAAGAAAAGAACACATCTTATTTTAGATCATTCATTTACATATGACTGCAAAGACGTGTTCCACTGATGTGTATTCACAACAATTTCCCTATGCCAAAATGTGAATTATTGAAGAGTGGTATTTGAATGAAGATACTCATTCCATTTTGCTTCTTTTTATTAACAAATGCCTGGTTTTACATGACATGCTATTTCACACTGGTAGCACAAGTTCAGGAAGTTTGAAGATCAAGTCAGATCAGCATCCAAAAAATTGAAATCCTGGTCCATCTCTCAAGTTATTGCATTTCATTTGTAATCCTGTAGTGGTTTAAGTTAAAACTGGGCAGAAACACCAAGTAAGTGTAGTGGTTTTGGTTCCCCAATCTGAGTTTCCCAGCCAATGCACCAATTATTGTAGTGGGTTTAGTGCTGGCCAAATGCCAGGGCACCTACTAAAATTATTTACTCATTTTCTGCTGTGAGATATGAGAAGGAGGAGGGCAAAACAGGTTCAAACGTTTAAAGGGTAGAAGGGAAAACTTTTCAACAGAATTAAAAGAAAAATAATAAGAAAAACACAATAAACCTTCAGAACACTTCTCCTCCCCACACATCCTCTTTTCTTTCCCACTGACAATGTGAAGAGATAAAACCTGGGGCTTTCAGTCAGTTTACCACCCCTAGAATAGTCTTTTTTCAGTTCACTTAGGGAGAGGAGTGTCTCTTGCCATGCCATGGAGACTTCTCCACAAGAAACAGTTCTGTTGTGGCTTCAGTGTCACAGTGAATCAGCCACCCAGGAAAGGAAAATCTGTTTGCAGTGTGATGGTCCCTCCCATGCCTTGCAGCTTTCCCACAGCTGCATTCATGGGCCATGTCAACTTGTTGGGGTGTTAAATTTTAAGGATGAGCTGTTCTAGCATAAAAACCAAAGTTTTCTTCATCCATCTCTGGGAAATAGAGGTTTTCTTTTTCTATTCCTGTGGCAAGGTTTCTCATCCCTCTCATTTCTCTCTGTTCAAACTTCTCATTGGATCACAGCTACTGCAACATCTGCTTATTTCAACACTGGTGGTTCTGCTCACAAGCTGTAGTTAGAACACGACATCCCCCCAATGCATTCCATGAATTACAGGGAAAAAGCAAAGTCTGAGATATCAAATATATCTTCTCAATAGCCTTACAAAAGAATTAGAGCCCAAGACGAAGGCATCTCCTCAATCCTCTCCCATCTAGAATTTGACTCCTTTACTGACCTTAGTGTCCCATGTTGTTTTCTCTACATGTCTTCAAACTTTCTTTTTCCTGATTCAGGAGAGAATTGGTGTTCATAGGGTCATTTGTTCTCAAGCTTTATCAATTGAAACAGTTTTTATAGAGTTCTGCAGCCTTGAAAGGTTGATCTCATCCAGGCTCTGCAGTCGAGGAATCGCTGTGTCTTTTTCTGCCAATCACATGATCCCTGCCAGCCCTGCCCAAGCTGCGCTGGCTGCCGGTGCCAGCTCCTGCTTTTCAGTCATGGGAGGCACTGGGAAAGAGAAATAAAACTGCTGCCGCTGCTTTTGTCCTTCTGTCCACAGGATAGTTGGCTAAAAGTGGCTGAGCAAACCCATTGCGAGTCATGCCAAGATAGCTGTGGCCGTGCAGCGCTGCCCCAGTTGCTCCAATCTTGGCCATGCAGTCCTGGCCACGTGGCTACTCCTGGACTGGGCCAGTGGCGGCCACTCCCAGCCCTGGATGCTCCTGGCTTTGCGGCCACCCTCAGTGCCAGCCACTGGGCCACTCCTGGCGCTGGTCCTAGAGTAGACAAAGTTAATTTGTGAGCCATGCCGAGACCGCCACAGCTGCGTGGCGCTGCCACGGCCACATGGTTGCTCCCAGCATCGATACAGCCCCTGGCCGGCATGGCCCTGCAGGATTGTCGGAAAAAAGACTGGTTTAACTACCTGCAGTTAGTTTCTGTCCCAGGGAAAGATACTTGCCTATATGGAGGTAGTCAATAAAATTATTACTCTAGGGAAATGAAAGGGATCCACACTTCTGGCACTGGAAAATCCACATTCAGTACTTGAATGACCCTGTATATTCATCCCCAGAATAAATATAGCTACCTGCTGTCTTATTGAATATTTGTGCAGATGGAATGAAAACATTAGAAGCGTGTTGGAAGTCCTTAGTAATGTGTGGGCTGTAGAAAGAATGTCTCATATCTCTGTAGTTTAAATAAACATAGAACGCAAGTCACGTACATCTCAACAAAACTTAAAAGACCCTGGTCATGATGATAAAAGATAATGCACTTCTGTAAATTTGTTAAAGAGAAAATTTTATAACAAACAATCAAAATAATAAAAAGGCATTTAAATGTCTCTCTAGAATTCACACATCAGATAAAAGCCTTGGTTGTAAATCTGAATAATGCTAAATAAATCAAATCTGACAGTTGTTTCCACTAAATACCTTCTGCTGTGATCTCAGTACCAGCTGTCTGATATTTTCAAATGTGAAGCAGGTTATGGAGTTGGATTAGCTTCATCCCACCTAGAAAGGTGAAAATGGTGTTCTCACTTTCAGTTCTGTTCAGGTGATAATTAACTAGAAATAAAGTACTAAAGATGATGCAACTATTATATGAAATTATACACTTGTCATTAGTCTGCATATTCTGCTAAAATCAATGCTATTTTAGGGTCAATAGTGTCCATGAGATGAAGAAAATTTGAATCTCATTAGGCATTTTCTTATGCTCTTATTCCTCAAGAAATATCTCAAGGACTTCTCAAAGAAATAACTGATGAGTTACACCTTGGGCTGTTTTCGGAAGTAAAACAGAGCATTCATAACTTCTGCAGTTACTCTTGAACAAGAATATGGAAATGGTCTTTTAAGAGCTGAAAGAATACTCAGAAAGACATCTGGATTATCCACTCTGTATTACCGATTGTCATGAGAGAGTCTGTAAATTTCCAGGCTTCACCAGTTTGATTTCCAGCTTCCACAGCTGATTTGTTGTTGGCTAGTGTTCTTTTCCCTGATGTGTTTCTTTCCCTCTGAGGAACCTCTGAAGAAGTGCCCTGATATGAAGCAGTTTTTAAAACTGCTCATAATTTCTACACAGGCTACCACTCCATCAGTCCAACCATGGATGTAGAAGCAGTTTTGAGTAATATTTCACCCTAGTCAGTAAAGTAGGACTAATATATGAAATTTGAGAAAACCAGAATTATTATATTACTATTGCTATATTTATGGTATAGTTATTTATTGCTTCATATTTTATTATCTTAGTAGATTTTTCTTCAAATAGCTGATTATGTTAATAAGTAAAGATGTCAGTTATGAAAGCTAGACTTCATTAAATATTGATTCATAACTCACAAAGCTTGTTCCTACTTTATTACACAAATAATCAAAAAATTCCAGAAGCTGTTAGTCTGTATGAGCCATTCATGATTTTGGTAATAATTTTGAGGAACACTGCTGCTGACATGCCACCTTTGGGGCAACCTCAGTCATTTATTTATTTTTTGATGTGTTTGATATAACATTGTCAGAACAGGAAAGATGCAAACCAATTAAAAATCCTCCCTGTGCCCAAATGGAGCAATTTACCAACACAGAGGCCCTTTGATGCATTCAGTTTTATTATGAAATAAAACGCTGTATATTTCTTCCAGCTTTTTACAAGATTAATTTTGAGTCTTTATGTCAGGAGATGTACAAGTGTTATCTGTAAATGAGAAATGTATGCAAGGTGCTCAACTACTGCTGAATTTCAATGAACTTTGTGGTTCTAAAGTCATGAAGCTCTGTCAAATGTTAACAGAAATTAAAAGTAAAATTCATATGGAGCTTTCACAAATCACAGCCTCATCTGTCAGCATTTTATAATAACCTAACAGTTATGATCTATCAAGGTATTAAAGTGCAGTTCTGAGCCCCAAAGGAAAAATCATGACATTCTCAGACCAGTGAAGTAAAAATAAATATTTTTATTGAAAAGAATTGTCAAGGTTTCCTTTCAAAGTTTTCTCACTAATTGCATTTCAAACAACTTCAGTTATAAATGTTGAGAGCAAAGAGGAAAAAAAGCACAGAGACTGTTATAACTTTGAATACTTTAGATAACCCAGATTTATGTTTATTTAACATTTCTTCCTGCATTTTTAAAAATAAAGCTGATTTTAAATTTTTGATAAGGTAGTTTTCTGTACAAGCACATTAACTGTGGCACTATAAGTCTCATTTAGCAGGGCAGGAGAGACACTAAATACATGAAAGCATTCCATCTTATCTGTCAACACTTAAATTTCTGTAAAGACCTGTTATATGAATCTAGACACTGTACAGAAATGTATGGCTTTACATTAAACTGCTTGGACCAAACTTTTGAGATCTGTCAGGCCTATGAAGTTCATTGTGCCTATTGAAAACTGTATTTTCTGCTGCTGAAAACACAAAGGCTTGGAGCCAGGTTCTGGTCTGCATTACAGCCTGGTTTTCTGCTCCAAGGTTCAAAGGGCTAGAAAGCCAATCATAACAATCAGTGAAGGGTTGGATCAGCTTCATCTAACTCCTCCCTAGCTTTCCTTGGAAAAGTGGAGAATTTCAAGTATTCCCTGTAGTAATAACATCTGCTTGGAATTATCAAAATAAAAAAATTTTCTGTGAGGATTTTTTAAAATTAGTTATAATATTGTGTTGCCTTTTCAATGAATGGTTCAGAAGTAAATGTTTCTGAAGTGGGGAAAATCAAAGGTCAGTTTTTATTTATGTGTATATATGTAAATATGCATATGTATTACATATGCATACACACACCTGTCTGAAGGCATAAAACTCACAGAAGATGCTGTGATGTTTAAGATGCACACTAACCACACTCTGAAATTGAAACTATTTTATTCTTACCTGAAATAGTGGAACATTGAAATGATCAGGGGCAGGATGAAGTACCTTTGGTTGCACAGCTGAGTGCCATTACTGCGGCACTTCAGGAAACCTTCTTATTCTTTTGTTGTCTTAATTGCTAAATATGCTTTACAAAGCCTAAGAGAAGGGATGCTACTTCAAATGCCTGTGTTTGTCAGTTACTAAGCTACAAGGCTGGCTTAAACCTAATCTTTTTCTGCTTCAGTACTGTATGTGATTATACAAGCCAATATACCTAGCTCTGAAATGAGTATCTGAGTAATTGAAATAAAAGTGGATTTCAAAAGTTAAAATGGGTATTTGAGTGATCGAAATAAAAGTGGATTTGGAAGGTCATCTCTTTCTCATATCTTACAAGTGATATACAACATTTCTGTTTGTTGTTTACAGTGAGAATCAAAGGACAAGGATTCCCCTCTAGCCTGTTGGTTAGGATATGTGCTTTAGAAACGTGGGTTCAGATCTCTTTAGCTGAAGGTAGATGTTAACATCATATTTTCCATGTGCCAGGTGCATGCTGTTATCAACTGATCTGTTTATTGAAAAGAGGTTGTCTTCTATTATGGGAATATCTCATTTCCCTTGCAATTTTACAGACACAGAAAGAGAGTTTTTTTATTTTTTTTTTTTCATTTCAGTAACAACAGTACTAATCACTTTAAGTTTTGTTTGCTCTGACCTATTTTTGAGTAAATATTTTCTCTTTCAGTTCAGCTGCCAAACCACAAATAATCTGTGTCTCCTTGTGTTGTAAAAACTTAGTCTTAGTTTGAGAACAAACTGTGATAGCAATAATAAATTTTTAACCTTTGATGACCTGCCATTTTACTACTTCTTATCTGCAAAAATACCAAAAAATTTTTTCATACTGTGGTCCCTTTAGTATAATTTGTTTTGTCATTCCCCCCCTGCCCCGCACCCTGTGCATAAGTTCTTAGAGAGTTAATGTGAATCAGTGCTTTGAGAGTTTCCGTATTTAATCTATGTAGTGCTGCCATCAATCCAGCAGAATTAACTTGTGGTCAAATATGCTGTTTAGGAGAAAGGCATGAAGTGTTCTGCTTCTCTAGGAAAGAAAGAGCTCCAGAGTGAGCTCCCCAGAGTGCTCCCGTCTCCTTGGATCTGGAAAGGCAGGTGGCTGGGACTTTCCATCCTTGTGCAAGTGGAAAAGAGATCATGTTTGCATGTTCGGGGAAAACATTTTTCATGTGCTGGGAGAATTTCACTGAAACCAAAGCAGAATGAAAGAATACTTTTTCATCTGGGAGATAACCTGCCCTCATTATAAACCTCAGTAGCTGCAACCAGACTTTGAGGTGTTACAGATGCCAGCAGGTCACTCATCTCAGAACCTTACTGGGTCTGCATTATTGCATTCACAATTTTCTCAGAATAAGCTTGGGTTTTAGACTCTGATACTTTATATTTCTGACTGGATTTCAACTCCCTTTTTTGGCTTCTTTCCTGTATTCTTTAAATCTACTTCCAGCCTAGATTAGATCCAGGAAGTGCAACAATACAAAAATATTTAGTGGAAAATAGAGTAAAATTTATTTCCTTACTCATTTTAAGAATAGTTATGAATGTTTATTTATAGGGAATAATTGTGTGTGTTCTCTTTACTGTGTTATCTTTAAAAAGGTTACATGCAAGGATTTTGTATCTCCTGCAAAAGGAGTGCTTCTATTCCTTGCACAGACATTCTTAAATGCATGTATGAAAGCAAAAGTAGAATGCCTGAGGAAAACCCCCAAAGTTTTCTCTTAAAACATAAAAGCCAGGTTTTCAGTTTTAGATCTAGGTTATAATCGTTACTGCATTCCAGCTTCTAGGCAGGAACACTTTCAGATCGAACTAGGGATAGATAAAACTAGAGTAAAATTCTTAGACTGTCTTTTTTTACTAAAGCGCTTCTGGTGAAGGTGAGTTGGTAGAAGGAAGGAGATTTCTTTCCTGCTGTGATCTCTTTTTTGTCTAAGAACAGCCTCAGTACTGCAGAAGTACTAAGAACTACAGAAATTACACTATAAATATATTCCAAAGCCTGTTATTTCAGATGGAATTTCATACAATATCATATCAGATCTACAGTGACCTAAAGATATTGAAAAACTGGTCAGTTTTGTAGAAACCAGTGTCATGCACAGTTTGAATTCATTTCCATTTGGAGAGTTTTTATCCTGAGATTGCTCCCTTTGAACAGCAAAAGATTCTGCTTGGAAAGATAAAACAGATATTAGAATTTAATAGGATCTCTAGTACAGAAAAGACTACAAAGTTACATTTCTTTGCACATGTAAACATTCAGTAATTGAGAAATTTGTATTTTATAATAGAAAATGTAAATCCCATTTCAAAATTCATCCCCTGCTTTTGTGGAATAAGTATTTGAAGTAAGATTTGGGTCTTTGAAGTGACTTTTTTGTCACACTTAAAACATTATGTTCCATTAGAATTGTGGACTTGATTTTCATTTTCACACATTTTCTCTAATACAGACCATAACTTACAGTCTTAGTTTTGGAGTATTCCTGTTGTTTCTGTAGAGAATGGATGTTGTAATTTTATGGTACCAGGAACTACTATTTTGTAGCATAATTCCTTCACAGCTAATGTCTCTTTCTTCTATGGTATTTTTTCTGAGATAGAAGTGTCTGCAAATATCTAAGGGCATATACTACATTTTTTCTTCTAAGAAATCTCTTCGGCTTTTATAGATAATACCATTTGTAAAACACAGGAGAGAATTTGTGGATAGCAAGCGCAGGCACCCAGTGTCTGTGTGGTGGATTCTACAATTATATTTTTCAAGCTTTCACCTGTACACACAGGTAATTAATGTTTGCAGAATTGGATCACTGGGCATTTTCTTGTGTCTCACTTGAGATCCTTGTTACTTCAGCTCTAAACCTGACATCCTCTATTTCACTGTCAGATGGAGAGAACAAGTTAAAATAAACCAGTAAAAGCTACATTTAAATGTCTCCAGTGCTTGTCATCTCTTAGAAAATGACACAGAGAAGGAAATCTCTGTTTTGTCCTCCTTGGGATGAGTCCTTTCTTTATGTGGTTCTGAATGCAGCTGCAGGTTTTGTACTTGCTCTGGTTTAGCACTTATTATTTTTGCTTTTGAATCTCTGAGTCAAACTAAAGCCATTCCTCAGTCCCTGTGTAAACAAGTCCATATGTTATGTGTTTCACTGAAAAAGGAGTGCAAGGTGAACATTTGGTATGAGTCACTGAAAACATTTTTGGACAAACCTGGTCTGAATTCCAGGTTTATGACAAAAGGTGGAGTCACATAAAATCTCATCTGGTTCTGCTGAAATTTTGTTGTCAGTTTTCTCATAGCCTCCTTGAAAACCACTGGCAACAGAGTTGGGTTTAGCACTGTCAGAGCTCTGGACTGGCACAAAGGAGCAATAAGGCATGGATCTTTCAACAATAAGTGTGACACTAGGCACCAACTCTGTTCATCATTACTGCTCTACAGCTCTGTCCTGCACCTTTTGAGATCTTCCATGTGAGAAATATGTTGCTTCCCTGGGCTAGCAGATAAAGCTGCTGTCTGAACTAAAACAGGGAAGAAGTATTCAGCGACTTCTGTGCTCTCTTTCTGAAAACATGTCTCTTTTGCTCTTCTGTAGGCCCTGCTTCACACTAACATCTTTAAGTAACTCTGTAAACTCTTTCTAACTCTTTCTAATAATTTAATTTCTAGTGTTTTTCTTTGCTTCTTTGTGCAGCCATTATCCTCTTTTGTTATTCCTTTTAGAACTCTTCTGATGACAATATATAAAATATAGTTCAGCTCTCTCTCAGTAGTTATTCATAGCAGATAGAGAATAGGAAAAACATGAGTTTATCCTCTATAGGAACTGTCTCCCCATTGCCTACCCACCTTCTGCCAGAGGGATGCTGGCTGGCATGTAGCAGCATGTGTATCTCCTGAGATTCCCCAGGCTTGGAGTTGCCTATGGGATTTTGTCTGCACACGTAGAGCTTCGTTTAGGTTTTTGGCAGGTTTTTTTGAGGTCAAAAAAGTAGTGTGTTTTGGACAAAATCTCCTATCATTCCTGGCCTTAAAGGTGAAAATAAGCTTCTATGGAGGCTTCTATCTATACCTGTTAACAAAATTGGAAATATTGTTCAAAGAGAGAAATTGATAGATATTTTGAAAAAATAATTCTAGATTATACTTAAGAGACAAGTTTGTTTCTAGTTGTTTTGCCCTCACTTACTTGAGCGAAAAAATGTCTCAGACATCAATATGACAAATGTTTATATTTAACCACAATGAAAAGTACTTTATACTAAAGATAGCCTTTACATCCTGCTTACTTCAGTCCTTTGTGGAGCCTGTTTCTCCCTGTTTTTCTGCTGCTCTTAGTTGCTCAGGTCTGATCCCCAGGTTCTTTACCATTCTTCCTGTTTGTTAGTCCTTGTATGGGCTGCTGTAAATGTTTGCACTGTGAATTCTATTAGGAAATTGCAATCCCCAGTTGTCCTGGTCAAAATTCCTGGAGCAAACAATGTTTATGGTTCAACATATTTGTGGTAGTTGGTGAGAAAAATAACCAATTCAATCCCCCTGTATTCCTAACAGACTTGCCTAAATAATATGCTTCATGGCACCACTGGATGTTCCAGGGAAGCCAACATTGCTTGAATATTTCTCTTTTACTGCTATTGTTGCTTTGACAGCTTTGATTTTATAGCAACTTTAATCATGTGTGTCTTATTCCTTCACCTCTGGCATTTTGCAAATATTCTATTTCTCACTTTTTTCCTACCATAACTACCTTCATCAAATTATAATTCATCGATCTTTTTCGCTGACACCCACAGGGGAAACCCCAAAAGTATACTATGTCAGCTAAACAAGAAAATGCTAAATGTATACATGTAGGAAAAGCTATTAATTAAAAAAACAAAACAAAACAAAAAAAAACCCACTGAAAAAGAAAAATTAGGTATATAAGTTAATGTGACCCCAAGGCAGCATTGGCAGTAACTTATGTGCTGACAGTTATGAGCCTGTTTATTCTATGCTCAACCATACATGAGAAAAAGTGCCATCAAGTAGAACAAAATGGACTTGTGTTATCCTACAGATAAAAAGTAGCAATAAATCATATGAGGAACATTAATGCTATATTTACATTTTTCCCTAAAAAAAATAATTTTTTAGGCGTTTTTTTCCTTATAACATTTGTTTAGCTCATTGTTCCAGGAAAAGCTGTGTGAGGTTCTGCCTGGATTACAAGAATCTACAGAGCTGTACATGCCATCAAGAGCTATACAGAATCACATTTGCAGGGCTCCTAGCAGCTCCATTTCTTGTAAGATGTATTCTTCTTCATCACCTGGCAGCTTTTAAGTGTGGTGGATAAATACAGGCCCCCAAAAAATACTTGTGTTGTTTTTTTTTAAATACTAAGGAGTATTGGTGGCTGGTCCTGGTCTCTCAGCAAGACTGGATGAGGACACAGGCAGATTTCTAATAGCTAGCAATGTGTGAGGAGTTTTTTGTTTGGGTTGTCGGTTGGTTGGTTGCATTTTGGGTTGGTTTTTTTGGTAATCTCTTTTTGTAAATGAGAATGCAAAGAAGGTGAAGTCAATGAAAAGAAACTAAAACCAAATTTTGAGTGTGTTTCTATACACTTCCCTCCCCCAGTTATTGTCCTAGAAGGTACCTGATATTAAATGTCATTGGGGAAGGAGAAGCTGAGTCAGAGCCAGTTTAGGTTGGATGTCAGGAGAAGTTTCTTCACCCAGAGGGTGTTTGGGCACTGGAAAAAGCTCCCCAGGGCAGCGCAATCTGATTCTTATTGACTTAGAAGGGACCATGTTTCAGTCCAAGTTGGTTCTTTTGATGGTAATCCTAAATGTAAATTAATAAAGCAATGCAACCATGAGAACTGCTTCCAAAATGTATCAAAATTGCCTTTTGACTCGAGAAGGACCAGATGCAAAGCTACCAGAACTCTGTAAAACCTTCCTTTTAAAACTTGTTTCATGTAATCAGAAATTGGAGCATGTATTTCTATACATGTAAAGGCATAACATTTGCTTGGTAAAATTCAATTTAAAGATGTATATTAAGAAGTTGTAAAAATTTTAATTTTTTCAAAAATTTAGAAACTGTGTTTCCAGATTTTTTGTACTGTGGATATGGACCCATCAAAAGGATAACCCGTACAGATTATTGTTCCCACAGAATTTTCAGTAAATGCAAAATTTTCAAGGTAGTAGGAACAGCAACTGCTGTTTAAAGGAATAACTGAGTGGTAAAAATGAAAGAAGTATTTTTCTAAGCAATGTCTGAGTTTCAAACCTAAACAGAGAACACTGAACTAAATACTGAAAACTGGGAAGTTTTCACTAGCAAATCACTAATGATGGAGAGCTTTTGAGTAACAAATCTTCTCCTGAGAACCTCCTGCATTTTACCTCAAGTATAATCAACAGACAGAATAGAATCCATTAAATTCTTTATAATAGATGAAAGCATCAATTTATCTAAGTAGCAATTTAAAATCGACCGAAATATTAGAAATTTAGAAAAACAGTGTGAGTCCATTGCTTAGCATCAATCATCTTCACTTAAAAGTGATGTCATCCCTACATGAGATCCATGGGAGTGACTTCCAATTAGTAAAGGACCTTAAGGAGCTCAACATGCAATGATGACATTAAAGAGAGCTTGTTAAAATTACATACCATAGTTAGCTGAACAAAGAGGTAATGGGAGAATTTTGCTATACAGCAGCTCATCAATACGAGTGATGCTACTCCTTATGCTTGACCATTTGGTCTGTTAGATTTCATGTAATTAATTTCTCCTAAGGTGTTGAAAGCTTGTATGTCATTTCCCAGCTGACTTAACTATGATGACACACAAAGCTTAGTGCTTTTTCTTTCATTTCATAAAACGGGGGGCAATTATGGGTAATTGTAGTATACTTTTGAAGTAAAGTAGCTCTTTTGTTTATGGTGTAACATAGTCTTCCTACTCAAATGCAAAAATTAGCAAAGTGATTTGAATTACCAATTTAATTCAGTCTGAATTAAGTTCTAGCATGTACCAAAACAAGAATGAAGAGTTGTATTTCTCTTGGGATTGTGCCAAACAAATGAAAATATTTTGTTAATAGGTAGACTGTATATACAGTGCATCTTTTCCTCCCTCTCCAGTTCTTTATCTCAGCTAAGGGCATTGATACTAATATATCTCCATGGCACAGAACAATGTTAGATGTGAACGCCCCATGGCGGTGTGGTATGCCAAATAAGCTGAGACACAGGGAACAATTAACTCTACTAGCTCCAGAGGAATGTTGTGCCATTGCAGGCGCACAGTTTCAGTATTCCCAAGGAGGAATATTCTCTAGCATGAGAGCCTTTATGGCTTTTGGCAGCTAGAAGAGGTTTGATACAGCAGGGCAAATGTTTGCAGGAGTTTCAAAATAATCTTCTTCCCACTGGCCTATGAAGGTAGGAGACAAATACAAAGTATAAATGCCATCCCAAATGCTCTTGTCTGTTTTGTTCCTGTACAGGTAACAGGAATTTATAAAAAACAATAAAAACTTATTTTCCACCTCCAAGCAGGTAGGTTTTTCTCTGAAATATATATGTGATTGATTTTTTGAACAAGAAAGCTCGTTATGCACAGGGATTTTGTAATCAAGCAAGAAGCTTGGTCTTAAAGACTGTTGTAATAATTGCATGGTTGCAGGTGTCTCCTTACACTTAATTTTCCATGAATGCACATACACAGTGTTGAACAGGATCTCTTTCAGAAATGCTTCAGTTCTTCACTTGTCAATTTTAATTGATTGTCTGTTGATTAACATTCTCTTTTTAATTGCTTCTGTAGGACAGCAATCCTAAAATCTAAAGAGGTAGTTTTGCAGACTTTGTTGCTCTTATTGCTCTTCCTTGTTCTCTTTTAGTATATATAAGAAGAAAGCTTTTCTTTATTTACCAGTGCACTTGAGCGCAAGTAAATGTGCTCACAGTATATCCACTCACTGATCTCTCTAGAACATCAAAATTCTCTGCAAATTTTACTTGCATTGCTAAACTGGGAAGTGGTCTTTTATTAGGTAGAATACTCTATTAAAACCTAAATACTTAAGCAAATACTTCAGCAACTATGCTTTTCTGGGTAGATCTCCAAGGCTATGGATATAAGTTCTGTTTTTTCTTAATCATCTTCCTCTCAGCTCTGGTTGAAAAAGACAAGCAAAGACTTGAATAGCAGTTTCACTTACTAAAATCTGCTCCCACTCTCTGCTGGTTTTAGGTACTGGCACACACAGCCCCTCCAACTTTAGCCCTGTGCACTGCACAGGGATGAGGACTTTTTTCTTTCTTTATTACACTTCCCAGTACTGCCCTGAAGCTTTCCCTTATTCCTCCCAGTCAGCCAGCCAAATTAAATTCTTAATGCCAGTGAGCTTTCTTGAGCTGAAAAGAATTAGATTCACCTCATTCTTTTCATTCGTCTCCAAAATATTATGTACTAGGGTACAATATGTTCCAGCATGCAGCATATAGTGGTAGGATTCTGCAATAAATCCGTGCTAAGTGAGACCTGTTATACAACTCAGTGATTTCCAGTATTCACCTGTGCTATATCTTGCATCTCATCTCAGATTATCAATAGAGAGAAGATCCACTTTTAACAAACTAATATAGAATATGCTTCTTGGTGTTGGTCCAGAAAGTGTGCAAAACGTAGGCTGCTTATATATACTCTGCAATTCAAACTGCTGTAGAAGATTCAGACACAAATTACAGAAATTCACAGAGACAGAGAAGACAGTATTAGTAAATTTGCTGTCAGGTGTGTAAGTGCAACAAGAGCATATGGCTGGGGAGCCTATCAAGACCACTGAATTCTGTCCCTTGCCTTTCATGACTTAGACTTAATTTAAAATATATGGTTGAAAGATTTATTCACTTCCTGTTAACTTATTGTAGGTTTTCCTTGTATTTTCTAATGCTATGCTGTATTAGGCATTACGGTTCTCTCAATTACATTCTTCCAAAACCAAAAAGACACGTGGTATCTGCTGCCACTGATTTAACTGAGGCCGTTCTATTGAGGTCTGTGCCTGCAAAGAAATAAAAAGAACATAAAAGAAACTGGAAAGACAGAGAAAAGCAAGAGTGTGTTTTCCCCACAAAATCCCAAACCAAACAGAAATCCATACACGGTCCCTCATGTATGCCTGTGGGTTTGCCCTAAATAAATAAATAAATGAACGAACAAAAGACCCTGAAAGGATTGTTGCTCTAAAAACAGAGGGAGAAACAGTTTAAGATATCTGTCCCCTGTGCTGAGGGAACCAGGATTTTACACATACCTTTAAAGAAAGAAGCAATGTCCTTATATTTTCAGAGAAGGGAAATTTTCAGAGAAATTTCTTCTCCTGACAGAGTTCTGAAGTGCAGCAGAATGGTTAGGGGAGGAAGACAGAGTAATTTGAAGATCTTATCTTTAGTGAATATCATCCTGAATGATTAAAGGGATTTACTTCATATATATAAAACTATCAGCCACTGCTGAAATACAGACTTTTTGGGTAGCGGATTTCACCTACTGGTGGCTTTTAAGGACCAGGTGCCTTGAGTTTCTGTTTCTGTGACATTTCTCCCATTTTTCTTCTGACCACTTGGTTTAAAGGACTCTAAGCTACAACTATTGAGTTCCAGATCCTGATTTCAAACCTTCTGTGTGTTCAGAAAGATTCAGATCTGTAGGGGCATTTTGACCCATTTCTCATCATAATTAAATATATTAAACAATATTAGCCTTGTTGCTGTTCCCTGGAGTATCCCACTATTAATCTTTCCTACACTGAGACTGGACTATTTATTCCTACCCCTTGCTTCCTTCCTATTAGCCAGCATTTAATCACTGACAAGAATTTACCTCTTGCCTTGTGGTTACTAAATTTCCTTAATGGTCTCTTGTGATGAACTTTATCAAAAGCTTTCAAAAGTCATAAATCTATCATATTCATTTTTGTTTCTTTATCCATTCTTCTGTTTACCATTTCAAATAAACATAGTGGTCTGAGAAGCACAAATTATCCTACTCAAAGCAGGTTTTCTTTTTTTTTTTTTTTACTATATTGTTTTCTAGAGTCTTTAAGTTATTGGTTTGGGTTTTTTTCATGGTGCTGTAGTGTATCTGTAAAGTAATGGGAAGGAAATTATACCCTCTTCAGTGGTATGACTTTATTTTTCTAGTGCTCAAGAAAGCTTTTCTGTCCATATTTTTTTTCAAGTGCCTGTTTTCCTGTATTTCATCCTAAAACAAAATCTGTTTCTGTTTATACACTGACTTCAGCAAAAGTATCTAACACAGAGCTTGTATGTTGAGTTGGTTGGGAATATGTCATGTTATGATTATGACAAATATAAATACTTTCTATAGATTACAGCAGAAAACAGTTATATATGATTCAGTATAACATAGTGTTAGCTTGGAACAGAAGCTCTATAAAACAGAAATTGCTCTCCACTACAGTTATTAATTTTCAAAATTATTTAAGATCAAGACTTCAAGAAATTTAGGCAGATAGATGTGCAGCACAATTTTGTTTGTGTGAAGTCAGATATCGGTCCTTGCCAATAGGCAAATAAACAAAGAGAAGAAAGATGGAGGCAGCTTAAAGAGGTCATGAATTATCTTTTGAATGCTGAAAAGCCCAGCATAAAACAGAGTATTTAGCAATCAGTCTGAAAAATTTTCATTCTTCTTGTTGAGTAAAACTCAACTTTTGTCAGTCTCATTCTCAGTAAGTGAAAGGGTATCCAAGTCCTTTCCTTATCTGGGGAACACAGTGCTCAGTGTTTGGGATACAGTGTAGCCCTGATTCTGAATATGGGCCATAATTAAAAACATTGTTTTTACTTTTTTCCTCATAATGTTTTTATGACATTGGGAAATAATTTTAAAAATCATTTACTCAGGAAATGCCTAAGTACTCTTACATATTATCCTAAAATGCCAAGGAGCAACAATTCCAAATTACACTTGCTTTGTGTTTTCTGGTAGATGATTGGTACACTGAAGAGTAATTAGTGTGACACTGAGTGCACCAAAGTGCACATTAAATGGTAGCACCACCTTTAACAAAATGTTTCCAGAGCCTGTCAAAACAAGGTATTGAAACCTGATTATGGTACTTTAGGTACTACCATGGTATGAATAAATTATGATAGAACAAAATTTTCTACTGCTGACTGCAGTGTGCTCTTTCAGCTTCCTCAGCAGCCCCGCTGCCCCCACCCTCTCCTTACCACTTCCCTGGTGCTTTTCTCTCCCTTCAGTCAATACCAAAGGTTCAAGTGACAAATAAAGTTCCTGTCTCTCAGTACTTTTCTAGGCTACAGGTAGGAACGAGTGAGCCATTAGTCACTTCATGAAATCCTCCTTTGTGCTACCAGGCTGAGAGCAGTTGCACCTTTATGCATTTTTTATGCACATTTATGGGCTGCATTTCACAGTGCTGTATTTAGTTCCATTACAGTTTTCCATCATATTGCTCTTTTATTATGGCATTAATTATGTATTGCTTTTACTTTATCTTACACATTTTTTTCCATTATTTTCATAGTTGTGTTTTATAATGTGTTTAAAGTTAATTTGTAACAGTAAGGTTAATGTTTTCCTGGCACTTTAGATTAGCCAAGTTGTTATTTTTTGAATGATTTCATTTGGGTGCCTCTTAAATTTCCTTTAGAAAAAAAAATCAACATTAAGAAGTCTGAAATACTAAATAATTCATAAGCAGAGGGAATTTTTATAACAATGAAAGAGCTTTTTTAGGAGGATGAGCTTCCACTGTCACCATTCCAGGTCATATGAAGCAGCCATGTTGAAAGTGGGCCACAGTCAGCCTCGGAGATGTGGTGAAAAAGTAATGAAAGTGATTTAATGAAAATAGCATATAGACTTAGGCTCACACCAATATAAATACTTTCTCAACAGAGATAATTTTGATTCCCACATGTGACAATGCACAGTGAGCATTTGAGTTGGCAACAATACATGAATGAGTCAGCTACCAGTTCTGGGTTTTTCCAGAGATAATTCAAGGCACCAAGAGGAGAATCCTCTGCCTTTGGATAACAATCTGTTACAGAATACTCTGTTTTTTTCAAAAGTGCTGACAGAACAGTTATGCATACCAAATAAGAGTGAGGCAAGTAGAAGTGAAACATTATGATCAAGAGCTGTTTGGATAAATTGTGATTTCTCATGAAAAGTAATAAAATTTTTGAGCTTGTGTAGGAGATGAACTTAAACTAAGTTATTTCCATTGCACTAGCCTAAGAGAAAATAAAAACTAATTTTTGTGTGGTATTTAGAGTATCTGATGGGACTCATGAAAATAACACCATCCAGACTTTGAATTGCAGTTGTGGATATCAATCTGCATGTTTTATTGTCATGGAGGTAATTTCAGGGCTGCTGTCTGTGTTCTGCTTCATCTGGCAAGTCCCAGCAGAAGCAGAAGTGTAGAAGTCCCAAAAGAACTTTGCAGTCAAAATTCATATCATCAGCTTCTTACAGTGAAAAATTTCTAGGGCTAAAAAGCCTGGGTGAGGGTTAGTGACATAACATTAGGAAGTTCTATCTTCTATTTCAAAAAGAAACTTATTGTCTTTTGATTTTCTGTCCAGTCATATACAAGTTATTCTTAATTCTTGGTGGGAAGATTTATTCAAATCAGTCCTGATTTATAAGATAATAAAAAATTGGCGTAGTTAAGGATGGGTAAGAAATTCTGCAATATTAATGGAAACAGAAGAAAAAAAGTTAATCGACAAAGCTTTGGTTATGTTTCCCCACCTTATTTCTAGAATTTAACTCTTTAAATGTATTAATTTATGAATTCTTTTTTAAAAAGGTAATGACTGCACTAACAAACCTGAGATCTTAATTGCTAAACACATGCAGATCTCAGAAACTGTGGCTGCTGACAGCTTTTGAAACTCCGACTAACATTTCATATTGAGCTTTTCCAAATATTTTCTTCTGTTTACAGAGGACAGAAAAAAATCTTTTGAGTTTGGTGATTGTTTGAGAACATTCATTTTGAAGAGATTTGCCCACTTGAAACAAAGACTGAAAAAAGGAGGCAAAGGGAAAAGGTCATTTTGTCCTTTGTGCTGTTTTGCTGTTCTTAAGAGCACAAAAATTCTTTTGTCTTCTGCTTTTCTAGCTGCAGGCACAGCTGGACTTCTGGCTACCTTTCCTACCTGTACACTGGTTCCTCTTTCATATCTAATGTGGGGTGGGCAGGAAAGGAAAAATATCTAAATGTAATCAGAGAAAACAAGCATTTAATATTTAGAGATAGCAGGTAAAGTGATCATATACATACTTCTTCCCTCATTAGATTTGCCATGTGCCTCCTTTATTTAATTATAAGGGTTACGTTGCACATCTATTCTGTCGTTCCTGCTTCCGTGATACTATTCTTCCCTGGCATTTCTATGGCAAAAAAAAAAAAAAAAGAAAAAAAAAAAAAAAAAAAAGTCATAAATCTTTCTGACAAAAAAAATCCAGGTAATTTCTTCTCAGTTACACTTCCTTGTTTTATACATGGGGGCTGAGCTCCTTGAACCCAAGTTGTGGCCCTTGCAGAGGCTGCGCTTCCTCTTTCCTTACTCTCTTGTCCCTTCCTCCAGTGCAGCAAGCGCTCCAGCGGCTGCAGGCGGGGACGAGGCGAAGGGCGGGTGTGGAGCCGGGCTGGCCGCCCTCTGTTCTGCCCTGCAGGGACATGTGCGGCTCCGGGTCCCTGCTGTCCCTGCGGGCTGGCGGAGGCTGTGCCTCTCCTGCGGGACAGGGGGCTGCGAGGAGGGGAGCAGAGCCGCCTGTGCCCTGCGGGAGCTGGCGCTGCCTGCCCGGGCCGACGCTGAGGCCTGGGGAGGCTGCGGCTCCTTCCTCTCCTCTTTCCCTTGGCTTTGCTCAGCGTCCGTGGTGTAGAAATCAGCCCCGTTGGCAGCTCGCAAGGAAGAGCAGAGCAGGGTGACCGGAGCGCCAGGAACACCCTCTGTGCCACGGCAGGGCAGGACAGGCTGCTCTCGGTGCCCACAGCCCGCTGAGGGACAGCGGGAGCCGGGAGCTGTCCCACAGATTTACCCGAAGTACCAAATGTAGGCACTGCAACGATAACAGGAGGAGCTGAAAGCAGCGCATTAAGCAGAAATCACTTTTTGAAGATGGATCATATAAAACAGCATTGCACTCCTTTGTAATTGGGCAATAATTTAGAATTCATGTAACTTTTAAAATAATTAGTTGCATTCAAAAAAGTATTTTGTAATGCATCATCTTGAATTGCATTTACATATATCATCAGAATGAAAATAAATATAGAACTTAATTTAATAGTTGTGAAATAAACCTAGGTTTTGTATTTGTGCCTTGTGAGTATAATAGAAAACAAGGAAAATAATTTCATATTAAAATCTGGGTAACTGCGGGGCATTTACTAAAACTAATATTACCTTAGTTAACTTTCAAATATAAAAAAGGGCTGGGTAAATAACTCTCCGTGAAATCTGAAGTATAATTTGTAATGAATTTGTACTAATGATATCTAATGTGCCTAGTTAAAATGAAAGCTTTATTGAAAATTAATGTTACTCATTTACTTCAAAGGGAGTTACCAGACATATGTAGTTTGACAGCAATTTTAAAAATAGAACAATATTGGCTAATAAATGCACAATTTAAATATCTCCCTTATGAAAATGAGAATCCTAATGTATAAAATTTTACTTAATTGTAGAATATTTTTTAAAAATCTCCAGAATACTTTAATTGCAAAACACCTAAAAAGGAAATTCCTGAAAATCTTTTTCTTTGATGAATTCTTCAATAATAAGAATTGCTACTTAAATCAACAGACAAATAACCTTATTGAAATACTAAATTAGCTATTATACTGATACTATGAGGTATAGTTTCCTGGAGATGTTCAAGAATTTGAATTTGTATTGAATTAATTTGTATAGTCAAAATATACATTGGTTCTGATTCCGTGAGTACAATCAAATAATTTAGGCAAAAGGAGTCATGCACCATATATTTTATTTTTAATTTTTATGTATAGAACATTAAAATTAGCATTAGGTACATTCATTAAGAGAAAAATGCAGCAGAAGGAATCCCATTTTATGAAACAGTCATTGTTTTTAATGAATGTATAATTAGTTCTACTGTAATAAACTGAAAATCTATCCCATAGATAGATTTTCTTGGATTTTCTTTGCAGGCATGAAACTCCTAATTTAGTGTAGCATCGTCTAAAATATTTCCCCCCATATATTTTTTCACATTTTACTGAGGAACCCTTCAATCATCCTTATGGCTTGCAGTATAAGGATTTGTTCCATCGTTAAGGGAACTTGCAGAGACCTTTGCTCACATCATTGTTCCATGGAGAATGTTGGGGGTTTTTTTTATTTTATTTGTTTCATTTAAAGTGAAGGAATGCTTAGTATTTCTGGTTAGAATTCATAAAACGGGTGGTGTTGCAGTCTCACTGTCTTACTTAGTATATGTTAAAGAATCTTTAAAAAAAGAAAAGAAAATTATTTTCTCATGCTTACCTAAAACAGTATATTGTATATGTTTAATGGCAAATTCTCTAGTACATTTACTTTAAAAGATGAGAGTTATGACTTGGCTTCCTGGAATATTCAAGGCATAGCAGAGTTAGATCCATAGAGTGTACTGATGTTTTCAATTTTTACAGATGGTGAAAGAACATTGTGGGGTTTGTCTGATTGTTAGTTCTTTTTTTTTTGCAGGAAGTTGTCAAGATTGGTAGTAATCATTTTACATCAACTGTTTTCTGCAGGGGCACCTACAGAAATGCTTATAAAAAATCTTCACTGAACTGAAATTAAAATTTGAAACCTTTTTTTATAATCTATTCTTTAGCTGATGTCCTAGGGCAGTTCCTTGATTTGATTGCATTTTGCATCATTGAAAGCTGATTCCAGTGGATTGGATCAGTTCTCCAGTGAGTTGAAGCCATCAGTGATGCACAAAGAATGAGAACAAGCTCTTCCAAGGGAGGAACTTTCATGCTGAAGGAAAGTTATAGCACTAAAAAGTCTAGCTAAGACTAGGCAGCTGTAGTGTCTCATCCAGGTCACAGATGCTTTAGATACAGCATGTTCAAGATGCTTTGACAAGTCAGTATTTTTATTTATTAAGTATGTAGATTTTGAGGAGAAGAGAAGTGCCTTTGTTTCTGCCCCAGGCAGAGAGAGCAGCAGTACAGTGCAGCTGGGCTGGGCCATCCTAGAAGAGGGGGATGTCTCCTGTTTACCTGGCTGCCACATTTCTACCCACCTTTACATATATTTGTACCCTGGCACATGGACCCTCAAGCTGCTAAGTCCCTGTGTAAGTTGTATTTTTTTATTCATAAAAGCTTTGGCAAAGGGTGAAGAAAGTTGTTCTGACAAATATTAGCTGGTCTAAGTCTTATTTACAAAACATTTCTATTCTTTCCTTTCTTTCAGTGACAGCCCTTCTCCCAATTCAGTTGCAGCAGTTTAGTGGCATCTTGAGGTAGCCAAATGTGTGTGTACCAGGTTGGTCTATGACAGAAATGCCATCCTGTCCTCTTCCTCATGCAGTACTTGTGTGACAACACTGATGAGCTCAGGGAGGGGCAAACTAAGGGAGTGTACGAGCATTTTGTGAGATGAATTCCACTTGTGGTGTCAGTACCAATTGCCATCCAATTCCTTGCTAGACATATGCTCATTCCAAACAAGGAGATCTCTGTTAATGGAAAAGCCTCTGACTTATCTGCATTTCAGCAAAATTTATTTTTCAGTAATGGTATTCTAATGTTGCGGCTGTAACCGCACTTTACTCCTAACCAAATTAAAAGGAGTGTTTTCTTCACTTCCATGTTTTGAGAAAAATTAAAGCTTCTCTGCTCTGTCTTGTGCATGTTTTTGTCCCCTCTGGAAGTAAAAAGCTATGAGACAGTGCAGCAAGGATTCATAAAAGTCACAGGATTTGCCATAATCTTCTGAACACACCTAGAGGGTAGATTTTGGAGTCATGCAGGGAAGTTTCACTGCAAAGTCCAGAATACTGACTCACAGTATTTTGACTCCATTCCTGTTCCCTCTGAAAAATCTCCCAAAACATCAGGGCAGTACTGAGAATATGGATACAGATTTTTGGGCTATGGTGCTGTCAGAGACCTTCCTGGGATTTTATTCTTTTTTAGAATTTGGATAGTTTGCTCTCATTGTATTCTTCTTCACATATTTCTGTGCTCAGGACTAAAGGGGAAGCATGATTAGTACTTGTGCTGCTGTTGTACACTGTCAGCTTAGGATGGCTGCAGACCTTTTCATCTAATCAGCACTCAGGTGTCAGCTAATGCAAGCGTAACACTAAACATGTTCTGATCATCCCCCAGAGAAATGACATTTCATCTCTGGGTGTACATTGTGAGAAATCCTAAATGTTTTTCTCATTGGACTGAACACTGTGTGAATACCAAAAAACCCAGCTAAATTCAAAAGGTCACATTAGACAATTCTGAGGTGAACAGATGTGACTGTATAAGGTTACAGCTAGGAACTTCATGTGCACTTTTTAGATTTGTGTTGGGAATTGCATTTCTGAGACAGTCTCATTGGTGCTGTTATGCAAATTCTAGTGTAAATCACCAGGAGACCAAAAACTGAGCGAGTCTAAACCCTTAGTAATACCTTTATTGAACATTAGATGAGTCAAAGCAAATCCCAGAAACTTACTCTTCTGTGAAGTTAAACCTTAATTAGATGATAAATCTAGAATTTTATGATCTGATAAGTAATTTTGAATTAGATTTTTGAATGCAATTTTTTTCAGTTAATAGCAAATTATTGGAGGAAAAACACCTATTAGATGGCATGTTGTACTAAGTGACATGAAAGGCTATTTCTCTAATGAATACACACAGTTCTCACCACCACTGGCCACAGGTGTGCATGTACTGTCAAACCATGAGCAGACCTCTCTCTATACTGAGATAAGCAAAAACTTATCACAGTAAACAAAGCTCAAGGCAAAGTAATATATTTTTACTTGGTAAATGGGGAAAACTGAAAGGATTACATTCTCATCCCCACAGTTCAGAACCTCTCAGATACACTATATTTTCACTAATGCAGAAGCTATAAAAATTGCTGGATATCCATGTTGACTGCTCTGATAACAAATAACACATAAGCTTTGCTTTTGGATTAGTGGAGGCCAATGCTTCAGTGTATGAATTCCTAACCTGTTGGATTCTGCTGCAATTCACAAGTCAAAACTTGTGATGCTTCTTACTGACATTAACACTTTGCAGTTAACAAGCTCTGTAACTACAGAGAATCAAGCACAGATCTCAATGAGAAAAAGGATTTTAGATTATATTATCTTAAAATCATAGTTCCTGCATTGGAAGTATACTCAGTATGATAGTTTGTAAAGATAAAGTTCAGAGAACAAAAAATCATATAAGTAGAAAACTAAATGTAGCAAATGGTCCCGTATTTATATCTCAGTAGTCAGAATACAAATAAACATCCTTGGTAAAAACACATCAGTGCTTCCAATTAAGGTAATATAATTGCATGCTTTGAAGTGGAACAATGGAAAATTCTGACAATTCATTTTATTAATATGAGGCACAGACTTCACAAATGTATAAATATAACATTTAATCTGTTTAAAGCATCTGCTACTATATACTTTTTGTATAATATTTGTGCATTTTGTGTAAACATACATATTAGAGCAATAAACAGATACTTAAATAGATAAATATTTATCATATGAGATCTTGTCCTGTCTTAAAAAGCCTTACATTTTCACACAATAAATTTAAGTGCATTTTTAGTAGGCACAGGTTCAATAATGAAAGCATGTGATACTAATGTTCTTTACCAAGGAAGGAACCACCACCGTCATGGCCATAACTGGCAGAAATATTATAAACTCTAAATAAAAATTGTTGATGTTTCATTAATTATATGAATAGTTGAACAACATAAGTAAACTAGTGATGCTTTTTCTCACCATATCACTTTTTTTTTTTCCTTCCTCCTTTTCTCATTTGAAAATTTGTGGTAGAGCATTCTTCTATCGGAATCACCAAAATGGGTTTTTACATTCCAGTCTGTGCTCATGGGACTTGTTAGCCTTGATGATAAAATTGAGCTCTTATAAGTTAAACATCTTCAACTAAAACCAGCTGGTTTGTCATAAATATTTATGTATGGACAGGGCTCTACGTTAGTAGTTTTTAAAAGCTATGGGCTACAGTTATCTTCTTTGGGTGCACTGCTGCAATAAGTTTTACAGACAGCTCACGGCGCCTTTCCGTGGGAAGGGAAAGGAGCTTCCTAACAAAAATTAGTAATGTTTACTCTGCCTGTTTAACAGTCTGGCCATTGAAGCAGTTTGTCTAAAATACTGTTCAGTCACCCAGTCACCAGAAGAGAAACTGGGCCAGGCGTGTGGATTTCATGTCAGGAACGCAGAGGTAGATCAAGTGAGGTAATCCTCAAAAAGGGGGTCATTTAAATCATTGATACTGCTTCTAGATGGCATAACACAGCTTCTTTATGCCAGTGCAGAGCAAAGGGGAAAGGGCATTTAAATACTATCTCTTCCTTTGGAAATGTTTTAGACCCTCCTAGCACTTAGTGGCAGGTTACAAAAAGGGCAGGTAGGAATCAAAAGCAGTGGTCTGACCCTGACAACATGTGCCGGCAATTGCCTCAGTTTGCTGCTCCCTATACCTGGGATTTGTGAGCCTGGTCATCCATCAAAGTCCACCCCATGCTCTTGCTGTTGGTGTTTATTCCACTGAGCATGTTGGTGCTGTTGACTTCCTGGCTACAAGCCCTGAGCAAGTTTCAAAACTGAGTCTAGAAAGTCTTTGGGTGCTTTCCATGCACCTTCCTTGAGGTGATGTTCAGAGGTAAATTATTTGAGTGAACCAAGGGTTTTATGAATGGGGCAAAATGAAATGAGAATATATTAAACTGCATGTAAAAGGTGAGAAGATAACATCTGTGATTGCTACTGCTGGATGGAGAACTGCAGAACTGCTAATGCATTTGCTGCTATCTCTGCCTCTGCTCTTATTTATCACAGTTGCAATGCACTGCCACAATTATGAGAGTTGGTAGTGCTTTTCATTCTGACTTTATTAGTGTAAGGAGATTTTATTAGTGTAAGGAGATTTTTTTACTGAATTTTGTTGCTGATGTGTAACCCCATCTGTATTTTAGAGCATAAAATCTCTTGCAGTACCTGCACTCTCCTGGCCTGAAGCAACAAACATATTTTACTGATGTGCTTTGAGAAGAAACTGCTTTCCTTCTCCCTCTCTTTTGCACCAGTTTCTGTTCTCAGCTAGCTGTGCTTGTTAGCTGGCATAAATTTAGTCCATTTTCTTTTGCATGATCCAATGCCACTATAACTGAGGGAAGATGCTATTGCACACTTTGCCTGCAATTTGAGCAATATGTTCTCCTCGCCTGATGAAATCTCAGAATAATTCAGGTTGGAAGGGACCTCATGAGTTCTCTTGTCCACCTGCAAGCTTAAAGCATGGCCTGCTGGAGGTCAGACAAAGCTGGTCCTTGGAAACCTCTAAGGAATGAGACTGCACAGCCTCTTGGGTCCCTGCTGTTCTGCTCAGTTCCACCCAGTAAGCAGCACACCTGCCTGCACTGCGAGTTTGGTGGCAGACAGGTGTGCCCTTCCCTGCAGCAGCAGGTCTCCCACTATGTCACTTACTGCATCCTGTTGGTGATGTTGCTCAAAACAGAGACTTTCCCCCAAGCCTGCTACCAGGGAACTGAACCTACTTTGGAATTGCAAAGCTGCAGGTGGAGAAGGAGCCAGGTGCCAGAAGCTGTGAGCCTTCAGGCTTCCCAGTCTTGGGACCTGTTGTGGTTTAACCCCAGCCAGCAATCAAGGCCCACACACCTTTTTGTTCTTGTGGCTTGTGTGCATTTTTAAGGAAATTTTAGTGTTTGTGAAAAGGATGCAACTGAATATCTCAGTAATGAATTCCTAGGATAACAGCATCTTTACTTTTCCCCATTGCTGCTGTATTTCAATCCTGGTCTTCAAAAATAGTAGCTGGCGGGTTCAGGCAGCATTTCAGAGTCTTTGGCCCTGGGACAGCGCAGCCATGCCAGACACTGCTCGTACAGCGCGCGCGTCAGCCGTTCAGGATGTGTTTAAACACGGGCTTCTGCTACATTACATAGACACTGCCTCGGGTGATAGTGATTGTTCACCATTCAGTATTACAATAGGGTTTTTTGTTGGGTTTTTTTCAGTAGCTGCTATCTGAAGAAAAAGGGAATACTGCATTTTAAATAGAAAGTGCAAATAAAGATTTTATTCCTTACAGTATTTTGTCAGTTCAACACTGCCATACTAAAACACTCTGAATTCAAGAAAGTAAGAAACAGGAACCTTTTCTTCTTCTTCTTCTTTTCTCCTCTGTGCACCTCTTGGATACTTAGAAGCAACCTTGAGAGGTAAAAACTTAAGTGCTGGAGCCTGAGTGTAATTATGCTTTAAGTTTGGAGTGCCACCCCTTTAAGTATTACAATTATTTCACATACGCCTTATTTCAAATTGAATATAATCTTATTTTTATCACAAGTTATAAGCCTGTAGTTCAGAAATGAGAATGGGCTTGTGAATATGTAGCAAAATATTAGAAATATGGTAAAGTAGATCATTGGTGACAAAGTAATAATTTTCAGTGCAAAAAGTCTACTAATAGACATTTTTTACAATCAGGCAAAATGAATGAATGTGAGCATGAAGGCGTATTCATCAGCTTTTTCTTGTGAACACAAGGCAATGATGTGAACACAGGAAAGAATTTTAACATACCTTTACAAATATCAGTTGCCAAGAGCTTGCAACAACCAGCATTACTTCACAGTTTATGGAGAGTATTTTAAATGTATGTAAAGAAAGAAGTGTTAGGAAGTTGGCCATGTTGCTGTATAAAACACTATATGCTGCAGTGCTCTCAAATTTGGGTCATCAGGCATCTTAATGTTGTTACAGAAATAAAAATAGTCTGTGTTTAAATGTCTGTATTTACACCTTTCTTGTACCTTTTCAACCATGTTTGTATTAATACATTTCTCTCAGCTTTTGAGCCAAGAAACCTAATAGGTTTTTATGTTCTTTTGTAAATAACAGACTTCAATTAACTACAGTAGAATTCACCTGAAAATGTCACTGAATTTTGCTAACTAAGTGGCTTCCTTCAGACAAAATGACACCTATTTTTGACTGTCAGTTGATCCATTAGTGAGAGTGAACTAAATCCTGTTTCTCAGTTCAGCTGCACAGCAAGCTCTTTTTTTTACCATATCAGTCATCTTACTAGGAAAACTGTCTGTTAAAAATACTTAGGGAAATGCATGCATAATGGAAGTGGCCTCTGTTTGAAGGAGACTATGGAAGAAAACACTGTTTGTTAGGGTGGAGTTACTAGTTATTAATTAAAAACAAAATTATGGAGCTTTCAAAAATAAATGTTGTAGTTCTTGACATTTTGTTTCTTTTCTCCTCCTGAGTTATTTTTGTACCACTTCCTTTCCTTCATGAATAATATAATCTTTGTTTCCTTTACAAAATGCTTCCATTGTTTTCCACTGTATTTAATTTTCAGTATGGAAACATGACCTGAAGAGAGTATTATTGTCTGTCAAGATGTAACACAATGCATTTTTGTGCTATCTTTCCCTGGTTCTACCCCTATTTCTTCCCTATTTCTAGGCAGATATTTGTGGACGTTTTCAACAATGTAAATAGTGAGGCATTGGAGGAAGAACAAAAAAAACAAAAACCAAAAAACTGTTTTTTTAATTGCAGAGCTTAAATACCTGGAATATGGTCACAAGTGGGATCTAAGGTGTCAAGAGTTTCATTACCAGAATTAAAAAGAGAGAAAGGAAAACAGAAATACAACAAATGAACTGAAATGGACCAGAAAACAGAAGGGGAAAATTGAGCTATTTCTCTGCTATTAAGGTCAAGCAGATAACTTGTATTTTAATTCTCCATTTTCTTGTAGTCAGAACTAGCTCTACTACTACTGCTGGGCACTGGTTAAGTCCGTTTTCCATTTTATTAATTTATCCTTATCATAAACTGCTAAGCTTGGCTCCTAGTGAACTTTTCTGTGAACTCTACCAGAGTTCAGGGCCTGAAGTCAGAGATATGTCTTTCTCCTTTCTCAGACTGTTCCTCCACATTGCAGAGTGTACTTCAGGGAAGTCTGTCAGCAGTAATCTCGTATTACCTCTTCTAGACTTTTTTCATTTCCTCACTGTCTTTACTTTTCTTTGTGGTCAGTCCACATGTGCCTGTGGCAGTGTTTGTCAGGACCTGCTGAGTGGGTGGCTGGGCCAGTTGCATCCTGATGAATGTGCAGGGAGTGCAGGGAGGGCAGCCCAGGCGTGTTCTGCAGTGCAGGCAGCTCAGGGCCAGATTGCTGTACAGACAGAGGATTAACTATGTGAAAATACAGTTCAGACAAGACCCTTGACAAATTTTATGAAAATGATCTACAGTGAGGAATTTGACGAGGCACTCAGTGCTGCAGTCAGCACTAAATCCCTTGTATTTTACAACCCAATAATCAACTTGCTGCTGTGATTACCAGAGTGGAAGAGGATGAGTGGCGAGAATAAGTGGCTGTTGGTGTGGTGCCCAGACCTACCAGGGCCCTGAAGCAGCTCCAGCAGGAAGCTATCCCCATTTGACATCTTTGCAGTCTAAACAGACAGTGATGATTTGCAGAAGAAAAGAGATTTGTGGAGAAGACCTTTATTCACTTGCCTTTGTCCTCTGTTTGCTCTGATCGGAATCCTTCCTACACTCTTTTTTCTGATATCTCAAAGTCACTTAAAAGATAGTTTAATGTTTTCACCTAAGAAAAAAATATCATCTAACAATCTAACACTTTACCAGCATTGATTTATTCTCTCAGACACAATTGTCACCAACTCTAGGACTACCAACTGTTTCACTAAAATATCTCTAAGAAAATCTCTTAGTTTTTATTTTCTTTTTGTTTCTTTTCTTTTCTTTTCTTTAGAAAAAGTCTCATTTCTCCCCAGAAGGTGACAAAGTTTTTGGCAGATTAAAAGCATTACATCTGTAAAGCCAGCGAAAACAGCAAACTTGGGTGAAAATATCACTAAAATTACTTTTTGAATTTTAGAGACTGATTTTTTCCCCGGTTCCTTTTCAGTTTATGGCAGCTCTTTTGCATTTTTAATAAATCTGATACTCATGCATTAAATCCTATGAGTGAGAATTCATACATTAAGAATAACTACACCAAGACCATGTATGAAAGCTGAGACCTGTCCAGTCTTCCTTATGTTTTTCATTGTATCCGGCTTGAATTGCTGTGGTCTCAAGAGCTCTGATCCACTCCAAACCTGCAAAGAAGGGAGCAGGCAGTGTCCTGGAGAGCATTGCATAACAATGGAATGAGTGGTTTCCAAACCAAACAGGAAATTAAATAATAAAGATATTGAGTAAGTTCTGCCAGTTCATCTTGACTGCAAAAGGAGAAATGAGGACTGGAAATGTCTCTTGTCCTATAACTGCAGTCTTACCCTCCAAAACTGACAGTGTGATAAAGAGGTACAGCTGAGGCTAACTTGCTTTTTTGCTCTTAAGTGACTTTCTCCCTAGGATGAGATTGAATTTAGCAACCCAAGTCTATCCTCTACTTTATCCTCAACTCTTCATTTTCTATTTAAGTCTTCAGTGAGCCTAGCTCACATGGACTGGAGGATTCAGTTTGGAGAGGTTGTTCCTGCTGACATCTATTGCTTTTGTCCTTGTCTGTTGAACTGTTCGCTCTAAGATGTCATTGATGACATATTTAAGAGTCACAGAAAATCACATTTCATATGGATAAGAAAAGATTATTACTGCAGGCAAGTGTCAAGGTTATAAAGGTTAGATGTGTTTTTTCATCACTACAGAAGCAGGGGAGTGGAGTGGAGGGAAAAAATAAATATTTTCAAAGGATAGGTTACTCTGCACACAATGTGGAATTCCAGTGTTTCCTTTTGAGTTATTTAATGCAGTGGCAGAAGAGGGGTTTGTTTGTAAGGAAATTCAACTTCTCAGTTGCTAAGAAAAGTTGAACTCTTGCTGTTCAGTGACTTCAAAAAGATTTAAGGATCACTGATCAATTGCCATGCTTTCTTGTATGTGAGGGGGAGGATATCTGATTAATGACCTGTGACACAAGCTTCACCTGTCTGCAGGAATCTGCATACCAGCTGAATACTGAGATGACAAATTAACAAAGCATTTTGTATGGCCTTCACTGAAAAAAACCTATGGGGTCTGGAGGTCAGTTTAGCGAGTGCAAATGCGTGGTTATTTTTAATTACACATAAGCTGATCTTATCCCCTGAAATAGCAGAGAGGAAGTTTTACCATCAATTTTGGAGTGTGGACACACTTGTCCTTTTTTTCTTTCATTGGCCTGGAGATTTTTCCCAGTGTTAAACCTCTAAGAATCCAACTCCACAACGTTTTTTGTTTTCCTGCTTTTTATTCTGCTTTTTTTTTCCAATTAATGTGCTACAACTGACTCCTTGTCTGTAAGCCTGAATCTAGACTTTTGTTTAGTGAGGATAGACAGATTAGACACACTTTTGAATGACCTATTATAAATTATAAGGGCTGTGTTTAACTGGTAAAAAACCCAGCTGCTTAATTTATGGATATGCACAACACGACAAACAATGTCAACATGGCAAGCAGAACACTCATCATTGATAGAGTTGGCATCATTTCCTCATGTGTGGCAGTTGCAGTAGGAATCTTTGTCTTTTGGAGTCAATTTAGTGCCTTAGGAAGGTGCTGGATAGGGCCCTGGAGACAGCAGCCTTGGGCTGGGCACAGCATCAGGTGCAGTGCAGGTGGCACAGGCAGCAACCTGGCAGCCTCTGTTCCCGCACCAGCACAGATTTGTTCATCCCACTGGAAGGGAAAATCACCAGAGGAGAGAAAATGAAGGTACCAGTGTCCCATGGCCTGTGATCTGAGATTGCCAGCAGTGGTGTTGGTTTCAAGACAGACATTTGTCCAATACAAAGAGCTGGGCTCTTCTCAGAAAGATGATAGTGAGTGTCCAGTAGATAGTAATGAAGCTTTTGTCACTACACTGGCACCTTCTCTTTTGTGAGGAATATGCTCATTTAAAAAAAATAATGTCTCTTTTAAACCATAGATTTGATATGTGCAGGAAAAGAACTAAATGACTGGAACATGACTTCATGGTCAGATACTCCATGCTCTCAGCTCTACACAGACATTGTGCTGCACTCATTAATCTCATGAGAGTGCCTTTCAGCAGATTATTAGGAAACATCTGTTTAATATTTATTATTTTATTTCCTTATTGTGTGTTCTTTTTTATTCTCAAAATATTCTCCCTAGGGGCAAAAGGGTGTATAGTGGAACCTATGATTTTGATAGCATTACTGTTTGTGTTGATTATTTTTCTTCTCTTCTCTTCTCTTCTCTTCTCTTCTCTTCTCTTCTCTTCTCTTCTCTTCTCTTCTCTTCTCTTCAGTATTTCATAAATATTGTATGATCACAGAAGTGGACATTGAATTTACTTTTATCTTCCATCATTGGTTACATTCTGTCTTCTATGTAGACGAGTTGTAAATCCCTTTCTGAGCTTTAAGGTACTGAAAGAGCAAAGATGTATTTTAAGGTTGTTGATACCAAAATTTAGTCTTCTAAAAATCTTGGCCCCAGGCTATTGTTTGTCTTGAAAGTGGTAACTGAGATTTTCCCTTGCCTTAGGAGTGAGAAAGAAGTCACTGTAAGAGAGGATAGATTTGCTCAGGGCAGCTCATGTATTACAGCATGTTGTACTAATTGGAGTTTCCTAAGGTGTGATGGCTTCATGCCCAGGAACTACATGGCTGTAATCCAGCTGAGAGGTGACACATGTAAATAACCAAAAACTGGGCTTCATCTGCCAAAATGGGATGGAACCTTGTAGCAATCAGTGATAATAGAAACTGCTGTTTATGGATAGCGCTGTGTAACTTAGTTGAATCAAGAAATCCATACACTCTCAGGCTATATATAAAACTGGTTGATTTGGGGTACATTTTCTATCAAAGAAGAATTCACCTTCCTTCATATTCTTTGTAATTCCTCCCCCTGCCCCTGAATGCTCCTTTTTAGATTCAAATGCAGTCTGATGTTTTTATAAATGAATTGATTTTATCTAAGCACTTTGTCTATTTGAGTTGTGGTAAAACATAGAAAGAGCTGAATATCATCAATGTTTTAATAACATACTACTCTAGATGATCTGACAAATTCCCCTTGGTGATTGAGAGAAATATAGAAAATTACTGGAGAGAATGGAGTAGTGTGGGATGCCACAAATAAATGAAGCAAAAAAAATCATTATGACGGTTTGAGAAGAATTAAAAGCCATGCACTCTTGTCACCTCTTTCAAAAGATACCAAGATATTGTCAGAGAAGCTGTTGTTGAATGCATTTGTACAAGAAGGGTGAATGTCTTCCATTATTTACAGTTACAGATCCATTTCAATCTCCAAGCAATTTCAGTGGCATGGTCTGGTTAATGGTTCTTTCAAGTCTAGAATAGTATCAATTCTTTACTACATTTACAGTTCAGTTTTTTTCATCATGTCTTTGAGCCTTTTAGAGTATGTCTTGATTATCACTAGATTCATTTAATTGGATATTTAGGAAGGTCTAATCAGTGGCACCTGGAAAATAATGGCATCTTTGAAGAAGGAAGTGATCAGTTTGTATTGCTGACAGGCATGAACTGTTATACCAGAAATCAAAGGGGTTCTGTCCTTTAACCATCCATCCACAGCTCTGGCATTCCTGGCATGCAGCAAGGTTCTTTGGCTCATCAGCCCTGCTACCATTGCTTTCATTCTCCATAGCTGGACTGTGATGATAGCTCTTGTTACAATGCTGCATCGTTTTCTTCAGTCAGGAATGTCCTATGGTTGCAATTTTTTCTGTTTTTCTTCAGGTAGGGAAGATCCATGCTGAATCCAAGTGTTGCAATGCAGGATGAGATGTGTGATGAAATGCTATGACTGAAAACATGTTATTGTTCAGCAGCTCTGGGCAGAGCAGCCCTTGGGCTTTGGGAAGGCCTTTCCATGGATGTCACCTTTGAGAGTAACAGGGTAATAGATATAATTCAAGTCCTTACCATTATTCAGTTCTTGTTTCAAAACAAATCTTTACTATAATTAATAACGTCTGAATAGCAGCATCTTGTATTGACAAATTTCAAAGATGTCCTATGAGTGAAAAAAATGAGAATCAACCGTGGATCTAATTATATAAGCTGCTGTCTTGGTACATCTCATCTGGATAGAAATGGACAGGACTGGGTATTTTCTAAAAGCCTGGTCTCACAAGATTTCTAGCTTCGTCAAGAAGGTTCATTAAGTACTTAAAAGTTAAGGAAGTTACTGGGCCTCCCAGTCCTCTGAGACTAACTTTTCCACCACTGCAGAGACCAATAATTATCCATATCATATGTTGTATGTTATGAGGAAACAGTTGGACAATTTTTGTAGTCTCTGGGCAATTAAACTCCATGCAGGATAACATAACATGTGAATTAGGGGGGCGAAGCCAACATATCCTTTCTTTCCCAGCCTTTAATTTTCAATCCAAACCTGTATATCCACTACTCCGGATCACTGTGTGCACTGTTTTACATAAAGTTTGGTGTGCAAGTCTTAGAATTCTGTCATTGAGATGAACTGTTAGACTTGCTTTGATTTCGACGGCAGATCCTCTGTGTATTTAGACGGACACAGTAGGCTAAAACTCATAAAAAGAATTAATCAATTTTCCTGTATTATTAATTACACCCTAAATTATTAAGTGATGAAATTTTCTAAATGCAATTTATTTTTCCACCACCTGTTGCTGCTAGTCAACATCCTGTTCAATTTAGACAAAGGGAAAGGACCTGTGCTTTTATTTTCTGTACTACATAATACTGTACTCTTTGTGCTCACATATAATGCAAAGGAATGTCAAAAATCTAAAGAATATTGTTTTAAATGGTATCATTACCTGTGATGCTGTTGCACACATTGATTAGTATGAAAATCATAAAAAGGCAGATCAGTGTCAGCACATTTCCTGTGGGAAATTCCCTATTATGTAGTGGACAGCACTAACTGTTAGCATGCAAGTATTCTGCTTGTCCTAGCCTTAGAAATGAATTTCTTTTTGTTAAGGAGGACTAGTGTCATGAAATGTGCTGTCTAACGTCAACAGAAGGGAAAAATGATTAAAAAAAATCTCATCCAGGTACAGACTTGATTATGATCTTTGGACATAATCCAGTGGGAGTTTTTCATGATTATTTTTAAACTTTAAAAAATGGACTTTAAAATATGGTCTGAAAAATGAATACAGAGTACCTTCTTATGCAGCACTGCATTGTAAAAAAAAAAATAAAGAGAATGGAATTTTTCAGCATAATATCTGATAAACTGTAAAAACCTGCATATATCAAGCAAAGTGTAGTTTACAAGAGGCAGACTTCTGTGCATGTGCATAAGGTACTAAGAGCAGACTCATCACACTTGAATAGAAATGAGAATTTAATTGACAAGTCCCTCAATTACCTGTGTAACTATATAGTCATATAATTAGTATAAAAATAAATGTGCAAGCCAAAGATTAATATAGCAAATGTAGTTTTACTGTAACAAAGGGTTGTGACAGGAAGATACTAAATACAGAAACGTGCTTAGAGCCTGCTCTTTAATCATTTGCCACAGATATTTATTTAACTCACAGTGAAATTCCAGTGGTTTGTTTGTGCAGTTTTAGTGTGGGGAAAAGAGTAACTGGAGGGCACTTGTGATGGCCACTAATATGATAATAATTTTGTAAGCAGCCAAATGTCTCATCCTAATAAGAAGAGTAGATGAACACAGTATGTGCTGAATAGATAGGACTTTTCTCAGTTTTGGCTGTGGTTGTATCTCAGATAGCAGCCTGCCAACGCAGCCTAAATAACTGGCAGCCAAACTTGCCTGTTCACATAAGGCTCTCCTGTTTCCCAGTTCTAATTCATTTCTATCCCTGTGACAAACACTAACACTGTTGGAAATAACTACGTATCCACCTGCCAGTGTCATTGAGCAGGATTTTCTGCCAGTCTAATTGAGAAGGAAGTTCTTGGCTTAATTATAAGAAAGAAGGTACCTGGTTATTTTAAGACCAGTCTCAAAATTGTCATCTTGCTGCTAATTTCTGCTCTCCACATATTTCACAGTATAATGCTTCCTTGTTGTGAGGTCTTGTAAGGGTCCTGGAGCTATCATCCATCATTAAGATAAAAGTTAATAGGACACAGTTTTAGAGGGAATAAGAATAAATCCCTTATCTCTACAGATATGCTCCATTTTCCTAACATGAGTATTTTGAAATGTTCACTGTCTAAACTCCTACCTTATACGAATTATCATAGTTACCTCTTATATCTAGATCACTTACAGCTTCAGCATGCCACCTATGTCACTGCTACTATCCTCAAGCTAAGTGAAACCTTCCAGGGAATATCTATCATTATAAAGTCTATGCTAAAAAGAGTTTTGAATTTCATTAAGATGACACTATTTACCGGCTTTGGGGGTTGTGCTTTTACTTTTGTCTTTTCAGTTATTTATTTCCTGACCTTTCCTTTTATCTTTCTTGCATACCTGTATGCTTTTTTGTTATTGAAATTTGAGGAACTCCCACATTAAATGTTCAGATTTTACTCACAAAATTTTCTTTTCTAAATATCGAGCCAAACATACATTATTTTTTAAAGATTAAATATATAGTCCCAGCAAAGCTGATCTCTCCTCCATCCATCTTTATTTTTCAAATTAAGTGGAGCTCCTACCACAGGATTGAAATTAGTTGAAGCTAGAAAAAAATTGCCTAGAAAAAACATTGTTTAATTTTTGAAGGATATCTTGAAGACAAACAATCTCAGAGTTAAAACATTAGAATGATTTCAGTGTTCTACTGGAAACATTCCTCCCTTTAATCTAAATTCTTTTACAAACCAAAAGACTCTTTGCTGATGTTCTGCCAAATGCATATTTTGCTTTTTTTGAGGGATCTGGAGCAGACAACTGATCTGGTTGCTGTCTTGAAGTCCCATGCACACTGGGGATATGTTTTTGGCTCCAGTCAGCTACTTTAAGGGTATTCTGGGTTGTCTCTTCTCTTCAGAAACTCAAAATAGATGCATGGAGGAGGAATAATCAGCCACTGAGTCTTCTAGAGAGTCTTGGAAAACCATCACAGAGTTTGGTGTATAAGGGAGGGGCTTTTGCTCATCAAAGGAAAATGGAAGTTCCTTATTCCAGCCAGGAGATTTGGTGAAGATATTTGCCCTATGTGATTTTTCACCTGGTGTTGTCTCTGTTATAATTTTTACTCAAACAAAAAGTGTTCCTTGAAGTAAGGCAGTTATATGTAACCTCCAGAGCCAGAAGCAAACTTTTCTGCTAAAACCACACACACATCGTACAATTTTTTAGAGCCTTTGATAACTGAAAAGCTCTTTAATTTGTTTTAATATTTCCTTTTTTTCTTTCATCCCCCTTTTCCAATTGGTCTTTATGCTAAATAAGAAGAAGAAACCTTGGAAAAATAGAAGGCAACTGTTTTCTGTAAGTGGTTTTAAGTCATTAGATTTTTTTATCTCTTGCTCACACTCCCCCTTCTCTATTAGAACAGTTTCTATCTTATGCCACAAGCAAATGTAATTTCTGTTGTTACTTCTTTGCAAAATCCAATTTGTTGTGATGTATTATGCATGCGAGTATAATTGCAGAGGAGGAGTTAAACTGAATGACAGTTTAAAGAGGTGCATTCCTTTGGCTGTGTCACTCACAAAGAGCAGCAAAAGAAAAGTGGGACAAATTGATGCCCTGATGAAAGTATTAATCTGCTAAGACTTCAGAGGAAACAATGGGACTGCCCTAATCAAGCCATAGCCTCTAGAGAATAAAATTATGGCACTGACTTCTGATACAGAGAAGATTACTGTAGCCTTAGCAGTACTATCAGTGCTAAGATCTACTATATTCTTTGTGTATACATTTCTAGCAATTAAAAAAGTGCTTGTCAGTAGCAATCTTAGCATGGAGCATTTTTTCCCAAGAAATGTGAGAGTTTTATGATATCCTGTATAATGAGTTAGTCTTTTGCCATTTATTTTCATAGAAGAAATAGAATAAAGTATGTAATAACAATAAATAAAAGCAAAATAGCAAGGTCGGTGAGTATTCCAAGTGAAATATCTTTTAAAAAGTGTAAGATTTTCACTGCAAATGAGGATAGAGGTTATAAACACAAAAAATTATACCTTTGTAATTCTGATGCTGGGGAACATAGTGTATCTATTAAAATAATGGTAAAGTCTTTTATACTTTCTATTTTCTTCCACAAATTGTGGTGGTAAAAAAGGGCTTTTAAAATCAAGCTTTTTTAATTATTTTTTTTTTTATATCACTAAATTCCTGTGTAATATTTTAGAGAAATCAGCTCTGAAAATATATGGGCCATGTGTTTTTGCACTATTTCCTGAGTCTGTCCCAGACAACCAGATCAGATGGCAACAGATGTATGGTGCAGGAAGATTTCATCAGTAACCTTTGATGCTGGAGACTTCATGCTTGAATCTTTCAGAGTTACTCACAGCTGCCTACTGTGTGAAAGGAACCTGAAATCTAGGATGGTTCTTCTTTCCCACTGCCTCACATTATCCTGTTCCAGGTCTTTGAGCAGAGGAAAGAATTTACTGTTGTTTTAAACTAGTTACAGGAGGCTCTACAATACGAAGTTCTGTGAGCAATGGGAAAGTAAGACTGATGTTTCATGTTCCTTAACTTTGTGTGAATCAGATTAGATAAATCATCTTCTCAAATGCACAAATTATAGTTCTTGATGGTTGAGTTGAGTGGGAATGGGTAGCAGAGTAAAACTGGAGTTGTAGTGTCATATTGGCTCACTTCTTTAGGGACATTTCAGAATAAAATGTCCTGTCCATTTCTCCTGAACATAATGAACTAGGCACTGGACACTTGCCTGGTACTCCTGGAGTCTCTTCTCATTAAGTATTTCAATATTTGCATGTGAAGGTCATCAATCTACCCATTCAATCACATTAGCTGTTATTTTTGGGAGTTTGGGCTTCCAGTAATTCTGAAGGTCAGAACTTTTCAGCATGACTCAGTACATAAATTCTACAATCCTTATTAAGGACAATGGGAAATCTGAGAAAAGTAGGTCAGATCCTCCTTCCTTGATAAACTAGTTAGTGAACACACTATTCACTAGGTGTGAATGCTACCAGATGAGTAATCAGTCTGACACTGTAGGTGTGGCATTATGAGATCTCCCCAAGAGCCCTGAAATGGTGGAAGCAGAAACTTTTTGGGTTTTGGAGGGTTTTTTTAATAGAACTGTCACTATAGTGCCATCACCTACTGTTCCAAGAAACATTGAATTTTTCTTTTTTTATTTGGATTCAGATAAAATCAAGTCTCTGTATACTTATGGACTGAATGGGATCCTATGATAATAGTTTTATCCCAGTGAAGATGAATTCAAAGAAAAAGACCTCACACATAAAAGCCTTTTTTGAGTGCTAGTTAGCAAGTCCTTTATAAACAGAATCTGTTTATTATTTCCACAGAGTTGTCTTATCAAATCCTCATAGAAATGAGATCTATCTAAAAGTGTCTTTAGAAATTGCAAACAGATATATAAATTGAAGCAAAGTCTTGCTATTCATGAAAATAATCATTTACAGGATATTTTTATACAAAGCGAAATATTATGTTTAGTAATTTCTCTTCAAAGAGACACTTTAAGCTTCTGTAATAAATAGTTCTGTTATCAACAAACACACAAAAGTCAAGTGACTAAAAATTCTGGTAGAAGTGTCATGGACTTCAGCAAGAAATGTTTCTTTCAGTCACTGAGTTGCATGGTCCTGAATAGAATGGAAATACTGAGAAAATAGAAGAAAACAAAACCTTTCCAAATTTTAAGCCTTTTTTTTTTTTGCTAGCTACCCCAGCAGGTAAAAAATTAATGTACTGGTATAAGTATTGAATATGTTTTCAAAGATGACACTTGTCTTTCCCTCCCTGTTTAGTAGGTTTGTGAGTGCCAGTCAAGCTACCAGCTCAGGTGGGAGCATTCTAGCCCAGGGAGCCTTACAAAAAGCACCACTCCCAATGAAAATGTGAAAGAATCAGTATAAGCTAGTGCATTTCCCAAATATTCAGCTTCTGAAAACCCTCCATGTGCCTGCTCATGACATCTGTGACAACCAGCCTCAGGATCATGGATCCACAGAATGGAGACTGCCAAGACACAGCATTTCACAGCTGAAAAAAACATAGCTTTCTCTCCAAATTTCTGGTACTAAGTGTAAAGCTGAAAAGAAAAAGGAAAAAAAAAATTGGCTTAACAGCTGCTTTCCATTTCATAGCAGATGAGACACTGCTCATAAAAATCAGCACTGACTTCTGTTATGGAAATCCTGGTGTACACATTCATTGAGTAAAGAACCCAGCATCTGTAGGATTCATAAAGTAACTGATTTCAGAAATCAATAATGAAATTAATAACAAACAGCCAGTGGTCATCTAGTTCTCATTTAAGAACCTTATTGTCTCTGCATATTTTTTTTTCTGCTCTTTTCCTGGAATGTCTGTTTGAACAGTGTAGTTATGACAGATTTCACTACAAAGGTCACTCATTTGCTCTCACTGGGTGAAACACTTTTGACCAGATTGCTCATGATACATAGAAGCAGGCAGATAGAAGAGAATTTTAGGAAACCATTAAGACCAACCTATTAAGTTTGGCTCAGCCAATCTTTATTTTATAGTGAAGAACAACTTTGTTCTTAAAGCCCAGTACAGAAGCACTGCAATTTCCTGATGATTTCTGTAACTGGAGTCAAAAAGTCTTCATTGCAACAGTGGTGAAAGGTGGGTCTAATCCCCCTAGACCACATTGATTTAAATTCTTCCTGCTGCTCTGAATGATCCCTGGTAGCTAGTTGTCCAAAGAAACCATACAGGATAGATGGGGTCATATTTTGTCAATATAATGAAATCTAGTGTTCTTTAGGAAGATATCCCCTCATGGAAGAATGAATGAAATAGAAGAAGATACAGCAGCCTTGCTGTAGGTTATGCATAGGATAATCATTATTATTCAATTAAGTAATTTCAAAGGCAACTTCTGCTACCTTGTAAGCAGGTACCAATGAGGAGAGGCTCCAGACATTGTTATAGGAAAGTGAATCATACACTGTTAGGTGCCTTTACCCCATTGCTCTATATGTTATAGCTCAAAGAAGAACAATAAAGCACCTTTTTTTTAGAGCTACTGTATTCCTGTTGATGTTTAGAGTAAGTCATCTGAAAATAGCTGTGGTTTTTTTTTTTCGTCTGCTGCTTGGATGGATAGGTCAGTTTAAAAAAGCTTCCTTCCTTGACTTTTAAATATTAACTAGAAGTGCAGTGTCAACTCTGGGTTTTTTAATCCTTTTATTCACACTGTATCATGGTACAAGTGAGCATGATTATTAGTAGGGTTGTGTGATACATTAATCACAGGTTAAAAAAAAAGTATCAAGAATTACAGTAGTCTGGAGTATTTAATACAGAGTACTCTTCTCTTGTTTTAGACACAGCTGGTGGAATTCTCGACATTTCTAAGCACTGGAACTTCCCAAACAAGTTCAGTTTTTACCATCTTGTACTATAGACTGTAAATGTCTATGGAAACAGCAGGATCACAGGTCACAGGGATTTAAGAAGACCTCTTTATTCACTAAATCAGCTCCCATTTAACCAAAACCATGTTGTTTTCTGTAGAACATGCACTACTGCCTTATGATGGGGGACTTCTGACGTTAAAGTGGTTCCGCAGAGCAGCCCTGGCAACAACAGGTTAAGGAGGTTCAGAAGCCAAGCATGGGCTTCAGTGAATCCCAGCCTCCTGCCAAGGCTTGGACCTGGAGTCACTCCTCAGAGTCAGGAGCAGACCAGGACAGAGCAGTCCTGTTGCTCTCACCTGCAGGTGTTCCACAGGCCTTGGAGCAGTTTTGGAGGTGCTCTGAATTTCATTCAGATATCCTGTGCCTGAGGAAGCCCCAGCACAGCAGGAGTGGAGGCTGGGCAGCCCTGGGCAGCAGCAGCAGCCCCAGGGACCCGTTGGCTGTCTGCTCCTGCACTTGGCCCTGGATGGGGCTCCAACCAACAGAGGTGTAAGTACATCAGAACATCTCTGGGACAATGGTTCAGTAGGAAGATTGAACATGAATCCAACCCAAAGCTCTGCCATTTGTCATGCAGAATCAGGGCCTGATTCAAGAGGAGAGACTTTTTCCTCCTAATTTCTGTGTCTTTATGATTCATCTGAGTTTATTTCTTTGTTCTGAAATTTATTAAAAGAAAAAGCATGTATCCAAAGGGAAACAGTTTTCAAAATATTAGCTTTGAAGCTTGTAATCTCCCACAGAAACCCAACTGAAACTTGCAGCGGGGTTTGCCCCACAATGAGCAGGTGAAAAAATGATTTGGAGTAGCGTGACAATGGCTGTCAGCTCCAAATTCTTCAATTAAAAAGAAAATCCTTCTGCCCACAAATTCTGTCTGAATTCAATTAGAATGAAAGTATAACAGAAAACTAGGTGGATTAAAGAGCACTTGTTTTTCTTTCTCTTCGGTAGCCTAAATGCAATATAATGTAACTTTGTTGTTTCATTTGTGTTGATCTAGTTGCTGGCTTGGTCAGGTGTTTCTGTCCCAGCCTTCTTCAGTTACTGGAGTTGCTAGTATCGCTTGCATTCTTTTCATACTGTGTATACATTGAATTCATATTATCTATTGTTTATTCCAAACTTCTGACTTTGTTTTGCCAAGGCTATCTGTTTTTAAATTAGTAATTTTCACTCCCTCATTCAAGTCTTCTAAATTACTTTTTGGAGCAGTGACTATTAATATTTTAGGTATCTTTGATGTTTTACTTTATAGTCTTCAATTTTATTTTACATTTCACAGGTTCCTAGTTGCAAATAATCCTACAGGCAATTTTCTCACATTGCAACTATTCCTTGAAAGATATGCTAATGTAGCAAGGCACTTGTAATACTGGGGGTTAAGTTAATCACCCAAAATGAGCCGTATTACTGTCAGTGGTATATAAAGACATCCCAAAGTGAATTACCAGGTGGACTAGCATTAAAGCTCCTTTATAAAATAACAGAACCTGAAGGCGTGCAGGAATATACATTCATTTCAGAATCTATTGAGCTAAGGAATCTGGGTTTTGTAGTTTCTGTACTTGAAGATACCAAAAAAATATGTTTGTGTTGTCTTTTTAAAAAAAACACAAAACTTTGCAATATTATTTGTAAAGCCTTTATGAATGAAAAAAATAAATTTAAAATTAATAATGAATGCCTTATGTTCATATATTTGCACATAAAAAAGGGGTTTCCTGCTCTGTGCTCAAGCTGAGTAGGGTAAGAAACCCAAAGAAGAAACAGATAGATTTAATTACATCACTTAAATGAAAATTGCAATATTTCTCATATCTTTAGACTTATTTGCAAGTATCCAGAAGACACGCACAATAGACCTATGTCTTAATTTGTTCATTTGATAGTATAATTCACAGTATATGTTCAAACAGACAAATTGGACACGGCATTGGAAATACACCTCCCATTCCTAGAACTAACCAGGCACTATCAAACGAAGCACCCTCCTGCTCTAGGTGGGCACAGAGAGCAGCTCAGCTGTGCAGGCTGAAGAATGTAGTCAGGATGTGCTGCCAGGTCTGATTTCTGTTGGTGCATCATGGGCAATGCAACAGCGCTGTCTACATGGACAGCAGATTAAGGAGTGTCAGATAGTTTTAATCTGTTCTGTCACAAGAGGACTTTCTCAGCAGACTGACTCTTTAGAGGGAAGCAGAGGTACAGCTCAGGGCTGTGTTTTAAAACAGTGGTACAGCCGTAGTTACAATCATCTAGATTTGTGTTTCTTGTCTGGAAAAAATGAAAATAAGATTTAGTTAAATTGTAGTGATATGCATTTTTATTAGAACAAATATATTTCAAAGAATAAAAGATAGGGGGTATGCAGGGAAGGTTTATGTGGAACACACTATTTATTTGCCATGCATATTTGATATGCTTTCATTAAGCAGGCAATAGAAATGTCAACATAAAGCGTGGTTTAGATTGTCCTATAAAAACAAACTGCATTGGTATTAGAATTGGATGCACTAATCTTTGGTTAAATACAAGCCTTATTTGCTATCCAGCAAAGAAATATTTGGTTGAGTGTTGTTAAATAACTGTATATTTAACCTAATTTAATTTACCCTTAATTTATAATGTCTGATGAAGTGATACAGTGTCAGTATAAGCAGCACTTTCCTGTACCATCATCTGTCATTATATGGGGTTTTTTCTCTCTCTCACTCATTGGCATTCAATCACTAGCAATTATCACCAGCCCACACCTAAAATAAGATTATTTTTGCAGTCTTGCTGAACCATGACCAATCCTTCCTACAAAGAAGAAATAACATCCATCTCTTCAAGGAATATTTTTGTAGCCATACAGTCATCTGACATAACTATAACAGATAAATATGTTCCCTAGTAAAGTAACATTTGAGATAGATGCCTGCATTTGTGAGTTGGAATTTGAAACTAAATTCTAAACATTCCTAAGTTTGGGGATTCTGGTTTGCATTGCTTGATTGGTTTTTTCATTTTGCTGGTATATACATGCTGACTTAAAAAATTATTCTTCACCATGTTTGACTCAGGTTTTTAAGTAGTGTTTATAAAGATGGCTAATATATACTGAAAATATTCTTCTAATACAAACACAGGAAAGGTGTTTTTAATCAGTATATCCAATTAGGAATATAAAATATACCATACAGCATTGTCATCTAAATCTTACCTGTACCAGCAGTTTATAGGGAACTTTAAATTGAGGTTTATGCCCTGAAGCATAGTAATATCTCTCCCTTATAGCCTTTGCAATTATTTCATTCTCTGTGAAGTAATTGTGGATGTTCCTGCTGTCTGTGCATCCAGTATTTTGGGAGGAGCCTTACTGCACTATATTACTAACAGAATAATATTTTTTAGAAGGAGCTCCATAGGTGTACAATTTATCTAAAAACTGTCTTTCTACAATCTTTCTGTAGGTTTACCCAGCAAAAGTGCCTGCAGTGTAATGCAGAGAATCCTGAAGCAGATGTAAATTCAAACACTGGTAAAAACTTAAGTGAGGCAGCGCAGAGCTCAGCACAGCCAATTTGCTTTGCTGAGGAGCTGAGTAAATCAGCTCCTGCTGAGCCCGTGCTGCCCTGGTGCCTGCTGGAGTCCTGGGAGTGAGGGCAGAGCCACCGTGGGGCTCTCCAAGTGCTGCTGTCACTCCTGATGGACTCACAGGCTAGTGGGGATGCAGGCACCCAAATCATTGCTTTCCTGTTTCAGTGGGTGGCTTCCTGGAGAATATGTTAATCTAAAAATTTTCTATATTTCTTGCTCTGACATTGTAGTTATAATTTTTATCCTGTCCTCTTTCTGGTCTATTTTTCAAAAAATAACAACACATCCCCTTTTACTTGGTTTTGCCTTTAGCTTCTTCCCGCTTTTCCACATGGAGCGACCAGAGTAAGAAACATGTAATCTCCTTCCATGTGTATCACACTGCTGTCTATGTCTGCCCCATCTGAATGTCTCCCATCTGAAATAAATACCTGTATGGTGTCCCACAGCCTTTAAGGAGATTTTCTTCACATAAAGCCATCATGTGTCTGTTTCCAGCACAGCAGGCTCACGGCAGCCTGGTACCCTGAAGATTGTATGTACTACACGTGTTCCAGAACTATGAAGGAGTTACAGTGTGCACAGGCCATGCTGGGAAAAACTTAAATTCACAAGGGAAATTAGAAATAAATTTTGAAAAATATCAAGAATAAATAGATCCAATCATTTTTATATTCCCTCTCCAAATGTTGGTATACCTTTTTTCTCTCCTCTTCCTGTTCTCATTTCTTTGTCTTTTTGTACTCTGCTCACTGTGAGTCTGACTCTTGAAAAATATGCTTTGATAGATATAGCATCCTCTCAGCTCATTAAAACTGTGCTTTCATGGCTATGCATTGCTTGTGATGGAATAATTCAGCACATGTTTTGGAGCATTAGAAATACAAACAAAAAGTAACAAAAATTTGTCTCATTCAACAGGTTTATTATAGTAATTTATTGTTTTAAATACCTGTTGAAGTAGATACAACTGTGAATGGGGCCAGGCAGATAGACAGACATGCAAGGAAGACTTTGTACTTTATTGCTTTGGATGATTGATGAAAAATTATAATATTTGGCAAAAAATTCTAAACTTTATAGGAGGAAAAGGCCACAGGGAAAAAAAGGACATTACTGTATTTAGGGATTTCATTACATCCTTCATTAAAGATCAGAACAAAAATGTAGGATTTTAATAATGAGGTATAATTCAAAATAAATTAGACAATTAGAATAAATGCCTCATTAAAATAATGAGTTTGTGTGGGATACAATGGCACTGGTTTTTGTCTCGTTCCAAACTATGGAAGTTTTGTTTAATATGTTGAACTCCCAAAAATGCTGTTTTTCCAATGGAGGCTTTTATCCAATACGTAAGCCATGAGTGGCCTGAACTGCATGGTGCTGGTGAGCACACATCCTTCAGAGCCAAGTGGCAGGGACCACATCCCTTAGCTGCCCCAAATGGTTTTTGGAAAAAATGGTGTAAATTTTGTCAGTTTAAAAATTATATTTTGGGGGGAAATAATGGAAAATAAAATGGCTGTTAGCATGATAGGAACACCTTGTCCTCCAGGCTTTTCATGAAAGAAACACATTTCATTGCCATTTGAAACTACCAGAGACATATTTGTTTGCATTCTCATATCACAAACACCTAATCAAAATAGTATGAAGAGACAGGGAAAACCATTACCAAGCTGAGCTGAAATATGCCCAGTTTCAGCCTGAGATAAATGTTTAGCCTGAAGTTATAAGCCACTGTGAATAGTTATTTATAATGGAAGTGCTATCTTAACCTTATCTGTAGTGGCACTACTGCTTTGCCATAATATCTCTGCTCCTAACATCTGTGAAATTTTTAATCTGTCCTGTGGCTGGTAACGGAGGAGTTGGTGAAACCCAGGGATACGCTCTGAACTACCTTAATTTGTCTGTCCTAGGCTTTTACTGATGCATAAAAAGGGAAGGTGAGCAGTGGGTGAGCAGAAGGGGCTCATGTCAAACAGATGAGTGCCTCAGAGGTGTATGGGAGAAGGGGAAATGGTCTACGACATGGCTGTCTGCATGAATCACCAGATTATTTTATAATTCTTCTTTCTCTTCAGGAAACACGCACCAAAATTGTTCATGATTTTTGAAAGGTTAATCTATAGCATTTGTTTTTCAGCCTGGTGGACCTATAAGCAAGTCAGTGTAGGACATCATAGTGTCACTAATGAAGATGTTATCTCTGGAAACTTTCTGCGTGACTCAGCAGTAATGCCGCCCAGCCGCCAAATAGTGGTGTGTGCTACACTGACTCTTTGTAATTAAAATAGCTCTTCCGTTTCTGCCTTTAGCAAGTAGGCATGATGAGAGAGAGCTGAAATGCTATCTCTGAAAACAGCCATGGTAAATATTTTTGTTGTTTAAACACCTAGTAGTTTTTCTCTCCTAAATCATTTGTTGCCTTACCTGACCTCTTTGTAAATAGGCCTATTGTATCTTTACTCATACAAATTATCTTTAATGGTCCAACAAATTAACTTATTTTTCAGATAGTTATGTTTCTACCTGTAGCTCACAGTAATGTTCAAGGAGATAGGATTTGACTCCTTAGGTCTTTTCTTTTGGAATTAACCTTTATCCCATTTGAACAAGAACACTTAAATGTTGGGGGTATATGTGATGTGAGCCCTGAAGGACAGGATTTTAAGCCTTGGGAGAGAAAGCTTTGCTTATGACTGAAGTGGTACTCTGTGTCTTTACCCAGGGAGAGGACCAAAAAAGGTATCACTTCAGCCCTGCTGCCAGTCTGCAGGACTGTTCAGACAAATCTGGTGAAGCTTTGGATTTGATTCTCTGCAGAGGAAAGGAATTGACAGAAATATCTGCCACCTGAAATCACTAAGTTTGAGCTACTCCTCTTAGCCTATCTTTCTGTAGCCATTTTTCATTTATTTCATGTGCATAACACAGAACTGCTAGAATGAAGGATTCAAAGGGGGTCTGTCTTGACCAGACAGCATGTACCTCACCCTCTGGCCTCATTTCCTCAGAAATTACCCTTGTTAATACTCTGTGCTTTATCCTTGTAATACCTTTTGATTCTCTTAAAGCTCTGTGAGTGCTCTTACTCTGGCTCAGGCAGATACACAACAGTCATCAATGATTTCTCAGCACCTCACATGATTTACATTTCTGCTAATTCTGGCAATTAGTTGACTGTAAGGAACTAAATTTCCCTGTGGGTGTATTTTTTGTTAGTGACCATGTGGCCAGCCAGTGTAGGCAGAGCTGGAGAGGCAGCTCTTGTGTGTGTGCATGCCCATGTGTTTAAGTCTTGGAGCTCTCAGCTTATGTGAAAAGAGCAGCTGTATTTCCCATATAGAGATGATGTTTTTAATATTATTTTCAAATACACTATTATCTTTTTCTTTTCTAAATTTGACTGTGGTAGTTTATGAAGAATAATAAAAAATGGTCGATATTTTGGAAAACAGGAAAAATCCTAAAACAGAGGGAGAGATAAAGAAATAAAATGCTTTCTCCCTCTCCCCCAGTCCCTTCCCTGCTATCCAAACAAGGACATGCAAATGCAATACAATGTCAAATCTATTTTTTGGGAACACTCAACAGCAAAGTAGCAATTAATTCCTTGCACAAGGACCTGTACAGCCTCTTTCCCATATTGTACCTTGTAATAGTGCTTGCCTAATTATCTGAAGACTGTTTCAAACTGTTTTGATATGCTCCTTAGTAGTGAATGTTATTTTTTTGGTTTTTTGTTTTTTTTTAAATTGGCATTACAATTTCAGCTCCCTTCCTGCATTAAAAAAAAAAAAAAGTGATTGCCCTGTAAATAATGTCTAGATAAGCTGGTTGCTTATCTGAAATGTCAGTTTTTCTAATACTTGTTAGGACACTTTAGAGTCATTCCAACCCAGAACTGCCATAAAATTTTACCATCCTATTTTCTACATATTCTAAAGCTCTTGTGTTGTCCGTTATTCAGATGTCCTTCACTACCAAGATGATTCTCTGAATAGCTGCATCTGTGCTGGGAAATGCCACCGGAAATTGGATGACAAGAGGTAATATTTTTTATTTTATGATTTTACGATAATCTGTGCCCACTTTGGTGGAGAAAATAATGAACACAGAGACTTTTATCAGGTGTTTGGCTGGCATGTATTTGCATGTGCCTAAATGCCTTTCCTGTTTGCTTTCCAAGATCTTGATACAGGGTGCAGCAACATCCAGTAGCACTGGGGACGTCCTCTAATTGTATCTGCATTCTCCCCTCCATGTAAGTCTTTGCAGAAATTTTTGTTTGAAACAATCCAGTCGGTTATTTCCTGTCAGTCTGTCTCGTGTATCATAGTCTAAAGCTATTAGTTAAGAAGACTCTGGAGCTAGAGGTGTCTTCTACCAAAAAAAAAAAATGTAATTAAATTCACCTAAGTTGATTTCTACCTGAGACAAAGAAATAAACACAGTAGAGATTCAAGCAAGACAATCCTAAGAGCCTTCAAAATACTTTTCTCTTTCAAAAGACAGAAACCCTTTGCTCTGGCTAGACACAAAAATCCCTGAGATATTGAGCCCTAATTTCTATTTAAATTCTGTAGCATTTGGTAAATAAACCTATCCTTCTGAAGTTAGAATGTATATGGATATAAAATATATGTAAATTATACCATTTTGCCTTAGTGAAGCTAGGCTAAATACATTCTCTAGAAGCACAAACCGCAGGAACAGAAACTGAAAAAAGCATTAATTGAAATTCATGCCTCTGGAATTCATACATTTATATAACAAGTTTGTTGTCATCTTTCAAACTGGTGAGTTAACTCTAAAGTGTGCATAGACCCACTGCCCCATCTCCAAACCTTCTCCCCAGACCCCCTCCCCTGCTCCTTACAACCTGTAATTCTGAGTAAGAAACCTCTGCTCCTCCTCAGCGGTTACTTTTTAATTACTTTGTGTGCCCTACTTCTTTTGTTAAGAAAGTCTGAGGTTTCCAAAACCAGTTGTAAACTGAAAAATTGATATTTTGTGAGCTAGAACTGAAGTCAGTAAGGTATTGATCTCAGAAAAAAAAAAAAATTACTGAGGATTGTGGGGATTTTGCTCTTTCAAGAAAATAACTTTTAAGACCTTAAAGCTGCAAAATTATTTCAGTGAGAGCATTAATGTTAATCAGTGTGTGTTGCTCTTGCTCAGTAGAAGCCAGGACTGAACTTCACAAAACTCTTTCAGCCTTTTGTCTCTGACTGTATAGATGTGAAACTAACAATAAATCTTGTTGACAATTGCTTCCACATCTATTGGCAGTCAGTCAGCTGCAATGTGAACAGTGTCGTGCACAATATGTGCAGCACAGCCAACACCCATTAACTATCTCCCTAGTTTCTCCTGTGACTTAGAGAACATGTCATTTTTCCCCAGTGAGCAGCCTTTTGAAATGTTGAATTAGTAATATTACCACCAAATACTACTAATTTGTCAGCCAGGCTGTGTTTTTCCAAAGTGTTCACAATGGGGTCTGATAACTGCTTTGTAGAGAAGCAGAGCAAAGATGAAAATTCAAAAACTTTTGTAAATCATTTGTATAAGATGTTAAGAAGTGGTGTGAAATTCTTTCTTTTTGTTTTTAGCATTAAAATAGTAAGAGCTCATCTTTAAAAAAAGAAGTGGAATTTCAATTCTACCCATCAACAAACTTCAATGCATGCTAATACAGAACCATATACATAAGTTTTGTGAAGAAGCCAGGCCAGTGATGGCAAACAGTTTCAGTGCTACATGAACTGGATAGCTAAATCCATTTAAGACAATTGGCTTGATTGATATCCACAGATCTCCCCAAAACAGTGATTCAGGCACTTCCCTAAATATTTGATAATGTGGAGAGAGGAACACTGCCCAGGGATTATGGAAATAGAATAAATTTTATCATTCTAAAATGTGTTCTGGGGTGCTTAACATCTAGTTCCCAGTTTTGTCATTGCCCTTCCTGGATCCATTGTATATGCCACAGAACTACCAAAATTTTGACTTACAGCTTTTTGTCTTGGTTAAACCATACTTTTAGAATGTTATCCTTCCATGGAAAATTCTACATATGAAAATGTACTGCCCCTTGCATAATATATTAGATACTACTTTTCATTGATTTTACTGAAACTTTGAGAAAGAGTTAATGGAATTATTCAGCACTAGCAGAGCTGAAGCAATGATACTGATTGTAAAAACTGCCCCTGTGCAAGAATGTTATGTTTTTATTGAAGTGAGTCTTCTGTTTTATGCCATGCAATTGCCCTGTGTTTTAATTCCCTCGTAAAGATCACAAAATAAAAAGGAGGGAAAAAAAATAGAAGTCTGTAGGCTGTAACTGTTATGTTCACACTTTTTTTTTTCCTCACAAAGAAAAGGAAATTGCTAGAAATGTTGATTTGTTTTAAACCTTTCAACAATTGGAGATTATTGAAATACTAAATTACTGGCACACAAGAGAACTAGATGATTGTTGTTCCACATTTACAACACAAACCAATTGATGTCTCAGAAAAAAAACAACTGCAGCAAATATTTTGAGTCTTAATTATCAGGCTGAAAAGGCTGATGAACAAAACCGGGGGGGGGGGATGTGTGGAATAATGAACAGAAGGGCAAACACGTTAAAAAAATTTTAAAGCCTTTGTCAGGCTCAAAAAGAGAAACAGACTTAATTATTATTTTGTCTTCATTCCATTTTGGGAGCTTTATCTGAAACTATAACTTACAAAGAGCAATTATAAGCAAATGGCACCCAGCATGAATACTTCTCTGTGATTTGATTGTCTCATCCTTGGCTCTTACATCAGCACAATGATGTGATGCCCATTGGAAACCAGCATGACTAGGAGCGTGGAAGGGAAGCCATGCAGTGATTTAAACCTATGGCTTCATTTATCTGCTCCATATGGAATTACAGCCTGGACAATAGTATCAATCCATTAAAATGAAGGAACCTGGCTGGATTAGTTAAAGTATTCTGCAATTCATGGAGAATAGCAGAGAATAAGGAAATAATTTCCCAGAATAATCCAGAGAATTATTTTATGTTTCTGATATAGATCGCTAGGGAAATAATTTAAAAGCATTTTTAAATATCTTCCATTTTCTATTATGAGCCTTTGGATTTCTACCGTTTGAGAGAAGTGAGACATTTAGGCTTAGAAAACTAATTACAAAACATAAAAATGCTCAAGACTTATGGAACAAATCAGACAGAAAAAAGATTTTCATACAGAAAGATCAATGTTGGAATGGAAACTACAGATTTTATGTGTCTTCCTCTCAACATCTTCGTTATACATTCTCTTTGTTCCTGTTAGCTTACTAATTAGCTGTGATTTTTTTAATGCCCCTTACACTGGGTTAATTTTGTCTTACTCAACAGCAGGGGTTTGTGTAATAATAATTCACAAAGCAATGTCAATGATTAAAATCCTTTCATTAACATGGTACCTTAAAGATAATGAATGTGAAGCTTTTAGCTAACCCAATCTCTAGGCTCAGAAAGGCAGTTTCTGCAGAAAATAATAAAAAATCCTTGTACAGATTAGCTTTTGCCAGCAGAACAAATGAGATCTTTGTTTGGGTCTATTACAAACACCAAGTCATACAAATCAAAGAGCATTTATTATGAATACAATGATGTAGCGTGCTTCTCTTGACAAAAGAATTCTAATAGTGTAGTTGAAGAATGCAAAACAGGCATTCAGAAGTGCTAATTTTCTGGCATTTTTGTAGACAGCATTGTCAATGCCCAGATAATCATCTGTGGGGTCAGAGTGCCTTGAGCTGACTATTGTCAGAGATATGGCGGAAGGTGCTCAGAGCTGGATATGTCATTTCTCTTCAGCCCCTTCAAGAATTTTAAACAGGTTTATCCGTCAGGATAAAAGAAGTGTGGTTCAGTAATTAGGGACATGAGAAGAATTAACATTTTGAAAAGTTTTGATAAGTGCTAGAACAACTGTTCTGCTGAAATTGTAGTCTTTTCTAAAGAGTACCCTTCTACCTACATTGTTATGGTTCTAACATCTCATTTTTACCCAGTGCAAAAGATGTTTGCTGGAAGAATTCATCCACATACAAATAGTATAACTCATAAAGAAAGGTGCCTCAGCAGCAGCATCAGGATAACAACCTTGAAACAATCAGGAACTCTCATTCAAATTTCTCACATTGTTCTCCCCTCAATGTATAGCGCTTTCACTTCTCAAAGTCAAATTGTGGTTTTGAAAACTGATATATTGTGTGTCTGTATTGTCTATCATCCCAGTGTACTAGAAATCTGGATTTGTTTTAATGTCAAATAACATTTGTACAGCAGCCAATTGACACTACTAAATTCTGGCTTTAACAGGTTTGTGTAAAAACTAGGGAAAAATCCACTGTCCCTGACACCATTTTTTCCAGTTAAGACTGTGGAAATTTTGTGCATTATAGCTATAGTTTTCCAGTGCAATAGACACTTCTAAATCTCAAATGAAGGGATCATGCTGCAAAGGCTTAAGCAAATCTGTGTCTTTATAAAAATAAACGTTTGCATTGAATTCATCTCTATGCTTGCTCAGCTTCTACTGCATACTGCACTGATGCTTGTAGCAAATGATCAATATGAAGAGAATTCCTCAACAAATGAGCTCATCATTTTCAATGGGTTAATGGCCAAGTGGGTCTTTCAGATTGTCTTTGTGCTGTGTCATTCACTCAAGTAAGTAATTTAAGATGCAGGCCAGTAAATGGGTACATTTACTTCAGTTATATCTTCTCTGTAATTTTTGTGTGGATAATTTAATATATTTTTTGCCTTTAATGCATTGCTGTCCCCATTGTTCTCATAAGTGCAAATAATTGTTCCCATTTTTTTGAAGGGAAGAAAGCAGGTGATAGCCTGCTAGAAAGCTGAGTCACTAAGCTTGCTACTTAAATTGATATAAATATGACTAAGTAAAAGTTTCATCTGATAAAGGCATTAATATGAAAGCCAAAATAAATGCTTTTTTTGTAAGAGACTGTCAAGACAAAGCTTCAGGGTTCAATTTGCCCAGGAAGATGCAGAAACTGTGAAAATTGTTAATTTCATCTATGCAAACAGAAATGGACTGTATCATATTATTTTTTCTCATATTTTGGCTTACAGGCAATAACAGCCTGATAAATTTGGTTCAGCTGAGCGGAGTTCCACATAGTATGCGACTTGCCTTATATCTCTCCTCTCAAAAAACACCTGCACTGATCCATATAGATTCTTATTTCCCAGAATGTCTCACAGTCATAAAATAAGAAGAAAAATGCCAATTTGTAAATGGTGAGTATTTAAGTAGTGTTGTCTGGTTCAGTATTTTGAATGTATTTGGTTTTATTATTTGCTTTCATTATTCAGTACTCGTGGAAGCAGTGCTTCTTCATTCCTTTTTCAGAGGTCTCATTTCAGCTCTGTATTTCACTGATTTCCTCTCTCTTTTTTCCATCCTGACATGAAAGGCTCCCCTTACCCCTCCAAAAAGTAATGAACTTTGTCTCATCAGTAAACATTTTCCTAAAAGAATGGGCTCAAATGGATCAGCATCCTGACCTTCATCTCTCTGTCCTGGATAAGCTGTGCTTAACTGAGGCACTGATAGTTAGCTATCAGGAGATACCTGCTTCAATATCTCTTTTAAATCATGCTATGCCAGTCATATCTTATTGAATTGAAAAATGTGTATCTTATAAGAGTTATCATTTTCTTCTCAGCCTGCAGATGTGTGAGAGTGTATCTTCAGTAAAAACTACTAATAAAAGATCCAGACCTATCCTTCCTATATATATTGCTGTATTCTGATAGACATTTCAACTCCTCTAGCAGGTGGAATGGCATACATGATAAAAGTGAGACAAAATCAAGTGAAATTGAATACAGATAATCTCATAGTGGATGAAGGAGATATTCTTCCCCTGGAAAATATTTTGAAGCAGCTTATTTCTATATGAATAGGTGTCATTCTCCATGTACTAAAAAGGCATTGGAACTTGATCTTTTAAAAAATTTCAATGAGAAAATTGAATAGTGAAATAGGTAAATAAAAATAGCTTAATAAATTGAAATAATTGTTAGGTTATTTGTTTGGGTTTTTTTCTGGAATATCTGGTTGGAGTTTTAAGGCCTCTAAGTAGTCCAAATTTTGACTGCAATAGAGTTAATTTACTTCTTAGTTTGTGGTGCATTGCTGTGTTTTTGATTTAGTATGAGAACAAGGCTGATAAAGCACTCATATTTTAGTTGTCACCAAGGCATGTTTGTTCTGAATCAGGGATTTTGCATTTTCCCGTGCTCTGCCAGTGACCAGGTACACAAGAAACCTGCGGGGGAGCACAGCCTGGACAGCTGACCCAAACTGGCCAAAGAGATATTCCATAATATAAAATATCATGCTCAGTGTATAAACTGGAAAGCTTGGGCCAGAAGCCCCCAGTTGGGAGAGAGGTGGGTTACCAGATGCTGAGCAATTGTATTGTGCATCACTTGTTTCTCTTGGGTTTCCTTCCTCTCTACCTCTTCACTATTATTGTTGTTGTTACTTTTATTGTCGTTTGTTTATTGTTATTATTACTATTACTAAATTTAAATTATTAAACTGTTTGTTTCTCTCCCCAAGAATCTCCTCCCAATTCCACCAGGGCAGGGGACATGGAACAAGCCAGAGGCTCTCTGGTAGTTTGTTCCCAGCTGTGGTTAAATTACAAAATAAGTGTACTGGGCATTGGTGGCTGTGCCTCACAGAGTCTGTGAGAGACTTTACTGTCACTAGCATAGCACTGTCAGTGTCCTTATTGTCTGGGCTGCGAATTCATTTTGGGCTATCATTAGCAACAAGAATAGCCTTCTGGCATTTTGTTGCACTTTTTTATGAATTTTGTTGCACTTTTTTATGAGTGCTGTCTCACTGAAATGCATGCTCCCCAGCCTACAGCCACAGCCTACTAGTCTGGAACAACGCTTTTACACGTGATGAGATAAGTGAAATCATACTGGAGAAAATTAATGACCAATCCTTTCTGCTGGCTCTGTAAAGACTATGACCTCAGCAAAGCTGAGTCAGTGTCCATGCTGCTTCTTCTGCCTGGAGATGTGCAAGATTTCCTACTTCTATAAATTTGGTCTGGGGAAAAACACATTTATGTAGCTGGAAGCCAATAGATGTGTAGGTCAGGATTTGGTCTCATAGGTCTAAAGAATAACAGTCTGTATGTGATATATGTGTTCTGTAGACTGCAGTCTGTATCTTGTCCTTGCTGCAGACCCTGCTGTGGTAAATCCTGACTTCTTTCACCTAGGACAGGGTGGTTGTGGCTCAGCTTGTGATCCAGATGTACCACAGGTCCAAACAGAATTTCTTGCCCTATTCTGAGGGACTTTGGAGCAGATAAATACAAATGCTGAGAGGAGAAGGAAGAGAGATTTATAATGTGGCTATTGGCACAGGTAGAAGAAAAGTTTTCTTGATTCCCTAACAAAAATGTGAGGCGTTCAGCTTTATCTCTTAGAGTAACCATTCTGACATGCAGCCCTTCTGAAAGATAACTCCGAAGCAGCTCTTTGCTACCTCCACTAGGGAGAATAGTTGCATATAACAGAAAGGTCAGGTTCCAAGATGGAAACCCACTGCTTTCCAAGTAAGAAAACTCTGAAAGTATTTTGGAAGAGCTGCTAAATTTCTGTGATTTTTGCCTTTAAGAGAAAATATCAAGTCTACGGTATTCCCTCCAAGAAGGGTTTCTATGGCAAATGCTAACTGGCCCTTCAACAAGTTCTTGAAAATGGGATCAATTTACTAGTCTTGACAGGAGTTCTGATCTTGGGGTTTTGACTTACCTGTACTGTAGGTGTTATTTTTTTGTCCATTTTTTAGAACATCTCCATATGTTGAAGGAAGTGGAAGCAGAGCTGACTGGCAAAAATTAATAAACAGCCAATATAGTCTTGCATTTCACCCTGTGGCCCTGTCCTTACTATTCCTGAAATAATGAGATTCTCAGGCTTTGTCTGAGTACTACACTATGGTTTCAATCATAGAAATGCACTCCTCTGATTGTCAGGTGATGATTTTATTTCTTCATCTTGGACTGGAAAATAAACAGGAGTCCATAATTAACTGATCATTGCAGAATTAGATGGCATTACAATGAATTTATTTTAATAAGCTGTACTACTTGCCCAGATGAAAGGCTCAGTGCTCTGAAGAACCTCTGGAAAGAACAGGGAATAAGTTACTGATTTAATTATCTATGGTTAAAGAATGAGAAAAATGTAGCTGAGCCAAATATATCTTTCAAAACATATAATAATGATTGCTGCATATCCTCATATCAGAGTAGGAAAATAGAGAAGAAAGATGAAAAAGAGAATATAAGCACACTTGTTAGAACTTCTTAGGTTCAAAAGATTATTTCAATGTGAAATTCACTAGTGGCTGTTACAAATGCCCATTGTAATATTTAGCCGGCTTGATAAGACATTGGTGGGCAAGGATTTTATCTTGCAGTCTCTTGAATTCATTGCCACATCCATCCTCCATATTCCTCCCCCGTGATTCATATCTGTCTTTCTTGATTTCACATGGGTAGAACAATTTTTGGTGTTGAATTATGCTGCTTTTAATTTGGTTAAATGGGTCACAACCAAATTATGTGGATGATGTGTTTCTGCTTTTTTCTTTACTTCTAGCTTTTTGTGGTGCATTTCATTATGATCCCTAAGGTAACCTAAGTCTCTCCCACAGAACATTGCAGAAAACTAATTCACTATAACTCAGAAACCACTTCAAGAAAAGGAACAAATCCCAAGGCAGTAAGTTATGCTACTTGAACTCACAATTACATAGATTATTCACACTGACACTCATGAGTACAAAATGGGCACATACCTTTGTGTAAGTGAGATGGAATAAGGCACAGGAAAGATATAAATAGGATATGATCTGCTTTTACCATACATCCTGCCAGTAACTGCTTTATTGGTTCTACTCCTCTCAGTAATTTTCAACATCTTAGGTCAAACTCAGTGACAATGTTTCAATGATACAGTGGTAAACGATAATATGGTAAATCTTAGGGCCTCCTCTGGAAGAAAATTAAAAATTATATCAACCATGAAGTCTTTTTTAATGTATTCTGGTACATCTCTGAATTTGATGCAGTGTTCATGTCAATACAGATCACACTAAATGATTTTACTGCAGAATTTGGTACTCTGAAACAGCATTATTTCATATTCACTGGGGGGTATCTGAGTGGTCTTTACTGTGCTGCAGTTAAATGGTGGTGGTGGTGTGATGATGGACATCAATGCAGTCACAGAAAAAAGGGACGTGTAAGTCATCCTGAGTGTAATAAATGCTTGAGAATTTGACAATAACAATTTGAGAGTCAACAGGGAAGCTTGGCACGATGAAGTGCAGTGAATCAGGATGATCAAATGATTTTATTAGTTTGCTTTTATTAGTCAGATCTATTTTCATTTCTTTAATATGACCAGGGAAAAAAGAAGTAATTGTAATCAGTTTATCAAATACAACCCTGGCAGAGAGTATGCCACTGGTAACTTGATTTTGTTCTAACTGAACACACTATGTTTTGACTAATCTTCAGCATCCAGGATCATTTCTCTTAAAATGTCAGGAAGATGAGTCAGAGTAATCATTTATTTTTTTCTTTTGGTGTTGTATTTAAAATAAGCTCAAAATATATTTTGGAGCTGGCCTCGTTTCTGGCAGACATGGGACAGATGAAGCTTAAAAACTGAATAACATCTCAATTTATCTTCAGACCACCAGCTGAGAGTCTATCAGGGACAGTCACAATATAAGCTTTTCCATGCCCCTGCCCTATCCCCCTGCTACATGAACTTCACCTGAAATAATCACGTACTCAGTGGGAGAGTAGGGATTCTGTAACTGTGATAGCTAATGCCCAAGGCTCCCCTAAGAAGTGATGAACAATTATTATAAACTATTCCAAATTATAGACTGTAGGCACTGTGGTGGAGACTTTTGTAGACTGGACTGAGACAATTACCAAATGAAGGAAAATATTATTATTTTAGGAAATGTAACATTTTAATACATTGTGAAAAATGATGAGGGAATAATAAATGGCGGGCATAAAAAGAGCTAATAATAAAAAGGAGCTTGGTGAGAAATCCCGCTGTCATATTTGCATTTACCCTGAAACTAATGCCGTGCACATTTTTGAATGCAAATAATTCACATGAGGAAGCAAAATGAGGATGTTAATAATAATTTCTCCCTTAATGAGAAGCTGTACTTTGATTGAAAGGAGCTTTAAGGTGGCCTAAACTAGGCCTAACAAAGGAGCTTTTGTGAGGGGTTTTTTTTTTGAGACTTTAAAGGAATGAGTTAGAATAATATTCTGTCACTTAAAATCCCCAGCATTAACATTTTTATCACAAATCTTATTGCAAATTAAAAAAGACGTGCTAGAAAAATTATTCATTTCATATGGGATTTTCTTTTTCACTGTGGCTATTAACTTAAAATGCTTTTTCTTTTGGGAACAACTTAAGTTTTTAAGTTCCTTTTCTTTTTTTTTTTTTATTTTCATTCACAAAATAGATTTTTGCATCGGTCCCTTATCTCAAGACTTGCACAGCAAAGTTCTAGGTTGCCTTCCATCATTCTTTTACTTAGTGAAGGCTAGTTTGTCTCAGGTGGCTTAAACATAACTTGCCCCCTGAATTGACTGAAGTCTCCATCTTCTCACTAACACATAGAAAGAGTCATGAGTTTCATATGAAACATTTCATGAGTTGAAACTAGATTAATTCAGATTTGAGAACACCATTTCCAAACATCAGGAATATGGAAATATTGGATTAGACTGAGGACACATTGCCAGTGTTGGCCATCACCTTTTTATCCATTCACGGCAAACCCTACAAGGATGTAATTCTATTAAATTAAACACACCTTCTGTCAAAAGGAGGTGAGCCAGATTGATTCATCCCTGCATAGCCTGTATCTTATCATTCTCCCCAACAGAGGAGTATCACATAATTCCCTGAGTCATCAGCAGCACACTGAACAGCTAATCAAACATCCTTCCCCGTCACCCCATGTATCCTGGAAGGCAGTGTTCGTGTTTTCCGTGAGCATTTCCTGCAAATGGGGTTTGATTTCTTTCCGTGTGTTTGTTTTCAGTCAGTATTTTGAAAACAGCCTGTGGGTTATGTGTGCACTGCACTGCATGTGGCACATGGCTGATCACTGGTATGTTATATGAGGCACTTCCTGTTTGATTGCACCTGTTTTAGCTGAAAAAAACAAAATTAATATGATGAAGTAAATAATAAATAGGAGCAATACAGGGATCCTGGTATTCAAATTGCCCCACATGGGCTTCCCAGCCCAAAAGTCCCTCCTCCTATTTAGTTTACGTGGAATAGGACCTGTAAGTCTCTCCACACTACATCTATGTGGGCAGCCATTCTATTCAGCCACCACTTTGTGACAGGGGCCTTATGCACATTTTCAACTATAAAATTGCTCTCACAGTTCATAAGAGAGTTTAGATGGACTCTAGGAGTCCAAGTACAATTTGGCTCACAAAATCAGAATAAGTTGCCACTAATAATTCTTTCCTGCAGTGACCATTGAGCTGTAGTGGGCATTCACAGGGCATAATTAATACTGCCTGTCATTAATATGCACCATCTTCCTTATATTTCTCTTAATTACTTTGTTTTGATGCTTCTCATCACTCATCAGCTGGCAATGACGCGGCAGGATAGATGTGCTCGTAAAAGCAAATGGTGACTTAGGGATGGTTGTTAGCATTTCATAGAATTGGTTTGTGAAATGAGCTAGGTAATCGCCTTGGCCCCTGCAAGACTGAAGCTAAGCAGGAACAAAGTTCAGTAAATGGGATTAATTCTGTTCTGCATGCCAACTTTACACACTTAAGTAATTTTGTCTTACATGTTTATAGGTTTTTAAGACATTATGATACCTCCAGTTTTGGCTTGGTTAATTCTCCTGAACAATCCATGAAAATAGATTGATGGTAGTAATGACTGAAGATTTTAACATATTATTTAATTAAGGAAGCATTTCTTTGCCTCTTTCCCCTGAGGTTTTTTTTCAGGCTTCTCATTAACGTTGCAGCATGATAACTTCAGGTTGATCAACCAACAATTGTCATCTCTAATGGTGCAATGCTGCCATTTTTCTCATGTTGTGTTGCATTAACTCCACAAATAATCCAATTCAAATGCATTCAGTTGGATTATTCAATTAAATAGCCAACACTGAGGTTGGCCGAGTATCAATCTCAGGAACAGCTTCCCAATCATCTGAGCATGCACTTATTTAGGACCTGATCCTGCAACAGCTAATTTGTCTTGAACTACATGTGTGAGATTTATCCATGAGGTAGTTTGTGTGCATAAACACGTGCATAAATCATTGTTTGATTAAGGCCTTACAGTGCAACTAATGAAATGGATTTATTTGTCCTTTTTTTTAGGTTCATAGGTATTTCTTTACCTTAACAAGTATGTGTGATTTTAATGGGTTAGTTTTGATTATGTTTTAGACTTAGAAAAATATTATTTCATGTGGGTATGAAACTGCTCTGTAACTTCCTTCAGGTGCATTTTCTTAATGGTGGTATAAGAGTGCTTACATTTTTGGAATGGCTTCCCTGGCATTTGACAACTTTTAGTTCAAGTTTAATAGATTACAGGTTTATTAATTTAATTGAGTTTTCTAATGTATGTTTACAATGTAGTGTATATAGACAGAGTTTTTAATGCAAAAAATATAAAAGCAATCATTGTACACAAAAAGTGGTATTATTTACGTAGATATATAGATCAGTTTAGAAAAGCCTGAAAAGAAAACCACAGGCAATTCCTAGATTTCATTTTGAGGAAAAAATGCGTGTAGACACTATTTGCCTTTTCCAAACAAAATTATCTGTAGGAGGCATACTCAAATGGAGAGACAAGTATAGAATTCAATGCACGTATTTCTATTTTTTCATATGCATTTTGTTGTTTTATTTTATTTGAAATATTGATGTTATAAAATGTACCCCAGAACTCTATATTGGCTAGTATTACATAAAGCAAAGCTTTTAAAAATAAGCTAGAATATGCCTTGGATTTCTACTACTACAAAAAAATTGAAATTAATTTGAATCTCAAAAACTTAAGAGTAAAAAGAACTGCAAGGTCTTTGGCATGTACAGTGTGTGTGTGTATGTGTTCAATATTTTGTTCACTGTGTTTGTCATTGTTTAATCTCACACTGATTTATTGCCTGTTTCTATGCACATGTGCATATATGTGCAGGTATTTTCTAAAATGTGAGTCTTAATTTAAATGGAAATATTCCTAGGAATCTATTCGACTTGGTACTTATGTTTGAGTTCTACTTTATGTCCTTTTCCACAGCTTCTGACCTTTTATCTAGGCTATTTTTCTCTCTTTCACCCCATGAGCTTTGTCCCCATAAGATTTTTGAAGTTTTATACTTTCAGATCTCTAACAAAAAATAACGAGGGAGACAGAAACAATTGGATAAAATGTCATGGATATAATCTAGTCCCACAGAACTCTGATGTATGTTTACTTAGTCTTTATTTTTCAAGTATATATGACTTTTTACACCTCTACCTTTATCTTCATCAAATACTGGATAGATCTGTGTCACAATTGCTAATTGCAAATGTTGTTTCAGGTTTTGCCATCTGAAAACTGATAGAAACTTTATATTCCAAGATGAAAAAAGTGCCCACAACAACTATAGGTGCATATGGTATTGTTTTAAACTAGTGTTTACAATCACCCTCTATCCTGTAGTCTCTAAGCATACTGTATATTTATTTATGTAACTGTAGAACATTTCCCTGAAAATGAGGATTTTCAAGATCTGAGGGTAATGCAGAAATTAATGAATTGTTCTTGAAGCTATGTTTCTGTCTTTATATATATGTATATACTAAAAAAAAAAAAAAAAAAAAAAAAAAAAGAGAGAGAGAGAAAAGAAATCTAGTTTTAAATGTAGTTATATTTTAACTAATGTTGGACCTGAAAATTCTTTCAGGCTAAAAATACCAATAATATATTTTTTTAAAAATAGTCTTAATCACCAAGTATTCCTGAGGCAGTCTCCTGGCTCACAAGTATTGCTTTTATGGATGCAGAAGCCAACAAAAGCTGCCCTGACATACTGAAGATTTAAGCTTTGTCAAGGAAGGAACACTTTCAATGTTCAATGTATTTTAAAAAGTGTAACATATCTTGTTGTGCTACATAAAGCTGTAATGTTTTGGCATATACCATACACTTCATTTCCCCTTAGACTCCCCATTATCAGCTTATATAGGATTTTTGTTTTCCCCTTGACAGCTGCCATTAGTAGAGGAGTCAGTGGGCTCATCAGCAAACTACCAAAAGTGACTCGGTTGCCCCAGTTTTCCTCAAGAACAGGAAAAGGAGTCACATGCATTAACTGCACTAGGAATGTTTTCCTTCTAGCATTGTGGGCTGGAGACTGAATTCAGATAGGCACGGATGCAGCTCCTCGATGATGTTTTCTCCCTGTGAGACACCGTGCTGAATACCTTGCCCTGGCTCCCTGTTGGGAGTGGCAGGAATCATACCTTTCATGCTACTTATGGCAGCTGTAAGATAATGACTGAGGAAAAGTCCCTGATACGGTGGGGGGAGCTTTGGTGATTTTCTTGTTGTTCTTTGCGCAGCAGGCATTAGGGAAAATGTTTATCAGGAAAGAAAAACCTGAGGGTTAAACAGAACTAAAGAGAAATTCAAGCATGTTTAAACAGTTTTCTCCTAGGCATTGTACCAGTTCTTGATTTGCATACCTCTACCAAAATTAAACAGTGCTTTAAATTTAGCAATCTTTTGTATTCCGTATTTAATTCTGAACTCCTGACTTGAGAAGTATTAATAACATTAAATATTAGTCTTAGCATGTTAGCTGACTAGTAAATGGAAAAGATGTATAAGAGGTCTTATTATTACCCTTAGTGGAAACATTTCACATAGCTAAAAGGTACAAAAGACATGCTAATATTAGAATCCTGTAGAGGAGCTATCCAATAAAGAGTAAGAATATTCAATATAATATCAAATAAAATGAGAGGCAAAAAAATCTAATACTAATTGTTTTTATCTCTAAATTACTAAAATAGTTATAGTCTAGAGAAACAAGAATCCTATTATTCCTAATTTATTCTATAACAGATAACTGCAATGGTTTAGAGATAGACAGAGGTATTTAGTTTTAGGATTGGTAAATCCTCACTGGCATTTTGGATTAGCTAAGAGTTAGTAAATGCAGAAATGCAAGTGACTTGACCTAATTGAATTGAAGGTGTTTAATTTAAATAATGGGATGAACATCAGTGGATTTTACTTGTTAGACCGCTATTTATACAGAGTATTTGGAACAGACATACTAATGAAGATTGTAGGCATCAAATTAGACATAAATTGAATTTTGTTCATTAAAATTTCTATTCTTTCTAGACTGCACAATAGACAGTATAATATGCATTTGGAGTGATTTTTTACTGCTATAACTTCTAGTATCATTCTCAAAATCCTATTTGTTGATAATAGAAAATTATTTAATCGAATCTCTTAGAAGATCTTTTGCCACTAGTATCTCACTGATGATGCTGAAACTGAATTGCAGAAACAATGGTTATTTGGGTTGTTTTTCATGGCTCTATCATGCAGCTTTCTTTTTTTCTTTAGCAGATTCCTAGTTTAGGTAGTCTAAAGTGAAAGTGTGTAAATGTGGAATTAGCATCTCATTTCAGAGAGCAGTACAATTAGCACTTCTAGGTTTCCTTGATCTCTTTTTCTTTCCTGGTGCAGTGAGGGACCTTTTTCAGGGATTAAAGAAGGCATTCCTTCATGAAAGTAACATGGTGTGTTGATTACATCTCATTTTATGAGCATGAACCCTGCTAGCACATGTGCTTTATTGACAGATTTCTCTGAATATTATTATTATTATTATTATTATTATTATTATTATTATTATTGTTATACTACATTTATGAGGTAGAGCTTTTCTTCAGTCAGTTATATGTCTGTTTGAAATTGATCTAAACCACACATAATATCTTTGCTTAAATCTCTATATGCAAATGAACAGCAATCACCAAGTTCTCTTAAGTTTTTCTAAAGCTGATTGTTAACTTTCTGACTGAATTTTTAAAGGAAACCGGAATAACTAAATCTTACTGTCAAATTTGACTAACAAATTGAAAAAAACAATTGGTGGATTGCAGAGACAAAAAGTTTATTTTTGTAAGATACTTTTTGGGGGGGAAGAGTTTTACTGACTATTTTTATCCAAATAAGCACTATTCCATCCTCAGTTTTCCATTTTCCCTTCATGGGAAGGAGTTCTTTCTTTTTGGGGGAGGAAAAAAAGATAACTATAAAAAAAACCCTCTTTTGTTGTGGGCTGTGTTTTATTACTATGTATCTTTTACTGTTATGGGTTTCTCCAGAGCACAGAAAACATGGAGGAACACAGTTTATAAACATGTATTTTCAGTCTTACCATGGGGGTTCCATGCATTCCAGCTGGCAACACATTAGCTTCTGATTTGAAAGCCATTGTTCCAGTTCGGTTCTTAATTAACTGCATGTCCTGAGGTTAGTTATCTCAGATCTTCTTCATATAATCTAATACAATAAAAAGACATTTCTGTTATCTCTAAATTTGGGGCTGCGAGATCCTTTAGAGTTATATTCTGAACTTTACCTGAATTTAAAGTAGCTTTGGTTTTGTTTCATTGTTTTTTGTTTAGTTTGGTTTTGTTGGTTGGTTTCTTGTTTTTGTTTTTCGGGGTTTTTTTTCAATTATATATAAGTACTGCATTTAGTAAGATTATAATATTTTGTTTTTCACATGAAAAATCTTATAAGTGATAAGGGTATATAGCAACTAATTAAGAGATTGGAATGGTGCCATTTATTGTGAATTGGAATTCCAGCTGATCTTGGGTTTAGTCAATAGATGTGATAGATGTCTATGTATCTGCATGTGTCCTCACTGAAGGAGCCAAGGTTTGGCATGTGGAGGTCCATTGACAGGAATTCAGCAGGAGTCTTGGCTATGTCCTTCTGTACATGGCTGGCCTAAATTAATTTCATTAGTCTTTCACACATTTAAGCAATTTATTCACAGCTCTACAAAACCCTGTTAATATTTTAAAGAAATGTATATCTCTGCCTCATATTTTAAAGAAGATTTCCAAATGAAAACATTTAGAAAATATTATCCCAGAAGTGTGCCAAGAAAAAGCAACCTTGCATTTTCTAATGTGTAAGGAGCTGACCAGGTGAATTAGAACTTGCCACAGTGCTCTAATCTGTACAGCTCACATCTGAGATAATTTTCCAGATTTAAAATTAACCTGTTTTGTAATTTTTGAGAATTTTGTAGTAATTTTGTAGTAATTTTGAGAATAATGTAGTATTTTTTCGTAAATTACTCAAAATATAATAATTTTCTTTAAAAACATAATATTTTTGAATTAATCTTGGAAATTTAGAAGAATTTTTTAAACAGCTATTAGTTCAAGATCAAATAATTTCTTATTTTGCACCTTGGAGGTTGTTACGAACTTCTGCATTTCCATTAAGTGATCCTCTATTTTCTTCAATCAATGCTATTTAACTATTCCAGTAATTAATTAAAACAAAGAATGGTTCCTACTGTGAGTCTTACCTACACGCTTTTAAGTCTGCATATCAGAGGTGAGGATATGCTTGTAAAGTTTGGCATTTAATTAAGTTGTTTTGATCTTTTGTTCCTCTTTTTTGCACATATTAATTATTATACCTAAGAAGTCTAATTCAATTGTTTAGGGTGTGTTGATGATTTCATAATATAACAAGGCTTTGTTTCTTGTGCACCAGAGTTATTGTGTAACTGTGATCACAAGACACCCAGAGCTTTGTAACATACAATAAAAATATACTCATGAGCCAAGTTTATAATTCTGATTGTTTTCCTTGTAAAGTAAATATCAATAATTTGAATATGTGAATTGATTTCCTTTGTAACGACTACATTTAATATAATGGGACTAAGGTCAAAGCTTAGAGAAGGAAGAACTTTTAAATGGGAGAAAGAGATGAGCCCTACTTTTCACTGCATATGATTTTTTACAATTTTTGCCCCGTTCATTTCAGCAGGATTTGCTGGAGGTCATAAATTAATATGGTAATTTGGAAAAACAGTCAATATTCTTCTATAAATAGATCTGCATCTGAAATCTCTTTCCTAAGAAACTTCATGCACTGGATACAATTGTATTTTGAATCCTCTGGTAGTCTTGGTTTTGGTGATTTTGTTTCTATTTCCCTAGGCTAGACTGAAATCCTCCCTACCCACACGTATTCCCACCTATCCCACAGGTTAGTGAAGCTGTTTGGAATGCATGGCAGTGGACAGTGTACCCATCTTCTGAGAAATATCTCTAAAAGGGACTATGGAAAGGAAGCTTCTTATGAAATAGGAAATTTTTATCCAAATAGATGGAATCAAATTGAGCCATATAATGCTATTGCATTAGGCAGCATAATCAGTAATTACATGGATTTTAAAAATTAATTCTCACTCCATTGAACTAGCCCCAACTCAAAATCATTGGAAGTTTTACTGAACATTTTCTAAGATGAAGCATTCTTTGAGTTGACTTTTGCTGGCCTTTACTAGTGTATTCCATGAACTAACTAGAAAAGTACAGTGATGGGTCATAACTTACCCTGCGGGAGATATATTAATATGGAGTGAGTAAAGGGCTTGAGATTTTTGTTATGCTTTGATCCATACTAACTCTTTAGTACCTGCCAGGTTCACAATTAGTGTGTATTTTCTCATCTGTATATTTTCTAGCCTTATTTCCAAGAGCTGAAGGGAAGGACACAGTAAGGTACAAAACTGATCTGAAATGCCTGTAAACCTCAAGCTCAAAATTTGAATCTCTATCCTTCATGGAATTTGTCCTGTTTCTTTCATGATGTCTCACCTATAAAACCAAACGATTTGTTTTTGCCTTCATTCACTACAGTTGCTAGTTGTCCATGTCACTCAGTATGAAACTATATCCTTACCTTTCAGATAAAATAATATTGTTATTATTTTGCATAAAATACCTGGTTGAATTTTTCATTATCCAAATGTATATGAGATGTATTTCAAAGGGCCTAAGAGAATGTATTTGAATTTTTTCTTAGATAGAGGAGCTTCTCCACTATTTAGGATATTAATTTATGTAATACAGGAAAGGAATTATTTTGATGTTGTAAAGTTTTCTTTCTTCAGTACATTTGCATTGATGTTTAAAATTTTTTTAGTCCAGATAAAGCAGTCAATTACAGTGCTATGTATCCCTGGTTATTCTAGTAAATTCCCCAGTTATTCTGGTAAACTACCCTAAAGTTTTCCAAGTTTTACAAGGAATATATTTTCTTTAGGAAATACCATGTAAAGTGGTCTTTTTGGACTCTCGCGCATTTCAATATTTTAAGGTTTATAAACTGCTTTAGAGTTGTTTTGCTTGAATATAAAGGAACAATTAACAATAATGAGATCTCTTCATATTCATCATAAAATATTCTCCAAGAAAAGCACTCTCTGAGTGGAATTGTCCTTGTTCTTTGCTAATCTTGCATTTATTAGTGTAGGGCTGCTGATGACTCCCATATGGGCATGGTGTCCTTCATATTCCAGATAAGTGCCACAGAGCAGACAAGGGATATTTTTCCATTATTTGGGTAAAAAATAATTCCAAGAATTATTATTGTCTTGCTTACTTTATTAGAGGTTTAGATGATAATTTGCCAGTGAGTAGACTTATCCTTTTTTGTTAATATTTTTATTCAGGCATGCCTTAAATCAAAACTCTTGTGGAGGCATTGTGCATGCCATGACCCTTATATATTATGTCTTTCTCCTTGTATGTAAATAGGTAGCCAAACACTGTTGAAAACCTTTCTGGGCAGCAGTAATTGGAAATACATTTCTACAGAGGCACTTGTGCACTCCTAAGGCCTTCATATATGTTGTCTCAAATATAGAAGAGACAAGGATTGAAAATCTTTATTAGAAATATAATTGCCATTCGTTTTCTATTAATGATGTTTTATATTGCTTGCCTTGCAAACAAATGTGACCCCATGAGTATTGATAAAGTATTCATCTACATAGCTGACCATTGTTATTCTTATTTGAAAAAAGATGTGAAAGAGCAACAGCAGGCTTGTCATCAAATGCAGTCACAGGGTAATTTTTCAATATTGAAAATATGATCTAATAGAAGGCACAAAAGCTAAATTCCAGTGCAATGAGCAATGGTTGGACCAGCAATTTTTCATAATGGAGGAAAATACTGTTAAAAACAAAGCAAGCAATGACCTATATATTGATCCTGTATGCATGAATCAATGTATGCATGAATCAATCATGTAAATGTTAAAAACCTCGGAACCTTGTTTATAGTATAATAAAGATTATTAATTTAGCTACAAAAGCCTAAATTACAATTCACATTTGGATATGCAAAGCTACACAATGGCGCTTCATTATTATTCAAAATTACTATAGACAATGTTCAGATCTTGATATCGTTTCTTAAAACTTGACCTATCTAGACAGCCCTTGTAAACACAGTCCAGTGGATTTTCATGCCATTAAAGCTGCTTAATTTTTAGTTCTGTGCTTCCCCCTACTGCAATATTCTAATTATCCAATGACAATACTTACTGCATACTCCTCCTCATAGAGTAGCTAAGGGAGAATCCTTTATAACTGAAGAAATTTATTGCAAGTTTACAGATTAAACATGAATAAATTTAATAATTTAATAAATTTTCAAACATTTTAAGACAACAAAAAATTATCTCTTTCTTACTAAGCCTTTTTTTTTCTCTAAGTTCTCCAAGAAGGTCTCCATCTCTCACCTACCAGCCCAAAAGAGCATGGCACACTCCCCCACATCGTTTGAACTGATGGCACTTGCCTGCATAGCTGAGGTTTTTTTCCATCCAAATCAATCAGAAATCTGCTCCAGAGTACAAGCCTTGTGCTTCTCTGAGGTCTGCAGCAGCTCTAAGTGACACACATCTCCATGCTTCTGTAGCTGAGCTCTGTGGTGCTTCCCACAAATCTGCTTCCCTCAGATCGGCTTTAGCCACTCTGCTCGGAGAGCCTGCAGCTCCATTCATTGTGAGCAGTAGGGTCATGGGGAGGAAGAGGATAAAGAAGAAACAAATAGATTGATATGAGTGATTTTGAGAAGGGAGAAACAAAATCTGCACAGCAGAGCATTTTTAAGCTTATTTTCTTGCAAATTTGTGTTCCCTCTTGACAAAGAACAAAAAAACCATCAGATTTTAAATAACACATGACTGGCTTAAGGAAAAGGCAGACAGGAATTTCATATCTTCTCCTTAGCAGGTATAAGCAGCCATTTGTCCATGGTGGCCAGTCATTACCCAAGCAAGAGATGTTTTGGAAGTGGAACAATTTCCTTGCATAGATATTTAAGCAGGGTGTAGAATTAACTGAAGATTCAAACACAATTCAGCCTCTAAAATTAATTGTACTTGTCAAGACTGTCTTCAGAACTCCCTAATGACAAGAAAAACTGCATACAGTTAAAAAAACAATCTAAGTATACTTAGAAAAAAATCAATGGACAGTGGATGTGTTCTTTCTGGACAGAAAACTAGAGAAGGTAATTGTGAATTAAATGCAGTTAAATTCTTAGTTGCATAGAGAAGGTGTATGAGACAAAGCTCCAGCTGTGTCTTATTTTCATAAGAATCCAGGACTGTAGCTGGTGCTGCAGGCCTCAGTTTAGCACAATTTACTGGATGCTTCTTAGTGTCCTTGACAATATAAAGAAAAAACCAAAGAAACAAACAATAAAAAACCCCAAAGCTTCATTTATGCTGATATCACTTCATCAGTATGTTATTGGCATGCTTACACAGTGTGATAGACCTAAGCTAATCACATGCAAAATATTAAGATAGATGCTGAACAAATGTGTTTGCCTCCCAAAATGTAATGACTGTATGATGCTTTAAGTGGTTCTGATTGTGTTGCTATTAAGGTTGCTTTACATTTTCCACTGGAGCACTGTGTTCTGTTGTCATATCCACACTGAACTATAACCCTTTCATTGATTGAGACAAGCGCAATCACCGGATGCTGAGTCCAACCCAGTGAGCAATATTTATATCATTCCCATCAGAAGGGTGTGTATACGTACATAGTTCAGCACTTGAATAATCATTCCATCAGTGTCTTTATGCCTCTGCAGTTTTAATTGTGATGATTGTCTTAGTATGTTGTTATTTGCATGTCCCCTCACACTCATGTAATGGTATTTATGTACTTAACTAATGCATTTTTTCTAGGTAAAAAGTTATTTTATGACTAAAGCTGTGATGAGGAAAAACCCCAAACAACCCATGGGTGGAACAAAATGAGACCTTTTGTGAGTAAAGGGCCATGAAATGACAGAAGATCCCAAATGCTTATTGTCTGGGGAGGAAAGTGATTTATAATGTATGCTGAATTAATTCATGGTTTGAAAATGAGCAAAAGGGTGAGGTTGATTGTTCCTGGACTGCTTTTGTTAAGAAATCTGGCATTCTGCTCTACATAAGTATATGTGGTGACAGGACCAGGGGAAATGGATTCAAACTGAGAGCCAGTTTAGATTAGATATCAGGAAAAAATTCTTTATTGTGAAGGTAGTGAGGCACTGGTGCAGGTTGTCCAGAGAAGTTGTGGATGCCTCATCCCTGGATGAGTCCAAGGCCAGGTCAGATGGAGCTCTGAGAACCTGGTCTAGTGGAAGGTGTCCCTGCCCATGGCAGGAGGGTTGGAACTAGGTGATGTCTAAGGTCTCTTCCAACCCAGACCATCCTATGGAAGGGTCCATGTTTAAGTGACTCCTATATGTCACATGATTGGAATAGTCCCACAGCGCCAGAGTGTTTTGCAAAACATTGAGAGCCCAGGAGAAACAGGCAGATAGTTGTCATCTAAATCAACGGTTCCATCATTGGGTTTTGTTTGGAAAATAAATTTTTTTGCTAGTGGAATTAGGTGAATAAACTAGTATAGTGTAGCAATGGAACTTTACATTGGTTTTGTTTATACAAGAAAGTAATCAACCCATTTCTTTCATTGCTTTGTAACAATAAAATTACAGTCACAACAACTGTTAAACTGAAACCAGTTGTTTCATGAGGAGGGCTGATTCTAGGGTCTAATACTTAAGATAGATATAAACAATAGTAATTTTAAAGGAATTTTGCTCAGCAACAAAATTTTAGGTGTGTAATCCTTGGTCGTCTAGTCTCTTCTACATTTCCTGACCAGAAAACATGGTGGAAATATAACCTAAGTTATTTGTGTGGTTAGTAGAGGCATGTAAGGCTATATGACAAGATATGTTTCCAGAAATCTGTTTTAAATTACTCCTCTGTCTAAAGCTAAGTTGTCTGGAGTAGGATTTTAAGGTTGAAATTTACCTCCTTGGGATCTGCATCCCCAAAGCTCCCCATGTTACACATCTAGAACTGTTCTTTCAAGACCAGAAGGTAGTTTGTTTTTCAAAGGCGCATGTGGAGAAGAAACCTCAAGGTTAAGTGTGGGGTTTTTTTTTGCTGTAAACACTCTCAGGATGAAAAGGGACTGAATATGTTTTCTATTTGTAGTGACCACTCTCCCTTCTAGGCTATTGAACCATCTTTTTCTTGCATTCATTATGAAAGAATATTTAGCTGTATTTTCATTGAGACTAAATTGCATGCATATATTATGTATATTTTTCTTCCACCCCCTGGGCTGCACCCTTCAGGATTTAAGATATTCTCTGCATAATTTTTGGATTCCTATCAAGCTTAAGACAAACTAAATGAACTGCTAAAACTGGAATAGTTTTGAACATGCTCTGAAGCAGACTCCTAGATCCTAGAGGAATTGGACTAAGTCAAACAAAGAAATGCCTCTGTGGTTAGATGGTGGAGAGGATAAAGCATTTTCAGTCATAGTTTTAGACTTTTCCGCATCTGCAGTTGAATTCAGGGGAGAAAGGGTGGGTTGTTTGGGGTTTTTTTTTAATGTTTTTAACAGTGAGTGTTTTTCACAGCAACACCCAAAACTTTGAGAGACATAATGTGCAACTTGAGACAGACAGAACTCTTAACTGTGAAGATTTGGTGTTATAAAAGATGGGTTGAGAACCTGAAATATATATTTATCCAAAGGAAGTAAAAATCCGCTTGCATTTTTTCTCCTGGAGACTGTCTTTCTCTCCCTCTGTAAAATAACTACTTTTGGCCGTTTCTGTTCTCCTATTTATCTCAAATGTATCAGAGAAAGGAAAGCAGAATACATCTTCTTTTGTCAAGGAAATTACAGATAAAAGTTTCAGTCTTGGAGTAATCTTTTAAAATTGGCCATGGCCAAATTCAACAGTGCAACCCAGCCCAGCCAAGTACTTCGGTATGCACATAATTTTCTTCACGTACTTAAATCCCTCTGACTTCAAGAGGATTTAAGCAATGTTTAGGTGCTTTGCTGCAACAGTGTCTTAAATTGGTAGATGGAAAATATTAGACAGAGAAAGGAAGGCAGTCTCTACTGGTAGATGCCTAAAAATTGGTTTGATTTTTTCAGACAATCCTAAATTCTTACTGTCTCAAATTTTCTTTTATTCTTTTGGTGCCTTTTTTCAGAGCAATTTTGTGCTCTTTTTTTTTAGGCTCCTCAGTTATACACCACTCCCAGTCTCATTCCAAAAGCAAAATAAGAGATTTTCTAGTCTGATTTCAGCAAGCAATCTTTCAGCAATTGCACATGACAGAGATAATTTCAAGGCAAATCAGACATACCCTAAACAAAAATGGATCGATCCTGCAAGAACCCACTTCCAGCACTTAACAAGGTAAATAGAGACAATTGCTAATAAGTTCTTTTCAAAAGCAGTTAGGTGCTAACCCTAGTGAAAATAACTGAAGACATTGAAAATTGTCACCTGAAAAATGTTACCTTATGCACAGTCTTTTGGGTTTTTAGTTGGCATAAATAGAATCCTCTTAATGTAATGACTGGTCTTTAGTATAATAAATTGTCATTCCACTTTACTGGCAAAAATATCATGAAGTGTTAAGATGATTAATGTGACTGTCAGGTGAAATATTCATAAATTTAGCTGACCTACCGTACATAAAAAGAGATGATAATATGTTTCAAGGTTTATGTACTTCATTTGCTTTGGAAAACACAGCCTCTGACTTGAGTAAATGCATGCTAAATTACAAATATCAAGAGAAAGGAAAAGAGTAAAAAACCCCTGTGTTCTTTCTTTCTTTAATTTTCTTTCAAATCAATCTTTAGAAACAGATCCTTTTACTATGTGTTTACTTAGTCCTCACCCTGATCTGAATTTTTGGACTGCACAGAAGTTATTAATTAAAAAGTTAATAATTGAAAATGGTTTTCCATTAAAGAAAATCCATGGATCAAAAGAGAGGGAGAGGTGATATTGAAGTGTCCTGTGAGCAGAGCTCAGCTCTGTGCTGTTGCTCTTTCCCCATTGAGGAGAAGGAACTTTCAGCACAAAGCCTGGATGTGTGGCTCAGATGAGAAATGGAGTGCAAGCACAGGCAGCTGACGTGGGCTCACTGCTGGCCAAACTCTGCCTGTCAGAGCCTGTCCTCAAGAGTACCTTCTGGGAGAACAACATTTCTCTTCTAAAGAAGCACTCAGAAGTGTGTAAGGCATGTGGAGGACTCACTAACTGCATCAAGAAAGCAAACAGCACGTTTCATGTGGGCTTTTTCTTCCAAAATATTTTTTCAACTAAGTTAGGAGCGTAAACAGCAAAAACTCTGTAGGTGGGGTGCTGTATGCCATACCTGCACTCAGTTTCACCTTACTTACTCTGACTTGGGCTTGCACTACATACCAGCCTGTGTATTCCTGATCTTTTCCCAGGAGATTTAACATGTCAGTGCAATAGATAAGGTGATGATTGCTATTTTGAATGGCACTTTTGGTTTTCCTTTTTCCGAAAATGCTGTTGACTTACCTAGTCGTTGCAGCTAGTCAGGGAGCAGCAGGATTAAGTAAATCTAATTGTTCATTTAATACAATTATAATTGTTTTAGATAGCCTGCTACATGGGTGTTTAAAATCTTTAAAGAATTTATCCAGGAATCATGTGGGAAAGACTCTTTTCCTTTTTGGCACATTTTGAATGCTATTGATAAGTGTGAAACAGTTCTAAGCATTTATTGGAGTGCTGTGCTGGAGCTTTTTGTTTTCAGTATAAACTGATGGAGATCAACAATTTTTTGATACTCCTAGTACTAAGTGCTTATAAAGTGTTTATATCTATAATTGTGTCAAATTATGTTAATGAAGCACTGAAAGACACTAGTAGATTTAAGTGCTCAAAAAGTGCATTACTCTGAGTGTCACCTAGGGGCTCTTCACATCAGACACTTGGGGGACAATTTTTTTTCTTCCAAGCACCTTTAGAGCACTATGTCTTAAAGTGTCTTTCTAGCATTAATTAATTTTTAAAAAGTGAATGCCAGGTAAGCACACATGATTTATGCTAATCTTTTGAAATGCAAATGTATTTTAGACTAAAATACCCTTCTCTTTTTACAACTCACTGCTTTCCTCCTCAGTTGTTCCCCACACCTTTTCTTATTGAGTATTCAACTGCTAAAAACAGTCATGGGAGAGGCAGGGAATTAACTTCATTAGTAATAATTAGGCAGAAGTGAGAACTATTCAAAGGATCGAATACCCAGACTAGATTATCTAATAACCTAATGAATAAAAGTCATAGCAGCTCAAAAAAAAAATTGCTGTACAAACCTGAGGCACTTTGCATTTGTTCTTCTGCCTGCCCCTCTCCTCTGGGCTGTTCATGACATTTCTGCTGTAGGTTGGTAGAGTGGCTGTGGCTGACAAGAGTTATGGTTTCCTTCCAGTGCTGCCTTGGTCATTAGCCATGGGTCAGTCGTGTGTGTGATCTCCCAAAGACTAAATGCTTTGGCCAAGATGATCAAATAAAGAAGGAATTTGTGCCCCCCACTGGGAGATTGAATGCCATTACTGTTGTGAGGTGGAAGAGCTTCATATGGCACTATAGATATTTAGTATGAGCATAGAGGAAAACAAATACAGTTTCTGAAGAACAGTTTGAAGACAGAGACAGCAGCACCAGGACACCAAAATTCAATACATGCTGACCTGAAGAGTTTAAAGAGATAAATTAATAGAAAAAAAATGGTCTGATCAAAACCAGGAATTTTTAGGATGAGGATGATGATGATGCTTATTATTATTATTAAATGTCCTACTTCAAGGACTATTCCATATCATTATTTTATGTGTGGGGATAACAATCCTTACATTACCTAATTCTGACTAGAGCCTAGTCAAAATAATTGAAATTATTTTTTTCACTTTTCTGAGAAACTGTATTTAATCCCTATGTCAATGTGCTGAGAAAGGTAGTAATGATATATCTGAACTTTAAATATCTTTAATCTTTCTCTTTATCTTTCATTCTTGTTGCACAGCCTCAGCAATCAGATTTCAACACTCCATTCCTCAGAAAATCTCACAGATTTAGAAACCATGGTGAGATAAGATTCTCCTTTGACCCAGAGGCACATTCAACTATGCCTTTGGAAAGTTTTTTAAATAGCAATGTCTATTGAAATTTTCTAAATACATAGATTTCTATTTGGCAATGACTAGAAAATATCAGACAGGTGGCAGGAGTCCACAGGAGTGTAGAGGTGAATGAATTGTGTACTCCAGGTAAAGAGATATCCCAGTCAGTCCTTACTGGAAGCATTATCAAAAAGGATCTTTTAAGCCTAGCGTTTGTAAACTGAATTGTTCTTAGCTTCATTCTCTAGGGAAAGATATCTATTTCATAAGTGTCACTCTAAATGTAGCAGGAGTGAGGAAGCCAAGAACGGGGTAAAATTGAGCTTGTTTCACCAGTTCAAGGTAAAAGACATTGTCAGGGCATCTGAAGCCTTTCCTGGCAATTGCTTACCCTGTATAAGTGTGGGAGCAGCTTTCACTGCTGTGCAAAGCAGAGAGCTTTATGCTCGACAGATCCCAATCCAGCTCTTACCTGCAGGTTGATCCAGTTATCGGTGAAGTCAATTACCAAGGGGCTGATTTAGAACGAGCAGAAAAAAGTCTCCAGAGTATCAAATGTAGAAAAGAAAATTTGAAATGTGATTAGTTTGAACTGCTATTGTCTGCTGTTTGGAAGGAAAGGAATCAGTGTTTTGATTTTCTTCTGTAAGGTTACCTATTATGCACCATATCCCTCTTTTCTGTCCTTCTAGCTACTTGATTGCCTATTTATTTGCAATAGTCTTCAGAGGTAATGAACAGATTAAATTTAGATAGAGGGCTCAGATTCAGTGTTGGCACAGCTCTGCTAAAATAAATGGAATTAGCCAGGAGAGTCAAAATACCTTGTGTTCAGCAACCACAAGCTCTCTGGACTGTTGATGACTCCTAAAATGCCTCCAGTAGATGCCAATGTGTGGTCATATGGTGCAATTTTAAAGGGCAATATAGACATATAGGTCTGAAAAGCAGAGTTTATTGAAATATAGGAGCTATTACTAACTAGGTGAAATAATATTCAGAATGAATAAAATTAAGCTTTTGGAAGAGGGACCAGTGAAATAATTATTTTTGCATTTGAGCAATGTTTCACTTCATAATGTGTTGGGGTTTGGTTTTGGGGTGAGTTGTTTTGGGGGGTTTTTTTGTTTGTTTATTTATTTATTTAGGGTAAAAGAAAACCGCAGTGATGTGAATCCAGGTCTTTTTAATATGGGGTACATACCATCCACTGAATGCTGTGAGTGGTTAGACAAATGGTATTGTTACTGTTAAATAAATGACTGCAATAGCCAACAGATAGCTTCCAGCATTGCTCCTATTGTACATGCTGCCGGTGTTTGCTAATTCCAGGGTACAATAGGTCTTGGAAAAACTCAAATCATCTAGCTGCCTTCCTGTCTAGGAAATAGAGGAGTGAGAAGCATACAAAATCAGGATCATTGAGTTCCAGATTTGAAGCCACAGTCTTACAGAGAGCAGGACAGAGGAGGGGCGCTAACAGGGTGAAGCTAAACAAGATAAGCTTATAGGAAATAGGAAACAAAGAAAATCCTGGGAGCAAAAAGAATGAAGTTAACTGAACATACATGCCATGATGTCCTGGCAGTCTATACCACTCGTAACTGCTGGCCATGAGGGTTTCTGTAGTATGGTTGTACAAAGCTGTGGCTTACCAGAAGTGCCTCTACACTTTTTAGGCATTCAGCTCTTGAATGCAGAAATGGTGAGTCTTCACTTTTTACTTCCCTATGTCCCATTTCTATGAGGGAATGAAAATTTAGCCTTCAATAAAAATGTCGTATTTGATGCATATCTTATGCTACAGATATTTTTTAATATTATGTTCATACATGAAATACTTGGCAATTATTTCCCATTTCTCTAAACTTGTATATATCTTCCCTATCCAGATGCTTAGTACATAAATCCAACAATGTGTTTTTCCCTCTACACCTACAGCAAGTTAGTTTTCATAAGCATGAGAAAGTGCCTCCAGAGAAAACACATAGCTGAGAAGAATTAGAAGACCAAAGGTAATAGATCTTTTAATTTAAGATAGAGCCACTTGCCATTTCTGTTCTTTTAAAAAGCAGTCAATTCTAATTATAGAGATTTATCTTGGATTAAGGAAAAAAATACTAAAGTAAGCACTGCTTCTTCTACTGAAACTCTAGTGTTAAGGCTTTTTTAAATGGGAATTATGTGTAGTACAGACAGTAAAGAGACTGCCATCAAATTTAGAATTAACTGTTTATGTGATGGAAAATTTGTTCATCTAAAACTATTTTCCTTTTAATTTTACACTGTAAAATTTCAAAAATAAGAGGCATTAGTGACAATTGCCAATGTTGGGAAAGAAAAAATGAAGTGAAGGAGGGGTTTTCTGAAAGAAATAAATTTCTATTAGTTCTTGAAAGGTAATAGTCAGTTTCACCCACAGAATATCATCATTCCAATGGAGGAAAACACTTGTGATCCATTTTAACTCAACTATTCTTAGGGTCCAATGCAAATAGTGTTTTTTCAATAAAAACTCCAGACACCTTGGCTAAAAAATTACTAACATGGAAAGAATCACTATGAGCACAGTTTCAAAGACAACTGTTGCATTTCCTTCTATTCCCTTTTTTCCTCATGTCCCTGAAATATTTTTGGTTTTATCATACATTCATCTTTTCTGGTAGTGTTTGCTCTCCACATGGAAATTCTTTAGTAGTCATCAAAATATCTGGTATGGTTCCCTGAGATAGCATTTATCATGGGACTGTATATCACTTTCCTTATCTGGGCTGCAGATGTGCTGGTCTATATTTGGAGACTTCTTTCTCTTCTGAGCTATCAAAAAAATCTATGAAAAGGGATGGGACAACAAAAATCAAGCTACCTCCAACTAAAAAGGATTCACAGCCTTTGGAACTTTCAAAATATTAAACTCTTCTTTTGTCCTTGTCACTCTCTTGCTGTAGGAAATGTAAGCTGACTTTGTTCAGTACAGTAAAAAATCAGCTTTGTGCCAAACTTTCTGGCATTTCATTGTCACCCACCTGGGGAGAAGGGCAAGGATGCTGTACTACTTCTCTGAAAAATCTTGGTATTGATACTGCACAGCAATACTTGCCCTCAGTTGGTTTCTGAGAAAGCAATAAATAATCAGAATATTCAGTATATTTTATTATGGATAGCTATGACCTTATCCTGAAAACTATAAGCCACTCTTAAAATATTTAAATTATCCTAAATTATCTTAATTTTTCTCTAAGTAACTTTGGTAGGGGGTGGGCACATGGCCAAAATAAGATTTTGGAATCAAATATTGAGATCTGAACAAAATCTATTTTGTCTTTCCATTGTTTTGTTAACTCAATTTTCCAACTAATATACTACTGAATAATTAAATGTTGTGTTCTTCCAACTGCAGTATACTTTTTTACTCATTAGCCTACATCTTAATACAAATATCCCTGAAGTTACATCTTCTTAAGAAAAGATGAGAAATCTCCAGGGAGGAACTCTTGAAGGATACCTACATGCACAAAAAAGAAATGATAAATATATATAAAAGATGAGTGAAAAATTGTAAGAAGTATATCCAAAATTATGACAATCTAAATGCACTTTAAAGGAAAGTGTGGCTAAGTTTAATTTCAATGTTAATTTGATGTAGTTTGCAGAGTATACATGACAGCTGAAAATCTGTCCATATTTTTTTTTAATTGAAGAACATGATGTAAAAAGGGACAAAGCAAACCAAGCAACTATCAAGCCTTGAGACAGTGTGATCATCCATTTGAATTTTTATGATAATGAGTGGAAGCATGTGCTGTACTTCCACTTGGCCATGCATGACCCAGAGGCTGCTGTAAGGATAGAAACAAGAGTGCAGAGTCTGGTTACTGAAATGTACTTTCATTAGACTGGACTCTGCTATTCTGAAAAAGATTTGACAGCATGGTGGGAGATTGTGAGGAGCTGGCAGAAGACTTCAGGCTCTGAATGAGCTATCTGAGATCTCCCTTTCTCCGCCACCAAAGCATCGGATGAACGCCTGGACCTATTTTGCAGCTGAAGCAAGGGCTACATCTTTGTGGACATTCCAGGAGACATCTATCAAGCACTAAAAAAGTCCCTCCCAATACCTATAGAAGTGCTGAGACCAGGCTGACCCCATGCAGGGGTGACATCTCAGCTGGACAGATCACCCAGCAGGAGATACCTGAGCAGGCAGTGCCAGTAAACATAATTGCAGCAGTTTTTTCTCCTGCAGCCTGGAGAAGAGTGTTCAAACATGTCTGGGGCTCTACCAGCAGTCAGTTGCTCTTGACCCCATTTGAGGGAATATTTTACTTTCTTTTAAAATAGTTTCATACATTGCTGCTATGCTTTCTCAAATTAATGCTGTGTTGCACTTCCATTTATTGAAACTTTCTTGTGTACCAAAAGGTTTGGTTTCAAGTGGGAATGTACTGACCAGCATGTGATCCCAGCAAAATATTTTTCTGGTTTTGGATGGGAGTGTTTTTCTTATTCAATTTTTAAGAACTCTGAGTTCTAAACTAGGCATTTCCTGCTATTGAAATCTTCTGACTGAGCACTCAAAATACTGCATGTACTAGGAAAAAACCAACTCTGGTAAATTAGGTAGTAGTGCTCAGTACTGTAGGCATTAGTAATCTAATTTGAAGCCATTAGAAATCTGAAAGAGTAAATACTTTAACAACGTGAAAAAAGGTTCCAGAGTTAATGAACAATTCAATCCATAACTGGCCTGAAAGAGAAATGTTGAATACTTTTGTTTAAGGTATTAGAAGGAGGCTTTGGTCAGAAGGAAAATTTAATGTATGTTCTGCTTTAAGTGTCGCTGAAAGGCTTCGTGGAGTGTGAACCTGCTGGTAACTCTTATCATTTGCAATTGAATGCTACTTTTACATATGACTAAATATTCCTGCATTATGGTTTGGTTAGTTGGTTTTTTTTTTCTTTTCAGATTGTTCCTCAGAGCATGATTAACTGTTTTACATTTCAGATTTACAAAGAGTACTTCAGATTTACAAAGAGTACTCTTGTTCAGTTGCTTCTTCAGCTTCTTCAGCTTCTTCAGTTGCTTGTACAGCTACAGTGTAAAAATGAAAACAAATTCTGGGCAGATCCAAGGGTTTATTCAGCTATTGAAATGCACCTTCACTAGCAAAGTATCTTCTCCTGGAACTATGACATGCTTCTTTAAAAAAGTTCATATTTTTTTTGTAAATGGAAAAGCCCAGATCTGTAGCAATCCTCCAATATTCTGTTTTTCATTTGTAGCAATACCAAGAGTAAAGGGAGAGGAACTGTTATTTAAGAGTCCGTGGAGACTGTTTTTGGTTATTTTCTCTAACTCACTGATGAATCTGCTTTTAGCATATGTGGAGAACAAAGCAGTTCAGATAATTCAACTTTCTAAACAAAATGTCTGAAAAAAGGCAATGCCTTGTGCAATTGCTTGAATAAGTTGCTAGTAGGAAATACTTGTCTAGCACACCAACTCTTTAGCTTGATTGTAAATAGCTCCAAATATCTACCACACTGAAGAATAATTTACCTACCAGTGAGGAGATGACACAGTATTCACTTTATTTATTTATTTATTTATTTATTTTCTAGAAAAATCCATCATGGATTAAGCAAGTAACAAGTTATTCACAATGGAAAATGTGTGAGCTAAAAGAAAAAGCCCAAAGGCTCCTCGAGGTGCAGAGTTGTTCGTTTTGCTCATTGAAAGCTCTCACGCAGGCATATTTGCGTGGTGTGCAGGGTAAGGACTGGGGGTGCATGGTTCTTCCTGCTCTGCATTCCCCTGGCTGGGGCAGAGGCATTTTGAAAAATACTTGTTAGAAAGCAGGGGAGATTATTCTTCAACATCAAATTCAGCTGCAGTTTTTGGTAGCTTGTCTTCAGCCCTGGCAAGGTACCATGGTGCTAATCTGAGGGACCTACGGAAAAGTTGTGTTGGTGCTGCGTGCCTGGATGCAGTAGTTCAGCTGTGAATTTCAATAAGCTTTGTTACATGCTTTAGTCTATAACGACAGGTCTTTCCCTTCCTTGGTTTTCCTAAAATGGTCAAAGATTCCAGCAGGCACAGTCTGGCCTTTGGGTTAGGTTGCACCCATTTAGCAAGTGCCTGATTTTCTCTGATCACACAGCAGTGCTGAGGGACCATCAGGAGTGGGGAAATCCTGCCTTCAGTTGCTGCCTGTGCTTGTCGATTGAGTACATGTGGCTAGGAGGTATTTAGGATGGAGATAATCCAAATATTAATTGAAAGCAGAAGCTGGAAGCCAGAATTCCATTCTCCCAGGTGAATGCTGAATCAATTTAGGTTCTGGAGTGATATTTGCTCTTACTTTATGCTTTTTGTCTATAACTTTGTAGTTAGGATGTAACAGCAAAATATATGGGTGTGATTTGTCCTTTTATACGAGGAAACAAATAGATTCACTTCATGTCAGTAGAAAAATTTTCTACTGATTTTCACTGAATCAGCCGATGCTGGGTCTTTTATTGGTCTTTTCATTGTGCACAAATGTTTTACCAACATCACAAACCAAGAACATTGCAGTCTTTCTTGTACTGTACTTTCTTGTACTTTCTTGTACTTTTATGGTTTGACAGGGAACATTGAGACAGGGTTCAACCATGTGATTTTTTCCTCTTTCATGAAATGCAGTCTGAAAAATACGTCTATTCATGTTAGAAGTGTATTCAAAGGAAATTACATCAGTAACTAAGATGTCAAGTTTTAAAAAATGAACAAAAGCTATTAAAATAGAATTTTTCTTTTTGTTTGGTTGGTTTGTTGGCTTTTTTTTTTTTCCTGTAAGAAGGAAATTCCTGCTTTTGGTCGTTATTTCATAAATAATAACTAAATATAAGCATTTTGTACATTATTTGAATAGTCCAGTATTGCTCTTTGCTTTGAATCCTTTTTTCAGTTTACTGGTCAGTATTAAACAAGCAATATTGATAATTTCATATGTATTTGCCACTTAGAGCTGGCAAATATACATTCCTTCAAATATGTAGTGATGTTTATATTTGCAGAAGTAAGGTATATGAGTAAGAAAAAGTAAAGGGTACATTATGGAATTAAAATTACAATAATTTTTAGGTAGTTATAGTGTAGCTATTTAAGTTGAAATGTAATATTAGCATCTGTGCTGTGTTTTAGGTTTATTTTCCACTTCCTAACACTAAATGAAATGCACAGTGCAAATAAAATCTCAACAACTATCAAAGTAAATAGGCCTAATACACAGACTCAGCATCTCAGGGGTATTATATCATCTTTGTCTTCTTCACTGTGCCCATGCTTTGTCACATATAAAAGGACTCATTCTCAGCATTTACATTACATTATTGGTAGCATTTTAATTTCAAAATGATGGATGCTACTTTTAATGCTAGAATAAAATGGATATGCTTCTTGTTGGAGATTGGGACAATGATTTCCAAGCATCCCAGACTTACTAGTCTGTTGCTCTGTCCCAGTTCAAGAAAGCTGCCTTCAGTACACGATCAGCAGTTAAATTGCAGGGACTTGTAGATAAATTTTAATAAACCCATTTCCATGAAGGCATAAGGAAGAAACAATCAGAAGTTCAAAAGTCGGAGCCCCCTAATTAATTTTTAATGATTTCCAATTCTTTCTGAGGTTCCCAGTATCAACATTTTACTCAGTTATTTGCCCAGCAGTCATCCTATCCATATTTGATATGGGATAATTAGCAACTGGCCTTGAGAAGTGCAGCCCTGTCTACCATCTGCACAATCAATATTAGAAAGTGCTGCAGTTCCTAGGGATATTCATGTATTTTCTGGACAGCTCTTGATTTATTGAAAGGGATGTAATGACATGAAAAGTGTTACACTTACAGCCTTCTATTGACAGTGGTTCTGTTTAGCTTCATTAGATGTGATACCAACACCTGTCCAGTGAGATGGAGGCCACCTGTTCATTTTATGCAACTTCTAAAAATCATCAGTGGCTAAAGACCCGCATATTCAGCATGTCATACAGTGCCAATGGTAAAAATGAAAGTATCTGTGGTTCCTTATCAGCCTTCCACTTTCATCTTGTATTGCTGTGGTTGTATTAAATGCTCTATAATTGTTTGAAAGCAGGCAAGAGTCTTTTTCCTTTCAAGCAGGCACTTTATGCCTCACTAAGGTACCAGTCTGAGATGGTGCTGCCAGCTTCACTGGCTGGTGTGGTGACCAGAGAATGCACAAGCTGTGAATACTCACACTTGTAAAGGGTTTGTAGACACTGGAAAAATAAGGACATTAATGAGCATGGCTTGCCAGTAACAACAGGTGACATATTAACATGAATTTGCAATTAATACCTAAACCCCCCCACTCACACATTTTTTGATGGTCATGAACATATGAAATGATGCTACATTCCTTCTTTCCCTTAAAAATAACCATGACAGCCTAAACTCATCTGTGCAGAGCAACTTCCGTCATGTTTTATTGGCCAGTTGAATAGTTGATTTAAAATAACCAGCTACTTGTTTCCTTCACGTCTGGTAAGACCCTTTTCCTTTATTTTAAGGGATGTTTATATTATGATTAATAAAAACAGATAGATTAATGGTATTAAAGCTTTGTCAACTGCAGCTAAACCAGTGTCAAAAGACAGACCACTCATGAAATCTTAAAGGGGTATTCTTTTTCACAAGGCAGTTCTAACAAAGCAGTAGAAAACTCTCCTGCTATTAAATTAGTAAGTCACTTCAGCATGCATGCATTCCAAATGGAAACTTATGCTGTCTTAGACAACAATGCACTTATATGGTTTTCAGCCTAATAGAAACAATGATCTTAGTAAGAATATTAAATTGGAAGACACTATCTGATGATATACATTTTATTTCGTTGTTAACAAACTGAATTACATGCCAAAGGTTTGCCCTCAAGCTGAAACCTAGTCAGTTCATAAAAATGATTTAATAGCAGGTTCCTGGAGCACAGTATTCCTTTTGCTACTGTGGTTTTAAATCCATTTTTTCTCATCTCATTTATGAAACTGTTTCTCTCTCTTTTTGGGCATTATGAACAGTGAACAGGGGTACAAGTGTGTAGGCGAGATGGTGAAACCTGACACATGAAAGCTGGCAGTACTAAAATCAGCAGGAAAACACTGCTGAGGGGGAATTCTCAGAGAAGGTACAGCGAGATAAACAGTAAAGTCATTGAAAACAGGCAATAGCATTGTTGCTACTGGGCATCTCCTCGACTAAAGAAATTAGGCATTTTCAAAAGAAAGTAAAAGTTTTTGAAATAGGTAGTTGAGCTTTGATTGTTTAAAATGTGTTTTATTATCATTTGAAGTGCATTGAAGCAAACAGTATCTTTTGATACAGAGAAGCCATTGACAAGGAGCGTTGATTTTTAACATTTTTCTTTTTCCTGGGAGGATTCTTTATGGCTTTATTGCATGATTTTGCCTTGTATTTAGTCATTGTATTCCGTAACTCTTGCTCTACCTTTCTTACTCTTGGCAAACTCTAATCTTGGAACCCAGCTCTGAGACTTTGATATGCATATTATTTTACGTAGTTGATGAATCCATCATGCAATAGTAAACAGCAGGGAGGGGCTCAACGGAAACTCATTTGTTACTTTTCCCACTTGGAGGCTGTTATTTTTATAAATTACTTTTATTGGACACTGTGGGAGTGCCCTTTTTCATATACACTGAAGTACTTCACTGGCCCCAGGAGTCACTAAGACTAGTGGATTTTAATAGTTATAGATCCTAAATGGAGGGTTAGAAATTGTTTCTTTTCATTACAATTACAACGAGGAATTAACCCCAAGGGTATCCACTTAATTTCATAATATATAGACTGGAACGCTAATAATGTGTCTCTCCTAAAATGTAATAAAGAAGCAACTGCCCCTTGGCTCCCTGGGGTAGATTTTTGTAAAATGTATTGCAAAAAAATGTAACACAAAGAAGATTTTACGTTAACAAGCTTTGTAATGTCACTAGCTCCAGTGCTCAAAGTGCTCGGGAGCTCAGAGACATCCAGTATTGGCACCGGTGTTACAGCAGGAATTTTGTACCAGCACTTTGGTGTGGCTTCACTGGCACAAGGCAAAACTAAGTGAGGGAAGGAGTAGAGGGTAATTTACAATTAAGCGCATAAAGAAGCGAAGGAGTGGAGGGAGGAAGAGGGAGTACAGTAGTCCAAAGTAATTACTTCCTTCGAGGTCCACTTGGACCTGTTCTCTGGCCAAGTTTCCTGTGTTGTTTTAATCTTCCATGCCCTATTGCAAAACAAACCTTGGCCTTACAATCGGCTGCAAGTGAAGTCCAGAACATTTGCTGTAGCATTTGCACTTGTGAGCAGCAAAGTAGCCTCTGACCTCTCAGTCATTATGGATGGTGATTGTGGAGCGAATTCCTGGCCAAGATCTTAAATGCTGGATCAGGCTGTGGGTTTAAATCCAGGTTAAAGACATTTTTATTTATTGATGATTTTAATGGGTTCTGACTTAATACAGCGTCCTGGGAAAGCCTGACAGTAAAGGCAGCAAGAAAACTAGTACATTAGCTGTGCCTGTTCTCTCTTAAAGAGAGAAAAAAACCCCCAAAAAACCCTAGCTATAGAAGAATTTTTTGTCTGATTTTTAATGAGAACTCTTACCAATATTTCTAAGATTGTTGGGTTTTAGGAAAATTCATTAGGAAAGAAATGATTGGCCAAATTTTTTTTCTTTAATTATTCATGATATGCTCAGAATTCTGTGTACCTGTTTATATTGCAAATATTCTGTTTATAGCAGTAAATTTAAATTATATCCCTGAATAATCACAGATATGATTGTATCTTATATGTTTGTACCCATCCCCTAAAACCGAATTCTCCCAGAGTAACTTGAGTGAGTATTTTATTAATATTTGTGGCTTAATTATTGTACTCCTACTCCCAAAAGCTGTAAATGCAAAATTGCGATGTCTGAACTAACTTTTCTAGATAAGCTGATAGGTCCCATTTAATTTATGTTAAAAATTCTATGTAGATGCAGAACTACCTGTTTTTAACAGGAGATACTGTTGCTAACTGTTGGAGATATGCCAATGCAAGAGGGAATAGATGTCTAGAAGGCTGCCAAGAAAAAGAATGGAAATAGAAAGAGTAAGATAGAATTATTTTTTTTTGCCTTTTCTTATTCTATTCCTGTTTTCCAGGGATGGTGATCTCCATCTTAAAAAAAAAAATTAAAATCACAAAACAAATGGGAAGGAAATCTTAATTCATAAGTTTTGCCTGCTGGTTTTATTGTAGTGGTGTTTAGTTTGGCATTTCTGGGCTTTTTTTTTTTTTCTTTACTAGTTTTAAATTAAAATAGTGAAAAATATTTGCCAAACATATTTACATTTTAACAACTTTCACCATCTTCTCTGTGTTGCAGTTGTAATGTTCTTAAATGTACCCTGAAGCCAGTCTACTGAATAAGAAAAATAGCAAGAGTAAAAATGTCAAGGAAGAGCAGGAGAGGCAGAACAGAAGTGCAGCAAGAAACTGAGTTAGAAACTGAAGGCTGAAAGGGCCTCTGAAGAGAAAAGTTTCAGGATTAAAGGAAATTATTTCAACCATTTCTCTCACTCATGAGTAATTGCTTATATGTGGCTGAGTAATAATTGCAGCTGAAAGCATTTGAGTGAATTCAGCAGTCAGCACCATGATCATGGATCATAATCTGGATCATGAATCACAATTAAGGACAGATTTAAAATTAAATGCTATGGGTCTCTTCAAGAACTTTTTTTGTAAATAATAAATCAGAGCTGTTTCAGTAGGTGAGTCAAGTTAAAATTGTGTGTTATGTTAAAGAATAAAGACGTTTCTTCCCTTCCTTCCACCTATTCACATGTGAAACAAGAGCAAGTCATTTCAAGGGAGCTCTGAGATAGAGCAAGATAACAAATGTGATGTACTTCACAAACAATGTTATCTCCTTCAACCAGATAAAAACATAGATACTATAGGTTAGGTGCCAATTTGTTTCACTGAAATTACATGCTGTAAGTCACTCCTGCTGTATTGCAGGAGTACCTGCTCATATTGTACCCAGCTTCTGCCATCCTAGAGTACATTCATTTGTAATGTAAGAAATGTGTGGTAAAACATATTTTATAAAAAATGGAAATACCTTATGTGAGAGCTAGAAGCAGAAATCTGAAGCACTGGCTATTCCTTTTCCCCAGGTATTACAATTTTTGACCTTTTTTTGCTGCCTCCATCTAGTGATAGATAAGTATGTGCTTTGGTTCCCAGTCTGGGGGGACTTCTGTGATAGGCACCAGATTTTATTCTGAAATCCTTATTCATTTTAAATAAAGTATGGATTTCTACTGTTAATTACAGCATGGCAATGTGTTACTTGTCCATTTCACATGTTTTTTAAAAGGTATAAAAAACCATTTTATCATAAGTACTAAGATCATGTTTATGTAAAGATTTGGTTTTGAGAAACTGAATGTAAAGTGTTTTATTTTTTTAGAAGAATAATCCCAAATGTGGACAGTGCCAGTTGTGCTGGATCTCTCTGTGCTGGGGAGAGTGTGACAGCCAGGAGCGCCTCCCTGCAGAGGGACCAATATATAGATTCTGAAAAGCAAAACTGATTTGACCATTTGAGAAAGACAAAGAGATAAATGTTGAAAATACTAGATTGAAGTGATGTTTTCCAAAAGGTTAAGTTTTGAAAATGTTTCATCATAAACTTCATAGGGACCCCATGTCAAAGTAATAGAATAAAAAGTTTACAGTGAAGATGGGGTTAATGCTCAGAGCATTGCTGATGATGAGTGTGATCACAGGCTGAAAGTATGGGGATATAAAGACACATTTGGGGTGCTCAAATTACTTTTCCCTTTGGGGAGGAGAGGCAGGGCAAAATAATTGAAATTAGTATTATAGCAGCACTTCATTTATTTAGATTTCTGTGTGTTCAACACTCTATTACCCCACCTTTTTTTCTTTTTTATTTGCAATATATAAACAGTTCCAGCTGGAAACATGTCATCTCCATCTTCTGTGCATCCAAGCAATCACTTTTGGGAGATTAAAAAAAAAACTGTTTTGCATTTTATATAATGGAGTTGAAAGCATTTAGGAGCCAGTAAGTTTAACATTAGAAGTATGAGCATGTTATTTTGTAACAAATTGTGGCTGATATTTGCTCTAAGCAGATGATGAAAAGATCAGCTTCAATGAAGTACATGAAAATAGAGATTCTACTAATGAACTTCATGTTCTCAGAAGAAAAACCATGGAATCATCTCAGCTGAGGCCTTTGAAAATATCTGCTGTCCCTGACCAAAAGTATCAGTAGATAAAGGAAGGTTGGAAATAGATAGAGTCCTAGAGGTAGGCTCTGGAAAATTCTTCCCTAGGTGGCTCTTTTTATGAGCTAAAGAGCACTCCAGATAAATGTTTATGCCTTTTTATATTTATGAACATAAATATGTATGTATGCATATAGATATCTGCAGCAAAGACTTGCGGTGTTATGTGATTGAAGTTATGTGACCTTCTATGTAAACCTTTTCTCTACCTGCTTGTCCAGATCAAAGCTGAAGCAGAAGGCAAAGTCACAGGTAATCAAAGGAGTGAGCTGCTTTTTCAGCTGTTTAATTATTGAAGGAGGTTTCTACCTAACTGGTTTCCCGTAATATAATCCATGACACTGTAGTTTAAAATCAATAGTTCTTTGATTAGGACTGAAAATTGTAACAGGACATTTCAACATCACTGGAAATGACAGACTCTTATGCAGTACCTCACCACTTGCACTCCCTGTTCAGAACTGATGATTCAAGCATGGTATATTTATGCCTGAAATCTCAGTAAGATGCCATAGGGAGTAGTAATGGCTTAACCTTTTCATTTTCAATAACTCAGAGAATGGACAGAAAAGAAGAAATAGTATTCCAGCTCTTGCCCAAAAATTAAATGTATTATCACAACAGTTGTCTGTCCTTGCCCTGTGCAGTAGCAGATTTCACATTAAAGACAAATATCTGATTTTTAAATAAATTTCTAGGTAGAGGAAAATTCATGGGATACGTGATTATTTTTCTGAAAATAGGAATGACACTTATGTAGCTGTTCAAACAGTGAAAGGAGACCTCAAGCTGTCATCATTATAAGATATAAACCATCTACTAGAAAATGCCTCAATACCAATGGCAAGTAATGGGTGAACTGGCCAGGTGTCAGCAGCATCTCCAGTAAACACCTCTGTCAGACTGACTCTGACCCACTGTGCAAGTCTGCCTGCAGCCTATGGGGGAAGACATTTTCCCATAGGGGAAAACATGAGGTTTTGTATGGGGGATATTCCACAGCACTTTTCACCATGTGGTGTTCAGGGAGTCTTGGATTAAAACCAGCATGGATTCAGTTCCTAAATGTCAAAATGATTTCTGGTTTTGGAGTCAGTAAGAAGACCATGGTAACTGGTTTAATGTACTGTTGGACTGGATCTGGTCCCCATGACTAGCAAATAACAAAAGCTGTTTAATGCTCTGCCCTTCTGCATTAAGTGTGTCTCTGTTGTAACCTATGGTCTAAAACCTCTCTTGAAGATTCCTCATTCCCACCTACTTCAGAGCACCATGTGTGTGTGAGCCCAGAGAGGCTGCTGCCTGTCTGGAAGACCACCCAAACCATGAGGAATGTACTTATACTCAGGAACTGAAGTCTAAAACAGTGACTGAGGAAGAGACTGCAACCTCTCAAAATGCCCCCTAGCCCTACCAAACAAATATTTGCAAGTGTAGTAGAGGAAAGGAGAAAAGGGAAGGTAGAAAAACTGGTCTAGCCAAGCTTTCTTTGTTCAACAGGTGTGAGGACTGGCAGGAAGGAGGATGTTAAACTCCTATTCAGTTAAAGACAACTTAAAGTAGGTAAATTTGTTATCCTCAATGTAGAAGGTGTTATGCACGATATGATTGAGGAGGGATTTATATCATATATATATATAGATATATAAATATATATGTTTATCTCCTCTGTTCAGGGAGTTTGTATATCAGATGTGATGACTGCTACTCAGCATGCCTGCTGAAAAGGACTGTGGAAATACTTTGTGAAAGATTTTTTTAAAAAGTTGAGTGGATTTAAAATTGGAAAAATTCTCCTCAGTCTTCTGGTTATAAGTGACATGGAACCAAAATAATATAGTGCACCATGTGACTAATCTTTTAGCTGCCCCAAGGTATTTTTAGTATGGAAGGGCATGGGCTGAGAATGGGAGCAGCTTTTGAGAAGTGAGGGAAGTATTTCCATTATTAAAATGGGGCAAGCTATGTTATTCATCTCTGGCCATCTGAAAACGTGTTATATTCTTTTATTAAGGCATACTCCTTTCATTAAGAAAGTCCAAGTGTGTTCTTCTTGCTGTCACAATACCTGTAGAATACATAGAAGTCAGTTGGGAACAAAAAATCCGCTTTCATCCCAGAGTACACCCTATTGAGAATTATAAACAGACTATCTTCTCATATACAAAAGCAAAATTTGTGCCACTCTTCTCAGAAAAGGGCAATTTGAAGTACTAATGCATATAATTAGTACAACTTATATATCTTATAATTAGGAATATAATTGTCCAGAAGAATTAAGGTAGAACGTTCATTCTGATTTAAGCAACCTAATTGCTGCTTGGATTTGGTAGAGCCAATGAAGTTTGTGCAGTACATTTTTCATGTTCCTTCTTACTTACCTTGAGTAAAAACTGGTGAATAGCAGCAGAGACAGCTGTGCTTAGAGCCAGAGATTGCCACTCTCAGCCCGCCTATTTAGCTGGACAAATGTAGAGCTTAATGCTTGAAATTTCCAGCCAAACTGCTTGTCTACACTATATCTGGTATCCTGCATCTTTTTCTGCACTAAATAAGACCTTTTACTTGAAAAAGTTTGCCACAGGAAGTGGTAATGCCATGTCCATTTAAAGTGCATATAATCCATTTCCATATGAGCATTAAGATGCGAGCTAAAAGACTTGCAGAACACCTGATGTCCATGTTGTTTCCTTTTTTTTTTTCCTAGAGAAACTATAACTATAAACTATAACTATAAACTTAGGTCTAGCTAAACTAATGTCAGTAATAATCCCGGATCTACAGGTACTTGGCAGCAGATGAGGAACCAGGACATTTAAAAGCTGCAGAGCTGTTGTGAGTAGGGTATATGAAAGACACAAAGTAGCAGCACAATCCTGCTATTCGGCTTTTCAAAGACACAAAGTCAAATGGTTTAGGAAACCACTGTGCCATTCAGTCACTGGAGCTGCCTGGAATGACCTGTGTTGTCATGTCTCTGAAATGCTGGGATCCTAAATCTCCTCTCCGGGCGGTGCAGTAGAAGCTGACACCTTGGTACCCATCGCACACTTCTTGTGTCGCCAGAGCAGTCAGCCAGCATCTGGCAAGATGCAAAAAGTTTTCTCATTGTCTGTGTAGCTGAGCCTCTCTCTTACCTCTCAGAGCAGTGTTCCAGCCACCAAAAGCAGAAATGGGACTGCAGTCACTTCTCAAGGGGCAAAACTCAGATGCGCTATAGATCCTGCTCATGTAGATGTCTGTACTCTTATTTTATTTTTAATTATTAAATATTTATCAAAATAAAACAGTTTAAACAAGAATTAAGTAACTTTTCCTCCATCTTGTGGCTTTGTAAACAGGGAGGTGGGAGGTTGGACGTGTAAGCCTAAGTGCTTCCAAGGCAGAGAATTGTATCCAGGTTTTAAATGGGATGAATGAGCATGCCTGGTCTGTGAGAAGACTAATCTGTCTTATTATATTTCCTGGAGAATCAAGAGAATGAGAAGATCAAACAATTGTCTAATTTGTGGATCCAGACTGGACTTTAGTGAAAATTTGGGATCTATTTCATTTGCAGTTATTGGGATGAGTGATTCATGAACAAATTGCTGTGTACAAAGTGAAATTAACACATCAGCTGCAGTCTCTTATGAGCCGTACATGCAAGCAATCTTAGCCATCTCTCAGTGCTGGAGGAGGAATGGTTGATTAATGTTCACAAATATTCAAACCCATGAAAGCATATGCATGTGATGATCCTTGGGGGTCCCTTTCAACCCAGAATATGCCATGATTCTATGATTCTTCTAAGACAAAGTTTCTTGTTTGCCTGTTCCGCACTTAGAGCCAGTAAAGGAAGACATTTTCTGGTGGAAAAATTAAATGTGTGTGTCAGCCAGCTGCTTTCAGTCCACTGGGTAAGTGGACTGCAGTTTTATGTGAAGGAGTCTGTGGTATTGGAGCTGTCATGAATTGATAATTGTAGAGTTCTGCTGACAAACCTTTTCTGCTTCCAAAAACAGAACTCCCCAATATTCTCTTCTGCAACATTCAATATAGAAGCACTTGAATATTTCTATATATAGTTCTGGATATCCTCTGTCTCTTACTAATTTCCCTCTAGAAAGCTCTCTTTGAAGTTTAGACATTTGAATGACTTAAATGACCTGACTATCAATGAATCAAGGCCAGATGTATGAGAAATTACACAGGAGGCATGTTTATGGCAAACAAGCTAATTCTGTGTGAACAGGAGACCAACATTGTAATGTGTTGACTGTGACACTGAATGTGCTACCCAACATCTTTGTCTGTACTCAGTAGTCCACGAAATTATGATGATGATGCCTATTAAACACAATAAAAGAGTATAGTGAATTAATTCATTAATATTTGCAAAGATCTTTGAGATCCTCTGGCAGAAGGTACTGCACAATTGCTAAGAGTTAATTTATTATTCTCTGTTATCAGAATAAATAGGACATGTAGTATAAATCTTTAAAAAAGCAAACAAAAACCTAATCAGGCATCTCTTACTCACACTGTCAAAGCTGGTAATGACCAAGCAGTCTTGTTTGTGAAAGTACAAAAAAAAAAAGTCATCCATGCTACTTGATATGTTGAAGCAGCAATTAGTACACAGTGTAGAGAAAAGAAGTGGAGCTAGACCAGAAATGAGCCTTGATGAGCCTAATTGCCTTTAATTATCCCTAAACATTTTCTTGTCTGTCCCATAAAGGCAGAAGAAACCCTGTAGTTCTAAAAGGAAATAAGGCTTGGTTTTGTTTTCGTCTCTTAGAGGGACATAATAGCCACCATGGAAACATGTTCTTAATCAATGACATTAAACTCCTGGCTGCTCTGCTTCTCTTGAAACTGCCTAGCTTCATTATTGTCAGGGGGAAAGGGGAGGGGAGGGGGTTTAATCACTATTTAGCTTTTCTTAGCAAGTTAAAATATTAATTACAATGCACATTATTTTATCTTTGCTAAAGCTATTTGTAAGTATTGGTGAATAAGAGCTCATTTCATGTTGGAGTAATTTATTCTCAATTTATTCAGACTTTCTTTTTTCAATTCCTTTTAAAAAATCATTGGGTCATGAAATGCTGTCTTCCAAGAGCCAAGAAAAAACTAAAGTGTGATTACTTCAGTACATTCAAATGCCATGGGAAGCTGAGCAATGAAAGGCCAGACACCTCCAGACCAATGGACAGATGTTTCTCTTTTCCCATATTTACATGATGGAATGCAGTAATCAACCTTATTTTTTTTGTTTGTTTTAGTTTTCAGAATATTGGAAAAGAGGAAATTTTTGATAAAATAAGTCTTAGGAAATCCATGGCCTCTGCAAATGTACACCTCTCAAAGCTCAAATAATATTAATTCTGTTTGGTTGATGGAATACAGAAATCTGAAGGGATCAGAAAAGTGATTTATAAATTGAGCAGATCAGCATTATTATGCATATTCTGTGAGCATCAGGTACCTTTTCTTGGTGAGTCTGTGCCAAGAGACCTTTAATTTGTAAATAACTAACCATGAGTGTGAGTTGTGAGTGGATGTGAGTGTGTAAATGTGGGTGGGTGTGTAAATGTGTGGGTGTGTGGCTGTGAGTATGTAAGACACATGCCCACTCTCACATACATCATGATCTGTTCCTTTCACCTTAAAAAACAAATTATTTAAAAGCTCAGGGTATGTGTGCAGAGAGGGTCAACAAACCCAAACAATATTTTTAATTGTAGCCATGGGATATTCATCTCAGAAGACATGCCATGAAGTCAAAGGATTTTCTTTTCTTAATTGCAGAAGCCTCACACAGGCTTCCTCCTAGACATTCTTGCTGACCTACATTATTGATGTGGTCTGCCTCCATGGTCTTTATTTATTCTGTATGGCACCTGATTCTCCTGCCCCAGTGCCTTGTCTTCGGAGTCTTTTTTGGTTGTTCTCTTTATTGTTGCTGTTGTTCTTATGCTACAAGAAAAACTGAGAGAAATAAATTATGAAGCCTGGCTACAGCACATCTTTTGACAGCAGAAACAAAGCATATTTCTCTTTCCTTCTTTCCTGCCTAATCACAGATAAAACCAGCATTTGCTTAATCATGCAAGCCTATATCTCACCAAATTCAATTTTCTTTTTTTGTGTGTGGGTGCTCTTGGCTGGCACATTACAGAAAGAATTTTTTCCCAGACCCAGACAGTTGCAATGCCATCCTTTTCTTGCAACTTACTGATAAATTTGTGACTGAGGAGATGAAGCTGAGTCCCTAGTCCAAGGAAATGATTTTTTGGAGTGATGCAATGTAAAATATTTTACGTCTTGGAGGCTTTGAGGGTTTGAACCATTCTGTAGGACCATTAAATCCCTTTCTGAGTTATTTTCTTCCCTGTTCAAACTAATTTTTCTTATTGCGTACAAGCAAGAAATTTTCACAAGACTTTCACCCTGCCAAACAGTTCAGTTTAATTTTCATTTTCCATAGAGCATATCTACTAAGAGCAGTAGCATGTGGGCTTGATCTAAACAATACCCCTCCTCATACTTGGGTTGTCACTTTAAAGAGTTCATTGTGTTACAGCTACTCAAAGACCAGATGCTCTTTGTCACAGTTGCTTTCCCCTTGCATACAGGATGTATAGCTTTGTACAGAGATTTACAGAAGTGGTTTGAACACACACAGCTTCTGCTGTTGCCTTTACAATTACCTCTTGGAGCAACTCATGTGAATTCCTTGCTGAGCTAAGAAATTAAATCCTTAATAGTAAAATATCTAAATTGTCTGCTCAAGGATGATGAATTGGTGGTTTTGTGTAGGATTATGTACCTCATATGGGCAGATGTTTGACCTTCCTTTAGATATGTGTTGTTTATGTACTTGGGAAGGAATGATGTTGGCCGTCCTGAGAGAGGTTGGATCAGGCCCTTTGAAGGCTTTGTTTCTGCTTCTCTGTGACAGAATCAATGCAAGAGAGCAAATGAGTGCTGATATTTGCCCCTTTACCTGTGTCAGCAGAATTCTCTATGAGCTGGGGAGAAATCAGGAGTTGGAAGACTTTTTGGGGGTAGAGGAGAGAAAGTTAATAAGATCCAAATTAGTAGAGCTTCTAGATGTGTAACATTTTATTTGCTCTGTGATCTTCGCTTGCTGTATATGAGGCAGCAGTTGAATGAAGGGTTTAGCCCTGAAATCAGGTGTAGCAGCCACAGAATTCAGTTTGGATTTCAAGCCAGGAGCAGATGATTTTCAAAGGCAAAATGCTGCATCAATGTGTCACCGGTCCCACAGGCTTCACAACATAGAGATCTTAGCTCCTCTTTTTCTCAAAGGTACAATTCTGTCTTCTTGAGGATATTGACTTTGAAGAGTGGAAGGGTTATTCTGATCCCCAGGTCAGGGGAGACTGAGTTTCCTAGCTTCCAGTAATCTTAGAGAGACTAAACTGGGATCCAGTAAGCTGTTCTAGAAATGCTGAAAGGTGAACAAAGCATCTGCTTCTCCTGAGTTTCTGGTGATCCTCTTCATGTAGATTTTTTTTTTTTTATGGAAAGGAAGGCTATATTCAAAAATCTTTTCATTTGATGTATGAATACCTAAAATTACCTGCAACTTACTTTGAGTTTAAGAAACCTAGGGATAGATGAAGAGATCTTACTAAGGGATCATCTTAAGCTGCTATCAACAATTTATTGCATCCTTCTCTGACAGTTGTTTTGCTAGATTGCATTTCTATTGCTTAAGAAATTGCCCTGAAAATAAAGCAGTCTCATTAGACTGACTGTGGTAGGTCAGACAAGTGAAGTCTGACACTGACCTCTAAATTTGATCATCAACAAACCCTTGACCTTTATGCCATTTCATAATCGCACAAATATAACAGTGCTGCAGTGTGATGATATAAAAAAGATAACAAAGACAGTGCTAGCATAAGAAATGCTACAGCGTCTGTAGAGTGGGTCTTTGCCACAATAAACATGTTCTGTTCCTGATCAGAGTAGCTAAGTCCATCTAAATGCCCAGCAGCATGACTACACAGCTCCCAGCAATTAGTTATTTATTAGCTATTTAATTCAGAGGTAGATATTATTCATGGAAATGCAGGGTGCAAGATATCCTAAGACTATCCTTCTTATGTGGTACAGTTATGTTAATCCTATTAGTTCCTTCAGAGCCTGCAAGCTGGTGAACCTGTGAAAGTTTCCCTTAAGAATAAGTAATGGACAATAGAAAGCATTCTAGTATGTAAGAGGTTAAATTAGTGTTCAAGGAAGCCTGACTCAAACTAATGTTGTGGTATGTGAGAGTGAATATTTTTCTCTAACACAATTTTTCAAAGTTTTAATTTGTGTTTTCAGTGCTACCAACCATGGAAGCTTCTGTTTCAGGCCGGATCAAATTGGAAACAGTAACACTCAGCCAAACAACAGCTCAGTAGTGAAAGCAGAGGCCTTGACTCTGGAGACTATTGAGCTGATATCTTAAGGTGTAAAAACATACTTCTGAAATTGCTAATAAACCACCATACATGGTCTCCAAAGAGCAATTTTGACTTGTATGCTATGCTATACTTTTGCTTGTATTAATCAGATCTGTCCTCGTTTCTGATCTTTGCTGTATTTTCTTCCTTCATTTCTTCCATTACTCAGCAGCAAGCTTGTGTTTTATGCAAAGATTAAAAGGTAATGCTGTGTAAGCAGCTTATATGTGGTTTATGGATTTCACTCTTGTACTGAACTGCAGGTGACTGAAAAGCTGCCAAAACTTGTGTCCACTATCAGCCTGAGAAGGACATTGTCTCTTAGGCAATGCTGTAGGGCTTATCATGGCTAAGAATTAGGGTATCACTGTTACGAAATGGGTTCTCAGCCTATAGCATTTTCAGACACAAACTGGTATCACCAAAGTCAGTTGAAAACTCATGGATGTTGGAATTGAAAATCATCTTCTGCTGTTGTAATGGATTTTTTTTTTCCTGGAAAAACAACAGGTAAATTCAAAGCTCATGTGTGTATGTATATATATATATATATATATATAGATAGATAGATAGATAGATATAGATATAGATATAGATATAGATATAGATATAGATATAGATATAGATTAGATATGGATGTAGATATGCATATAGTGGGCAGAAATACCTCTAATAATAAACCAGATGTATTTTGATATGTTTCTGGAAGTGTCATATAAAATACAGACAATGCAGTTCATAGCACCAAATGATTGACTGCGTGAATAGATGCATTCCTTCAGTCAGGGTGTATCCTTATTGAGAAATCTTCGTGAAGGCTTAAGTCCAACCTCCTGTCTTCTCATTGGAAACTATTTTTTAGTTCCTACTACCTGCAAAATTGACAGATCAGCATTTATCTGGCTTCACAGTTACTTAGAAACAAAAAAAAGAATCTTCAATTGCAGCTGAAAGTGAATTTATTTCTAGCATTTGACACAGGTTCAAGAAGTCCAGTTGCAGTAAAATGTTGAATGTAGACCAACCTCTACTCTTACAGTTGTGTTTGACATTTCAGGGTTTATTTTATTTTAAATAACCTTTGTAACTATGCTTTCAAGATAGGTTTCTGTCTTCACCTGCTTGACACTGTCAGCAATGAATGCCAAGTAGTCAATACTTCTGACCTAGGATTTATTTTGCAGCCCAAGTTTGGCTTTAAAATTTCTCCCACACTGTAATAGATAAAATTAGGATAGAAGAGAAAGATGGAAATGAAAACTGAGACTCTAAAGATATCAGGAGAACTAAAGTCCATCTTCTTCATCTCATTCCTAAATATAGTGAAAGGTGGCTATAGCACACCTGGCTAATTTTCCCCTGAGGACTCTTCTCCCCTTCATGATGAATAACAAAGTTTTAGTTCAGCCCACTACATCCAGTTTGTTCTCTTGGCAATAGGAAAACAGTTGCCATGGCATAGTTTGCAGAAGCTCTGGAGCAGGCATGTAGGTCTTGCTATCATTTTCCAAATCCCTTACTTTTAGAGAGGGTGATTGGAATAGAAAGTGTTTAAGTACTTGCTTCTTGTTGAGGAGGACTCACCTGACACTTACAAGTAACCTGAGTCTGTATGGAAAAGCAGACACACTTAGGAAGATGCAGCTTGCAAGGAGAGGAAAAATCTCCTCCCTGACTGCTTTGAACTCCAAAAGTACAGGCAAGATCATTCATTCTTGTCATCCCCAAACTCTGTAGATGAATAGCTTTATTATGAGACTGGAATGATCTTGGTCTTTTCTGGCAGATAAATGATAAGATTTTGAGTTACTCTAAAATGCTTCATCTTCCATTTCTACAAGGATTTCAGAAAGTAATTGTTCCTTTTGTACCACTTTTTACACCTTGCCATCACCCTTCTTTAAGTTCCTATTTCTCTGTGTACCTGACCTTTTACAAACTGCAGACATGGACATTAAAAAAGCCACTTATGTTTTAAGAACAAAAGCTGGGACATTAAAAGTGATATGAGATGTGTATATATGTTGCATTTAGTTTTGATAGTGAACTGTAATATGGTTTTTTAAATTTGACAGCATTAGTATAGTATAGTATAGCACTTATATGGTAACAATTTTATGCCTATAAGAATATATGTGTGGTTGAAACAAAGATGAAGACTCATAATCCACAATATTTCCAATTTAAATCACAGAATTAAATACAAACATAAAAGGATTTTTGTCCTTATCTCTTTGGTTGGTAGAATGATAATGTATTGGAATATAAAAAAGCAGAGGTTGTAATATGTCACTTTTTTCTGCTAAACCTCTTCATAAGATTGTGTGTCAAACAGAAAAATATCCGAGAGGCAAGATGTTCTAAGATGAGGTTAAATGAATGAAAGTCTTGTGCACTTTCTGAAAATTGTGGACTTCACAAACACTGTTACACATTTTACTGCCTTCAAATCTGCAGGAGTGCAAGTCCTTCTCTTTGCAATCTTTTTGCTGTGATTAATATTAAATATTGTGTGATGTTTTAAGGATCATGGCCTCAACTAATAAATCTGGAAACATTGTCACCTTTGGTTTTCTGTTTAAAGGAATTAGACATGTAATAGCAATGGCTCTGTCTCTCAGAATGGTCCACTCAAGTCCCATCTGGGATGCTCTCTGGGCAGATGTCTTCACTCAGTGTCTAAAATGACACTAGATACCATTGTTTAAGCACAGAATTATTTTTGTTGTTTATGGCTTGGCTGCTCCTCGTGTCTTAGCGGGGCAGAAAAATCTCAGCTGTAATTAGACAGCCTTGGAGATTTGCCCTAAGAATGTAGATCCAGACTGTGGCTTTCTCCCAGCTGCTCCTGAGGCTGAAGCCTGTAAAGGGCCCAGTGGGAAGCGGCTGTCAGGGAATCTTTTGAACCTTTAAAGCAGATCTGCCTCAGAGACCTTCCCAGTTTGCTGTCAGTGCTTATGCTGGTCCATCCTCTCTGAGCAAAAGGACTTTGCCCAACAGCCTTCGACCAAGAAAAGTGTACAAGAGACTTGTTTGGCTGAGCCTTTCTTCAAACAAATTGCTCCAGAGAAGACACCATGAACAGCTAAACAAAATAATCATTAGTAAAAGCATCTGTCTCATCCTTCTGGAAAAGTATTTAAGACAAAAGTCTTAAGGGAGATTTTTCTGCTACATGAAAGCTGTGTTCTCCCAGAAGTCTTCACTTTGAGATACACCACCAAGTACACATTAAATTTACCTGTATTCTGTAGATTAATTCAGCAGGAAAACTGTGATTTTTGAAGCTTCCCACAAGCTTGAAGAAGTATATGAGAAGACAGTCTGACATATCTCAATAAAGATAGGTAAAACAAGAATTCAAAATTGAATTCAGAATTGAAAACAGAATTGCAGCTAACCTGTTTTACTTCTGCTTTGAGCAGGAATTCCAGAACTTTGACATTTTTTGGCAAAGAAATGCTGTAAGGAAAAAAAAAACAACAGGGAAGGTATCATTAAAATTACCTTGGTTACCACTTATTTATTTGACATTGTAACAATCAGTAAAGAGCTCTACAAGGGTGATGTTAGATAGTTGCCTGACTATAAACCCAAATCTGAGCCAAGTTACCATAATTTCTAAGTAATAGTGTAATGATTTTGTGGTAGGACTGTAATTATGACTCAGGCAAGAACTTAGCCAATAGTTTTCACTGCAGTAAATACTTTGAACCCTTTCAGCTACCTAAACACACATCTTAAAATGCAGCTCCTTCATTTTGGCATTCTACCAAAATCTCAGTCAGAGAGATGCCTTTTGCAGCCTGTCAGAAGGTCAGCAAATTCAGTTTATTTTATAATAAAGAGCATTTAGATAAGGTCTGTATTATTCTTTAAGTATAGAACGACAAATAAGTTTTCCAGGGAAGGACGTGACTTGTAGTTAGCATTGTCAGGACTTTAGCTCTAACACACTTTTAAAATGCCTATATTAATTTTATAACTTCATTTTGCATTAGTTTTATGCAGCTCTTGTGAAACTTTTTCTCAACAATGTCAACATAACAAATATTTTTAGGTACTCCCTTTTAAAGATTGAATTTTGATTCACAAAAGTAAACAGGAGATTCTGAGATATTGATGTAAATGGACTATTTTTATTAGAAATCTGTCAGGATTTGTTTATTTTAAAATATGCCAAATAAGCTACAATAAAGATTTCCATGAACTCTTTGCTCTTCACACAAAAGACTCTCCATTTTGGATTCTTCATTCTGTGCCATTACATCTCCATGCTTAAATATCTCACTAGACAAATACTTGTTTTTGTCCATCATTAAAATTCTCACGGTCCTTACTCAGCATGCTCCAATGTTTGGGTGTTTTTAACTGTTGTTTCAATTTTTTCTCAAATTTTTGTTCCTATTCCTTCTTCTGTGATTTTTGTTACTCTCTTGTCATCCTGCTTTTGGTAAATTTTTATTTTCCAGGGGCTGATGTTATGTTCAGAGCGTTCATTCACCTCCTATAACATTGCAGCCACAGTGAATAACCTTACAGGACAGGCCTGTGAGATCTCTGTCCTTTCCAGCTCTTCATTTCAAGCATTTCTGGGAAGAGAATGGTGTCTGTTGATTTGACTATTTGCTGTCTCCAGAGTGCAGCTGAGCCATTGTGAGAGCAGGCAATGAGCCGTGCCCTGTTACTGCGCGCTGCAGAAGTCAGGGCATGATACTGAACAAACTCATTCTCTGTCCTTCACTATGATTTGTACTATCCCACTCTTTATTGAATTAAATGTGTTAATAAAGGACTTATGTAGCAGCTGAAAAGGAGTTGGCTGTCATTTATCAATTAATAACCCATGAAAACTGGTGTTACATAGTGGTCGTAATCGCACCCATGGTGTTCGGCATATGCTACATAAAAACGCAGTCACCTTGAAATAATATGGACAAATCAGCTTGTAATCTACAGAATACTATTAATAATGTAGTCCTAAGCACTGTAGGACTGAAGTTTGTCTCTTAGTTGTCTGTGGACCACGCAATATTTTCTTTTTTTGTTCAAGTTTTGGGTGATCAAATTGGTTGAGCTGCCTTTAATTCCGAAACCAGGGACTCCTCTCTTACATAATCTGACATGAATGAGGTACTTTTAATATTTATTTGGGGAGGGTGTGTGCATTGGGGTGTGTGTGATGGTTTGTGGCAGACAGGTAATAGAAAACCAAGTTTTAAGCAAATGTGTAGGATTTTATTGACTTCAACAGCTAATTCCTACAGCAGTAGAATGAGGACCCTGATATGATACAGTTCTCATTGCTATTCTCTTTTAAACCCAGGCTAATGAAGGTCAGCTGCAGTCATTTTATTGCTGAGGAGAAAAGGACCTATGCAGCTGCTGGGCTGCAAGTGGCATTATGTGCTTCGGGTCATTTGTGCTGCATTAGACACTGCTGCTGCACAAGCTTATGGAGGGAAGAGCACAAAACAGGAGTGTATTTCTGCTTGGTAGCACTTACCTGGGTTTGTTTCTGGCTTTGGAACGAATGAGGGAACTTGGAAAGAAAGCAGCTGTGATATACAATTATAGCAGTCTAGCACAGAGGTTGTATAAAATGCTGATGTGCTTGGCCTCTCCTCCTACAGTACTGTTTAATGAAACTCTTTTTTATGCACACCTCCAACTACACCAATGTCATTTAATGTCCTTGGATTCTTGACTCTTTTTTTTTTTGCAAAGTCAGTGATTCCATGAGCTTTGCCTATTAATATGACTGGAGCAGATACTGGCCCTGTTCAGACTTTGTTCTGGGTGTCAGACAATGAATGCCAATCATGGCGCATCTTTGTTTGTGTTTACGTTTTTGACATCCATTATCCTTTCTGTTCATACAGAGAAAGGTGTGGTCACTTGCCAGAAAGCTCCCAGCTGACACTTCTGGGTGAGGTGTAATGAGAGAGTAGCAGATAAGAGCACAAAGTGGCTGGAGTAGTAACAGCACTGTGATGACCTAAAGCCTGTTTACATCAAAAGCAATATGCTCATTGGCTGCTGTTATCTTCAGAGTCTAGAAAGATGATGCAAGAAAAGCAAACCTAAGTGATGGCATTTCAGATTTTATATATCAAGTTAGCTACTCTTTCAATAGGCTTTGAGCAGAAAATACAGTGAGTTACTCAGGAAGACAATTGTCTTTTGTTTTGTGCATCGTGGTATCCGATATGCATAGGGAAAAGGTTTTCATTATACACTTGACACACACCTCAGTAACCACCCTCACTCCCCCCCTTGAAAGAGTAGAAGCTGCAATATATTTGTAGTTCAAAGTGTTCCTTTCTCTGATTTTAACCTATTGCTTAATAAATGAAAAATAATATGTGCCACCCTGAAAAAATACGTACAGGCATTAATTTCAGAGTTGGAGCTATTTGGATGAAACTATAAATGCACCAGTTCTGCCAATAACTAAACAATACTTTTTTTCAGCTTTATTGTTGGAGCATTTTACACTTCAAGCATATTATATGCTTCTGATCATACCCTGTGCACTGTGTACTCTTTGTGATTATGTCACTATGACTAGTTGCTAAGATTGAAACAGGTAACTGCCACTAGAAACCTGGGAAAGTGAATTAATTGAAATGCTTCATTATGAAAGAGAGCGTTGTCAAATTTCCCATTTTCTGTCAAGTTCAGAAATATGCTAAAATGCTGCCCTTTGGAGAAAAAAATAAAAGGTATTATTATTTTTTCAGTTATATTGACAAATTTACTTCAGATTTTATTCCAAATTCATGTGTCTTGTGCCAAAATCTGGGCTGTAAATGCTGCTTCCTCTGAGCAAAAGAACAGAAGTTAGTAGCCTCTGTAAGCACATCAGCATAAGAAGAAATGAGGTCAGGGTATATGTGAAGATTATGTTGTCTGGAATGTGAAATCAGACCGTCACACTTTTTTGAATAAATTATGGCAGGTAAGTTCTCAGATTGAATGAATGTTACATGAAACTTAAAATTTGAGGCACTAGGTAAAAGAAGCATCTCTGTTGAGAGACTCATTCCCAAGCCAGGCATTCTGGTGGTCATTTTATGTCAGGGCCCAGGAGGGGAGCACTGGCCATGTCTACTGGGCACACAGTGCTGCTGTAATTGGCTCATTCTTCCTGTAGATGAAGGATCTGTTGTTAAATACTTTCCAGATCATTCAAAGTGGGGACATCAACCCCTGATGCCAAAAGGGTGACTGTATTCATTTTCCTGTTGTACTTCCATCTCTGTAACAATCTTTCAGTTGGACTGGAGTGAACAACTGCTTTTGGCCCAGATACTGCTTTAAGAATACAGGTTTTAAGTCTCTCCTGACAGTGAACATGGTTTATCTGTGTTTCAGATGGTTGGAAGAAAGCATGATCTTCTCTGAAGACAAATGGTGTGTCAGCAGCGAATTGCAGGAAAGATAAAGGATTCCAAAGGCTGTGAATATTGCAGTCAACTATCCAGGGCTTACTTAATATCCTTTTATTCCAGCTTCTTTCATCACTTTAGTCTTTGCTAGTCAGAATATAAGTTGTTTGGTAGAATACATTCACAGAGTATGATACAATAACTGCTGCCCTATTCCAATAGAGAGTAGATTACCTGTATGTCTTGCTTGCCCTTCTACTCTTCTTCTGTTTCTATAAAACAAGTCTCTCATCAGTCTTATCCATTTCTTTTTTTTTTTTTTTTTTTGTCATCATCTTGTCTCCTTTGAGCTACTGTGAACAGAAACTGAAGATAAAGTGTGTGTTTATAGATAGCATTTTAAAACAGCTGCAATTTCAGTGCTAGACCAACCCTCTGGTTAGACAAAAGCTATGATGTATACTCTATAATAAATGTCAGAGCAAAGAACTAAAAGACATCCTATTAGGAGCTAGCAGTAGCCAGGAAATAAAAGAAGAACCTGTGTCAAAAAGCAAAAAATTTCAAGAGCAGAACAGAAGTTCAAGGGTGACAAAGAAAAGGATCACAGCCCTTTTGGTGAGTAAATACTTTTAGACAGGTATTGATCTAGTGGGCGAAAAACAGTGTGTGTTCTCCTTTGTGAAATAGCACTTACTGGGGGTGATGCATGTGAAACAAGATTATGAGAGGTGAGGAAACAAAGCATTTTTCCATGGCTGGAAATAATTTTGAAAAACTGAGGCATTTTTGCCTTTATTTTTAATGGCCACTATTCAAGTCTAAGAATCAACAAACTGAGATACAGAAAGATTCTCGTAACGATTCAAAAAAGAAATCGTAGTTTCACTGAAGTCAGCAAAAACTTTTGCCATTGATTTAACTGGGGCCAGGGCTTCACTGCAGGCTTTACTGTTATGAACAGCAATCTGGCGCTGGTGGCTGAACAAAACATGGCAACAAAGAAATACATTGCAAAAGTTCCTGTCTTCTGCTGTCTCCACCTTTTTAACCAGTTGAAAATGTTATTTACTGTGGTCCAGTGTTGGACTTGGAGTACATAGTACCTGGATGTGTTGACATGGATTCCTTTACTCTTAGGGTCATTTGGCTAATGAAAGAAATTGAATATGCATTAATATAAATGGGTGAGTTGTCTTGTTTCCTACGAGGAAGCAACACACTAAATTTTGTCATTCCTCACCCCCAACTGTTCAATTATTTGTTACCTGTTGAGAGAAAATTGATTAAGTAGTGAGCATTAAATTTAGCAATGATTCTACAAGAAGGAGTGCATGGATGTGGAACAGCTCTGGCTCTGCGATAAGGTAATAAAACAGAGGGGGTGAGCAGCAGAGAGAAGTGGCAGGAAATAGCACCAGACACCAGCCCTCACTCTGTTCCCGTTAACTGGTGCAGGACTGGAATAATCTCACAGACCTCAATCAAAATATGCTAATTTTGGATTGGCATAAATTGAGTCAAAAACTTATTTGGGCATATCCTGCATGCTCTTCCACTCCCTGATGTAGCAGAACTCCTGCTTGTGTACTGGCTCGTAGCTACAATGAAATGATTGTGATAATCTTTCAGTATTTCAGGAAAAATATTCACTGAGAGTTATATCAGCAAGCTGCAGTATTTTTCCATAATTCACCAAAGCCCACCAGGTATCTTTCTGATCTCCAAATGTATGTTAGAGAATTAAATTTCATTCCTGATGCTAACTTTTTTCAACTGGATGCCTTCAGTAAGTCAGAATCACAGAATAATTTGAGTTGGAAGAGATCTTAAAGATCATCTGCTTCCACCTTCCCGGCCATGGACAGTGAGCCTTCCACTAGACCAGGCTATGTAGAAATCCTGCCGTCTCCAGCACCCAGGATGCACAAACTGCACAATTCTGAGCAGATTCACAGCTGGTGAGCCTTTGTTTGTTTGGAGCTACCACTTTTTTCTTGCCAAGAATATATAATACTTTATTCTGTGGCACACAGCAGCATGCTGAACTACAATGTCACTTACAGAAACTTCAGATCACTGTTTGTGAGGACAAGTGAGGACTAAATATTTGATATGCAAAAGCATCATCATCCTTTGCCTGCTTTAAGCATCATCACCATTCATTGAGCAGAATGTACCTTTCCTGTCAGCAAGTGGTGCTGGGTGTTTGAACACATGAGGCTGAATCTAACTTTGTACCATCCATGGAGTACATGTGTCAATGCAAAAAAAAGTCCTTTAAACTGCAGTATTTGCAAATGAATACTTTATAAGTGTGTTTCTGGCTGGTGTTGCTGACTCTCACACAGGGTATGCAGACCACTTTAAGAGCAGTCTGTCTGTATCTTCCCAATGAACAGAGACCTTGAAAGCTATTCTATTCCTGATACATTTAATCAGAAACTTGTGAAACAGATATAATTTTATGTATCACAGAGTGAAAAATAATGAAAAAGGAATTAGCTTTTATTGTAAGGAAAAGTTTATTTAATTAGTTTATCTAAATACTAAGTTGGCAAGCTTTTAGAACCTGTCTGATTACAACTAGTTGCTGGAAGACTCCTTTCAAATTACTGAAACTTGTGAATCAGTATGTAAAGACACAAATCAAACAAGACTAGTGTTATTTGAACAATTTTCCAGATCCTAATTCCTCTGCTCTAAAAAATATATTTGATGTTTCCTTTTCCTGACAATTGCAAATCAAATATTAACTGATTACATTTCAATGCAGCCATTATATTCTATGAAAGGGTTGAGGAGAGGGCAAAAAGAAGAGTTGTTTGTTTTCACTAGGGTAACCAAGTTCTTTTCTATATGTATGTTTAGTGAGTGAATCAGACTGCTTTAGCACATGATTGCTTAGATTGATAATTATTCAAGAAACAATACTGCCTTGGGAAAATCTATGGTAATAAAAAAGAAATCTGGATAGGCTGAATAACCTTTTCAGGCAGATATTTATCTTCAAATGAAACTATTTTTTGTACAGTTTCTAGTCTTTAGAAAATGCATTATTGTTGTTTAAAAAACAATCAGATTGTTAGTGTTTAGAGTCAGGAGTTCAGGGTGGCAGTGAGATAAAGCACTAATGGATGGTATGCTCAGATACATAGCTGGCAAGATTGTTAGGCTTTAAGCATAATGTCAAAGGGGCAATATCAGCTGAATCTATGCATCTGTACTCAAGTGACAACTGTTACTATTACCAATATGAACAGATAGCAGGTTCTAATTAAAGTTACAAGCCAGAGGGAATAAACATTAAGAAAGAAAAGAATAATTCCATGAATAAATAGCACTTGATTTATCAGTTCACAGAAAAGGTCTAAAAATTAGTATTTGAAATTACTTTAAATGTAGCATCTGTCAAACCACAGAACAATAGCCAAGTTGACCTAATTAGAACACTTGCAACTATTAGCATATTCTTAACTTGATATGGGGAGACCAAGTAGTCTCATAAGTGCCAGCTTATGTGCATCAAACTTTTGCTGAGACCTAGAAGAACCTCTCCTGCAGCAGCTCCCTGCTTACTTTGGATGTCAGACTATTCCGAACTTAGCTTTGTGTACTTTCTGCATCTGCATCAAGAGAAACTTCTGTGTGCTCACCATGAGCTGGGTCATGAAAAGAAGTTACACTGCACTTTGTAGGACTGTAACTGTAGGTTCTCCTTCTTTATATATAGGCGTCACTTTTGCTTATTTGTAGTATTCAGTCAGGGCAGTAATCTTTTAAATATGAGACAAATATTGTCTCTGCAGACACTTTTAGCACTTCTAAGAATGGACATGGACCAGATTCCTTAAGTGATGCTGAGAAGCACAGTACTGTGATATTTACAGCACCCCTGCATGGGTAACACTGCCTTGCTGGTACTAAGCCTTGCTCTCAGGGAAGGGTGTATTCATAGCCTTCGACAACTTGCCTAGATAACCTGTGGGAAGCCTGTGTTAAGGCAAAAACCTAATCAACTTTCGCTTCCTAGGTATTTTGACTATTTCCTTCATTTTCAGTGATTTTTGTGAGTGGTAGAGTTTTGGTCCATTGAAGTAATTTGTTTTTGTTAAATTGGATTTTTAAAGTGTACTATGAACATTTCAATATATTGGAATGAAAAATTTCTTGACTGCTTTCTGTAAGCATGTCGTGATCTGGCACAGCTAGGTCATATACATGAATCAACAAGTTTGAAGAGTTAGAAACAGCTCTCTGAGCTATTTTGTCAAATTACCCAGACAGATTGACACCACTGAGATTTTTCCGTCTTGCCTTGAAGGGGCAGCACCTAGTGGTGCTGTAAAGAAGAGAAATGAGAAAGGGCAAAATTAATTCTTCACCTCATTTGCTTTATATTGTCCTTTTATTTTCTTCTCCATCTGTCTGTATTCCTTTTCCTCCCCTGCTTTTGAAAAAAGGTCCAGGCTCTTCTGGCAACCTCTAATGTGCTTGGAAACCATCACTTTTTTGTATAAACTTGCACTTGTTTGGGCTGTGTCATGGAGATAGCCCTGTCATCAGTTATTTCAGCTATGTTCTCCTCAGGAAGGATTTAAGCAGTAGCTTCACACTAAGCAACTCCTGCCTGAGGGAGGTGGAAGCTGAGAGCCCCAGGCAGCATTTGCAGCCACAGCGTGGCTGTCACTGAGCGTGGGCACCGAGGGAAGCAAAGGCTGTGAGCGGCTGGGCAGTGCAGGCTGAGGGCTGCCCACTGTGCCTGCCCCAGTCTGGCTCTCTGAGCTCCTTAGCTGCCAGCTCTGTGTGGGCAGTGGGCGTCCTGAGTGTCCCTTGGCTGGGCAGCACCTCACTGCACCTTGCAGGTCGCCTGGCATGGTCAGTGCCACTGGCAGGGCATGGCCCTTCTGCAGCCTCACACCATCTGTCACGGGAGGGACACCGGGCCAGGACCCGTGGTGCTTTTGAGTACAGGCAAGAGCCGTGACCCTTTCTCAAAAGGAACAGCAAACTTGGTGTGGTCAGGGCCTTCAGCTCTGATCTAGAAAAAAAAAAAATAAAGCAAACCTGGGTGAAATTTTTGAGCCTGGTTTCCATAGCAGAGGGATACACATAGGCTCACAGAGATTTGGAAAGATTGTCAAATGAAGCTCCTGCTGCAATGATCTAGCTGAAGCAAGGGCAGATCCATGGGCGCTGCAGAGCTCTGGTGGTGGCATTTACACCAGAGTTACTCCAGGCTAGTTATTGTCAGGACTTCAGCTTCAGCAGGGGAAGGAAGGAGCTTCTTTGTAACCTAACTCCTGGATTATGGCACTCAGGGTCTGCACTGGTAAGCATAGCAAGGCAGTGACATCCCTCATGGTTCCTGGCTGCAACGACCGGGCTGCACACGCGCAGTCACCAAACTTGGGATGATAAAAAGGCTTTACTGACAAAAACATACATGTCTCCAGATTATAATTAATTCTGGCCCTGAAGTAACATTTGTTGTACCTGGGATTTAAGTGCCTAAATTCCACCAAAGTTTCACTTTGAACAGTGAAGTGCTTTTTGGGTCTGACATCTAGCAGATCCACATTTAAGCACAAACTGCAGAGGAAACATTGCCAAAAGAGACGTAACTGCTTAGAGCAAGAAAATTGTGCCTCTCTAACGTACTAAAATTAAGTCAATCCTGCAGCTGTTGAGACTAGAGGGAATGGTTGATGTAATTTATTTGGATTTAAAAAAGAAAAAAAAATCCATATAAAAATATGCCTACCAAGAAGCCATTAAAGCAAATGCGTATTAAGGAAGTGAGAGCTAAAGTAGTTGTGCATTAAAAACTAAGAGGTAGTGCAGGATTAAATGGTTGATTTTTTTAGCATGACAAAAGGCTAATGGTCTAGTGCCCCTACACTGTTCAACTGGTGCTGTCTGAAAATGGGCATGCCAGGGAGGTGGCACTGTTTGCTGTTAGCACAGAATTACTTCAGTTAATCAGAACTAGGGAAGATTGTGATTGACCTGGGTTAACAAAGTGAATAAATGGGCAGTGTGATGCAGATGAAATGCGATGCTGAGAAATGCAAGGTTGGGCACACATTCAAGAGAATAATTGGAAGTATTTGTAGGCTTTGCTGGGCTCTAAATTAACCATAACTATTTAGGTCATTACTTACTATGTCCAGCCTAGTGGAATAGTGTGTTGTAAAGGGATCCTATGAAAACAAAAGATAATGTGAGACCATGGGGGGTGGCAGTAGCAAAGAATATTAGATACAGCTCCCAACCATAAATCAACATGAACCCATAATTTTGTTCTTGCCCCATCTCTTAAAGCATACTGACAAAAAGTAACTCTGAAGACTGGCAACTAAATAATTAAAGAGGTGGAAGATGCTGAAAACAATGGTTTGTTTAACAAGAAGTAATAGGAAACAGAGGGCAAGTATTTAAAACAATGAGTGGCATTAAGAATAGAAGTTAAGAAGCTCCTATTTATATTGGTAGAGCAAAAAAAAAAAAAAGAAAGAAAGGCAAAGTGGTATATTTAAAGAGAATTAAAATGAATTATTTTCATGAGAACCTCATTAACATTTGGGAATCATTCTGTTAAGCAATCATGGAGGCCAAATGTTCAGAAGCATTATGTTGTTTTAAAACAATTCTAATGCTACAATAAGACTTGGACCTGTTATTTCAGTGCTATCTACAGAGATCCAGCTTCTCCATTAAAAAAGCCCATACAGGTACTAACCTGCTGCCTCCTATTTGGGAACCTGAGCTTTTAATGTACACTGGTTTTGTGCTCAGCTTTGCTGCCTAAACTTTGAACTGATTGGCAGTGGAGAGTCTACATTTTGCCAGGGCTCCTATTTTACCATATAAAAGAAGGCGTGCACCCAAGGAAGAAATGTCTACAAACTTTGCTGGAGAAAAATTTTCTTTATGGAGCTACCTATTCTGAGTGTAATTTATGCAACTGTGATTTCCCCCATCTGGGATCCCAAAATGATGTCTGCAGCAGCTGGTGCATGATATTGTATGGTCCTTTAAATCTCCTTGCTGCTGAGTAGAGGCTTGTGTGATTTTCAGTAGCATTTATAACCACTCAGGCTGCACCATGGTGTGATCCCCTGCACATGCCAGGAACTTGGATGGGGAGCGGCTGAGATTAATGATGACATAATACACTAAGAAGAGATATTAATGCTCTCAGGCATGAATTAATGAAATACCATTGAGAATTTATCCTGCATGAATAAAAGGATTTGGAAGTTGTCGTTCTAAAAACCACATGAAGATTTTACTGAAAAAAGCCCCAAACTCTGTTGAAATAGACAGGGTCCTAACGAACCCTTACTCCAGACTTTTGGCAAAGGCAGGTGATTGAGCTGGAGCCATTAACTGAATTCCTACTAATTTACAAAGTGTTTGTGTAAATGAAAGACACAGATCTCTTGCTTCCATGGTTGTGACAGTGATAATTTTTTAACTCCAACTCAGTGCAAATCTGTGGTGTCACTGTGGAATAGAGACTGAGCACACCAGTGGCATCCATAAATCTGGGATCCTCATCCCACAGTGCAGCCATATAGCAAGATCCTTGCTTGCTGAAATGGTAGCACTGCTCTTCATAAATGTGGAAGGTGATTGTCACTTTTTTTTTAAATTAAATTAAGGAATGCTTTACTGTGATCTCTCTGGGGTGTCTTTGCAGGATTGCTTAAAAAATGAAGGATTACTGCTGAATCCCATCTTTTTAAGTTCTTCATTGTTCCCTAGAATTAGTGAATTAAAATGTTGTGTGTGTATATCTATATATATTTATATGATTGTCTACCTGTAGCTTCTCTTGATTTTGAAAAGCAATTTTATTCAGGGATTAAAAGTTACACTACTGTATGTTGTCATATAAGCAAATCTAGAAGAGAAGTTTTGTTATTTTTGTGGCAAAGGAGGGATAACACCAGCTACAGTACACAGGGACTGTTTCCTTATTTGTTGCTCTGTTAATGTATGCTCTGAGTAGTAAAAAAAACCAAAACCTTAAAACTCAGGACATCAAGTATGACACATATTTTATCCATAATTTATGGCAACTTGAAACACCTTTTATTGCCTATGTAAGTGAATATATGTAAACTTTATTAGTAACTTCATTTCAAATTTAAAATAAGCAAAGGTGTATTGTAGAATTTACAGATAAAGGTTCGTTTTAACTAAGAAGTTTTACCAGTGTTGCATTTCTTCATGTTATGGTTCACTTATGTAGAATTGAGATGTATTTTATATTAGACAATGCATAGCACCATTATACAACAGTTCACTAAATGCACATCCCATTCAATCTTTTGTAGGAATTAATGTAACTGGACTGAAGTTACAAGGAAGAATTGAACTGAGACAGTAGGGTTAACACTGATACTAACAGGAGATTACCAGCCATAAGAAAATTACAGCTCTTCTGAAAGACAGTGCCTAAAATAGCAACATATTGTGGGCACCATCATAGGAACTGGTTAACTGATGACCCTGAAGAAACACTTGTTTCCATTAATTCTGCTGCCATTATTTTGCTATTCTTGCACTCTTCCTCTGAATTCTTCTGTCCTTCTGATCCCAAGACAAGATGGCAGGAATGTTAGAAGAGAACATAAAATACAATAAGGTGTCAACTATATAATTGTACTGTAACCTACTACACTGAGAAATTACACCAACAGAAATTTGGCAATGTATTGGCCGCTAGCTAAACACAGGACACACACTAGCTCAACATTAAAAAAAAAAACAACAAAACAAACCCAGGCTCACTAAAAAGCAACACCTACATTACAAAGAAGCTAACGAAAGAATTCCCTTATGATACTTAGGTTCAGGTGGTTCATCTTAGGTTCATCAGCTACATTTTCTTGTTTTATGAATACTTGTTACATTTGCAATTGAATATGTATTTACGATCACAATGCTACAAACCTTTCTCCAGTATGTAGTTTTGCCACTTTTAGTTAGCCACAAAGGAGTAATTCCTTGAAATAGGATTGAAGATTCTGCAGAAAGTTGATGATGTTATTAGGTCATGTGTACTGTAATTACTTGACTACCATTATTCTGAAATCCTTAAGAACATGATTTCCTAGGTAGAAGGCAGCAAGTATGCGTTTGCCAGACAGAGTAAGGGAATAAATTTTGCTCCAAAGAGTCTGCTGTGTTCCCTGAATCAGAACTAAGTCCTGTTTCATAGAGACTTCAGATTTTTAAAGCATCTCTACTAAAGAAGTAAACCCCTTCTGATTAAATTTTCTGTGTTTCAGCGACTCTACTGCAAACACAGTAACTTTTGTGTTAAGGAACTTACTGGCAAGAGTTACCAGTGGCTGATGGTGGAAGATGCTTTTTTATTTATAAACAATTGCTAAAGTGTCACAGTCCTGAATAGATATATTGAGGTTACCTGAACCCCACAGTTCCATCTCAACATGGATTTTAGTCTTTTAGAGCTTGAACCTTCTCAACAGTGGGAAGTCTCGCCCAAAACATTCCTCTGAAATCCAGACTTCTTAAAAATGCATTGGCTTATTTTCCAAAAGGACTTTATATATTCCAATGCATTAGAAGGTAACGATACAGCTTTCAAGTGAATTTTTGCTGTTATACAGAAAGTCACAGTGGCCACATGTGAAACTGTGGCCTCTGTGATGATGGGGCATTAATTTGAGAGTTATTTGAAAGAACACAGTTTAGGAAGTGGTGATAAATGCAGTCCTTGATGCTGTCTTTGAAAGGCCCTGGATGAGAGGAACTAAAGAGGCTTGGGAATCAACACAACAAAGATTTCAGACTTCCAATTTAGCTACTGATTTGTGGATAACATCTTGGGCATCAGCTGCCTTCTGCAATTCTCTAGCTTGATAAAAATAGGGACAGTCATGCTTATTTATCTAACACAAACCAGTGCCATGATGGATGAATTATTTAGATAGCACTCAGAGTGCTAGCCAAATGCTGCTTATTTGTGTTTTCCCCACTGCAACAATGTATCTTCATCACTAATAATTAACTGCTAATTACTATTGCCAAGAACATGAGAGTGCTGTTTACCACCTTATTTTTAATTTCAGTGCAGATGCCTACTTAAAAGTTATGCAAATATATGAATTTACAGTACATTTTCCTAATGACCCTGCTGTATCTGGGTTTGATCCTATTCAATCGTGACAAAGGAATAGTAAAGATGACCTGTCTTCTGTAGAGCGATAGACAGTTTCTGTTGAATTCCCAACACTTAAGTAATGAAATGTAAAGATGCCATTCTGGGCAGGACACATCTGGGTCGAAGGACTGCTGATGCCAATTATGCTTCATACATAATAATGCGCATTTTACCTATTTGGAAAAAAATTCACATTTATTTACTGTCAAACAGGTGTTAAACTTTACACTGGGTATTAGTGATGGGCTCATTATTAACAGGTTTACACAAAGGGATGGAAAAAGCAGAATTTTGTTGAAACAATTTACATTTCACTTGATTTTTTTATCATAAAATAAATTAATTACTAAATATAGGCAGAAGGAATATGGAAGAGTTATAGTTATGTTTTATTTATTTTTTTTAAAGGACAGGCACCTTTTATTCACGAGAAAGCTTGTGAGAAGTGTCCAGTGTCCCCTTTACCCATTACCACCCAACCCTGATTAAAGAATGAACAGGGAATTGAGTTACAATCTTTGTTAGCTACACCAAATTTGTGCAAGGCTTGGCATAATTGGCTTCTAAAACAACTTTCTCCCCAATTATAGTTTTTTTTGGCAATAAAAATTCAAAACTTAAGAATAAAAACTAACTTGTCAAAGCAGAACACTGTTTACAGTGAAAAAATAAGTGAAAACAGGTAGAACTTGCATTTTAAACAAACTATTGTACTATGAACAGTGTAAGAAAAACAGCTTATAACATATGTGCAACCAAGAGCTTTTCACAATATTTTCTTCAAACTCTTTAAAATTATTTTTAATGACAATTATATTTCAGTTGGACACAAATGTATTTATTTTACCCTAGCAATAGAACAAAATATAATTTCTTTAGCCATTTTTTCATGAGAACGGTTCATTGTACAGTTGAGGAAATATATGAAATAAGGCCTGTGGCTTGATTGCTAGTGGTTAGACATGTATTCAATCTTTGCCCTAATGGAAAAGATTTGCAGTGAACTGCAAATTGATGCAGAATATCTCTCCTGCTTTTGCAAGTCTTGTCAGGAACAGTAAGGTACAGTAAATTTGTCCCACAGGATTTTAAAGCCTACGCCTTGTATATAATACAATGTAGGCCTAGGAAAAAAAATGGTGCAGCCATATTTACAAATTTAGTTCACAAACTGCTGCAGTAAAATGGCTGGAAAGTGTTTATTTCTCTTTTTTTCACAATTTTGTTAAATTCAGCAGCAGAAGATATCGTAAATACCTTGTTGGTATTTCTTTTCTTTGTAACAAATAATTCATTTTAGTATACTCTGTGTATATACAAAGTTTTTGTTTTATAAAAATTCACAGAACTGCGAGGTCCAGTCATCCCTGTTACTGGAGAACCACAGGGTCAACAGAATTGTCTCTTCGAGCAGATATGAGGGAGCCTGCACGGGGCCAATTAAGTCTTTTTAATACTTGAACGTGACCTTTAATATTTCTTTGCTACACTATTAAAGGCTTGTCACTAGTTGCATTTGTCCTTCTCTAACATCTCCTTCCGGAATACATCCTTCTTTGTTAATGGGAATGATATAGCCGTCGCTATTACCCCTGCTGATTTGATAGTACATCTGGAGCTGATGGCCAGCTCCTAGGTTTGGCATGCTCTTGTAGTAAATGTCCTCATTTTCACTCCTCCTGGAAGGAGAGAGGTCTTCTTCAACGTCGGGGCTGCTCTCTGGATAGGGAGAGTCTCTGAGGTTGGGCATGCTCGTGTAAAGAGAGTCTCTGTTGGGGGACTGGAGGTGGTCGTCAGCCTCGGCTGTCAGCTGTGAGACGTAGCTGTCAGTTCCCTCGGTCTTCACTTTCTTCTGGGGCTGGTACAGAAGGGAGTGAGTCCGCTGAGGGATGAGCGGGGCCTCCAGCTCTTTGTGGTGGAGCTCCAGCCCGGGGGCGTCACTGTGCATCAAAGATGAGGCGTCTGCCACGATGGCGTCATCTTCGCTACTGCTCCCGCCGATCACAGCCTTGGCTGGCAGCGCCCGCTCCAGGTTGTGGTTCTTGCTGCTGCCCCGCAGGTTGTTGTGCACTAACTCTGAAATGATCATTTTCTCAAAAGCTGTATCATTCATGCTTAGTCCACAGTCTACAACTTGCACGCTGTCGTTATAGTCTCCATTGCGCAATGAGTAGCTGTTGTTGAAATTACCATTTAGCGGTAGAGTATCCATGGCACTTGTATCCCTGGCATTGTTCAGTGAATGTCCTGAAATGGAAAAGGACAGCTCTGGTTATTGCCTGACATGTTTTTATCACCCTTTTTTTTTTTTTTTTTTTCTTTTTAACAAAGTTGTTTAATGTAGTTCAGGACAAAGTTGTACTTGGAAGTAAAACTTGAGAAAAGTTAGTTTATTGAACATTCCCAAATGTAAAATTGTAAACAGTTGCACACCTTATAGGAAAGATGCATTCTAAAAATAGTAATGTGTGTTTCCTGTGGGGAATAGTGGCATTTAAATTTCGAAATTTAGTGTCAATTATGTGACTTTTCCACAAGGAACTGTTCACTCCATGCCCTTGCATATGTAATGCAAAGCAATTCATTTGGAAACATCTATGTTTTGAAGTACATCACCATGATTTAGAAAAAGAAAATTAACAGAATTTGTCCTAAACAACACTAAATTAAAAAGGAATTAGATCACAGACATAACTGAAGGTAAATGTACAACATAAACCCACATAACTGGCAAGCAACTACTTTAACAACATTTCTAACATTATTTTTCCTGTTTTTTTGGTTTCGGTTTTTTTTGGAGATGAAGTAAAGAAAAGAATGGAAAAAATGGATAAATACAAAGAATTTATGTTAAACAAGGACAGCCATCTTTCACACTACAGGGACCAGGGCCCACAAGCACCATCCAACAACACGATAGACAGCAGGTGGAATGACTCACTTTGGACAACTCACATCATGTCTGTCTGCTCAGGCTATCTGGCCTAAGAGTAGCTGATATATAAAAGAAAGTAAAATGATTTATTGTAACATGATGAAGAATTACTGAGCTTCTCAGCAACTTAGTCAGAGCAAGGGTTCAGCAAATTAGATTACTAAGCAATAACAGCTTTTCTTTTCCCACTTAATGTAATTTTTTGCACTAATATTCTGTCTGCCAACAAAGGCCCCAGGCTCCTAAAGGTCAAAGTTTGCCTGCAGTCTGCATCAGTCACAGTGACAGCGCTGAATGAACCAGAATAGTTAATTAAGAGCTAGGCCCACAGTTACCATGGGCATGGAAGTCAAATGCAGAAATGTTAGGAATTTCTGTAAGTATGGGTCACAGAAATTAAACCAAAGAATAAATATTAGTTGTGGAATGGGAAGAGGAAATCAGCCGTGGCTGATATCTCATAGCTGTTGAGGGAATGACAGATTGGGTAAGTCTGCTGAAAACATGAAAAGGAGTTTAAGAGGGGGGGAAAATGAAGTCTTATGATGATTAAAGTCTTTATGCTTTGGGTTTTGGCTTTTTTTTTTTTTTCCGATAACTGGATAAAGAAAAGGTTTTCCTATAGACACAAAGACATGTAAACTATGACAGCACAGTGCTTCCCAAGCAAAGCAAAAGAAAAAAAAAAGAAAGAAAAAAAAAAACTTTGCAAGAAATTAAACAGTCTGAACCATGGAAATCAGATGGTTAGAGCATTCCTAGAAAAGCACTTTATCTACAGATATGTCTGGAAGTAAAGAAAGAATGAAGTGACTTTACTGAAATGAGACTGACCACTGTGAGGCTGCTGCATAATATGCAAGGCTTGGAGGAGTATATGGGAAAAGTTTTTTTGGAAAAGATTTTACATTTCCTCATTTTGTGGATTTCTTTTTTCATAATTAAAGCTGCAGCTTATCCTAGAAAATTCAATATTCTCTGGAAATATTGTTTTCAATTAAAAAGAGATTGCATTTTCTCATGAAAAGATTTTTGTCTTCAGCTTTGAAAAATAGAGTAATCATTTCCAAATAAATTCTGAGCAATTTGCAAGTCATTTTGCATTTGTGTTATTGCTAACTCTTCTCCATGTGTACTGACTTTAACAGTGATGAGGGTTGTTTGAAAGGCCTCTTTAAGCTTTGATTAAACAACTGTGTAGTTTTGCAATTTCATGTATGTTCCAAGATTTTTCTTGCAATGGATTTAGCTGTGCAGAACATATGGCATTTATAAAAGTAGACAACACATGGACCACATGCTGGATTCATTTCCCTCATGAAAGTGATTTAATTCTGTAATTTTCATTTTCTTTTCCTCTGCTAAAGAGATATCAAAATACATCTGATAATCCAAAATGAGTTTTCTATGATATACTGCAGAGTTAAGCATGCTAGAATATATTCAAATTGGTTTGATGAGGCAAATTTTGTTGCCCATGATCAGGTAATTAATTTGAAATCTTTCATAGCCTGTAGCAAGATTACTGTAGGAATGTAAAAATATAAGTAAATTATTAAGCATTTCGGCATGACACTGCTTTGGTTTTAAACAGCAAATTATTTCAGCATTGCATAACTTGTGTTACCAATAGGGTTTGCTACAGACCTCTTGGTGTTTCCCAAAAAGCAGTTTGCAAGTACTTTTTGAATGTGGAAACATTTTATTTGCAAATTGTGAACCACTTGCCCGCTGAGTCTACTTCATGACCGCTAGTTATGTTTTAATTGTGCCCATTAAAAATCATGCTGAAAAAATTTACATTTGATAGGCAAAGTTAAGTTTTACTCCCATACTTGTCTCTCTGTAGGTTGCTAGAGGAAAGCATAAGGAAAGTAAGAAAACAAGAGAATGAAAATAGAAACTACAGTTCAGTTAAAAAGGAGACTTGAAATAAAAACTGGAAACAAGGTTTTATGAGCTCTTTTTCAAAGATTTATCATTCTATTTACAATAAAGTGATCTTAGGACTCATCAAACAGTATCTGCAAGATATTTACTGATGAACTGCAACATTGTTAAAAAAGCAAGTAGATAATGTAACAACAAAATGTTAGGTAAATGATGACACCCTTTATTCCTACAGAACTAAACTTTTCTAACTGTTAATCTCAAGGTTTTCCTACAGGAAAATGATCTCCCATAAAGCTGCACTATACTATAGTTTAGATCTGTTTGACGCTGGATACAATTTTCTACACCGGGGTATCCAAAGGTGTCAAGATGCCTTGCACTGCTTTAGTATCTCATCCATTCCATAAGCAGGGTTTTCTCAGCAAGCTTTAGAGTCGACCTTATATTGCATAGACATGATACCTCTAAGTGATATTTATCTTGAAGATGGGCTCTCGGACCATGTGGTGTCAGTCCTTTAATAGTATATTAAGATTTATGCCACCTGTGTTAAAAACATGGATAATTATTGGTAAATACTGTTAGGGCAAAGGCATTACTATAATATAGTGCAGTTTTACAAGCTGACATTGGCAACACTGCATTTCTTGAATTTATTTCAGAAATTCAGACTGTATGGCTGGGGTATTGCAACTTGGGTTTCTATCTAGGGAAAAGAGGGAATTTGGAGTGAGCCAAGAAAAGCAGGAAGTATATTATTCAGGAAGTATAAGCACACCTGGTGAGTTAAACACAGGAGCTGAAGGGGCATTACATACAACTGTTTCTGCGAGCAATGTGTTATAGGGGTTGTTAGTGCCGTGTGGTCGAAGAAGAGGGTTTGTTAGTAGGTAATTGCCAGTCATTCCTAAAGCAAAAGAAACAGAAAAAAAAATGTCAGTTGCTTAATTTTAGCCTGACAGTTTCAATAAAGAATAATTTTTATTCATCATGAATCATGTAGGATTTCTAAAATGTAATTCAGCTGAAAATTTCTGGATGTATTTGAGCTATGCATTGGAAATGGGAGCAGGAAAATACAGTTAGATTCCAGTAATTCACAGGTGCTGTCCAAATCTCCAAAGTAAACATCTAGTGAAAGTGATATTTACTAATGTATACAATGTTACACAAGAGTAGCCATTAAATGTTTAGAGATCAAGGTACTACATAAAGCTATCAGGACTTTAAAAATGATCGTAGGGAGCACTTCTGTCCAGAATTGACAGAACTGAATTTCTCAAACTGAAAGGTATTGAAAAATGTCTTATGACAGGATCAGAGCTGTTACTCACTTTCTTAAAAACACACAGATAGTGGAAGGGAATTGCTGTTTTCAAACAGACAGTGGATGACAAATTGCAAGAAGCATATCTTAGTATATGCAAAAGTATGCATGCTGAGGGGAAAGCAAAATATTTGCTCTAAGAAATTAGAGCATTCACATTTTCTCCTGGGACAGTCATGCTGCAAACGTATCTGCCAGGTTTTAAAAAAGAATTCCTTGAATGACAAATTTCTTTGAATATCAGTTTACAAACAATGCAAGACAAAGAAAAATACTACATGAACAGACTCTTTTAAACTCCTGTAAACTCAAATTTACATGTTAACGCAACACCATTTAAACACTCTCAGAATAATCAGATAAAAAACCAGCATATTTTGAGAAATTATTAAAAAGTCAATTAATCTCTGATTTCTAGCTACTACAAGAAAAGTGCTGTGATTTAAAAATTAATTTACACAGTTCAATAAGATTAAATTCAAGTTTCTTTTTTATTACTATGCAAAGTGGTACATCAGGATCAGTGTATTACAGACCCAAGGACAATTAGACAGACAGCTCTATTTGTATAGTATAAATATTTTTATTTGGCAAGTAATGATATATATTCCAAACATTAATGCTTTTTTACTCCCAGGGCTACTTAGCAGCACAAATGAGTAGAAATTTCCAACACTCAGAGAATTATGGTCTGACTATGTTAATCTTTTTTGAAAGTTTGTATTAGTGATCAACTAAAAAAAATTATCATAGTTTTTTCCCATTGTAAAGTAATTCTTACTAGAAATAATAACTGAAATATATTTTGCTTGTTGTTTTTAAATTTTGCATACTATATTTAATCTTAGAATAATTACATGTAATTTATAGTTATCAGTTTTTTCAATCCAAATTTCTTTGCCACAAAAAAAAAAAAGCTTAATTAAAAGCCTGATTTTTATTTTAAAAGAAAAATGACACTTGCCATTAAACTACCCTTATACGTATGTATCATTGAGATAGGGACAATATTATAACTGAACCGAGTTGATACCAATTTTTTTAATCATGGCAGAACATCTCCAGTGACTTGAGTCTGGAACTTGAAACAGGGAGAAGCTGCTGAGACCTCTGTTCAACACTGAATTAACTAACAGCACAGCACAGCACAGTTAGGGCAAACCTCAGGAGTCAGAGACAGCAAATTGGAGTAATTACCGAATTTTATGCGCTTGTATTTTTTGAATTTTAGTAAGACACTGAAGGAGACATGAAAAATATACATTTTCTACATAGGAGAAGTTACTTAATTTTGATTTTTGCAAGAAGAATATGCAGGATTCATAAGGGGGTGGGAGGAGCAGTGAGACACACAAGTCTTACCCACTTTCTGTGTACCCAATAGCAAAAGTAGAATCACATTTTCTGATACCTTTTGCTTTGCAAACACCACGGTTTTTACTTTCAAAATGAATGTAAATACATGTTCCTGCTATCAAATCCTGAATTTGGATTTCCTGTTTGAAGCTTTCTGAGTTGAGCAGGAACGGGTTGCAGTGTGACCAGGGCTACATGCTCTTCACTTAAGGACTGGGTAGCAGAACAGGATTCAAACCTGGCTTGCACAGAGCAGTCCTCCCTCCACTGCTAGCTCAAACTGCCTCCAAAACACAGTGGGGAGGGGAGAAAGGGAGGGACAAGCTGTCTTGGTTAATACCCTTGTTTTCTGTCTGGACATGAGAATGAGGTTACAGATTATAAAGTCTATCTGAGATGAGAAGTTTTGAGTTTTGACTTCTCCATGCCTGAAAATCTGGATTCTATCCCATGTTACAGATATGATGCTCTTTGAAATAGAAAAGATAAATGCTTTACAGACATCTTTTGCATAGAAATGATATCAATTAGATTTCACTGGGAAAATTTCTGCACCTAAAAATCAGTCAAATATGCATTAAAATGTTACTGCACTCATATTTCTATTTCAGATTTAACCTATAAAGGTTAGGAAAGATTTAAAATTACGATCTTGCTTTTAAGCTAAATTATTGATGAAACTAATTTAAATACATTCCCATGAATTGAAGCATTCAACTTCTGTAGCAGGGGCCAGTTAAGGGAACATGGTTTTCAAAAGTGCTGGTGGATAACTTTAAAAATCTGCTTTTAGAGAACACTTGTTCCAGATTTTTTTAAACATTATTTTCAATTCTTCTGTGTTAAGTGATATAAAATCTGTAATAATTTGTGGATTCTAAAACTGAAATGTTCCCAGTGACTGACCTTGATTAAGTGTTGAAGTGCTGTTGATGTCACCTGAGATAAAAGATGATTCCGATTGTTTTCTCACAGTGTCATTCCACATCCTCCTTATCCGACTCTGTTAGCACAAAGCAGTGAGACAAAACCATAGTAGATTACAAAAAGATTTTTTCCTACTCATGTGTTGTTATGTAGAATATTTGTGCTTATTTTAGCCTAAAGTAAACCTTTTTCTCACGCATCACAAAAATTCCTTATTTTTTTACCAAAACTCTGATTTATTAAACTTTATTTCAATGAAACATGATGGTACAAACCTTCCTATAAATCAGTCCCTAATTACAAGAAAAAAATAACATATTTGTATTAGACCAAAATAACTGTTTAAAAAGAAATAATTCTACAATGCAGAAGTATGTATTTACCACCTAAATTACAATAATGAAAAGACAATTAGTCTTTCTGATTGGAAGACATCTCAGTAGGCTTTTCATAAATAAGGTAATTAAAAGATGCTGTCAAAATTTTTGTTACCTGAGTGCCAGAGGAATAGCGAGCACTAGTTCTGGTAGTTGATGCCTTCACTGAACTGTGGGGACTCTCAGTTGGGAGTCCTCCACAGCAGTAGGAATGTCGGAAGCATTTCCCATATTCCTTACGTACCTATGGGGGAAAAAAAATTGCTTAGTACACAAAATAGTTTTAAATAGCTGCTGGCAAAAACACATGAACTTTGCATTGAAACTACTCAATTTTCAAGAAAATAGATAATTCTTGTCTGTTGAATTGCTGGCTGTTAGCAAACCCACATATTTCTTTCTACTCAGTGGCTGTATTAGCAGCTACCCAGCAGTTTTGAACTAATTATTTCCAAGGTATACACACACTTCTTAGAGATGTCCCTGAATAATCATCACTGACTTAGTTATAGAATTGTTTTTATTCAATTTTCATATTGTAGATTAATATACTTAAGTTTACCTGAATTGAATGCTGGCTGAAAATAGTGGTTTTTATAAGAGCTTTTGGTGCAGAAAGCACAGCAAGCTTATCTTCCCATCCTAGCAGGCAAGAAGGGCTTGAGCACTGCTCAGTACTACCCCTTATGCAATGATTTCCAATAAGGAGTGCAAAATTTCCAATGCCTGTAAAGGAATTTTTTTACTCTGTGTAACTCATCCAGCTGCTACTTCAGATGGCCACACGTGCCCTGGCACTGAACAGAACTCACAAATACCACTGCCCCACTCCAGGCACAGCTCCACAGCTATGGTGGTGGAGCCACTTGCCAATGTTCCAGAGTATTTTTGAACCATAAAGGTTGGGAATGAAGCACCTTTCACTTTTAGGACCAAAACATAAAATTCTAATTTCTGTCTTTGTTGAATCTAGAAATTTGAATATACCCATGTTTATGATTTTTTTTCCCTAACAGAGCAGCAAAACTAATTAATGACTTCAGTACTTGGGCCACATTTATTCACCTTCTGTTTCCAGTGACCTACTGGAAACTTTAGTTTTGTTATGAGTGATAACAATTGCCATAAAATTAATTAGGATCACTTTACAGAGTAGTTAATTCTCTTATATTCCATGACTGCTTCACTGACTATTATTTTCGGATAACAGATGAGTGTGTGCATATCTTGGCAGCAAGACTGCACCAGTGAAAGGACACAGTGGATAGAATTTGTACAGATCTGTAAGTCTAAACTCATACATCTTCCATCAGATTACATGGGAACTTAAATGTCTCTTCTACATCAATGAGACTCCTGACTTTCTGTGAAAAGAGAAGGATTGAAGCTAATCTGGAAATTCTGCCTGACCTATAAATACATAAGAAAGAAAGTTATGTGTATGCAAAAAGGGGAGAGGAAAAAATGCAAGAAATTAACAGTGTGGATTTACATATGTAATGTGCTGCTTTCTACAGGAGTTTTACTCACAGAACACATACTGTGCTGTTTCTATAAATATTAAGGATGAAGAAAAGTTGAATAATTTGTACCAAAACTTCAAGCTAGGCACAATAATTCAGCTTTTTATAAAAGTATGTGGTACATATTCTAAGTAAACCCCTATCTACATCAGCATAAAAGACATGTAAAAAATGAAAACAGAAATGAAACAACTTTGAATTATAATTTTTAACCCTGGAAAACACAGGTCTATATACATCATCACTAGATGGTATAACACCTAAGAAAGAACACTCCTGAACACTAATGGATATTAAATGCTCTAAGCCACTACACAGTAGAGACAATAGCAATCAAAACTGTATTTTTACCCAAATTCCACCCTCCAGGGCTGGTTTTGCCTAATGCCTGTATTGCACTGAATGTACATTATCTGTCAGGACTGTGCATTCCACTGTCATTATTTCTAAATTATAGCTTGGTGGAAACTGATGGAAGCAACAGCACTATCATCTCGTCAGAACTGGAAACATAATAGTTTTCACTTCCACAATTCTATTTCTCTGTTCAATTTAGTGACCAAGTAGTGATAACAGAATAAAAAGACTACATTAGCTATGCAGACAGAGCACAGGACAATATCCAGTCAAAGGCAGTGACACTTAAAAATCTTAAATGGCAGCTTTAACATTCTTTCAGGTATAAATCTTATTGCTCTAGGTTATGTTTTTTCACACTTGACTGGTATTTTAATATTGCTTTTTGCTGACTCCACTTTATATAAAAACAATGCACAGCTGTAAAAAGAAATAAAAAAGGAATCTGTTTCTTATTTTCAAGTCCAATACAAATAGTAAAAAGGGAAACATTATATGAAACCCTAACCTAGCAATTATTTGCATTTCGGGAATGTTTGCATTTTCTTCCCTATCTTCTTCTCTTAGGCTCAATCTGCTAAGTGTGCTTTTGTTCTCCAAAGGAGTGGAGTGTCATGTTCATCCAGGTAAAACTCTGTCTACCAGATCTTTTCCTACAACACCTCTGAATGTCATTGTCTAAACCAAATTTAGAGATGCTGGTAATGTTAGAGTTGGTACAGTTGAGAACATGAGCATAGGATTTTTGTATTTAAACAACACTTTATCCAATGGTCTCAAAGCATCTCGTAAATATCAGTTAATTATGTCTCTGGTGAGCTAATTATAATGGGAGTTAATAATTGCTAGGTCTCCAGCCTAAAACTGGTAAAAATATTTATAATCTAAATATTGCAAATTGGATATTTCCAAATGTAGGATATATTGCATTTCATGTTAAGTTTGTTTGGGTGGGATTTTTTGATGTTCACCCCTCCTCTCAGCTCTCATTACTTTCATTTGTCCTGCCTTCTAACAAAGGATTTCAGCTTTTTTTATGCAGTCTTCATTAAAACACCTCTAAGGCATTCTTGGAAGCAATCTCCACCCTCTGGGGAAGAGAAGGGATGCAGGGAACCCAAAAAAGGGTCCCACAGAGCTGTGCCCTTCACTTCTCTTCTGTCCTGCTTGCTCCTCTCTCCCTTTCAAGCTTTCTCTCTTGTGTCTCCTTGTCTCTCTCTCCTTCCAGCTCCTTCTGGACCCTTCTGCTTTCATCCAGTGAAAGGGAGCAGAACCAATTTAGCTCATCCCACTCGTGAGGGAGGCTCCAGTGAAGAGCACAAAGCTATTGGGATTTCTGGGGGAAACAAACACTTAGAAAAAAAGCATTAATGCTGGCAGCTTTTCCATCTTCCGAAAACTATTCCTGTTAGCAGCTGTCTAGCATTAATGACTACTTTTTTCTAAGGTGTGTCAAAGTTCATAATAAAACTAATTTTTACATCCCACTTAATTTTGTAATGAATGAGCACAAAGCACATGGTACAGTCCCTGCCTATCACCCATAGCTTTATGTGGAAGCTTAATGGGATCTCAGGAAAGGTGCTCTGCCTTGATCTAAGAAAAGGAGAGCATTTTCAGGCTGATATGGGCTGATATCATAACTGATCCTTTGTTTGCAGCACTGCAGCAAAGGCAGGACTTGTTTCATGTGGACATAAAAGATTTTTGGCTGTAAGTCCAGGCTAATATGTACCACACTACCAGCGTTAAACTTTTACATTTTCTTCACCAAACCTTCAAACTTTTCAAGCCCAGGCTGGAAATGCTGCATCCGTGTTAAACCTGTTTGGGTCACAGAGCAGTAACATGACTCCCACTAGCACATACAGCAAGAACTGCACTTGCATTCCAGTCCCCTCCCCAAACTACTTCAAAATACTCCAGTTCTTCCAATTGTTAATTTCATCTCTATTTTCTTAAGAATTATGTGTGGCATTTCTAAGGAGTTAGGGAACATTCATCTGTGGTTTTGGTAACTTACTTTCTTTTGAAGGGCACAATGAAAGATGAAAATAAACATTCCTTGGAAAGCATTAAATACTGTGAAGAGATATGTCATCACAACGGTCCCCTCATTTATAAACAGCAGACCAAATGACCATGTTAGGCCAAGGAGACACAGGAGAGCAAATGCACCCAGGACCCAGGATCTGTAAAAGAAAATTAATTTTAGTAACATTACTTACAAGAATGTACTTTGCCAAATCCAATATTAACATTTCAGTTCCTGCAGTTGACTTTTACTAGTTTCACATTCAAATGTAAAAATTCCTTGGGTTTAACCTTTTGTCTATTAAAGAAAGAACAATTCCATTCAGTACTCTTAGACTCCAATGAAAACAGCAAGAATAGATATAACCTTTGTCTTTCTCAACAACAGCATAGGATGTCAAAACTATTTTGAAATGCAGAAGTATAGCACAAGCCTCAGCTACTCCACTGCTTTATCTGCTTTTAGAGAAGAGATTGATAAATCTGGCTTAGCCACTAATCACACCATAGATTTTAAACAGTGGTGCTGCCATATGACACCAAATAATGTAACACAAATGCACAAAGGTTAAACAGCAGATTAAAAGCCTAGAGCTCAAATCATTAATGCTTCGATAAACTCAGCTAAACTGAAGCTAGAGGATGTAACTTCCGCATGAAGAAACCCTGCTGAAATGCGACAAAAATATGGATATTGCTTTACAGAACAATCTAAAAAAGATTCCATCATGAATAGGTTAAGGAAAAGGAATTGTAGCAAACAGCACAGAATGAAAGGGAAAGGGAATTTAGTCAGTGAATTCCACATCTAACTAATGATCTTACTTGATAAATGGCTTATTATCTTCATAGCTAGAAAGCATTATAAGCAGAAAAGAGAAACAAAATTATTAGACAGAATTTAAACAGAAATTAATAAGAGCATTTTTAATTGTCTATAAAAATTAGTCAAAATTAGGAAATTCAAAATGCAGAGGCAAGCAATTTAAAAGTATAAAGGCATGTAATAGTTTAAAAGTCTTTAGCAAATCAGGTATCTCAAAAATAGTTAATTAAAATTAAGGGAAATCCACAATATGACCGAGTTTGTAAAGTTAAAAATCATGCTAGAAGTTTGTTAATGTAGGGTTCTATCTTACCCAGGTAAGTCCGTATTATAGTAGCCATCACAAACACGGTAATTACTGGTGTGGATGAGAAGACAGAAAGAGGAAAAGGAAGAAAAGAGAGAGATGCTAAAGATTAGCTCTCTCTCTCATCATGCAACATGCAATGAAGCTGATACTGACCTATCTAGAACATCTAGTTCACAATGTTATCCTTACTGAAAGTCTCCCTTTGTCATTTCCAACGTTCAAAGCAGATCTGTAAGACCCTTTCACATCCAACCCTCAGTGTTAGAAAGTGGCACCATCCCTTCAGTGCTGGTAACAAAAACCTTGAATACTACGTAAGGCTAAACAGAATACAGTAAAAAGCTATCTAAAGAAGTGAAAGCTGCCAAAGTCTTGTTAGTTATCAAAAAACTTATATTACTCTGCAAAAGGGACACTACAGTAGAACATAAAAACATTTGTTAAATTAGCATGAAAACAGCAGATAATCTTCAAGTTAACAACAACAATAATAGAGTTAATTCTCTTGGGAGAACAGGATTACGAGTAGAAACTGCTCAGAATCCCTAAATCAAAAAGTCATTTAACAAAACAAACTTAATATAATCATATCAGCCATGCAAACAGGAACATCATTTTTGAACTGCATTTTAAATGCAAATGAAATTACTACAATGCTGTGGCATTTCCGTGAAACAGTTTCTTGGCACTAGTTCCAGGCTGAAATTATCTAATTTTGACCGGCGTTTGTGACATTACAGCAACAATGTGACGAAAGCAGGATTGGCTCTGTTTGCTTCTAATTGACATCTGCAGTTGCTGGGAGACAATGGCATGTGCTCCTAATGGAGAGTAGCTTTCAATCAGTTCAGCAATCAGAAAATAATCATAGTTCTCATACTTGAACACAAAGCACTTACTTAATGTTTTCCAACCTGCTAGAGTCTGGTTTCAAAGTGTTTGAGTGCTTCACCATTTTGCACAATGTGATCACCAGGAAGATAAGATTCAGCTGTCAAAACAGATAAGAATGAAATTAAACTACTTCAAGTAATAGGTTGAATAATGATGATGTTACAGGCTAAACAAAAACCCTGTAGTTTATTTCCAAGTAAGCAGTGAAAATCGGTAACTGTATCAGATGGTCTGCAAACCGTGATTGCAAATAAGAATGAGAGGATAAAAATATTAGAAGTCCTTGTTTCACCTAATTTCCAAAATGCACCACATCATCATGAACCACCGTGTTTAACTCATGTCCAGCACTTGCCATTGTCAGTTTAGCTCTGTCCTCCAGCATGTTTGGCTCATCACCTGGTCACCTTTACCTGTCACCCCTGGCCCTGTTCCCCATATGACTCTCTGAGGACAATGGTCACTGCTTTACTGGACTACACTAGTTGTCTTTTTATCACCTCATCCTGATTTTGAAATGTTTTTCACCTTTGCTGGTTTCTCCTTTATTTTTTTTTTATTCCTTTTTGTTCTCACAATCCTACTGGGGTCTTGAAAAGACCTTAAATGTAACTGGAAAAAAAAGAAAAAGAGAGGAAAAGAAGAAAAAGAAACACAAAGATGTAGCAAATGCATCAAACTTAACAGTGCCATAGACATATGCTGGTGGGGCACCCTCCTGCTGCACTCTTTCCCTTTGTAGTCTGGATTCTGTCGAAGAGAGACTGTGTGTGCACTTGAAGGACTGTGGCATCTTATTCTTGTTGTGTCATTCATACAGGTAACACCAGGGAAGATACTGAAGGAAATTTTTTATCATTCTCTTATTGTGAAACAGAATCACAGATATCAAAGTTACTGGGTGCCTTTCTCCTATCGATTTCAAAGCCTGTGAAAAGCACAGGCGAGCCAAATACAAGGATGCCTGCAGAACATGGGCTAAAAAATGGTATCCAATTAATTTCAGTAATTAGTTTGTGCTGTCCTATATCACACAGAAAAGTTGAACAAAATTGTATCTTTGAAACCAGTGAGAGCCGTGTCCTTTCAGCAAGAAGACACACATCCTTGTCTACTTCTACAATGGTGCACACAATGTGGCTGGACCGAAAGCTAAGAGAAGACAGAAGAATATGCTTGGACATCCTTATAGCACATACATTAGACAGAGAACCCCATCTTTACAATATTCCATATATGCAACTGGTTACTGATGGAGCATGATTATACCCAGTCTCTCAATTTGGGAAGCCTTTGGTTTAAGACAGCTTCACAATCTTCATTCTTTTTGTAACACTGGGGGTACCAGTTCATGCTAGATGTGTTCCTGCAGCTGTGCCTCAATGGTCAGAAATGTCACCAAAATCCCAATAAAGAGCTGGTCTTAATTTTGAAAAGATGAATATTTTGAAGGCTCTGATCAGTCAGTAAATGAGAACACGTATTACAGAAATAATTCCTACTTCTATGGGCAATCATGTTATGGCTCCTGCTGCTGTCTTAAAATCAGGATGCACAGCATGAACTATAATGCAGATCTCAACACCAGAAAAGTGGCAACTTTTGATCTTATCATGCAAAGTACAACATTTTTACAATTGCATGGTGAGATTAATAGAAACAAGTGTTTGTGATACAAGTAACAAAATAAGCTTTTATGATGGATTTCTGTTTGTGTTTCAAGAACTGGCTGAAAATACTTAACCTTTACGCTGATGTATGTACATGGTGTATGTTATGCATATTTCCATTGCTGCAAAATGTAATAGAAGTGTCAATAATTCCTGATCTTGGTGATTATCTTTTATGATTCTTACAGGAAATTACTAACCACATGAGAAAAACCATTTTGTTGTATCATTATGATCTCTTCCTCTTAGCTAGGTTTTCACTGTATGGTGTAACTTCATTGGATGAGAAAACAAGTTGCTTCTCTCCCTGGCCTTTGCACCAGACAGGACAAGGGCTCTGCAACAGACCTGACCCTCAGTTCCACGTCTTTACTCACAGACTTCATTTTTCTCTATTTGAAAAAGTTTCTTGCACAGTTTGGTAACTGACATAACATGAACTTCTTCAGCCTGCCTGAAAAATGCAACCTCAATTTGCTTTTTGTGAAAACAAACAGATTAAGAGCTAAGACACATGCCCTGTGTCAATCCTGACACGTACATCAACTTTGTCTGCAACCTATGCATCCGGGGGTGCACAATCCAGTTCAGAATAATATTTACAGCACAGCTGGAAGCTAATCCTTGTCTAAGTAGCTACCCTGGAGTATCCTGTATTGTACTGACATCATCATTCTTGGATCAAAAACTCATAGATATGGCTTAGCCCATAAATGACTGCCTTATGAAACAAGAGCGTTTTATGCTCTGATTCTCTGTACAACTCAAGTGCTGGTTTGCCACACGACAAATAAAAACTTGCATTCACACACTGAGGCTCCTTTGGTGACATGGGCCTTACCCCAGAGCTTGAGCCAAGCTCCATTGCATTAAACAGCTTTTATGTAGGTACTCAGCTCTGTCTGGGTATATGTCCTTACTGCACCAGGGAACAACTGCACAAAGCAGTTTCTCAAGTGACATTTTAATTGTAATTTATGTACAGACCCACAAAACCAGCCCACAGAAATAATAATGCCATATCACAGCAGCTGAAAAAGTCCTTTCAAGAAAAAAGGAAAAATACTGTACTTTGAAGACAAAGTAACTATGACAACTGAGCATATGATACTTGTTTCTCCATCACTGTGAAATGTTGCATAGTTTTCAGTTTCAGCAGTCAAAAGACCATGGTTTGCCACTTGCTCAAACATGCTGGCATCTCTGTTACACATTATATCATTATAAAAAAATCCTATTTTGCTTGCTTATAGATACTGCAACCAAACCTTTCCATAGATTTGCTTTTTCTCCCTAATTGTTTTTCATCTAGAAATTTATTATTTTGGAGGAACTCACAAGTTATTGGGCATCTTGCCTTTTTTTTTTTCTTTTTTCTCATGAAAGACATTAAGCAGTGAGGGAAGGGAACTTGCTGAAAAATAATTGCCTTTATAAGGAATAGCTGAATTAATTTTCTTGGTGAGAAATATGTAGCAGGGGAGAAGAAAATACAGTTGGGACTTTCATATTAATTTCTACAAGCAAAACTTTTCCAGCTCTGAGCAACGTGGTCTGGCCCAGAGCTGAGGCTATTTTGAGAAGAAGGCTTGACCACAGATCTCCTGGAGCTCCTTTCAACCTGAATTGCTTCTGAGAGGACTCAACTGTTACTGATCTAAGCAAATGAATTTGTAGATGTTTTCCAAGCTTGACAGATGGTCTGAGCAGGATACCTTTCTTTTAGAAAATGTTCACCACAAGCATGCAGTACTCTTGAGGTCATACAAAGGCCCACATGAATAGCAAGAGAGACTTTTGAGAGCAATCTTCTATGAGAATAAATGGGCCTCTGACAATGGTGGCATTCTCATCACTTCAGGTAACATAAATGGTCAGTGACTGGCTGGGCCTCATCCTGACAGTAGGGCTGCATCCATCCCAGATGAGCCAAAATCTGCAGCTGAACAGTACCCCTCTTTTTTAATGCTAAGAAAAAATATATTGTTCAAACACACAGATACACAATGTATACATCTCAAACAGTCCTAAAATTATACCCTTGATTAGGTCTGTAAAATCTTTTTCATGTTGCATGTCTGCAAATCAGACCAAAATTCTTTTCAAAGATAAAAATACGAAATTAAAGGTCTGGTGAGGCATCAGGTTTGGATTTGAAGATTCTGCTGTGATACCAAAGAGTGACAGAAGACAAAGCTACAGAAGGTGGAGCTACAATATGAGATCTTTTAAAACATTAGCTGGTAATAGTAAGCAAAAATTTGAATTTATAGTATTTAATTTATGTTTATAGTTGATTCTGATCTAGTTTCTAAAACTTATGGTCTACTGAAGAGGTGGAATACTGGATAGAGAACTAGCTTGATCTATACCCTGATTTTAGAATTTTGGGTAAAGTAAAAAAAAAATTATAGTATCTTCTAATATACTAGTTCCTTGTCATCTTTTAATACAAGTGTAATTGGATAGAACAAAGTGAAAGACAATTGATATATATTAAAAAATAACAACTTACTATTTTGAAATATAAAACATGAAGAATTTTTATGGTAATAATCAAAAGCAGCACCCTGGAAGATCATGGTTCTTCCACAGGCAACACACATATGGCCATTCCTCATTTGGAAATCAGAAGGAACTGGATGTGAAAGAAGGTATATGTGGAAAATTTGTCTTTCTAGCCCCTGAAACCTATGCAATTTTGGGACAAGAAGTGTGTCTAACTTAAATTAACTTTTTAAAAATGTTGGTGTACTAACCTGCACAGAAGACTAATCAACTGGAATTAGCTGCAGGTACAATGAATTAGTAGCAAAATAAAGTTAGATTTGCAAAAACTATGATAAATTTCCTCTGTGACTAAGAGATAAACACCATTTATCAGGTGTCTGCTATAGAAAGATAAACATATTATTTGTAAAAAATAAGTTTACAAATATAGTCCATTTTCACTTGTGGAGCTAAGTTATGTGTACATCTGTCCATCCACTGACTCAGGTAAGCAATACTTCAGCCTGGGTGAGAACATTTAACACATTCTGTGTAAGTGAAATGGGGAATCTTAGCAACTTTTGCTTAGACAACCCTTGGTAGACTAATACATGGGCTCTGCCTGCAAGCTGGGAGAAGCAAACTGCAACAGTTCTGGCTAAATTAAACCAACGCCACTCGTTCCTTGGAGATGAATGAATACAGATCTACACAGCAGTCAAAGCGCTCAGGCTTTCCTGACCACAGATTACAGAAGTGCACTGTTTGTTTTATAGCCATGAACCTGCTCAATGGAATCACGTCCGCCTTGAGCTTAGCAGCTTAAAATTCATTCCACACAGCCTGCAGTGCTGACATGGATACGATAAGACAGAAGAACAGAAACACCACTCTGAAGTAACCTAGCTGAACTGCACATGTTCTGACCCTTTTTGAACTCCCCGGAGCTTTTGTTACCTGGCAAATGCAGCTCTAAAACTGCTCTTGTATCTCCAGATCTTTGCTCTTAGCCATGCAGAAGCCTATTTCTCCCTGGGACTGGCAGCGAGAGAGGTGCTCTCCGAAGGCTTCTAAATGAGTGTGCACACTGAACTCTTACTGAACTGAATTAATTATTAAAGATGCAGATGGAGCTGTCCAAATGATAAGAACAGCTCCTGACGTATCATGATCCAAGCTTTCATTAAACCATTTCAGGCATACTAATGGTTACCCACCACTCATTACTTACATGCTCTTTTCTCATAGATATAATAACCCTGGTGCCCAAAGGCATGACAGGCTATAGAAATAGTGAAGTTAAAAGTTCCTCAGAAGATGTACTGAGGAGCTTCATGCTTCCCCCTCATACTTCCCATTCTCATTTTGTGTAAAAATGTGCACAGACACAAGTACAAATGCTTATAAATTCAGAGAAAAAACTGTAAATTAGAAGAGAGGACAAAACTGTCAAAAAAGAGTTTATGTGCAGAACTATTATACTGAGAAACACAGAAGTGATTTGAGCAACATGTTAAAAAGCTTACCAAAACAACATTCTCACATGCTACTGACACTAAGTAAGCTGCACTACAAATACAGCTCTTTGGTTACAGTGGACATGACATATTATTTTTCAGCCACTACACTTCTCACACTTCTTCCTCTGGTTTCTCTTGCTTTCTCAGCTGGGACGATTAGAGGGCAAAGCAATTGCTAGAGAAGAATTACTCCTAGGAACTGTGCCGTGATTGCTACCTGCTGTTTCATATTTTTCAAGTTGGGAATACTGCTCCCAAAAGCCTTTTGCGTCTCAGTCTAAATGATTTGCTGGAGGATAATAATGTCATGGCCAGTAAATAATAGTGAACTATGTCTGTACATGGTCAATATGATTAAATGTCCTTCACCTCTATTCTCACTCTGACCTGGTTATGAGGAAGTGAAAAAGCCGTCAGCAAAGCCCAAGGCTTCCCATGTAAAATGTTATTTTAGAGGAAGGCAGAGAAATATAGGTGACTTAGCAAAATACCCCCAGTAACAACGAAATAAGGAAGGAGCCACAAACAAAAAGCAAAATTATCACCACACAACCAGACTGGATGTGACTTAACTATTGTAGCATGAAACTCAGAACAATTTCCAGAATAATCACAACTGCAAGAAACAACTTCATGTTGAAAAATATTCTCCATCATATTGAACATATTAGGTCTATCTTTCTAAGACTTTCAATTGTAATTGTAGATTTAATTTTAAAAAAAATAATTCCCATCATTCTGAGATATGATTTAATTTGAATGTATTTAGAATAAACTCTGTACAATTATTATGGTCCACACTTAAATCTTATAAACACTTTAGGTTTTCTAATTTAAGTCATACACACATAAATTTTGGCATCTACGCCCATGTCTTTGAAAATATGCCAATGAACTCTAACAACCTCTACATTGCACAACTATCTTTTCTTAAGTGATCGCTCAAGGATTCAAATAGTTTTTGATATAAACAGAGTAAATGCAAACCAAAACATTTGCCAGGCACATTTTTTAGTAGAAATTTCCATAATCAAAGTATCAGTTTGTACTGTAAGTACAAAAAATGCTGAAATATTATGTCTGGCACACAGATCTATAAAAGTCAAAATAATTTCAAAATTATGCCCGATGCATGTGCTTCATACTGAAAAAGTAAAATTTCTGAATATGGAAAAATATAATTCCTGGATTTGGAAATTCAAGGGAACTCAAATTCTGCTCACATTTCACAACTCTACTGCTGTGAAAGGGCATGAAGACATGCAACTTTCATGAAGAATTTAAGATTTCAAAAGCATGAACACAAATTAATTCATTTCTCCAAACTATCAGCAATTATGAGAAAAGGCCTCTACATACATAGGCTATGTCCCCAGCCAGCCTTCTACAGTATTTCCCAAGTAAAGCCAGGCTTTAAAGATCCAGAGCCAGCAGAGAAAACCAAGGTGAGCCAAAATGCACATCATGCATTCACTGTGCTCACAAATTCCTCCACTGTGTAGTGTTGGCATTGTTAGTCTGAAATAAATGGGAGAAGTTCTCTCCCTGGGTTGACACATGACTACAGGCTTTTTACCTGAGAGTGCTCAGAGAATTGGTAATTGATGTCTGAGTGCAGCATTCTGTGCTCAGGGACACTGGGGCACCCAGCCGTGGGTGCACAGATGGGTGCAGGCACACAGTGACTTCAGCAATGAATGTGCTTTCTACTGGTTACGTAACAGCCCATTATTTATACTACAACAGAGGAACTTCTCTGCTGACAGGCACTATGTGTAACACAAATACACACAGAAGTAGTCATGGAAAAATGTGCATATGCAAATACACAGACAAATACTGTGTAAGTGTAATGGAACAAAAAATTTATTTAATTATCCAATGCATTAGAATACCCTTTTGAGATAATTATGTTGGATAATTAGCAGTTAAATTCTAGAATGTGTACAGTAGTGACTCAATTGAAAGCAATAATAATGGTTCCTTTTAAAAAACCCCTGTGTTTAGTACTTCATTGATCTTTCATATGACTACACATGTCAATACGACCTTCAGAATTCAAGCCATTAGGAAAAAATGGCCATGCTGAAGTGCCACTGCAGCTTTGACAATTAATCATTTGGTCAGTACTCTATAAAGATTTCTACACATTTATATAACCATTAGTCACATTACAAATTGTTTCTAAGCAGTTTTATGGAATGTCTTGTGAATAAGGATGGCATTGAATGAAATTCTAAATCTTTTTAATCTGCTGTGAGGCAACCTAAAAAGAAAGGAAAAAAACCCAAACTTCTTACCAGAATAATAAAAGTAACAGGTCCAATGAAACTCCAGATAAAGTAGTTATCTACGTGTAGCCAGCAACTATTATGGAAGAAAGAGAATGAAAAGTGAAAAGCTGCATTAGCACCTCAGTCCAATAAATGAAAAGTGCAAAAATACTTCTTAAGGTAACACTTTGCCAGTAAACAATGGAGATTGTCCAGTACCACTTATTCCATGGACAACACCTAACCTGAACCTCTTCTAATGCACTCTGTATAACATGACTGAACCTGAAACTACATCATTAGGAATAACTAACATAAGGAGAAACAAAACCAAAGCAAGCTCTCCTTTCAGTCAAAAGGTTTGGTGACAGGTGCTATCATGGACTAATGAAACTAACATCAGTAAATAATTTCTGCAGGCTTCCCATGTGATCTTCAAAGTCAGCTTTTAACTTTATATCATATGTTAAGTGCTCACGCCTGAGGAATATGAGACAGAAAATGCTCAGATGCCATGTTTTGCTGAATAATAATATGGTATAAATAAAATGCCCCATCTGGGAGTTGAACTGTAGAGAAAGAATACATAAGATACCAGACTAAATGACGTATAAACCTATTAGGGCCAACTTCACTTAGCAATTCATTTTTCATACAGCCCAGATCCCAGCTGAATTCTCTTATTTGTCTTTCATCAGTAGCAACATCAAGCAGCTTTCTTGTAGTCAACAATATCTTCCCCTTCTGTAACTAATTTCATCAAACGACAAAATAAACACTACTGAAAGGCAAAGTCATGCCTCCAGCAACTCAAATCCTCAGAAATGTTTCCTGTCTACCTTCTGTCACTTCCTATATACATCTGTATTTTTGTAAATAAAAGGCAGTGGCTAATTTTAATCCCACTCTACTTGCCTGATAAAATATTATCAAAATAAAACACATAGGTTGGAATATTGTACTGTCATACTTCGGGATGAGAGCTAGCTAGAGGGACAGCTGAACAAAGAGATCTAATGAAGCATTAGCTTAAAACTGGGTGGTTAGGCTTGTCAGATACTTTAAGTTGAGAAATTTTGCTTAATATACATCTGAGTACAAAAAGTTATTTACTTTTTCAATTTGTTTCAGGTCAATCTTTGGTGTTAAAAGAAAGACCATAATTTAGAATTGGTCTCTCTAGAGTACAAATCCCCTGAACCCAGAGAATTACAAAAGACTTGATTGTAATTTGTGCACAGCATTGCCATTCTCTTACCAATAAAGCTTTCAGATGGTATTTTAGTCTGTCAGGGACCCTCTGACAGCTAATAGGCTTTAAAAAATTATTCACTTGAAAAACACTCAGGTCACTTGCAATTACTTACGCTTTCTCTGTTCCGTAGCTCTTATAGTCAATAGCTGCTGAGACACCAACTACTGTAGCAGGGAAGAGGTAGCCAGCAACATAATAGTACTTCTTTCTAGAATATTCACTTTCAAATACTTCTACTAACATTAGATAAAGCTGCACTCCTTCTAGACACATCCAGGCAAAGGCTGCCAGGAAGAAAAAGTGTAAGAGACCTGCAAAAACCGGACATGCAATCTGCAAAGAAAGAGAGAGATGGAAATGTAAACCACAAAACCTTTACGCCGTTACCTCTCCAACTGAACAGTGAGCAATAGAACTGCAGATAGTTTTATTAGAAACACTTCACAAATTCAGGAGCATCTTTCCTACCTCAAAATATTCTCTGAGCATTTGAAATCACTAATATGTGCTCAGTAGCTATAGAAAATGAATTAGCTGAACAGTGTGAATGAAAATAAGGAAATTGCACTCTCATCTCCCAGTCATCAATTTCAGAGTGGACTTCTTAATTTTATAAGCAACTTTTTAATTTTGAAACTGATATAGTTTTAGGACTTACAGCTTAGATAATCCTGGACATGAACAGTTGGTTCTCTATGCATAATGTGATACTACATGTTTAAAATTATGAAGTGTCTGCCCCACGATTTTTGCCTGCTGTAATATGGAAATTTCTACTGTTGTAACAGAAATCAGTCTGAATTCTTTCCCCATTGCCCAAATTCAGGATGAAACTATGCTAGATTATTAGTTTCGACCCAATAAATCATGTCAGAATTAATTTTACCAATACTACCAAAATACCTGCTTGAATGTGAAGTGTAAAAAATGTGTATACATATAGAAAAGGCTTTGTACTAATATATATAAAAATGTAGTCAATTCCTGTTAAGACATTTGAACATACATATATATAAAACATATTTATGTTCCTAATAGTCAACATTCAATTTCATCTCCTCTTTCAAAAGTATAACCACCTGCTTTGTTAATAGTCAGTGTTTCTCAACTGAAAATAAAAAGCGTATTTTGGATGGATGTAAATTTATCTATCTGAGCCTTTATTTTAGCCTTGCTGTGTTGGAGAGCTAAAAACTTGTCAGTGTTGTCATGTTTTAATTCAAATCCATTTCAAACAGTCATTTCAGAGAACAAGATCAGTACACAGAGAGAAAACTTACCTTGTACTCTGTCTTATCGATGCCTATTAGGAAAATGAACTCAGCAATGAATAGGTTGATACAAAGGTTCTTGTGAATAGTGTTACGATCACTTTGCAGGCCACGGAAAAAACAGAATGTGAAGATGCAGATGGCCAGGCAAACAAGAGAGATGACAATTCCCACCCAGGTGATGACAGTGAGGAGCAATTCGTGCACTCCATCTTTGTACTAGAAATAACCAAGAATGGAGAAAATTAATATGACTCTTTATGAGTATAAACAAAAACCTATTTTCACAGGTATCCAGAAAATTTACTTGTTCATCACATGAGATGGGCAAAACGTACTCAGTAATTTCTCAGTCTCAGGTCAGCTTCCCAAAAGAGCAAGATCAGGGTAAGCAGAAGAGGAGCAGGTCTGAGAGAAAAATGTGACTATTTAATCCAGATTAGATAGCATTTTTACTTTTTCTATGGCTTACTGCAGACTGGTTGGAAATACGAGCAGAGAAACATAACATTTTTAAGGGATCACTAGGCTCTGATGAAAGGAGAGAGGAGAGCTTTCCCTGGGACTTCCTACAGACCTGCAACTCCACAGGAGAGAAGAAAGCAATGCTTTATACAATGATCAGGACATAATGCAGAATAAGCTGCCCATGTAATTCTGGCTTCAATCTCATGTTTAGCTAAAGCAGATTCCTTGCTTCAGTTCTTTGCAGTGATCTTTTCAAATACAATGGCTCAATGAGAAGTGCCATATTCCTGCAAATATTGCATGCTCTTGGGCACCTGACATGCAGGAAGTGCTTTAAATAGACAACAAAATTTCTGACTATGAAGAGGTGTTTAAACAACCAGTATAGAAGTTCCGTGACCTTCCTTGCCAAGGAGAGCTGGCACTCAGGCTTCCAGGGAACAGCCTGCACAGCTGTCTCAACAGACACTCTCCATCTGTACTGAGGGAGAGTCTATAAAATGGTTGTAGGGATGGCCAGTAACTTTAAATTATGGCTTGTAGAAAACTCTTGCTCTTCCTTGTTTTCTCTTCCCTGTTATTTTGCTTGCAACTCTATGGATGAGTAAGAAAAGTGCTACCGAAAGCAAATTGCTTTGGAAAGAGTGGGTAGGAGCTATAAATACTAAAGAAACTTTAACAGTTTTGGATCTTGCTAAAAATTTAAAGCTAGGTCTTTTAAGTTTGCTCCCTGTTGATGGCTGGAAATCTCGTTACCTACCACAATTTCCCGCCGAGCCATAAGAATTGCAAAGTTGGTGAGGTGACTGCAAGCACACGTTGTATGAGTTTTATTTGTGTCAACCAGTTTGCAGCCTTGAGTTGACCAGTATCCCATCATAGTCCTCTCTGAGTAGTTCCAGAAGGAACAATTTGCATTGAAATAATTGTCAGGCTGGGAGATAAAAGGATAACATAAAATGAGGATTTTAAACACAAGATGGCAATAACAATTGTTTAATATGTGTAAAAGGTAATTTAGGTTAAACTTTGCACGTTTTGGACAATAAAGTTTTTCATCAGCAAAACTGTGGACTACGTTGCACAAGGAAGACATCTAGTTTGAAACGGACTTCATAGTCTGAAGCACTCTGAAGTGTAGTCTCAATTACTGCAGACCCCATTTTAAACAATTACTATTTTTATGCATGGATGGTACATTATAGCTGTATTTGCTTTCTGGAAAGTTAGGTCTGTGAATTTATTCTGAAAATATTTTTTCTGTAATTGACAATGTGAAAATCGGATCTTTTTCCTTTGGTTCTCACCTTTGGTCAGGCCAAAGTCATGTGATTAGGTATCACAAAAAAGTTCACTCCTCAATGCCTATCTATTTTGATGAAAAAAAAATCAACCAGATTTATAAAAATAGGCAAAATGAGAGGAAAAGTTTAATCATATTTTCTCTATCACAGTAGTGATTATTTATTTTCCCCATGTGAGACAGGAAAAGAGAAAGGGACAAACTTAAGAGCAAAGAAACACATTAAATGCAATACCACGAAGAAAATATACATAAATTCAAAGTACAACAGATCAAGATACCATGCCATTCGATGCTGAATAAATGCAATTTGAAAAATTTTATAAGCTTTCATAACTTCGTCCAAAATGAATGTAAAAAGTTAAAGAGTCAATAAAACTTACTACATGAAGCCGTCAAGAATCTTAACAGTTATTTTCTACCCTTCTACTAAGGTAAGAGTTAATTTTCAGTTAGAAACAAATGAGTCATTTACATTTTCATGTTGATTACTGAATTAGCTTTCATTAAGAATACACTTAAGTTCTAATAATCACTGAACCAGGCTCATTTAATTTTATGTTCATAGACTTAACTCGCATCTCTGACCTAATCCAACATTTAAAATTCAAATGGAAAAAAAAAGGTTGTTTTTCTGCATTGCTTTTCTCACTTGCTGATTTTGTGACCTTCCCATTGACTCATTAGCATAACTCACATCAATGTGTTCCAGAGTGAAGTGCACGGGATCAGTCAGGTACACCCGGCTCGACTCCTTGTTGATGGAGGCCGCGATGACGTGGGAGTTGACGGCGATCGTGCTGTTCTGCCCCGCCAAGTCACTGCCTAACTTTATGGTTGCATTTTCTGTACTGAGGAAACGACCCAAACTTTTGTAAATAATGAAAACCAGTTTGGCTAGTCCTACAAAAGAAAAAAAAAAAAAGTCCATCATCACACCACAGAGGTCTACAGAAAGACAGCGACCTGTACTCCAATGACAATTAAGCATCAGTAAACTGAGAGGTATTTTCAGGCCACGGACTTGAAGAAAAATGACCAGGTACCCAAGATCATCAAAAAAAAAAGCCACAGAACAGTTTTGTGGTGTTTTGTTTCAATGTTTTAACTAGGTAAGATAGGTTTTATAGAAGTTAATGGAGTTCCACTGTTCTGTGCCCAAGGCTCACCGTTCCTGCTGTTCTGTTTCATGGTTCGTGCAGAGAGCTGAATCCAGTTGCCTCCTTTACCAGCCTGAGGAAATCGCAAGTCCTGCACTTGGCCCTCAGTAGAAAGCACTGCAACATCCAAAACTAAGCAGATCAGAGGAAAAAAAATTGTTAAAAAAGGAGAATGCAGAGAAAGTCTCTTGGCCAGATTACAATATGCCAGACGACAATTTTTCCCCCCAGTCTTCATTTAGTTTTCTCACATGGCTGTCTGTAAGGCAGATTTGTACTGCATGTTTCAATCACACAGACTTAGCTTCTTTAACTGAATCTAATGCACACTGCTGAAATGACAGCACTTTAGTAATGATAACATGACATCAAACCTTGTTCAAATTTGTGCCCACAAAACAACCACTTAAAGATACTATACACATGTTGCAAAAAAATGTTAGTTCTGAAGTTCTTAATGTCTATGCAGTATCCTCTGCTGACAAATTTAGAACTTTAAGTATTGATTTAAATATAAAGAGTTTTTTAAACTGTCAGCAAAGAATACCTAAGTATACTCATGCCATGTATTAAGCTAAATCAGTATACGTAGCTAAAATTATTTCCATTTTTTTTCTACATCTAATTCTGTATATTTATAGAAAACCATTTTATTAGTTCTGCTAATAAGCATTTAAATTGAAAAATCAGATGCTACTCAGCCGTACTTCAGTATTACTTTTATAACACATTGCATATCAGGAAATTTTCACGGGATTACCATTGAATGCTGGATTTTGTTGGATAGGTAAAATCATAGGTGAGAGTGGACAATTGCTTGACAAAATCTGTGTTATATTAAAACAGTCTAGCTACAGCTCTGAACTACAGACTGACAAAAAGTATGAAACTGGGAAATCACTTCTCTTTCTCTAAGTCACACATACATATGTGTACTAGGAATTCAGTCTTGCATGGCATCAGGGAAGTGTTACTATGACATGAAGACAGCTTACCACAAGAAGTAATATTCAGTGTCTACTCATCTCTATGGAACTGCTTGTGTACATCCAAAGGCAGATCTGTGATTCTACCCACATTCCTTCAAAACAACTGGTGCAGTTCCTTTGATAACAGACTGTGAGACTTTTCCCCATCCTTTCGCAGTATCTTCCTACTCAATTAAAAACTAGGCAGAATCATCTTCTACAGCTACAAATATGCAGACACTGAAACGTGAAAAGTCTCATTTCTGCAGTCTATTCCAAGTCTCTATCTTGGTACTCTGCATATTAGCAGACTTTCAGGTTCCTTGTACCTCCCTGAGACTACATTAATCTCTGTAAAAAGGAATTTTAATTTTGTGCATAGCAATGATTTTTGCTTTAACACATCCTGCGCAACAATATTTGCACATCTCTAATACCAAACCCCTTCGTTTCTCTGTCACCACTTAAATTCTAAATTACGCTCCAACTATCTCCAGCTATTTTGCAGTCTCTGGAGCATAGCTATTCTGCATTATGGGAGATGTAGTTCACTGAACACATTTTTACCTGAAGGCAGTCATGTTTAATATAAACATTTGGCCTATGCTGAGTGCCTAAAATATTTAACTGGCACAGCACATTGCAAAAAAAAGTAATTTAAATTCATTAGGAACAGTTTATATTTAACAGAAAAGTCTTTTCAGCAGCTCTACAGAAAGCAGTTAGCTCAAAAAAATCCATACTTTGCATTTTAAACACTCTTCACATCCACGCATTCTGCTAATGATTTTTCAGTGATAAATCAACTTTTTAACATCAACTACTTACCATTTTATAATGTACTAATGACAATAAAGAAGAAGGCTAATTTCAAAGAAGCAAACAAGAAAAATGTGTTTTCCCTGCTTTGGAGCACTCACCTTTCCATCAAACATTGCAAGCCCAGCCTCCAGAAACTATGTCACTATTTGGAGCACTTTTTCCTCCTTTTGTGTAAAGCAATACATAGCACTTTAACTTATGCTCGAAAAGAAGTTTACTTACCAATATTTTCTGTGGGCATTGAGACTCTACTTGGTTCTACAAGGTTATCAGCCAAGACAAAAGCCCCTTCTTCTAATGTATCAAGTAACATTGTGGCTGCGTGGGCTTGTTCTGAAGAATTCATGTCCTTCCAGGACTCCAGAGCTTCAGGCCTGAGCAAGTTGTCCACTGTATCCACAACTGCCTGCATTCATTAGAAAACTATCATTAGGTCTGAAGCCTTAGGCAGCTGGGGAAAATTCCCAATGTTATACGGCAACAATTATAATACTTAACTGTCAGAATGATTTACTGTGATTTAATGGCACAAGAACACTATTTTCAACATTAAAATATTTTCCATCCGCTTGTTGGATTAGCATGAATAGAAGCGCAGCTAGTCACTAGCATTGTGTGGTCTCTAAGCAGTAAACATGCAAATTTGACTTGTTTTGTATCAGATATAAGTATGGTATTATTAATGTGCTGAAAAATATAAAAATAAATGCCAGAAGTCTTGCCTGAAGCTTTCATCTTAATGTCAAAATGTATAACTTCTATTTAAAAATGCTAACGCCAAAATTAGCACTCCACAGTTTAGGCTAAAATGACAATAATAGTCCTCTGGAAACAGCCCCACTAGTGCAGTCATAGCACTATAAACTACTTGTCTATGACAAATAGACCGTCTTTATTACAGGAGGCATGAAATGAAGCTGACTCAGTGGATATAAATTAGTTTTGGCCACTCTCACTCCCCCTCCTTTTCCTGTACCTGTTCATAGATACTTAGAAGGATTACCAACTCCCATTCCTGCACAAAGGTCAGTTAGAAAAGGAAATCAATAGAGCAAACAAGATGTCCACTGACCGTTCCTGTTATCAGCGACTGCAAAACTGTAAAGCTGAATAAAAGCTGCTATTTCAAAAAGTTTTACTTGTAACAACTCTATCATCATGCTTTAAGGTTCACTGTGCTGCTTATAAGGTAGTAATAAATAAGGAAGAAGAATAATTCAGTGACATGATTACATTATTTTACAAAATAATCCAATCAGAGTAATCAGGTAATCAATTGAAGGCAGGCTTTTACATTAATGCATAACATTGCTGTGCACTGAGTGTGCTGTGCATTGAGTACAGCAGGCACTGCTCTAACACCCTGTTTACTCTGTCCCATTTACCTATTCCTAATGTGTCATTAAGCACATATATAATTTGTTTGATCAATTTAAAAGCATTGGAAATGGAAACAGAACACATTACACAAACAGAAAGATGTCAGTCTGGAGTACTGTATTGTGCAAACAAACGAATGGGAAAACTTGGTCAAGGCTATTGTCAGAGCAAGATTAATTAGCCTAATCCATTTTAATATCCTCTTTCTGTCTGCATTGTGAGCCACCACGACCTTCCTGGCAGGTGGAAGATACTTCGAAGTGGCTTTAAAGCTTCTTTTCTTTCTCTAATGGGAGAATAGTCAAAATGCTCGTACTGATACTGCTGCAGCCATTAACTAGAGTGGAACCGAAATTGGTCTGCAGAGGCCAGATTCATTAGTCACTAAGAAATACAGATTGGAGCCTCTAATCTGAGGTACAAATGAATTCTCTGTCACAAAGTGGGAACTCGCTTCATTTGCATAGTGTAAGTCAGCTTTTGATTTGTAATTTCAAGAGGTTTATTAGTCTTATCTAAGCAGAGAAGCCCATTTGAGACCTACAGAAAATGACACCAGTTGGAAATTAAAGTTCTGCTCTGGTTTCTCATGTATCACCAAACAGCACTGACGGTATGCATTCATTGATACGATACGCTTTTCGTTTATTCCGGGATAACCTGACTCTGAACTTTCCTTGTGGAAAATCATCACCTGCCCAGTAATATTTCTGAAGTGCTTCTCCTTTCAGACAGAGGCAAATGGATGGGAAAAAACCCACAGCCCCTGTGACACAGCTGTTGGAGCAGCCCTGTTACTGCTCTTCTCACAATCCTGTTTGCTAATGAAAAGGAAGCAGGAAAATCCACTCTACCCAAACCACATCTGCTGGATTACCCTTTACTACTAAAATATCTTTTCTAATAAGAACCTATTACATATATTATTGCTTGAGAAGTGAATTTCACTCCAGATCTTTGTCTTTTTTGTCAAATTTCTGTATAACTGGATATCTCCTATGCACTTCCAGGGCTTTAGGATAAAAGACAGAAGTGCCCTGCACAGAGAAATCTCTTTTCAGTAAGAGTCTGAATTTTTTAATTATGTTGTAACGTATTTCAAAATTCTTTCCAAAAATAATTCTTACATTTCATCTCAGAGGATACAAGTAAAAATCAGTATTTTAAAAGAAGTTTTGAAAAAATCTGCAATCAAATCTTTCAGAGCCAGACATGTATGTTCTAGGACTTTTTTCTGCCCTTCATAGGGGCGAGGTGGCATTACTGGCATTGTCCTGCAGCAAAGGAGCTGGCCACTACAGGCAACCATTCTACAGCTAATGAAAGGAACTGGAAATCAGGTAGCAATGTGTTACACGCCTTCTATATGGCCTGGTTAATGGGAAACGTGGCAGACACTTTACTAGTGAAGTTAGAGAAATGTTTGTCTTTGCATTGTATCCTCAAGTCACTGAATTGTAACAATTCTTAAAACTGCAAGAAGGAGTGATTTTACTAGGCAAAAGAATACACACAAAGCAAGATATATAATGTACATTTTTCTCGCAAGCAAATTAACTCTCAACAGTCTTTGATATGAAATTCTACCAAGGTGAACTAATTTATTTGAATTGCAAGCTTTTTACCCCTGCCCAAAATTTAATTACAGGAGAGATGTTACTCCCAATTCAGATAATAATCCCTTCTGCTCTTTTAGTTTTAAACAAGTTAAGATACAAGAGGTATGAACTTTGATCTTTTTTTTTTCTGAGTGTTATACCTGTGCAAAGCCAACATTTGTAAAGTTGATATGGGGCACAATACACACTTATCAAAGACTGAAATACATAGGATCATGCAGCAAGATGATAAAGCGTGGCAGGTTGCTGAAGCAGGGAGAAAGCAGGGTGACAGCACAGGAGATATACCTTAAGGTAAGCCCTGCACGTCTTCTCTCGTTTTTGGAGCTTTTTAATAGGGAAAAAGAAAATCAGAAGTTAGAAAGATTCTGGAAAACTTCAGAAAGAGAAAAAAAATACTCTGGTGTTTCAAATCCTGATTTTGAATGACAGCCTGGACATAAATCTAGTTTCTCTCCATGATGACTACAAAAGAACATCACACAGGAAATGTTTTTTCCCAGCTGTGGTTTAAGCCCAGCTGGCAACCAAAGACCACACAGCCGCTTGCTCATTTGCTCACCAGCAGGATTGGGGAAAGAATCACAAGGGTAAAACTAACAAAATCCATGAGTTGAGATAGACACAGTTCAACAGGTAGAACAAAATAAAATAAACCAGGGAATTAATTCACTGCTTCCCATGGGTAGGCAGGTGTTCAGCCATTCCCAGAAAAGCCAAGCTCCATCACATGGAATGGTTACTTGGGAAGACAAATACCATAACTTTGAAGTCCCCCAGTTCTTCCTAATTTCCACCAGCTTTATATGCTGAATATGATATCACATCATATGTATGGAATGGTCAGCTGGGCACAGAGGTCCCAGCTGCATTCCCTCCCAAATTCCCATGCACTCCCAAATTCCTTGACAGTGCAGCAGCAGGAAAAGAAGAAAATGCTGTGAAAGTGCTGCTCAGCATTAACAAAAACATCTTTTTATTAAAGATATGAAATATTTATTTCAGCACAAAATCCAAAACGTAGCCCCATACTAGCCACTGTAAAGAAAATTAACTCTACCCCAGCCAAAAGCAGCACAGCAACCTTTACTCAGGTGTCTAGATATCTTTTGCCCAAATGGTGGGGTTTGTATGAAAAGGTCAAAGGAAAAAAATCTGTGTGTGGGCACTTGATCTGTCTCTGGGAAAACTATTTTAAGGGCATCTAGGGACTGTAAATAAAACTATTGCCAAAATAACAGAGAACTGCATGAATCTCTCTCTCGCTAAAGGAGGATGAAAAAATATTTCATTTGTGGCTTGCTGACTAGGCTCATGCAAGGAAGAGGCTGAGAAATACAGCATTTCCTCTGAGAAAAAGAGGAAAGGTAATAACACTGTAATTTGTATTTAAACCACAAAGACACATTTTCTCTCAAATGTTTCTTGGAACATGTTTCCAGAGAAAACATTAATTCAAGTTTTAGTTATGTGCAGTAAGGCCTTTTTATGAAGATCAATTATAAGTCATGTTGGTGTCTTTAGAAGTCTAAGAAAGTGCTATTATTCTGCAGGAAGTTGGATTAAAATAAAACCCTGCACCTATGCAGAATTCCACTGATTTTATTACATGTTCAGGGCTAAAAGGATCACTGGATAAACATGCTGATTTGTTACAGAATTTCTGAGAGCTAATACTCATTTCCCTCACACTAGTTATAATGCATTCCAGATTTTAATATGGGACACAGCTATGTATTTTAGGACCAGTCAGCTATTGTGAATTATATCTTATTCCCTAAAGAAGGTAATTACAACTTTCTGCTGTGTATTTACTGCTGTTTTCTCTCATATGCTTATTCCAGAACTACACACATGCAGGAACAAAGTATTGATTAATGTTTCTGAAAGGAAAAAAATACCAAACCCAAGAGCAATTGTTATCCCAGCAGGAGGAGGTGGTGGGAGGTGTGTACCTTGTTATAACTCCTTCCAGCAGAGTCTTTTTCACTGGGCCGTAGTTCCTGAAGCTGAGCATCCAAAATGTCCACGAGCTGTTCCATCAGCCTCACTGATGAACTAACATCGCCAGCAAAGACCGGTCCTTTGGTGTGTTTAGCCAGTTCATTGGCCAGACTAGCAGCATTTTCTCCACTTCTGATCTGAAATGACAGTTTATATTATCTCAGCAGGGTCCCTTGTTCTGCTTGCGGCTCCTAATTCCAATTCCCTGTGTACCTTTGTTGTGGTGAAATAACCATTTGCACATACATCGAAATCTGTAACTAATTGAGACCAATAACGTTCTCTTTATCTCAGAAGATTAAAGCTTCTTAGATCCGTGACACACAAAAGCAGTTCTTAACAGCCTTCAAAACCAGAAATCTGAGAGGGACTTTTGGGCTCGATCTTCTATTCATCCTCACTTTTATTTTACTGCCATTATCAGACAGCAAGAAATCTGTTTGTTCATACCAGTGCTTGAGGCATTTGAAAGTCAAGTAGCCTTGCACTGACAACAAATTATCCAGTTTTCATAAACTTTGTAAATCTCAGTAGGGAAGAAAAACACAGAAAGCGGTTCTGCAGTCTAATCATACCATTATCAATGCACTCAGACAAAAATTTATTTATTACAGTGTAATTTTTACTGAACAAAAAAACCCTTGCTGTATATCAGAGGTTTTTCTGTGTGTTGTATAGTATTTGATTTTTTTAAGCAAATATTCTTTTGGTTTTTGAAAACAAGCAAAGCTACTTTGTTTTAAATAGTGATGAGAACATGTAATCACAAAATCAACATAAGAATTTAGAGAGGCCAAACCACATATAAGAGCCTGACTGTTGGCCAGTGCTTTGCACATGGAGTACACGTAACTCCTTCTACTTTTAATGAACACAGAGTAATAAAGACAACTTCAACAAACTGAAATATTAATGCTCAGAGTTAAAATCCTTAATCACCAGTGTACGCCAGATTAAAAGGTTTCAACCAACCTTCTGAGCCAGCTGATTTACCCAGTGTGAGGTACAGTTGCTAAGATCAGGGCCTTTGGGGTTCCACATTCCCGTTAAGACCACGCAGAGATACGAGGCAGTTCCTACAACAGATGTAGAAAACTACAGTGAAATGGAAACCATTTTTCTGCATGCATTCAGGAAATTGGCTACACTGTGCTCCTAAACAACATTTAATTCTGAATGCTGCTAATGGTAGTACTTGACAATAATTGACAAAAACGTAAGGAAATAATGTAGATTACAAAGAGCAATAAAAAAAGAAGTCAGTGAAAAATACCAGACGTTTTCTGCAAACAAACAAAAAAGCCCTTGATTTTTCCTGGAGCTCATCCAGAGGGGAGTTCATAATGAGAAAGGCAGCTGTAAGCATATTTCACAACAGTCTTCAAGCAATGCCCTAAAATTTGACCTGGATCACACAAGTGTAAGCGCAAGGTAATTCTGTGGCTACGCTCAAAGGACGATTGCAGATTATAACTTGACCATTGCCTGTAGATACTGCACTCTCTGGGTAACAAAAAAATCATGGGACAGACAGCCTGAGATTAAAAAAATCATCATGAGAGAGCTGTATGTTGCTTTTGAAATGTCTGCTTGACATCAAGACATAGTTTTAAAGGCAATACCTCGTGTTCCTTTGGGGCAAGGGCGTTCAACCATCATTCCTCTTTGTGTTTGAGGCCAGCTAATCCCCCTGGCCTCAGTTGGTTCACAGAATCTCTCTGGCAAAGGGAAAAAACTTGTCACGGGAGGAATTTTGGTTGTGGAAATGGGTGGCGGTGGTTTGGGTCCTCTGCTTCCTTCCTTTGTTCCTCCAGCCGATGTTGTGCTTATGGGACCTCTCTGTGACGTAGTGCTAGTGGTTGACACTGTGGTTTTGTAAAGCTCTGCTGAAGAAGTTATTGTCACTGCTGTGGTAGGCACTGCACAGGGAAAAAACAGAGTAATAATCAAATAAATTACTTCTGAATTATAGATAAAAAAGTTATTTAAAAGCTATTTATGTAGCTTTCAAGGATTCTCTGGTGTCTCCTTTCCTTTATCTTAATATTACTCTTATTGCTATTCTGGATGCTTAAGATATAACTTTGAATTTTTTTTTTTTGTTTTTTCTCTTTTTTTTTATTCCCAGCTCACACTGTTATGATGTTTCAGCACATTCTCCAAATAATCTCTTCTGTAATAAAAATTGATAGTTACATTTCTAAAAGCTGAAAGGCATACTAGGGAATTATCAGTACATAACAAACACGCTCAAAGCAATTAAAGATTACTTAATCACATTTGCAGCAGGAACAACTCAATAGATAGAATCATTTGAATCAGTGTGCCGTGAACAATGTAGTCCAGCTTTAACAACAAAGGCAGTGAGCTGTAACTAACGAGACCATTTTTGAAAAACAGACCCCAAAACTTCAAGTCACCCAGTACACACCTTCCAGGGCAATAATTGTGATAACATCTTCCTACCCAGCAGTTATGCTGCTTGAGGGAGCTGCATGCCCGATTAGCTCCAAGCAGAGGCAGCACCCAGCAGGTACCTGGCATTCTCCTCTTTGAACATTTGGGGCCTTAACATCCTTTTTTGATAAAGCAGGTATGAAGACACAATTCATACAAGCCAGTGGCAGGGACTGAATTTTCATCTTCTATGAAACACCAGGACAGGCTTAGGCCAAATCCCTTCTGCTCAGGATGTGCAGCTGCTCCTGCCACCGACCCGTGGCAGGAACTCATGGCTGGAGCCACTGAGGTACAGCCCAAGCCCTGCCAGGGCTTTCAAGCTTTGGAGAGATAATATAAGTTAATGCTAGTGGAGTCTGGAATGGCTGTGCAACACCTTCACATGTCTATTGAGAAACGATGCAAGTGAGCAAAGCAATTGCAACAGTTATCATTATTTCCAAATATTCATTAGTGTTCAAAATGCTTCACAAGCACAGAAAAGTACAGAGGCTTGTGCTGAGAACAAATAAGCTCACAAAAAAACTTTTCAGCTTTTTTCTTTCTCTTTTCTTCTTGTTCTGCTAGGCTGTTGCATTCTTCACTTACTGGACAATGCAGCTTCTCTTTAAATCATTAAATCATAAATAAGATAAAACCAAAATGAAGAGCAGTCTCACTTTTTTTCAGCAGTTGTTTTGTAAATCAGTGTTTTGCATAATATTAAATTTCAGCCATTTGGCAAATTACAGTTTTCTCAAAACCCTTTTTCAATTATGTTTCACTTATATTAGAGGTTTCTAATATTAATTTATTTTTTGTTTGCACATTAATTTAGGGTGAAGTTTTGATCATCATGATCTGTTCAAGACTAAAGGCAAAGATGTGCCTATCATTCCTCTCCTGCTCACAAACTTTTGCAGAGCCTGTCTTCTCTTCAGACTCACTTTTGGCTGCTTGAACACAGCCTGTGTAATTGTGCTGAACTTGTGGTGTAGCCAGCGACTATTGAAACCCTCAGATCTGTTCTGCAAGTGCTTGCCTGACATCTTGTGAAACTGTTCTAATTTGCTTTTGATTACAATGCATCCAGCCTTCTAGTGCTTCCCAATTAACATTTGTCAAAAGCACTTGCAATCACTTGCACAAGTGTTAGGCAAGGCCTGCTGAATCAAGTCCTGGGGAACAGGGAGCTCGTGGGGATGGAGCATAATGCAGGGGACAACCAATTATTACGATCCATCTCCTAATACATTCTGCTAATTAATATATATTTAAACATCAAAATGGGTATTAGCATTATTGCAATTACTACTCAAACCCTGTAATGTTTAGGACAGTTTTGTCTCAGAAGCAAAATATCAGTGTCAGAATTTATAAAACTCTTTGAAGTTCAGTGGTGGGGTAACAAGTTTCAGAACATATTTGGTGTTACTCCCTGAGCTAAAATAATTCTATTGTCATTACACAACTTTTGTTAGTACAATTTTCATGCTATCCATTAAAATCAATTTCAAAGCCTATCACCCATGATTTAAAAATGGCCTGCAAAGCATGGTAGTATTACATAGAAATATATAAGCAATCTCACATTGTAAGAGAAAGACTTTAAACCAACTCTCGCAAAAAAAAAAAAATGAAAAAACATTGCAGATAACTTCTAAGAGCTTTTCTCCTCAATCACATTTTAGAAAAGAAGTCAGCATATTTAAGAATGCACCAGGAAACTTCAGACAGTGCTGGAAGTCTGGGAAACAATGTGGTTGAAAACTAATAAACAACTAAACACATCACTTCAAGGAAGTGAAGCTTCCTTCTGAAAGCTAAATCTAGCTTTTAGAAGGCAGGTCATTTTGTTTTTAATGACCTGTGGGAACTTAGTCTGCTTGGCCATTCTCCTGAGCTGCACGAAGACACATGACAGCCGCCACCACCTGATGCGTCTCGTTCCGAGAGCTGAGGGCGGCAGCATCTGCGGGCTCTGCCTCGCAGAGCACTTTGCCAATACAAGATAATGGCAGTGATGATTAATAGGCTGCAACAGAGAAGAAGAACAAACTCCATGTCAAGGTTATTAACCTCTTGTTCTAAGCAGTAGAGGTGAAGCTATGTAGTTTTTGTCCAACTCCAAAAAAGCCACTTTTACAATGTGAGATTCTATTTTGACTTTTTCACTAGGCTTGATATGCTGAGGAGAAAACTAAAACCTCTTCTGCCTTTTTTTTTTATTAAGAAGAAGTTCTTCTTATCATCAGCTGAAGACAGACATTAAAATTAAGAAAATAAGAGAAAAGAACAATAAGAAGTAAATCCAAAGACTCAAATTGAGGTATAATTAATTTACATTTGTTTCATGAAGTTCCTAACATCTGATTTAAACAGTTATGTATCCTATCTGTTACTAAAAATGGAGACACCACTGGAGTAAAACTTAACACCTGTTTAGCAGTGTAATGTCTATAAAAAACTTAACACAATTGCTGTAGGACAGCAGGGGAATAGTAACTTTCTTTCCCCAACTATCAGTGAAGAGCAGATTTAGAGGAGGCATACAAATTATCTAGCATTCCTTGCCAAAAGGTTTCTATTCTAGGCAAGAATAAATAAGTTTAAAAAAACCAAACCAAACCAAACCAAACCTAAACCAAGCCAAAAAAACCCCAAACATTCCCACCCATAATACAACTCTAATCTTAGATTTACAATTGTGTTAGTTGTAATGCCCAAATGATGTGTCACTTCTGAAAATGGTTTCATTTTCCCCTCTGGCATCCAGGTAATTTGAGAAATCAGCTGCATGGATTTTTCCGTTAAATGTGTATTTTTATAGTTCAGGTATTTCAATTTATTCGGACGCATGAAAATCTATGTGCCCACATTTACTCTCAAGAGGTGTCATAGACAGAGCTGCTATATAAAGCAACAGAGATCAGAAACCTGTGCAAATCACAGTTTTCCTGCCTTCTGCTTATTACTGTTCTGTACCTGTTTTTGTGCTTCAGTGAATAGCAGGGAAGGTACTAAGAGTCACCTAATTACCTATAGGTGACTCCAGCTATTATGTTAGTCAGTACTCTATTGACCCTGCCAAATCCCATTCAACTGAAAGTGAAATGTTTACACAGCCATTTATAAATTTATACCTTGAAAATGATAACACACGTGACAAAAAAAATTAGCAAAATACCTGTGGTTAAGAAATATGCTATCTGGTCCCTATTATATTGTCTTTCTTGTACAACCACTTTTTCATTCATCTGTAGTCTATCAGATTTGATATACTAGTACAGACCCAATTTACTTAATTTGCTGCATGACTTTCTTGTAGTTTCTTGGTGTTGCACTAGTTTCCTATTACTTCAAGACCTTGGTGATGCTACTCTCTGAGTTTCTGTTCTGTCCATACTCACAACATCCATCTCTTCCTGCAGTGATCCAATAATACTTAATGATGGGTATCATGGCACAAAAGGGGAGACAACTACAGTTTGAACAGTTAGCACAAATTGGGATGAGTGTAGATGAAATCTCTCCCTAATGCACTAACGCAGAACAAAAGGATTTATCTTCTTTTTGTTACCAAGGAAACCTTACAATGTAATGCTCATATTCACTTTTTAGAGGGAAAATTCCCTCATTCTTCCTGGTCTTTTAACTTAGAATTCCTTTTAAAATTCATGTTTCACCAAGGATTCATTTGGACCCTTGGCACCTCCTGTAGAAAGAATGTAACTGGATATATCCACTAATTTTACCAAGGATATAAAAACTCTGGTTTGTCTCAAATTTTTCAGTGTCTTTTTGCAAGACCTGATATATTTGATTTCATTTTAAAATTAGGGTTTTGATTTTTAAATGCTTTTTACCCTTAATCTTAGAAAACATGCTCTTCTGCAACATCTGAGCGGTGCTTGACAGCTGTAGCTCTGAAAACCATTTCTATGTCTACCCCAGAGATGCACAGCTGCAGGCTTAATGTTTTACACGTAGCATTGTCTTGGCAGACACCTTGCAAATGCACCATCTTGGCAGACCCAAGCACTGCAGAAACAGGAGGACCCCTTGCAAATGCAGTTGGGGCATTTGCTCAGCATCAGATATGCAGACATGGAGCCCAGGGACATGGTTCAGTCCGGGACTCGGCAGGGTGAGCTTTATGGTTGGACTTAATGATCCTTCCATCATTCTATGATACATCTGTGTACTATAATTTCCGAGAGAAGCAGGAAGAAAATAACATAAAAAGAATAGGGTTAAGGGAGGAGTTCTAAGGGCAGAAGACCCCACTGTCTGAGTACTAAAGCAGTAGTCCGTCTCCAGCAGCTACAGTTTTAGAAATCTGAAGAGTTTCTCCTGAAGACTAAGAAAATAAGGATACTGGGAAAGTCACAAGAAGAGAAAATGGTGTAGATTTGCAGCAAGAGCAAGGTCAACATTAGGTTAACTGCAGTGGTATTTCAGAGGTTTCAACAGGGAGATTTAAAAATGAAGGAGACAATACAGAAAACAAAGCTGGAGTTTCAGGCCATGGACGAGCCCAAGTTTTGGCCCTGGGAGCAAATTTGAAGGGAAAGTGCAACTCAAGTCTGACAAATTCATCTTTTATGTAGGAAGAAAGACTGGTGTTTTTGAAGCACTTGGTAGCTGGACATTGTGGTGTAGACAAAAACTAATAGCCAAGATAGATATATAATGGAAAAACTAAAAATCAGTGTGTGTCTTATCTATCATTATTTCTCACTTGGCAACGGAGGGAACACAGATTACTGAGTTTTCCACAATGGTCCCAAGTTACCCATTTGAAAAGAAAGGGCCATGACTTCCAATTTTGAGACACTGACCTTGTCACACCATTAAATACTTGATATTAAAGTACTGTTGCAAAGGACACTAAAAGAAAGTTCTTGTGTTAGGTGACTTACAGAATGTTATCGTAACTCCTGTGTTGTTGAGTACATGATTGAAAAATCTGAGTTGACCACAAAAAACCCAAACCAAATTAGAATAAAAAAGCATGAAAATGCCGTTCATCAAGCATGCTTAAAAGCTGATCTAATTCCATATGAGATAAAAATCTAAATATGTATTACACATGTAGATCCTTTATATAATAGTCGAAGGACTGAGCTGTAATTTATACAGAATTTATATTGAAACAAAGAGGAACTGGAAATATAATAGAAATAAATACAGAAGTAGATACCATAAAGAATTTCTCCTTGCTTTTATAGCAGTATATCTCAAGGACAATTATGCTAGATAATTTTTCCTTTCACTTAGTAGTTTCTAACTACAGGCTAGTGGCTTGGGCAAAAGAGGAAATGACCTGAAACATATTCTTAGGTTTGCAATGTACATACCCACATAAAATTAAAATATTGAGTACTGGCTTTATCTAAGGAAGATACTGTGTGTGAATATATGCATCACACGCGCAAATAAAATGAGTGTCTTCATTTGGTTTCTTCTTTTTGGTTTAAAAAGGCCAGAATCAAAAGATGTTTACTGATGTCCTAGTGCATTTAAAACCCAAACTCATAACTTACTCAAATATTCCTTTACTATCTTCATGGGTGAATGGGCAAATAGCTCAGAGGAGAGGCAAGTACCCTGCAGGATGCCCTGGACCCATTCTCGCCTAGGTCTTGTTGGAATAAACAATTTCTGCTCCTGCCTTGCATGCCAGCAAGGAACCCAGGAGGAGAAAAGGGCGCTGGTGGATGCCCAAATCTGGTTTTGAGAGCAGCTGGGATGTGGCCAGCACATACACTATAACTTAAGATCTTGAAGACTCTCTCATAATAAAAACATTATGAAATGTCTTACTAGAGACATTTGGAGGTTTACTAAAGTGAAGAAAGGACTCCACAAAGCCTTTTCTGCCCCTGCTTTTCCCTTTACACTTTTTCTTCTATGCAGTGACTTAAAGATTAGCTTTTTTCACATTCAGAGCAGCTGCCTGAACTGCAAAAGCTACTTAGAGCCTGCACCTCCATCTTCTCCTCTTACTCTTAAAGCTTTGGAGAATTTAAATTGCATCTTTGTCTCAGTTGAACTGAATGAAAAGTGGCATGCATGAGAATGTATGAAAATGAAACCTTTAATTTCTTTTGTTTTAATTGCACAGGTGGTTTATCCCTCTGCTAAGAGCAGCCCCAAAGCCTCCCTAGGGAATGGACTTGCTCAATGTACAGAGAGAAAAGCTGGCCAGTTCCCCAAACACCTGTAACCTGCCTGAGGCTGCCTAGGTGTTGCCAGGGAGGTCTGTAGGAGACTGGACAGATCATCCATGGCTTTGGAGATCACTAACATATTGGTTTTACACCACCCTGTTCTGCTGCCTCATATGCAGTTTTGTGCCTGGAAAAGCTATATGTGCGCTGTTATAATTGTGTGCATAATACAGTTTGCACTGCTGTGCATGAATCAGCTTTGCTGAAGCAGGACAGCTACTTTTCATGTGGAGAAGCCATTATTACCACTTTCTTGAAGTAGAAAAAACGGCTGCTAAACATGCATAGCAGTTAGATGAGAGAAGTGAAGTATGACCTTCATTGCTAAAGCAGCTTTTGCTGCATATATCTTCTGCCACAGAGCATTTCTCCTGGTATTTACTCTCCTCTGTAGATGTTAATATGAGGCTGTGCCTGTTCGTGTCATTTTTAGGGATTTCTGACACCTAAAGACCTCCATTTTTCTTTTCCCTTTTGACAGTTAGTATCTTTCATTTTAGGAAGCACTACTAACTTCTGGCAAGCTGGAGTGCAATTGTAAGAGGCTTACTGAGAAATCCACTAAAAAGATGTCAGACAATCTTGTCTAACCTGACATTAGAAACTGTGAAAATAAGGCTGCAGAAAAATACTTATGCTTGGTATTGCACATTAACCCCATATGTCTCCTCTGGGACCTCCCAGCACACATTGCTCTCCACTGCTGGCGCCAAGAAGTTAAAAGGTCTGCGTGTGTGCTGTAATCAATTCAGAAGGCAGGTAACACTGAGTGGATGGGAACAGGCTTCTGGCTCAGCATGAAGCAACTCCAACTCAGTTCAGCTATTGCAGTCAAACTGACTGATGGTATAAAGTAAATAATTCCCCAACTCATTCTCAACCACAGAAAACCTACACACTTGCATTTGAAAAAGGAAAAAAAAGAAAAAAAAAAGAAAAAAGAAAAAAAAGAACAGCACGAGCCTGTAAATGAAATAAAGTAATTCTATTTCTCTTCAGAGGTTCTGCAAATTTGTCTTGCACCACTGTAATGCTGCTCAGCTTAGCACAGTGCAGACAAAAAACCCTTCCTTGCCTTTCTGTCATGAGCTAAATCTAAGACCAAAAATATCATAACCAAACTTATTTCTCTGAAGGGAAACACCAAGAGATCAAAAAGGAGGAAAAAAATAAATTCTTACCTTGGGCAGGATCAGGTGGGCCAAACTCCAAGGAGTACCGCAGAATGAAGTTGTTATTCCACACATACAGCTGGTTGTCTCTGGGGTTGTAATCCACTGCGGCGATGTACTGGTACTGGTTGGGAAAAGGAATGTCCACGTGCTCGCCTCTGCTCAGCCTGGTGTTGTAGATGTAATCGATGGCGTTCCTGCCAGTCTCGCTCTCGTTGTCCTGATACACCGACCGCACCACGTAGAGCACACCACATATCATGAAAGCATTGGATGCTGCCCGCTTGTCATAGGTCGTTTCCCAGGTGGCTTCGAAGCGCAGAGTGTAGGGGTTCAGCTGGCTGATTACTATCATCCCGTTGTTTTGTTCCGTAGCATAAATTACCCACAAGCCATTTTCATCAACTGCCAAGTCAATATCAGTCTTTCCTCCCCATCGGTACGGAGAGGTGTCATGGTAATTAGCATAATTGATTATAGCCTCTCCACTCTTAATTCTAGTCCTCAAGTCAAATTTTACTATGTTCCGAGTTCTTTCCTTGTTGAAAAAGACAGCTCCGTCATACACTACAAATCCAGTACCATCCACTCGGTTTGGGAGTTTGTACGTCGTCTGCTGGCGTCCGTTCTGGAAGTCCTCTAAAGAAGCATATTCTATCAAAGTATCCGTGCGATATGGAGTCCATGGCATGAAGTATATTTTATCTGCAGCCTGGAGAGGATCTTTGCACCAAGCACCTGCTTTTTGTTCAGCTTCATATAAATACGGTGAGTCCACAATTGCTTTCAACGTCCCCGGGCAAACAAAAACTAACAGTCACAGAGAGAAGTAAGACAAGAATTACGTCAAATTAAGACTGTCTCATAATACAAATTAAAAAAAAAAAAAAAAAAAAGAAAAACTCAAAAAGGTAGGTAAATCATAATGACTGTGTCAGGAAGAAAAAAAAATCAATTTAATTGGCACTAGATTATACCTTATGTTATAATTAATGCAATTATCACCCTTTATCATCCACTTTTCTTAAAGTTACCATGTTCTTGCTGTACCAGTATGGAAAGTGGATGGGAACTGTTTTCACTAGTACAGACCAAGGCTCAATGGCATACACAGACAGCTGAAAATGTAGAGCTACTCTTGCATTTTCGTTTCAGACTTTTAGTGAGTACACATTAACGCTCCAGAGCTTTTAACTGGTGTGCAGCAGTGTGCTAGGTCATTTCAGTCCAAAAAAAATCGCATCGACTTGTTTAGAACTTTAAGAAGTGGTGAGGCTGAAAAAGGAGGTGCCTCGATTAAAAATAAAGGAACAAAACAAATCATCAGGTATATAGAGAAAGCAATTAGGAGCAGAGAAAACAAAACACAACCAAAGCAATGAATGAAACAGACCAGGAAACCCTGTAACCATGGCATGCTATGGAGAGGGTTCTGGAAGCCAGGCAAGATGACACTTGATTAACAAGAATTTACCCAAGGGGGAGAGAAAGAGAGGGAAAGAAAGACAAAGAGAAAGGGAGAGAAAAAAGCAAGGGAATCTTCCCTCCAGCCCAAGTACTTCAGACACTATACCCCGCCACCTACTTTAAGCAGCCAAGTCACTTTATTGCAAACAGTCGACTTCTTTATGAGGTGTACTTATGAGATCCTGCTGATTATCATAATATAAGAGTGTTGTGGGGAGGGGAAGGGAAGAGGTTAACATCCATAAGGCACATAACAAGGAGCTGGGGTTTGGACTGTATACGTTATTTACCTTTTTGCTCCACTTCTATTTTAAGCATCGGAAGAAAAATAAAAAAGTGCAAGGAAAAAAGAAAGAAGATTAACATAAATTGACTATTAGTCTAAAAGATTAAATTAGTAACAGACGCTAAATATAGGGAGAATAAGAACTGCACTATATTGGATAAAGAGAAACAGACAACAGGATAACCTAGCAGGAGAGAGATTCTACGGTTACGCAAATGAACATGGATCAATCATTTTAGTAGATTAAGGAGGGAATACAGATATGTTGACATGTAGTTTCACTTAGTGAACCTGAATAAATAATGAATTACTTTACTAATACATGCTATATACACCCTTCTTCTTCTAAAAGCATAATTCTAATCAAGTTGTTTTTTACACAACATATTAATTTATCATATATGTGCAAGTGCACACATACATATTGTATTAATTGATAATTAGAAATACAAAATTCAGTAAATTAATTATATAGGTTTGATTATGTGATTATTAAACCTCCCCCATCTTTGCCCCAGACATTTCCCTGCTTTTCTTTCTTGTAAAGAAAGCAGCTTGCACCCTTTGGGTCTCCTAAGGCTGTATTTTATTTGTTTTCCTGAATGTTAATCTTGAGAACTTTTGCCACTTCTTTGTCTATAACTGCAAAATCAGACTAGAAGGAATAAGCAAAAACATCTAGAAAAAAAGAAGCAAAAGCACAGTAAGCAAGAGGAAAAGAGAAGACAAAATTAACAAGTAGCTCATTCAGATATTCTCCAGCATCATCGATTAAGCCCGAAACAGCAAGCTAGTATGCAAGGACAGTATTGTGTTTAAAACAAACATCCACCCTGCCACCATACATGGAAGACATAAACTGAACCCAATTAATAAAGTTATATTACTATAGCAATTTTTCCCCCAGGAAGTTTTAAGGAAGTTACAGAAAGATATATAGCTGAAGCCCAGCTAGTAAATAGCTTTTCAATAATTATTTGCAATAAAACCTATTTCATATACTCTGTGGCCTTTGAAGTATGCTCCCTTGGTTTCATAAAATGACCTGGAAAATGACAGATGTACCAAGCTGTGTAACAGTAGCTGCTGAAACCAGGGAAGTGTATCAAAACTATTTGCACAGTTATTACATTTCCAGTATTACAATATTATCCTGAAAAAAGCCTCGGTATGTTTCATATAAAGTTTTGGATTTTCAGTTTCATTTAATAAAATTATATGTGATTATTCTGGGAATGATATTGGCTGAACTGATCTAGTGTTTCTTCAGGAAACAATTCCAAAACTTTACAGGGGAACCAGAGGGTGTCAATATTTTCAAAATGTGCAGTAGTTTTCCTAGCCTTTGTACCGTTATACATCTTTAGGTAAAATACTCATTTTTCTATAATTTGTAATTCTGGATTTATCCAAGTAAACAGAAGATGTATTCTGAGGTGAATTCTTGGGTTTCACCATTAGTATTAATGACTTTCAGATGATTCTGTTTGTGAACCTCTATGCATGTGCTTATTTCTCACCAAAGAGCAACATTGACACTGTACCTGCTTAGAATTAGTAATAGGAGATGGGCAAAAAATTAGGGATAACTAAAGTCATTACTGGCATGTCTGCTCTGCATGCACTGGTATACAGCTGTACATTTTTCAGGGACAGATGGGCTTATTGAAATAAACAAATGCTGCAAAGTCCAATCAATACACAGAGAGAGAAAATAAAACACTTTAAAATGTTTTCTATTGAATTCCTGAGTCCAAAATAGGCTTAAAATAAAAATGCACAGATATCCAAAATGGCACTTTTGATGTTCTTTATAAAAGGGCTGGCTTCTGTTAGTCAAAGTGCCAACATACATCGTGAAGCATAAGTGAGAGAAATGTCAAGTATAGTACTCTCAATCTCTTTGTAATTTAATTGATAGGATCCTTATTATTTCAGGACAAAGCAATGTCTATCAAATTTGTCTAGAATTTTTGTTCGAGATCCAACTGAGTATCTGAAAAGTTGTTTTGTTGTTTTGGTTTGTTTTTTTTTTCACTTTGAGATGCAAAAAAGGAAGCATTTATCAAGCACTTTCAAACTTAATTAAATTTGCAAAATGAAGTACTTTCAAATAAGCAAAGCAGCTATGCATTTCTGGAGGCCAGCAAGACATAGAGGAGCTCATAAACTGCATTTTGTACAAGGGTGACAGCAACTCCAGTGCGTAAGAACTCTCACCTTTCACCACAAAACCTATTAAAATTGCTGTTTGTCATCTCCCATGAACTGAAAGCTACCACAATGAGCATTGCAAATTTTTCAGTCTTGCAGTAACTGAAGATGAAATTCATGAAATAAATGAACTTTGGTTACAAGTGCTGTGATCTCCTCCCTTCCTGGGCCCACAAAAGCTTATCCTACCTTCTTAAGAAGTCTCTTACACTGATACAGCTGCTATTTGCAAATCTAATGATTTCAGTCATTCTGTAAATTTAGATAATGAGCTCTGGAGCAAGTAAGGAAATAAAATTTAGATTTGGTAACTGGAGTTTAGAAGTCATCAAAAAAAGGGACTTGGAAAAATAACAGGATAGGCTTTATGGGACAGGGAAGAAAGAGAGTCAACAATCAAAATGGCTACTGAAGCACAATGTGATTTGAAACTAATCTTCAAAACTCATTTTAGTAACTGGCAATCTTTTTGATGACTGCTGGTAATGACAGGTGATGCATCTTACAGTTCTGGAATTGGGCAGTGTCATCACTGTACATGCTGCAGTTGACAAACTCCAAAACTTATAGATTTTGAAAAACAGAAAAGTGTCCAGAATCCTGAATTATGATAGACACAGAATTACAGAGTTCAAAGGTTAGGCCAATACAACTGACAAAAATAAACACTTTAAAATTAAAGTAACTACAAGTTAGAGTACAGGGTAGGCCGCGCTGTGGCACTATACTTCTGAAACTGGAAAAGAAAAGATTCCTGGAGATAGCAATACCCAATCAGTAGAACATATCCACACTTCTCTTCCTAAAACAGCATAAGAAATTATGGTTGAACATTATTTGCATTACATTTTTTCCTCTATTAGCTAGCCTACTGGAACTGGAAACGTAACTTCTTGTCACTTGACTGACCTCAGGTTTTGGAATCAGAAGCACTGCCCTCTTTCTGAGAATTTGGAAATGAAAATAGTGCTAAAGCAGAAGTGGTCTTTGTGGAACAAAACTTTGGTTAGATTGGGGTAAGACATCACTCCTCAAAAGTGGCAGAAGAAGAACAGTTACAACAAGCCACCAATACTACACACAGGAGGAATGGTACTAGGGATCACTGTTTGCAGTAGGCTTCCAAACCTACAAATGGTACAGGGAAAAAAATCAGCAAGCAACCATTTCACAATGACACAGCAGAAATGAAGAAAAAACAGATGATCTGTGCTTGGCCTTTAACAACAGTGAAGGTTCAGTATGGTGAAGCAGTACGTAGTATTTCAGTTTCAGAATTCTAAATTTTGCAGAAACAGTATGGACAGTTTTGGCATGGCTTTGCTTATGCCAGAACTCATTTCCTTCCTTTTTCAGTATATACTGTCACCACAGTGTTTTTGCATCTCAGACTTGGCCTGTTTCCTGTACCAATAGAAAATACAACTTTGGTTAAGGATTACTGCAGATCAAGAAATTCACGACTAATAATAACTCAAAGGAATGATCAGTGCACTGCCCAAATTCCATTGCAAGCACAGCTATTTCTCTGTTGAGTTACGGGACGAGAGAGAAGTCACTGCAAAGAATGAGCTTACAAGAAAGCAAAACCAGTTAAAAGTGTCGAATCTGCAGAACTTTCATGAACATGCATACATGTCAATAAAAAAAGCATTAATTATTGCAAGAAAATAAGAAGTATGCCTAAATCTACTGAACTTTGGCACTAAAAAGAATATTGTAAAAAACTGCTGAAGTAGCCATAACTTCACGTTTTTCTATCTCATCCTGTTTTCACTTTTACTTTGTTTTAAGTGAAAAACTCTATTTTGCTAGCTGATTCAAGATACAACTGATATTTTGTCTTTCAATTAAAAGCAAACATTTCTTTTTCACTCTTTTCCCCTTTGCTTTTAAAGAACACAGTGTGAGTACCTTTTTAATGAATTATTCACTCTGAATCTGCGTTCATTTATAACGAAGCACAAAATCCTTTTACAATGTCCCCCAACTGGGTCACTTGCCTCTGAATGTCAGTGCTGGGTTTTGCTGTGCACCCAAAGTCACCACAGCAGCAGGTAGCCTTTCAAGTAGATCATGATTAAAATTGAAGTCAATTCCTGCTTTACAAGTCTGTGAGCCAAGCCAATTTGTCAGCAACTGGTTGCGGGCAAAAGTACAAATTTCTATCTGGCCTATTGAATAGCTAATTTGAGTTTGTTTTCTGGAAAAACAGTAGCCTTAAAAGCCAAACACTTAAGAACACAGACAGACTCTTGGCCAGCATCACACCATGGCTTCCTTCCACACTTTGTGAAGCTAATTGGAGGCCCTAGTCTGCAAGTGCTTTGCATGCATAATGGGTCCATGGGCCATAAACATATGCTTCTTTTCCATGTAACAGCACTCCAGCTTCAATTGTGAGGGCCAGAGGAAGTGAGCAAGAATAAAAAGATTATACTTACTGTAAGGAACGCATTCATACTGAACTTCTAGATATTTGTATGTTCCAGGACAAGGATCAGGAAACACATCTGACCCAGTAACTACTATACACTGTGTTCGGTTGTTGCACCTGTAATGGGAAAAGAAAGCAAGCTAATTAATTTAAAATTACATTTAATTTGCTAGTTCATACTAAAGGACTACATTCAGTGCTAACTCTCTTCACACTTGGGCAGTTCAATCCATAAGACAACAAAGTTAATTAATACTAATTAGCCAAAGTCCAAAAGAAGACTTCAGGACAATATTTTAGTTCAGGCTCTATACTTAAAAATTTGGGGAATGATGCTATCTTAACTGTCCCCACTGGTAGAGACAGCTGTATCAAGTAACCAAGTTTAGACTGATTTGATACTACTGTTCAATAAAATGAAAACAAAATGCAAAGACAATATGATTTAAAAAATGTGCAATTTTGAATAATGTATAATAACAACAATGAGTAATTCCTTCTATCTTTAGAGACATACATCCTGCTGAATGGCTTTACATCTCAGACAGATTTTTCTTGTGATTCAAGGAAATTATTTTGGTTATTGTAGACAAAGAACATTAGCATTTCCATTAAAATTATTTTAGGAGCAATTGGTGGACTCTGTTAGGCTACAGGAAGCAGTAAAGAAAATTAATTCAGATGTATTCTTGAGGAGACGGAAACATAACAATTATTTGCTTAACAATGAAAAAAAAATGCATTTTCATACAAAAAAGAACTTTATTATAATGCCTCTAATTGTGAGGACCTACTGAACTTCAGGTTTTTGAAGGGTAATAATAAAAATAATTACGCTAGATTTTAGACTACTGTTTTTTCCAGAACAAAAAAATAAAAACCCAAAAAAACAAATATTAGCTTGGAAGTTAAAAGTGAACAGTCACCTAACCTTGAAGAGATGGTCAAAATGTAATACAGGAAAACAGTCACAAGGAAGAGGAAGGAAAAAAAGGTAAGGTCAGGGAGTTTGGTGACTAAAAGGGAAAGAGCTTGGCTGATCTTCTCAGGGGTTAGTTTTGTTTGTCAGCAAACTGAATAACAGAAGTTTGAACTTAAGTAATAGACTAGCCTTTGACTCCAGCTGTACATCAACTTCTCTACTGCCCTACTTCTTCCCATACTCCTGAATACCACATAACCCAAGCGAAAATAATCTGCCTTGTATCAGTGGCTTTCCACAGCTGTACAGCACCAACAGCTATTAGAATAATTCATGCTACCTCAAAAAACGTAGAGCAAACATATTCAAAAAACTCTAGTATAAATTACTTCCTTTTTTATGCAGTAATCAAACTAGCACAGAGCCAGTCAGGACATGCTGTGCCTCTCAGCTGAGCAAACTCAGAGACAAAAGCTCTCTAAGTTGATCAGTTACCTATACTATTCTTTTTCCTCTTTTTTAAAATTTTTAAATTTTTTTTTTCAAAGTTGTTTATTTCTACCATCATAAACCTCATAATTCCAGAACTGATTGGAAATAGTCAGGGATTTCTGTATATACACAACCATGGATATGGATAGGTGGTGGGAATTCATCTGCCACCTTTTCCAGAGGGTGAAGCCAGGTCCCCTGCACAGCTCTTGCACAAATAATGCCATCCCACTCCCACCCCAATGGCTCAGTCAGCCAGTGCAGCAGCTCCTGCAGGACATCAGAGACTCTGGAACGACTGACACACGCAGTGGCTTCAGACCCAGGCTGAAGCGGCAAAATGTGCACCCAGCTTGCTGAGAAAACCACTGAACTCAGAGTGTAAAATGTGAAAACGTGCACACAGCCGCTCCCACGGAGGACAGAGTGCTGCTGCTGTGTGTGTGGTGTAGATGGAGGCCGAAGAAGCAGGAGAAGGCATTGTGGCCCCAAACCTCACAGGCCACTTTGCAATATCCCCAGTACAGGGGTTTGTATGTGCCACACCTCAGGTACACTAACCAGCATGAGAAAATCTGGGATGTAAGATTTTGTAACAATTTTTTTTAAATTTGCATTTCTCTAGCAAAAATCTTATGCTGAAGCCAAAGTAATTCCTTTAAGACTTCTCCTAGTGCATCTTCAGTATGATGGTTTCCACAGCTTTGAGCTGTATGAAAATTTTATTTTATACTCAAATGAGCAGCAATTAAGACAGAATTATTTATTTGTTACAAAATAAAACGAGTACATGTTGGGAGAAATTGCTTGAGAATGAAGCCAACCAAGGTCATATTTAGCAGTGAGAGAAAGATAGATTAATTTCCCTGCGAAGAGTTGTTTTCTTCAGTTTCATTTTCTCCCAGTAAAAGATTCATAATGCTGCCATCAGCCAGGAAACTGAGAAGAACTTCATGCTAGGTTTTATCAAAAGGATTTGTAATAATAATTCAGAAGAAAATGCAGGTTTTTTTCTTTGTATAGTAAGTGTCAAAATCAAACTTCTGGCATTGAGTGGTGTTTACAGGAAATTGATAACACTACAAAACCTTTTGACAATTCCTTTAAGAAAAATTTCACCTGCTGTGCAAATGGTCACCTTTTGCTCCCCTACGGCCAAGACCATTGTTACAAAACAATGAGTTATGTCCACTGCTGCAGTATACAGCAGTGCTACCAGGCCCACCAGCACTTCCCCAAGAAGTGGAATTACTTGAATAACTACATGAATAAGGTATTTGTGCTCTAAGTTATAGGTTTGCACATTCAAATAACTGATTTTGCTGCACTGTTGGCTGTTTGATTTCAAATTAAAGACACTTGGTTAGGATATTCACAGTTTAAGAAGTTGACATTCAGGTAACCATTTTTTACCTATTTAGAGGTCATATTTCCATTAGAGTGAGACTTTTAAGACAAACCAACAGCAACTATAGCAACTGTCAATCCTAATTCATAGGTTACAGAGAAGAGATGAGGAATAAGTGAATTTTGTAGAGGTAGTTCTGAGACAAGTAATTCAGGAAATTTATACTACTGCGATTTGTTCTGTGAATAAATTAAAGCCTTCTGTCTGCTGCACTGTTTTTCTCTGTAAAACCAGGGATACTTCTCTGTTAGCTATTGGCCTATATACTTCTGCTATTGTCTGCAAAAAAAAAAAGTTTACGAACTGGTAAGGGTTTCGGTTGAGCTTCTTAAAGACAAGAAGCCCCAAATTCTGTAGCACATTGGAAAAAAGAGACTCCACTCTCCACCAAATAGCACTCAACAGCAGATTATCCTACATGGCTACAGATTATGAAAGCTACCACAGCAGAACTTCATAATTTTAAGAAACCTTTACACTTAGAAACACTGTGCTTGAAGAAGAGGATATTCCACTGTTACAGCCTTAAATCTGGTGGCCCATTTATTTTGTAATGGGCAAGCACCTTTTGTGTCGCAGGATTCTCCAAAACAAGACTATTGTAGAAATAAAGTGCCTTGAAAATTACAAAATTGGCCTAGACACCATCAGGAAAAAGAAAAAAAAATCCAAACCTCAACAACCTGAACTGGCGAATAACTTGAAGTCCCTCATTCCTTTTAACCAAAGTTATTTTTTTCTACGTGTTATATTGTTAACTTGGTCTATCTATTCAAACTCTTTTAGAATTGTTCCAATGAAGGTGTGATACAAACCAGCTGTAATTTCTACAAACTTGAGAAGACAAATCACAAATACTTTGGTGATTCAGTGTTTGTAATCTAGTGTTTAAGTTCTCTGTAGGTTTTAAATACCATTTCAGTGTTCTGCAATCTACCTAACTGCATACTTCCCCAGCATATGTTAAAATACAGACATTTTCAGGGGATTATGTACAATCTTAAGATTCATAGGATTGCACACTGAGAAATGTCTTCACACTCAAGAAGAACTCACAATACTCACAAAGATTTATGATGAAATGACTTTGCTATTTACAAGGAAATACAGCAGATCAGCAAAGTATAGCTTAGTAACAGTTAACTTAGGAAAGGTAATGTATGAATTAAAATTGAAATGCTAGTTAGGAAAGGACTAAATGTAGTAATGAAAGAATGACAATTCAGGTTCTTGTGCTAGCAGCGACAACAGTTTTGCAAGGGGAAATGCAGGAATTATCACTATTCTCATGAATGCAAGGAGCAATTGTGTACTTTGACTCACGTTCCTTCTGTATTTTAGTATGAATGAAGAAAGGTTACATCTTCATAATGCACATGCATCACTTAGAGTAATCTAAAAATCAAATGGAGTGCTTAATTAACAGTTACAGTATAATGTCTGAACTCCTTTCACCTCAGGAAGAAGACTGTGCAAATGAGGAATGGCCCTTCACATTTCAGATGAATACAGAAAGAAAAAGGAAAGTAAAGCAGCTCCAGCAGGGCTGGTATTATCTTCTTCTCATGATGTAGCCCTGTCCCTGCTGCATCCATCCTCTCTGCTCAGCTATAAGGACAGCTGTATTTTCCATGATAATTTGTTTGTATTTCAACTCTAATCTTGACTTGCACAATTCCCAACAAATTGCTTTTGCTTTTTTTATTATTATTATTATTACCTTATGCTTATTATTGCACTTTTTCATGTGCAATGTATGGAGATGAGATTCCATGTGCAATCTATTGTGCGAGGTGTTTTAATCAATAATCTTGTTCTGCTGATTAAGCAGGGGCTTCTGTTTTGGCAAGATAACATTAGTTTCTCCTGTCATGCTCCCAAAGCTATTGGGAATCTTCAGCAGATCATTAGATATGCTACAATAAAGCTTTGGTACATTCTCTTTTCTTTCTTAAATTGCTTCTTCACTGTCCTATCATTCCTCGTCACTGCTGGCACTGCATTATTATTACAGCTCCCCTGAAACTTGCACTAGAGCTATGTCTGCAGGCCATAGGATGCCATTTTCAATTGAAGCTTCTGCTTGAAAATATAAATTAAGAAAATTTCATTATCTCCTGCCAAGGGCCATTATTCACCATTGTTCTAAGGAAGATTAAAAACGCACAATCTATGGACTTGAACAAATACTCCAGCATTAAAATGAAAACCACAGTGTATCATGACTGGACCAGAAAGTGAAGCAGTGGGATCTGAAAAACAGATTCTGGAATGATATTAGCACTGCGTGGATCAAACCAACTGACTGAGGGGAGAGGTCATCTCTGTGGGCAAGTCACATCTGACACAGAGAGATACAAACAGATCCTTAACAAGTGGTTCTTGTAGTTTGCATGAAAAAACGTCCACATTGCAATGTATCCTTCAAATGCTTTTGTTTGCATACACAACTTTGACAAAGATAGTAACATAAAATAAACATCATGATATTTTGAAAAGTATATGGATTAATGTATAGGCAGAAAAAACCTATCAAAATAATTTTGGGTATTCCTAATGCTGTATTTATGTGAATGTAGTGTTTCCTTAAGAAGGGTGAAATGCAAACACAGCAAACAGTCACATGTAATTAACTATTAAAAAAAAAAGATACAATAAAAACCCACATTTAGTAGGTAAAATTAATTTTTAGTAACATTATTGATACATCAAAAAAACTATCTTGGTATGTTTTGAAACTTTCAAGCCAGTTCTGATGATATTTCTCTTTCAGCATATTGATTAAACACTTAAAAGCCAGCGTGATGGCATGTTCCTGCATATCGCCTGCAGCAACCTGCTTAAACACCACTCGAGGCACGTAAACTCTGAGCTGCAGCACCACATACTCCATATGGTCTTCTTGTTCCTTATTCACCCTGGGTGAGCTGCAGTCTGAGTGAAAAGATATGGGAATATGGGATGAATGCACCTTATGTGATGACTTACACTGAAAAATTCCTGAACCTCATTACCCAGAGTAAGTAGCTGTCTTTACAGCTGTATTCCTAATGGTCTACAATTGCCATGTGGGATGTGGTTTTGCTTTTGTATGAATATTCACTAAAACTCCACGGCTGTCATTAAATGCAAAGTTACAGATGTATGAAGACATCAGATACTACTCAAATGCTACGTTTTATTGCAAAACTTACATATAAAATAGAGAACAGAGATCTTATTTTAGGGATGTTTTGATACATAAGTATGTACAAAAAAATGCCACAGCAGATAAATTTAAAGGCATGTATTTAAATTCTGAGTTTCAAATTCACCTCACAAGCCTTACATTATTACGTACTGAGACCTAATGAGTTAGCAGTTTAAGCCTAACCAAAGCCTGGAATAAAGACCTGCCGAGAAAATCCAGCCTTCCTGTAAAGCCTGGCTTTCAAGAAGGATTGGCCAGCCGTCACTGCTGTTTCCACAGTGCTCAAGCACTACCCTTCCCATGCAGGATGAGTGAGTGCACACATCCTACAGAGCCACACGCCCCTGGCCTGACACACTGACAACGTTGTTTATTAATTTGTAAGATTTTCTAAAAATTGTTTTTGAAGCCCCAAAACTATTATAGGGGAATGAGCATGCAAAAAGGAAATAACACCTATTTTACTGAGCTCAAAGAGGAAATGGATTTAGTGAGCTGTGCTTGGTAGTTTTCGTTAAACACAAAAGGAGATACATGAGCAGGTATGATAGCAGAAATTGGCCATAAGAGCTGTATCTAGATATTGATGACTCACCTATAACTGCTAAAGCAGTGAGGCATCCTACAGCTTGGTTTGAAAATTCATGAACTAGCCCTAGGATTTTCTATGCACTTGGCAATATGACCATTACAGTAATAAATCTGGGGGATCTGGATGAAAAATATTTGCGATGAAGAAAAAAAAAAAGGGTGTTTTTCCTTCTGTTTTCTTTCAAAATATAATATTGATGATTTGTTGAATCTTCCTAATTACCAAGTAAACACATATAAGGAAGCTAAATAGTGTATAATTAATATTGTAGGAAAAGGTGCCCCATAGCCTTGTTTCCATTTGCCCAATAAAAAATTGCAATAATATTTAAGTGCTTTCTTTACACAATGTAATCTTGTGGGAGTCTAAGGGTATGCATTAAGCATAAAAACTCCAAATAGACAATAAAACACAGCATAAAATATGCAACTCCCATAGGCCTTTTCTTAGAATTACTCAGTCTGATTCACTGTCAATGAATGTGTATCAGACTTGTATGGCAAAGTAATTTAACTATATTTCTTGCTTTCAACCTCTTTCTTACAACCTCTTCTTACAACTTCTTACATTTAGTTATGACCCATTTGCCTTTTAGTTTTCATGTCTCTAAGTTCAAAGCAGTCACTGTTAAAATGAGGAATCTTCTCATTTACTCACATCTAAGCTATCAGAAATACTTTTTCTTGTTACAGTTCATCCTTGTTCTAATACTTTTCTTATTGGTGTAAATGCTATTATTATGGGGTTATCATTAATCTGAAACTGGAGCATCAGATAAAACAGGGAGAGGAAAAAAAAGAAAAAGGAAAAAAATAGTGGATTCCAGTGGAATACATAATTCCCACTTTCTCTTGGTATTTTTACATGTTTTTATAATACTCCTTTTCTATCTCTACTACTTTCTACCACATATACCAAAGGCCTACTAAACCAATCAGAGTTTGTGAAGAGATGGCAGTAAATCAAGGACAGTAAAAGTAAGTATCAAAGATGCAATGAGGTGTGCAAAGTAAATGGAACAATCTCCTGGTGAGGTCTGCGTAGGTGCAAACCAAATCCCTGTAAGAGTATGAAGCAGAAGAGACCTGTTCTTTAGAGAAAATGTTTCTAATGTAACCCCACCTGAGGAATAAGAAATGGAAATACAGTAATTTTTGTAATAATAATAATAAAATAATAATAATTTTCATATTATTTATGTGCATGCATATTTTGCAAGCAAGCTGCAGCACGGGATTACAGGCAGTGTACATCTTAAAACACCGACTAAGCCAAGCAGATCCGCACTGCTGAAAAGTAATAAGTTCAAAAGATCCAATTAAATGTTTCACCATTTAGACAAAATAAATAGCCTGCAGCTATGCTTACTTACTAATGAAAACTTTAGTAGTGCAGCATCGTCGTATCTGAGCAATTTGCACAGATTATTCACACCGAATGAGCACGAGTGCAGCATCATGCCTCGTGCGCTGAGCAGGTTTCAGGGGAGAAATGTGGGGCTTTAAATAAACCCAGAGCTTTATGAAGGGGCATTTATTTCAGAGGCACAGTGCTAGAGCAGAGCTATAGAAAATCCAAGAGAAAATCCTGAAGCACGGTGTCTGATCCTTAGGAATAACACTGCAACAGACTTGCAGGAGAACAGACTACTAGGCAGAGAGTATAGGATAACAGTAAAAACCCTTTAGAGTTCTTTTTTTGGAGCACGGGTGATCTTTTTTATCCATGGCTTGGCATGCACAATATTCATAAGGTAGTTAAAAGTTATGTAACTTAAGACAGGTTCTGAGTCATTATTAAATGAGTAACATTGAGAATTACGATATTGAAAACATGTAGCCTTATCCTTCATGTTAATTTGCACAGACCTGAAATACATTTTTAACAATCACCCACTTTAATTACTAAAATAAGGTATTTTAGATGACAGATATGATTTGTTACTGCAACTTTTGAAACAGAAGCCTTCGTACACTTTCAATGCTCACACTTCCACCAGACCTCCAGGTCTGTGCAATGCCAATTCAGCTTGATTCACTATGGGTCTCCTGAGTTTAAGACATCTCTTCTGCATACAGAAATGCATATTCAACAAAAAACCTATTTTGCCTCTAACAGGAAATTAAGATTTAGTCATTTACAGAACTGGCCACCGGGACAACCAGATTTCATAGGTTTCACTGTGCAACAGGGAGGCTGAGGACAACTTCACATGGGGCATGCAGTGGGCGTAACCCTAACTCAACTCTAACACATGCATTCACCTTGAATAATTAAAAATATTATCAATTAGGAGAATTTATTTACAAAAATGTTCACCTATTGCAGTTGGCATATGGAAAAATGATCATATTTTTAACAAGGGAAATGGGAAATCGCTATGGGATGCCCTACTTAGATTAAATTAGCAAGATCTTGTTATCAGACCATATAAAAGATACACCATAATAAGACGTGACCTTGCAGAACCTTGGAGCCAATCCGTGATTTTTCCCCTATAACCCTTCCTAATTATCTGCAAAGTTACAGACCCTTTTGTGGCAGGCTATTTTTCTGTGAATAGTGAGGGGTTTTGGGCTTTTAAATATTTAATTAGTCTTCTGAAATGAGAATTGCTGCACATGCCAACTGCTTCGATTTTCAAACTGTGTTCATCCTAATTATGTTCAGATTTAGATTGGTCATCCCAAACCTCTCACTCTCGTAATTATTTACTCCTTAAAGATCATTCAGCAGAGAAATATTTTTCACCCTTATGGCTCTTTCTTTCCACAAATGGCTTTTCTGGTCCGTTAATTACCCACTCAGAGGATTAGAGTTTGTAATAATGCAAGAGATCCTGCATGTAAGATGAGTTTTACAGGGTGAAAAAGAATAAATTGTTTTTTGTAAACTTGCCTTGGGGAATATCCCCTTTTTGGGTTATCATTTTCATCAACAGAGGCCATGTGCCCACTGCTGCATATCCACCAACTCCATAGGGCTGCAGAGTGACTCATTTATACAGCTCAACAGAAATCAGAGCAAAATGCTGAGCAAGAGGCAAAAGACAATTTGGTTATTTTAAGAGATTCATAAAAGTGCAATCTGCTAGAAAGAAGGTACAGTCCTTTTTCTCACAATCCTTACTGTAGATTTCATGGTCTTAAAGTTACGCGTATTTAACTGATAACTAATAATAAAATTACAACTTTTCTCATTTCATCTGCTGATTTTTTCCAGAAGTGTTGTCCCTTGGTAGAGCTTTAATCAACTCTGTAACAGTGGTGTCATTTCCTATTAAAACGTGTCTGAGAGTCCTCACTACAAGTACTTTCTTTTCTTCTGAGAGGAATGCCTGCCACAAAAGCACTGTTATTCATTAGTATATGAATACATATATATTCCAGTGATGTCTGGATCTAATTATCATCTAGAAAGCTTGCAGGGTTTCCAGATATAGGACTTCCCCTGCAAAAGTATGCTGTTCTAATTTGGAAAGCACAATCCCACTTTTTCTTTGAAATCCGAAATTAAGGGATTAAGTTACTGATTTGAAGTGTGTACTCTCTGGTTCCTGGAACTTCCAGTTTTGAGCCCAAGGAAATTCAGGGGACTGCTTCGGTTTGCTTGTTCCCACATCCGCAAAAATCCTGTCTATTTTGCAGTTGGTTTTTACACAAGCCAAGCAGATTCACCACTGTAAAACATACATCGGAAAATTCACTGGCTTCACTTTGTCAATGCACAGTAATCTTTAATTGTGTCCAAAATATTCATGATCTAATCCTTTTATGAAACTGTCTACCACTGAAGGAGTCTCGTGTGCCTGCACAATTAAAAACCGCATGTTGGCCATACATAATACTGTGCTACATTTGATGCAAATCCTTTACTATTGAAATAAGCACTGGGTTGACAGCAGGAAGTGGCTGATAAGAAAGCAACAAGGCACTGCTGATGGCATTCATGATAAGTGAGCTCTAACTCATATGTGTTCTGTCTACAGTACATTACCCAAAGTGCTCCTGTTTTAAATGTGACTCCAGGAGGTGTTCTTTCGCTGTATCTCTGTCAAAAAGGCAGCAAAATTATCCAAGAAAGCTAAATACACAAAGTAAATTATGTTTTTCATACCCACCAGTGATGCTGGCACCACAATAATATACTGAAAGTAATATCACTGCTGCTACCTCCTAGATGAGAAAACACCTACAGTTTCATGAGTGTAACAGTGGAGTTGAACTCTATGTCTGTAATAAATTCAGTAAACAGGGAAAGATTATGGGTTCAGAACTGTCACGTTATTGCTACACTTACAATTCAGCCTTAAAGAAAGTATTTAATAGACAGAGCACAAACTCTTGAGTTATGGAAAAACAATTTTACAGTGCTGCAAAAATGTGTGCATTAGATACATTTCCAAATTCTCCTTCATTATGTAGGTGTATATCACAAGAAGCAAGGTATCTGAGAAGCAATGAACAGTAAGGTTTAAGATCACAGATTACTACTAAGAAAGGAATATAGATGCCTTTGCACCTACGACAGCAAAATACATATCTTGCCAGATGAAACATTGTACAGGCTGGTGGCACTGAGAAGGAGTAAGTCTTCTTCCTCTAAGGTGTTCAAAGTGCATGACTTTGCTCAGAGCAGCTAGCCCAATTACATTATTTTTCTGCCTCATTTCTTCTCTTGTTTTTCTCTTTTCCATGTGTATGTGTATGTGTATGTAGTAGAATAATTTGAAATTCAAAGGTTCCTATAGTTACTATATTACCGGGTAAATCTGAAAAAAATGGCTTTCAATAGTAAATTTGTAGCAAAGCTTCTGTACTTTAAGTGTATTGTAAATCAGGTTGGACATGGAAAAAAAAATTCCTCACGGTAAGAACCTTTCCTTCCCATTGATATGTCTATAGTGGGCTAAAAATATCCTGAATATTGAGTATTCGGTCTATGAAACACTCTTAAGACTGCATTAACTTCATTGCAGTAACTTGTTTTATAGGCTCAGTTCATCATGACCTATAAAATGTTAAGCTGAAGTGCTTTAAATATCTGCTAGCACCATGTGCAAGCCTGGGAGTACAAGGCACTGTGCTGTGAAGCGGCAAAGACAGTGCTCTTCTGAGAAAGTAGCACGCACTCTTATGTCACTGATATAAACAGGGTAAGCCTGCTAAATAATGTATGAAACAGGCAGCCAATCTTTATATAAAGCAGGAATTCTAGCTGAATTCTTTGTGTGATTTTATTTTACCAGTACATCAGTTGTTTAGATCGCTTCCTAAAAACCACAGAAGCTGAAGAGTATCATACTAGACTAAAGGACACACATGCAAACTCCTTCCATTCACAGTTATTACACGGAGGAAAAAAAAAATAAAAACTTCTTTCATTTGTGGTAGTAGTATTTTTGCTAATTATTGTTCTGCAATATGGAGAAGATAAAATGGAAAGAGGGAAATTATCTATGTCTTTCAGTAATCATGGCCCATTTATTAAGCAATTAAATCGCAATTTTATTATTAGAGAGGGAAAAAAAGAAATGCTGTAAAATAGCACCATTGCTTGTATCTTTGATCCTTAAACTCTTCCATTTCAGCAACCTCATTAATGTCAAAATACCACGAATCTGGCCATCCCTTTTTAGAATGTATACTCTGGGCACAGGCAGAATCTATGGGATTCAATAAAGAAGACTTTTCTTGTTGAATACAACTAAAAGCTTAATTGAGCCACAAAGGTCAGAAGGTTCTTTTTATTGTAAGTAGGAGATTATTCTGTGGCAGAAAGACATTTACAGAATATGAGGTCTGCTAATTTCTCTACTATTCTGTAGATAGTTTTTAATTTTTAAACCCATGTTACTCTCCTATTTCTTTCCTCTGAATTAAACATCTTCACTGTAATAATTTTTAAATTCCATTTCCTTCATGTTACTAATGAAAACTTTTCACTTTCATGGCTACTGCTGACTTTTAACACTAGAAAGTACTCATAATTTACTTACATATATTTAATTCATATTAATCTGTCCTAATTTATGATCTATATACTGCTCTGCCCATCTTCATGTACCTTTTCCATGTCAGTTCTGTTTACTAAGTGATATTCAACAGATTTCCTATAGTGCAATGAACCTTAACAGGCAGCTTTTAATTGCCTCGCGTAGGAAACCACATCACTATTAATTCCACAGCAAAAGTATAAAATAAAACTATTGCTTCTCAGACTCTAGAGCAATTAGACCTCTCGGCTATTTGGCTAACTCTGCTTCATGATACCCAGTGCAGTTAATTATATTTTTTGATGTTAATAGTCTCTGTCAGTTTCAAGCATAACTCCTCTTTGATGAATATTTAAATTATATTTGAATAAAAAAATAATCTTGGTTACATTTCATATTCAGCAGTCATCACAGCTTAATAAAGGTCTCCTCAGAAAGGGTTGAGATAAATGGCTATATGAACACATGTATAAAGTCCTAAATCAACTTATCAGATAATGTAGCTGTTTTGGCTAAGTATTATAGAGGTTTTATTGAGGTGGGAGGAATTAATAGGCTTCAACTATTACATTATTATTCTATATGAACTAAATTTGGTGCAGCAATATATAAGTAAATCAGAACTTTTTAATAATAAAGTTCTGACTGCAACTGAACCAGGAACTTATACTGGGTAGACTAGAAATATGAAAACCATGTAAAATTCATGCAAACTCATTCAAGAGGACAAAAATTCAACCGAAAGGTGCTGAAGGTTAAGCAATATTGTCTCAGTCAAGTTCTCTAAAAAATTAGCAAATTACTAAGAGAGGCAATTACATACCCAAAACATACAGTACATGATTAACTGGGCTAAACAGTGTGCACACCATTTCAGTGAGCAGAAAAAAAACCCACAAGAAAATCACAGGCTGAAGCATGTCTTTTATATGAAGCTCAAATACATAAGGAACAGCATATAATACTTAAAATTTTATGTATGTATATGTATAGTTAGTTACATTTATTTTCACCCCATAAGTAGCAAGGAAAGACTGATGAGTGTGCATATATGATCCTGCCAGATAAGAGATATGCTGACTTAAGAAGAATTTGATTGTGGTTTTGCCAATAATAAAGGAAGAAAACTTCTTGAATATAAGATATGAAAAAGCTAAATAGAATATCAAGCTACATCCTAGTAAAAGAATGAATCCCATCTTTTTTGAAGCAAACTAAATCTAAAATTTAAATGCAATTAGTTGGTATGAGTGATCCTTTTGTTGTTTCTTTTGTAGCCTGTCCAATGTCGTGACTACAGCCACATGCCTACGTGTTGAGTGTTTGCACGTGGGTAGTAAAATTTCTTCTGCAGGAAATTAAAATAGAACACACTGCAAAATGATGATCAAGTACCACTGACAGCTATTTCCCCTCACCTGACTGCTAAGAGCCTTGTAATATGAGGATTTCTATTTCATTTACTAAGTAATGCCATGATAGAACAACCGCATTAACAAATCCCCCTATTTTTAATAAGTAAAACTAGACCTACTACTTTCATATTAGGAATTAATGATAGTGAAAATACACAATGCCAGAAAAGGTTCTTCTCAGTCATGGGTATTACTGTTTTCTGCTGTAATAACACCAAGGACTGCAGTGTGTTTCAGGAACCTTCTAGGCACTGTGATTATCCCTTGCTCATGAAAACCAACTACACGTATTTCTGCTTTTTTTTTTTTTTTTTTCATATTTGAGTCATAACTATGTCTTGTGACTAACACATAGAAAGCAAAACAAAAATCAATCTGGCCACAGCTTGGTATTGTGAAAAGCTTAGTTTCACAATAAAGATCATTTTAAGCTTCTGCTACATCAAAATAGTCACAGGGTTGACTGCTATACTAAGATCTATTTCAGACTGACAGAAGTCTTAAATTTGAAAGGGCACTTAAGAAAAAAAAATCTAATGTTGATGATGTCGTATGGTAAATGTTTTGTGAAGCAGCTGTAAGCAAGCCGGAACAGACAGCACTGGCATGCCAAAGCAAAAGGTCCTTGTCTGTGAGATCAGCATCAGTACAACAGAACTTCGATGGGTGCAAATTCCAAGAACGTACCTGATGCACAACAGCCTGTGTACCCTCTCATCAGCACTGGCATTTCTCTGACATAAAAAGACATGCAGAAAGCCAAAAAAGGCAAGCTGTACCTCTTATTCGAAAATATTTTTCACCTGATAGTATCTTTAGCAAAGAGAGGCAACCTTCGGCAGCAAAAGGAAAAGCAAGGGAAAAAGCAAGGATAGCAGCAGGGGTCAGCAGAGCCCTTGCCTAAGGCTGGCAGACCCCCGACGTGCAGTGTGCCATCACCTCAATTACAGGCAGCTCCAAATGGCAAAGGATGAGATCCAGCCCAAGAAAAAGGCTGTAAGTGATACCACCAAGAAATGCCAATCTGAAGTGTGCTGCAGTTTAAACACTGAATCAACCCTGGGCCCTGGCTGAAGGAGCTGTTTTTGAAAGAGGCTCTGAAATACTTCTCTGTGGAAATCCTGCACAGGCTGCAGTGATCCACAGCAGGCTCCGCATTCTATCAGCAAAGCACCCTGTGCCAAGTTTCCTTTTGATTACACCTTTTTGCTACAATGAATGAGATTCATCAGTTATAGATTTCACCTAAGCTTGGAGTCCAGTGGAAGATTTGCTTTATCCATGCACATTACAGAACAGACCAAACTTGTTTTCATTTGAAGGGACACTAATATGGTGTGACAGTGCTTTCTCTGCAGACCTGACAAGCAGGAACAGGAAAGAGGGCTTGAGAGATGAGTCTTCTTTGAAATAGAACTAATTTTGTTTTCTTTCAAGAATGTCTCACTCCTTTATATATAAGAGTTTTCAAAATGATTTATTTCTTGGGCATGTGAATAGATGGAAAAGAATGAACATCTCCAGTGAGATGTTCCAATCTCCCATGGGATGCACTAAGAAAAAGTAAATCCTGGGAGAAGGAATGGATGTGCTGCTTCCTTCAGCTTTGCCTTGGCCACTCAGCAGGGCAGGGGCTCAGTGACCAAGGCAAGGTTTTCATGTTGTGAAAACCCTCTGCTGAAGTGCAGCTGTCTACAGAGGGATGATGGACGTAACAGGTTAAGAGCATTGCCATGGGAGAAAAGTTCATGGTAACAAAAACCCAGGCGTGAACTCGTCACTGGTGTCATGATGGACATGGTAATTGAAGGTACATGTGTTGCTTGTGCTATAGATAGAACAGGATAGATGCAACAGAAAAAACAAACACTGCTGAAGAGGATTTATTCCTCTTTCAATCCTGTTACTTTTCTGAAGCAATGTTTTAAAAGGGAAGAGTATCTAAAAAAAAATTACAGTTGCCTAAGTTCATCTATTATACCTGACATATTTTTATGTTTAGGCTTACCTATGGAAAATGAGGTTTGCTTTGTTTGTGCATATTTAGAAAGCAAAATTATACTGATTGAATATGTTTAGCAAAAATGTAAAGTACACAAAAGCCACAGTTATTGTATAAATTGTAGGTGAAAATGGAATTTAAAGGCTATTTCAACAGATGTAACTGATGTAACTGCCTTTCTGTTGCAGATCAAAAAATTAATCCAAAATAAGTCTAAACATTTTGAATTTTCTTCTTTTCAATGTTTACAACAATACTCTTGGTATCAGATCAGAGAACATACAATTCCTATTTAAAAGTTCAAAGGTATTTTAGCCTGTATTACAAGGGGAAAAGAACTTTATATTAATTTGGCTGTCAAAAGTAAATGTTTGAATTTTTCATCTATGTGAATGATTCCACAGATTCTGAGTGAACAGGCTTCATTTTCTTTAAATACAAAATACTAATTCTCTACTAGCCCCAACAATAGTAACAACTACAATCGCTTAAAAAATAAGGTCTACAGATTGGAACAGACCTGCCATTTTTTAAATATGGGGTTTATCAAGATTTAAAATTATATAATTCCAAATGATTATCTGCCACACCATCCAAGTATATATTTAAATACATAGTCAATTAAAAAAAAAATCTAATTGCACTGTCCTGGAATCACAAAGATTATTATCCAACTGTGACAACAAATAACCCTGAACTTCTCCTAAACAAAAAATTTAGGACTAGAAAAAATGATTCCTACTAAACCACCTCCAACTGTAATTCAAAAAGAATAGTCCCAGCATGTAAGAATCTATCTTATCATCTTATTATTCCACTATAAAATTACATATGTAAGAGACCTTTGATTTGTAATATATTTTAAGTACATATTTAGCAATATCTATTAAATATCTGTTATTCTTTTACCTATGGTCCAGACCATAGGAGACACTGGAGACAGAAAATGTTCATAAACACCCAGGCAGCTTGAACAGAACTCACAAGATCCACCTGCAATCCGCTTGCCACAGAAATGGATAATATGAGGTCATAAGTAAATTTTATGCTGTTAATTTTCAAATCTCTGCTGTGCCTATAAAAAGCAGTATTAGCCTTATCAACTTCAAAGTTTCCTGACAGTTTCTGCTACAGCCACACAAATGCACTTTATGAGCAAGCAACTAGAGCAATTTCCTCAGGCTGCTTTGCATCTTCTGCTTCCCTATTCATTTAATTTCTTTTTAAATGAAAAGGAAACAGAGGAGATTTGTCCCTGCTAAAGGACAGCAGAGCACAGAGGAGTTGGACTATTTAAAGAACTAAAACGTGCCTGAAACATGGGTCCTCTGCCACTCACTTATGCTACTTGCTCACCAAATATTCCAGAAATTAGCTTATTTCTGTACTGAACTGCAGCATGTGGTAGAATCTCTCAAACTTGATGGTATGCAAACGCTGGGGTTAATTATCAGAAAAGTGTGAAAGAGGAGAAGGATTTTCTAAAGGTCTAGTCTCTTTCTTCAAAGCTTTAATTTCAACCATGCCAGTCTGAAGTTTACATAAAATCTAAATACATCTGAAAGACTTTATTCTGGAATAATTGGGATGTAATTTCAATCAGGGACTAAAAATTTAATAACTACTTTACAGAGGTAAAAGCAAAGCAATGAAGTCATTAGTGTTCTAGTCAGGCTTCCTAGGAACACATTAAGTTAAAAATCTTTTGAGAACTGCTGAAAAGAAAGAATAGGGAGAGGTAGAAAATATTAAGTAGCAGCTCGTTCTGAGAAAGAGGAGCTGATGCATCAGTGGACACTGGCAAGGTCTGCGTGCTACCATCTCAAATTCTCTGGAAGGGGAGCAGGGCACATGATTACATGGCTTTGTGTTAAACTGGAAACCTCATCTTATTTTTCAGTCTTCAGATTTCACAGTATTGATCTCATTAAGCTAGTGTTTTCACCTTGTAATTGCAGAAAATGTAGTTGCTGTGCAAAAGCTGTGGATTAATGTTGCAAATGAATAATGAGCACTTAATAATTGCTGCAGAACTACATTTAACTGTACACCTAAACTGAAGTGAGTGGTCAAATGCAGTGGCAACTCATTTGACTGAAGTCATAAAAAGAGGTCCTTAAAAGTAAGCACTGCAAGATTTTAAGTAGAAATATAGAAACTATTGCTGCTTATTTCTAAAGGTAGAGAAGATTTCACTGTCATCAAAAGTACCAATTAAATAAAAAGGAAAACCAATGAACCTGACAGTCCTTCAGGTTAGATTTTTCTATGCAATTGCTGCCATCAAAATAGAGCTGATGTGTTACTTTTATATATCAGATCAAGGACATGTGCTGAGTACCAAACAACAATTTGCCTGAGACAACAAAAAATTACAATCACCGATGTGGTTATAAATAAATGAGATATAAGAACGTTTAATATTTCATAAGAAATTTGCAACATTCTTCTATGCTTGCAATATAGCACAAATTAAACAATTTTGGAAAAAAATTAAGCAAGACAAGAGACATCTTTTTTACTTAATGACAGGATCTAAGAAAACTATGAAAGCAAACTTCCAAATTGCTATAAATGTCAGACAAAAATAGAAAGCGAAGTGTCAGATGATCTTTGCCATTTGTTCAGAAAAAAAAAAAAAGACAACAAAAATGAAAAACTCTCTGAGCATAATCTGAACCAATGTTCTCCATGTGATCACAATTTTATTTTAATGTTGAACAAAGCATAAGAGTAGAAGATGTGGGAAGTTCAAAAATACACTGTGCTATCATATTTTTACAGCTGATTAACTGAAAGAGAAAGATTAAAATTTCAGCTTCTCAGTAACTGTCTTATGTCACTTCAAGCAAGACTGTGCCTCTATATTTGTCTCTGACTACCCTAATCTGTATATTTGCAGTGAACATAAGGAAGACTTTGATCAAAACACAACATGCATTTTACACAACAAGGAAGTCTACACAGCGGCACTACATTTACAAAAGCAATTGAAGGTGGTTTCAAAGGGAGTTGACAGATTAGAGGATGATGACACTGCTGCTGCAGTCTGGATGGAAATCTGGCTTGATCTAATTAACAACTGCAATCTCCAACCACAAGAAGATAATTCAAACATGATTTAAAGAAGTTATATTACCTTTTTAACAGTGTAGCGATGGAGCCTTTCCCTTACTGATCACAAAACAAGCCACAGGTTCAACACAGAACAAGAAATAAAAGACCCGATATCCTCAATTTACCTCCAGCATTTGAAATTGAAGTCTGAGTTCCAGCCTAAATATTTGACTACAGGAGTAAAAAACATCTGCATATTCATATAAAAATGATAAAAAATTGTAAGAGTCCCACTCATGACAACTTAAGTGAATCAGAAAATCAAAATGGAAGGCTATTTTTAAGAGGTGATTATGGGACTAAGTGTTACCATGTTCAAACAGAACAGAGGAAATGGAGCACAGAAGGTAGGACAACTTTCATATTTCATTTTACTCATCTGTGCACAGGCACCAGAAAGCTTCCAGGTTTTTCCCATCTCTTTTTTGTTCAGATTCCTCACCCTAGGAAAAAGGGACTGGGAGGAAAACTTCCAACCAATCCTGAACTCATTCAAGCTTTTAGTTTAAGCCAGTAGCAATGCCAGTGACTTATTTGTGCTGACATTTCCACGACTGTCAGTAGTAGGTGACTGCTGCCCATACACAGCCTTTAGCACAGGACTTTCTGTGAACCTGAGCTCTCATGCACCTTTTGTAATAAAAATTCTTTTACTGGCAGTTGGGGACATGATTTAGAGGTGGAATTGGCAGCACAAGGCTAATGGTTGGATTCAATGAACTTAAAAGTCTTTTTCAACCTAAATGGCTTTATGATTCTTGGTTGGTTCTTCTGTCTTCTCTGAATGTCAAGTGCTGTCACTAGTTTGTGCTTATATGCACCTGTATGCTCGTACACACTTGTATAATGACATATAATCATAAGTCCTGGCATGCAATCATTCTGACATTTTCCATTGGAGGGAACTACTATTAGGAACTATGGCAGGGATTTACTGCATTTACTGAAAAATACAGCAGCCATTTGGAAAAATTCTCAGGGCTATTTGACCCCCTGAAAGACAAGGAGATAGACAATCTCCAAATAACTGAATTGTTTCATTCTCCTTGAAGTTATCTTTCTGCTTTTTAATGTTTGTTTACTGAAATAAAAAACCCCAAAATCTCTAATTGCAACTGGTAGTTTCTATTTCCTTTAAATATTATTAGATAGAAACAATACCACCTGAATAGCAAAGCGGCAATCACACCTCAACATTTCTTACAGCATATACCTCTCTCTGTATTAACGCAGACATTTTTCCTCATTAGTCCTCACCACGATATGTATATTTTTACCTCTGTGTCATAATTTTGTAGGCGTCTGAAAGGAAGCATTCTGTGTTCTCCATCTGGAAAGGGTCAGCATCACAGATCTTGTCGTCTGTCCGTCCGTAGTTGGCACTTTCTATCATGATGACATCGCTGCCTGGACACCGCAGGTCGATGGAGTAGCCTTCGCAGGAGAGCTCCCTCCTCACCAAACCAAACGGTAGCGCTGCTCGGCTGAAACCTTGGGAAAGAAAACAAGGACAAAATGGGGTTGGTTGGGCCTAAAGGACACACTGAAATGGGACTATTCTTTTTCTGCCACATAAGCACCAACTCTCGTGCGCTAAAGGAAGCGCACCTTTACGCAGTTTGACCTGGTGCCATGTTAAGTGAGGCATCTTTCATGGAACTGTCAGATCCCTACACCAATGGCTGCTGTGTCCTTAATCTGGGAAAAGAGGAAATTCCTTTTCACTGCTTCTAATCCTGGGCAGGGCAGGCAGTGGTGCCTGTCTGCATGGCTACACTGCACGTTCCAGTTTCCACCTCTTTTCTCTCTGCTTCTGTCTCCAGTCCTTGGGCACAGTCAGACAGGCTGTGTCTGGAAGCAAGAAGCAGCAGAGCAGGCAGGATTTGCAGAAGTGATTTTAAAAAAGAAAACAATACGACCACAAAAAAGCCCAAAGCTGTAGTTCCAACTTCCAACTCCATTAGTCTTTTTTACTTTGTGTCTCCCTTCCTCCAGGAAGAGCTGGTTACTTTTGCTTAGCTATTTTGTGACCTCAGCATGGACATGATCCAAATATACATGCTGACACTTCACCTAGTTGAACTCCAGTGCCCTTACTGTGTCTTTTACATAAATTTAACTACATACAGATAGGATTTTGAAACAAATACAGCAATTAGCACTACCAAAAATCACAGATGTGTACTGCATAAAACCTCCCCATCTCTCAAAAAAATGATATGTTTAATTTTAATTTTTAACATGTTTTTTCTGCTTAATAGAATTTCTAAAAATAAGTAACTTCTCCAATGAAGCAGTATAAAATACTTTAGAAACAAAACAAGGTTCAGGTATTTATCCAGAAGTTTAGTCTTTCAGAGACATTTTAATGCAAAAGAATATATTACATCAGAATAAAACGATCTGAGGAGTAGTACAGTTTCTTGTACACAGTTACTGATGAATTATTATTAAAGAGTATTTCTGATTCTTACAAAATTGTGTGACTTGGAAGACAAGCTGGGCAATATGGTGGTGTTAAAAACTTATCCCCTTAAAATGAATTTTCAGGGGAACTTCCTATTTTTTAAAAATTACTTCATAATACAGTAACACAAGGCCATTAATATTTCTGTGCAGGCTGTTGGAGACCATTGTCACAGCAAAGAGAAATGGCTGCTAAGAATGGAAAGTTGGAGCTCTGTGGCTTTTTGAAAGCAAAGAAAATAAACTTTTCTTAAAAAGTATGATGCACTGGAAGAAGCAAGGAAGCAAGTACCTAAAAAAAAATCAAGAACAACTTGAGATAACCCCTTGATAGTAAATTTTCCCATGAACCAGAGCCTATCACTTTTTCTATTGAATTCTGTGTATTAAAATTCCTACTATATGCAGATGATTATCTGTTCAGATGGCAAAAGTTTTTTATAATGATCACACAAGTATAAGGATGTGGCTTCCTGGCATGAACTTGCCCAGCCACAAGGAGAACAGCTGGCCAGAGCCCAGTGGCCAGGTCTGCCTTTATATTTTGTGGAACCATATCCTACAGGAAACCAGTGCTGTTACTCGGCCAGTATGCTTCGGTGTTTGTTAATAAGGGAAGGAGTCAGTGCTGTGGAAAGCATCAAGTTCCACCTCAGATTCACTCCTGGCCCTCAGTGTGGCTGCACATACCATGAGCAGTAACAAACACCATGATTACAGGCTGGCTGGGGTGTCACGGGCTGAGAGCTGGAAAGAGCTAAAACACAAATGCATCACATTAATGCCCTGCATGTTCCTCCCCTGCAGCAAATTAATACAATGAAGACAGAAGTCACTCACAGCTCAGGGAGGGTGTGAAACGGGCACAAGGAAGGGTACATGCAGATTTCCCACCACACGTGAATACAGCAACTCCTTTGATTAATTACCATCACAACAGCCATGGTGCGACCAAATATAATGCTGCTAGTCACTGCCATTCCTACATCCTGCTACTCCTGTCAAATCTAATGCCATCCCTAGCAAGCTCATCCCTCTTGCTGGCAGCAATGGTGCCTGTATCCCCTGCACTCAGCCGGGATTCCACGCCCTGCAGCACCACCATGGCCGGGCTGGGGGAGTCCTCCCCTCCCAAACTTTTGGAATTTCCATCAGCAAGAAGGGGAACAGCACCTACAGCTGTCCAAAGAGGTGTTTGCACCAGGGCAGGAGGGAAGAGACATGCGGTACAGCTGCTGAGGTGTCAGTGGCTTCATGAACAGCAGCAGCTCAGGATATTTATGGGGCCAGGGCTGACAAAGCCACACACAGCTCACTGGGACCAGCACTGACCCTTGCTGTGGATCCCGCAGCACAAGCTCCACTTCTGCTAGGAAATACTCTGAATTCAAACACAAGACTTCTGCAGCTATGCTACAGAGAAATCAGCAGCCTGCAAATCTTACTTCATCATCTATGGCAACTGCTATAATGACTATGAATGTGTTTTATCCTGCAGTTTTTCCCCCTGCAGGCATCCGCAAGAAGTTCTGTGTCAGGACAAACATTAAAAATATTAGAGCAAGGTTAGATCACTTTGCAGGTAACAGAGGACACACCTGAGATTGCAACGTAGGTGTTACATTGCAAAAGCAGCAAGCAATAAAGCAAAACAATGCAGCGTGTGTTAGGTGGGAATGCTGCTCTAAGGAATCTCTGTGGTGCAGAAAGAATTTTAACTAAATAAAATAAATAAATTCAAAGTCCACTAGCAGAGCTGCTATGATCCTTGTGCTGAGGCTTTATTTGTAATTTTTTTTCCTATCACCAAAGAAAAAATAAGTATATCAACAAGCAAAGTGTAATTCAATCCATCTTGCAATCCTGACAATCGAAGAAAGAACTTGTGGGAGGCCCTGTAAGCGAAAAATCAATATTGCAGCTTTGTGCCGTGCAAATGTGAATACTGCCAAATAGCAGTGCTTAGGGTAAAATGAACTGTTTTGCTCCATTTTCTCCTCTCTGAACAAATGATTTTGAAACGACAGCCTTTTTTTTTTTTTTTTGGAGCTATAAAACGTCAAGCAATAACTCCCTGTGCTTTAGGCAAGTGATTGGAATAAATACCTCTTGGCAACAGGTGCAATGACTTAGGACTGAAATTCATTTACATTCAGGAGATAATTCCCGATAAACAGATGCACTGCCACGGGATGGAAGTGTGAACAATCGGCATCTGAATGCTTCAGCATCATTCCAGAGTTTTTTAGACCTAAGTATGTGGCTCTGTCAATAATTACTGTTGTCACCAGTAACTCTGTATCTCCAATGCAATTCCGACGGAGTATTCCCAACACGGTATTTTCTTAACCAAGCTGTATTAAACCTGCTGCTTGCCTTACCGAACCTCGAACAAACCTACTTTGTTTGGCTGTCCTCCGGCAGCTGAAATCAACATTCCTCCTCTTCCTGCTAATTGCTTCGAGGCAAACTGTGCCCTGGATGACACTGCTCCTGCTGTCTGCCGCCCAAAACGCTCCCCGATTGCAAAGGCCTTTCTGGTGCCTGGGCTGGGACTTCCAGCACAACCTAAACATTAACTCAAATAAGCGTCTATTACCTAATGCAACATATGCTGTCTCTGATTCACTCATGCTTGTGTATATTAATCAGTGTTGTATGCCAATTTTTAATTTATTTTTTTCTTTTTAATGGAAGAAGATTAATACCTAATGAGAAAAAAACTCATTGTTTCTGTCCTGCTGACCGTTTTGATTATAGAAAAGCTTCCTGGCAAACATATGTTTCCTGCACATTTTATCTGCTCACAAATTAGTTGAGTGCAGGCTCTTTATTCAAAGGAGCAAATAAACTGCTTTTCTGAAATCCCATTTCTAAGAAAAAATGGTAGAGGGGATGTTTAGTGGCAATATGCATTCTTTAGTTCTTTATTGATCAATCCACATAAGAAAGACAAACTCAAAGGAAAAATGACAATCAAAATCTCTCCTCTGGTATTTCAGTCTATGAAATGAAAAGTACAAGTCCTGTACAAGAACCATAATTCAGAATCATGTTTTGGAAATGTGGTAAATTCAAATCTGGCTAAAAATTTTTAATTTAATTTTGCAAGCCTTATTTACCATTCCACTGTCTTGATTCCTTCAGAAAAACTATTTCTCTTTACAAAGATAACCTAAATTTGTCAAAGAGCAAAGAAAAGTTAATAATTCACAGCATCCTGCCCACTAGCATACCATCTTTTTGAGCTGTCAATAATAAGAGAGTGTGCTAAGTTTGGTAGATAAAAGCAAAAAGGCACCACCACATTTGAATGTTCATCCAATGCAGAGGGAAAACAGTGGAATGTAAACAGGCTAACATCAGTACTCGACATCAGAAGCAAGGAACCTTTGATTAAAACTTAAAGCATAGAGAAAGTCAACATGGAAGTATAAAATCATTTCAAAAAATGAAGATACTGGAAGAACTGAGAATCCAAAACAAATCTCTGCAGAAATAGCTATCTATGTCTCTGTGAGCAAGGAAATATTGCTTCTTGTGTTATTTGGCTGTAACAGAAAGGTCTTTTGAAAAGAGCACATCTTTTCAAACAGAATGTTTACAGTTGTCTCTTTCACAATCTCTTTTATTTTACCATATCATGCAACATGATGATTTAAGTTCTACACGAGATGAAGTGATGTGTCCTGGGCAGCATTTCAATAATATATGTTTAACAAACGTAAAGCCCAATGAAAACTATGCTGAGACTCCTCTCCCTCTCCACTGAAGTGCATATGTGCACACACGGGAGGGTGCACGAAGACAGCTGAACACACTTTGCCATCTGAAAATCATGCAAATGCTCAACATGGGTGCCTCAAAGCTTTTGTAATTCCTCAGACAAGTCTCAGCATCCTGCAGTTTCTAAAGAATCCCATGAACTCTGTCAAGGGAGACTTTTCTCCCTGTCTCTCAGCACTGTATATATTTCACACAGCAAGCATGTTATTTTGTTAAACAGCTTTTAAATTATCCAACCCTGGTCAACAGAACGCTACCAACTACTACAAAAGACAGAGGCAATTTAAATGACAACTGTGCTTTCTCGTTCTATCTTTGAAGGAAAAAGTCATTCTGGCAAGCATGTCTATTAAAAGATTACATTGGCACAGTGAGAGCTTCTGACAGGGCTCAGAGGTCTGGAGTTCACAGCACTCAGCTCCTCTTTCAGGGAAACCCAGCAGCCGTGCACAGCCAGCCTGTGCTGCAGCCCAGCACACAAAACCCCACTGTTAGTCGGGGTCAAATTAGGCAGGAAGTGATCATTTCAAAAATATCCCCCTTCAGCTGGATTCTCTACCATTTTATGTATATACTCTTTTTTTTTTTTTTCAATTACGATGCTGAATGGAACAGACATCGGGAGAAAAGGGATTTTTTAGTAAAGGAAAACTATTTTCTAGTAAGAGACACCTCCCTCATTTCTTTAAACTCATTCATAAAAATGGGATTATCTCAAAACAAAGTACATGAAAGTAACTCATTATTTGAACTTTAACAAAGAGGCACAGAGTCCTAAGGAACAGACCTGACCATTTAAATTACACTGAAGCCAGGCAACGTCTTCACCGAAGAAATGAGCTGTGAGGGGAGATTCTTAACACAGGTTTCTAGAATTCTGCTTCTCAGACATTTCATATTTCAATTGCATAACTAAAGTCTGGAAGTCTGTCTCTTACAAAATGGATATCTGAATTCCTATCAATAAAAGCTTTTAGAAATATTAGGTAACTAGTGAAGGCTTTTTATAGTATTTTTTTGCATTTTATTTGAACATATTTAGGCTTTTGAAAAATTAAAATTTTAAAAATCTTTGACAAGTTTGAATGTTTTTCAAGATTCAGTGTGAGCAGCAAAATTAAAACGGCATGTAATTTTCTGTAATGATATACTTAATATTCAGTATACATAAACATAAAGTATGTGCGTCTGCTTAATGAGATGCAGGAGAGAAGCCAGAGTTACACCCTCTGACTCACACCAGGATGGGTCCTGCCTTCCAGGTTCGCTGAAACTTATTACAATTTTCCTTCCATGTTTTCAGTCTCCATGCAATTCTCAAATATAACCCTGTGAGGCTCTCTTCAGCAAACAAAAAGAGTCAGGGCTTACCTACTTTCTGCACCTTGTTAAATGATTCAGCAAAACCTAAAGTGAGCAGCAGCATCTCAGCCTTTTAATCTAACAGCGTCGATCCTTCCTGTGTACTGCTGGCAAGGATCTCATTTAAATTCTCCTAAACAGCTCTCACCCCTCATTCAGAAGGGCAAGAATGTGTCTCTCTGAGCCAGCAGAATTAAAGGGCTTTTTTTGATTGTGTTTTTGTCAGGGTTTGGGTGTGTGTGAGGAGAGTGCATGCACTTTAATAGCAGGAGAGAACAGAGGGCAGGGATGAGTGCTACACTGACAGACCTGCAGACCACAGTCCTTCAGTCACCTGGAACAAGAACAGGCAGACTGCAGCCATGCACACATCCCCACATCAGCCCAATATGTCTCACCCTACTCTGAAGGAACTGCCACTACGGGAAAAGAGATAGTTTGGTCTTCATGCCCATTTAATCCTTCACCTGCCTGCTGAGGCTGCCATTAGAGTGCTAATTAATGCTAAACTGTGAAAATGGGCTTCTGCACTTTGAATCCAGCCACACTGAAACTGGAGAGAAACCACTAATTCCTTTAATGAAAGTCACCAAACCAGAGCCTGGTTCCTGGCAGCATTTTAGCAATGCCTACATATGGCAGATGGAAACCATGTGATCTAAACATGAAAGTCTAAATATCTAATGTAAAAATACATGTTCTTCAGTTCTCACTTAGCACCACATTGTATTCTCATACGCACGCACCTTTCCCATCCCCTTCAGTGGTGCTGTATGCATGAGAGCAAAACTTTGCCCTCTTGATCTAAAATTATCCCAGTTTAAAACAGTATTCATGTGCCAATGATATTTCTTTTCTTTTGCCAGCCAGATGTCTGTTCTCAGGCTGCAAGAATCTCCTTCCTTTTTTCCTTCATATCATACACACTTGATCCTCTGCCAGCTCACAAAAAGCACTCTACCCTTTTCTTTCTTGCCATTAAATACATTGCATCTTCAACATTTCTCTAGGCAAGTAAGTCCCATGGTCTTTGTAAACCCGCCCTCCTGAAGGTTATCTGCAGTTTACCTACTGTGAACTCTCTGAGCACACCACCTGTCAGGAAGGAGAAGCTTGTGAATCAGAAACAACCTCTTAAAAAGGGAGGTAAGACACACAAAGGCTGATGGGTCAGAAATGTTGTGTCAACAGGATTTCCCGTTGAATTATTTCCTCTGCACAGGATACTGGTAGCAGAATAAAAATAAATATGCTTTTATTTTCTATAAAAGTGTATCTTGACAACAATTTTTATTTCCAGTTATTGCAATCATTTTTTGATTGGAAACCATGTGTTAGGGAGGGACAGAGGAAGAGGAACAAAGGGGAATTTCCATCATCAGTATTCAGAGTGGCCAGCTGACAAAAGAACTATTTTCTTCCCACCGTTAAGAAACCCAAAGCCTTGTCACCTCAGAGGCTGATAGAAGCCATGCAGAGATGTATCATTTCCTTGGGAGTATGTGCATTGGTGAAAGCTAAATCATCCCAGCAGGTGACATGCTGGGCGCTAATAATAACCCTTAGTGTCCTGTGTACATCGTCTTCTTAGCAGGCTATACCCTATCCTGTGTAAGAAACTAAAACATTTAATCTCACTAAGATACCTGGCAATTCTGGCTCATTTTAAATAAGATATTATTCTACAATTGCCAGAGTTTAAAATACCAAATACAACCCTAGTGCTAAAAAAATAATAGATTTAATTGTTGTACAATTGCTACCACATGGCAATATTTGAGATCACAACTGCAAACTTAAAAATGGGGCATTTTCTTGTTTGCAAACAGAATTATACATGCATTAGAAATGGAATCAAGAAACAATATAAGAGTTCACATACTCTCTTTTGTTTCAGTAAAATGATGGGGCGGAGTCAATTGTCACAGTATAATTTATAGTGGAAAAGTTATGTGGTTAATTTTAATGATGGCAAGCTGCTTAAAGAGTGCTTATGAGCATGCAAATGGCACAGCAACCCCCTTCTTGTAAGTGTAGCTTCAGAAACATTTCAGAGAACTCAGGGGTAGAAAGTAGAACCCTTGGAAACATAAAGGCAAGGATCCTGCAGATGAAATCAAAATATGAGCCATGTGATGAATGTACTTTAAGGTAAATGTGCCATCACTTTAAATGTTCCCATAAGTAGATACAAGACAAGAGCAGCATGCAATCTTGGAAAATACCTGTCAGAGTGAAAGGTTTTCTTCCTGACCTCACCTTCTATGAAATATTTGTGGATTTTTGAAATACTATTATAGAGAGGAGAGGGATGTACCACACAGTTTTTACAATGTACTTAAGGTTCTGGCACATTCTGTGAATCATGAAATAATTCTACATACATACTTAAAAGAATCCTCTGAATAATAAATTGCATGAAGAAAGGAAAACTATTTCATTTTTTGTAAACAACGAGGTAATTAAAAAACTCCTAAGGAATCTATGCAGTTCTGACACACTCCCTGGGCAGCAAGGAGTAAGAATAGCAACACAGGTACCATTTCCAGAGTAAATAAACAAAACAGGCACCTTTTCCACCTGTCAAACTGCTGATAATCACCTGTAAAGGAACTGCATATCCATATGCCTGATTGCAAACATGAAAGACAATGGAAATAAAAGGATAGGATAATTAAATTCCACCAGGACTCAAATTCAGGGCTTCTGAGTTTGAATTCTGCTTTTCAGTCCTGGAATCTGTGTCTCCCTCACCAACCATCACAATGTGTTTGTTAAGAATTCTCTCAGATTTAGAGAACCAGCTAATGAAGGTTCAAATGAAATAAATGAAAAATCAGGATCCCTGAAATCTCTGAGTATTAAGACAGTAACTAAGCAATTTTCCACCATTGTGTGTAAGACTTCCATATTTAACACTATTTATATTAGAAAGTAACAAGAGGCATGAACAGGCACTGTAGCACAACACAAAAAGGAAAACTTTGCATTTGCTGATTACTTCAATTTAAAAGCACACATTTAATAGCTGAAAGACTGTGTTCCCAAAGCTCTGCATTGATCTTAATGCTACCCATAATGAAGGCAAGGGCTAGGAAAGCTCTGCACCACACCCAGGAAAAAAATCACTCTAAGGTGCTCAAATATAAACTCAGAACCAGCAAGATAGAAGTGCTGCATCATTACTACAGATGTGAAAGGTAATTTTCTCAGTAATTAATCTGCACGGTGCTTCACTGTCCCAGGTCAGAGTTTTCTTTTTAAAAAAATCTTTCCCCGCATATTTAAAGCAAGTATCTCAGGAGACAGCTGTGACGTACAGAAGATCTGACTGCTCCACTTTTTTCCACACCGCCTAGACCGACGCTTTGCTCCTGAAAGCACGCTGCTCTCCTGGTCCATTACCGAGGTGTGCGAACAGGCGGTGCCGGCACTCAGAGGGGAGGGAGCTCCGGAGCTCACTGCGGGGCCGGGCAGCGCCCAGAGCTGTGCCCAGAGCTGTGCCCAGAGCTGTGCCCAGAGCTGTGCCCAGAGCTGCGCGCAGCCAGGGCGCTCCGCTCTGCACTGCCCACCTCCCGGCCCCGCTGCTGCCTTCCGCAGCGCTGAGTGCTCTTCATCAAGGTAATCTCCATATCGAGCTCCGAGCATGATCAAAGTGGCCATTATGGCAGCGTAATTGAGGAGGGAATTGTTAATCTGCTGGGGATGCCAAGGAGGGAAGGAGAAGGTTAGGGGTGTCCAAAGGCGGCAGGAATGAGCAGGTGTTAGGGTAACTATTTAAATTAGGAATCCTGACACAGTCATTTATAACAGGGACTTTAGACTCCCTGGAAGGCACTACAGCTGGATAGTCTATCTATTCTACCCAGTAAGCAAACAGCATTTCTTTTGGTCCAAACAGTGACTTTAGTAAGTCTGCAGTACTGCAAAGTGAGCTGCGTTTAATTAAACTATTCTCTGCAACTTCAACAATGCCATAGTACTACTGCAGTGCCTTTGCAATCTCTGCCACTGCTGAATTTGACCTCCGAATCCTTACTGGGATTCAACAATGTGTAGCCCGCTTTATCTTTAAATAGACAATAAAGGCAATGTTTGAGCTCCAAAACCAAAAGGACCCCTATTTTCCACAACGGTTTTCACATACACAAGCCTCTACAAGACTACAAGAGCACTTTATGAATCAAATGCAAAATGCAGAAATAGGATTATCTCCCACTGAATTGCTGTCATCTCTGAAGGATGTGTTGAGATCCAATATTATACAACTCTTCAGAGCAGCAATTTTGTAATATTTTATCTACTTGAAAATAATAGGGAATTTTAGGTAAGCAGAATCTTAATTACTTCAATTAAGTTCTCATCCTGCATCACTAATATCATTGGGAGCTTTGTCATTAACCTCAGTGAGTGCAGGACAGATTCTTTAGAATTTAACCTGGATACTCAATATTCTTGTTCTAATGAAAAATGCATTAATGAGCTTCATTAGACTACTCAATTTTAAAGAAGCATCTTCCCTCAGCAGCCAGCCTCCCTCCACAGCCTAATGGGGCACTGGTGCATGAGTGAGCCAGAACTTGACACAAAGAGTGTTTAGGTCACTGTAAGTCTTTTTATTGACTCAGGGAGCTTCATGTTCAGCCCACCACGAGAAGAGCAACACCTATTGACTCACTTCAGGAACTCCCTGAGGTGGAGATGCTGGAACATGTATACACTTTTGAAATTAAAACTGGAGTGGTACAGCTGAAAGACTCTATGCAGTGAAATAAACACCATTAAACCAAGAAGTCCTCCCTATAATTAAAAAATGACACAAGTTTTCTACATAGTCTGCACAGAGGATCCTCAATGCATTTCAAACACTACCTTTTTTCCAGTCATCTACTGGGACACATTATGGGAAAACCAGTGATCTTCTGTGACCTTCATTTTATTTTATTAAATGCAGCAGACTCCTCATGCTGAATATGAAATAAAAAATATGCAACCCAGGAAAGTACTTTGAGAAAAAATGCCCTTTGGAAGACCCAATTTCAATCTTGATGTATAATGATACAAATTTGCCGGTGACATTTGAATAAAAATCTCTATTATTTATATTATTGTGTTCAGACTTCTATTCTGAATTACTAAATTTAGAACGGGCACTGAAGATCACTATTCAGTTAATGCTTTATAAACATAGGAAATACATATTTGAAGTACATCTCAAGTTAGAACAGACTAGCTGTACTCCCCAACTCTAGCCACAATTTAGGAGATATTTTCCTTTTCAAATAGCTATCCAACTGGTAGTAGATAAAACTCCCAAGTATCAAAATACACTCTTTGTTTACACAACAGTGGCTGATGTATTGCTACTAAAGCCTTCAAGGAGAAAATAATGTGACTTGCCCGAGCAAGGGAAACTGACACTAGCAGATATTTCATCCTTCCCATAGCTCTAAGGACAATTGAAAAGTATCACTTGTTGCAGTCCCTTGAAAAACTGGGTGGGGGGAGAAGGTTAGGAGGTCTAGTATTCCAGCTAGTAAGTGAAGATTAACAAGTCACCACCCAACATAGCATCCACTGAATTTCAGTTATCTGCTGTCTGAGCAACCTGCCCAGTATTCCAAATTATAAACACAGAGCCAAATTTGGAGCTGGTTTACAGCCACAGCAAGTTGGGATAGGTGTAGCTGGTCATAGCAATAATGTGGGGGTATTCAAATTTGGAAGGGAGGGGACTTATGAAAATCCTTCTCCCTAATTAAATCAGAGAATGAGAGTTTGAAGTGGTAAATAATAAATCACAAAGAATCCTCAATCTGGTTGTCAAGGAAACCAGTATGCCTCTGCCATAATTGCTGTGAGCCCAATCTTGCCCTTTTTGACATCAAGCCTTATCATGCATTCTGGTCAGAGACTGAGAAAGTGGCTTTTCTATTCCTCTCAGGCAGAGCTCGGGCTCGCCGGAGCGGGGCCACACACGGCAGCTCTTGGCGCCATCCGTCCCCCTGCAGACAGGGATTGGGATGGGGATGGACCAGTGAGCTCCAGCACAGCCCCATCAACTCCTCACCGAGACACGGGACAGCCAATCCCAGCCAGCCAGACATTGCTGTGCAATGCCACAGCAGCTGTGTTTACTAGGAAGGCATTTGTAATTTACTGGTGCTAACATCTTCAGCCTGGTTATCACAGCCTGTCACAAGTGCCAGGTATTTCCACCTCCCCTGTGCTCCTACTCCCTTAAAGCACTTCTGGAAGCAGGAATCAGCCATTTGTTTCGCTCATGGACACACAAGATGCTTATGAAAGAGATGAAGAGGGAAAGGGAAGTACAAGACAAATACGCTTTCAAAAGCACAACAAAAGAGATTAAAAATTGACTCCATGCCAAGTCATTCAGATAGCTCAATGCATCATTGTCTTTTTCCTCTGCGATGATAATTACCTTCTATAAACATATCCAAACTTGTTTTTTCCTTCTGTTTCTGGTGTAATCACACATGGCCACTGGACAAGCACCAAACTTTGAGCATAAGCAATTCTCAGTGCTTCAACATCAGGAAGGCCAAAAAAGGAGGATAACTATATTAGTATCTCTATCTCATCCTTCAAGAAATCCTGAAGCAGATTTTAGAGGAAATATCTTCAAAGTAAGGAAATAGGAGGAACAACAGGCAAGAACATTATGTTTCCAGCTGACTTTAAGGAAAAGAAAATCTAGAGACACAGGGAAGAATTGTGAGAATGAAAAAAAAAAAAACCACATAAAAACTCCCTTTAAGAAATACAGAGAGTAAAAGACTACCAGAAAAATTTCATGCAGATTCTTCTTTGAATCTTCTGCAACTAGTTGATTGGTTCCTTGCTGTTTTACCAATGGATAAATCTTCTTTTCATTCCCAATCTGTTCCAAGCAACAACCACTAAAACCATTTCCTTTAATATATTTTTATAAATTTCATGTTAGCAAAACATGTTAAAACTAGTAAGATTGATACACCCTTGTGATTTCAATCCTTTGCTGCACACCATTCTAATGATCTTCATTTCTTTCAGTATATAAAGAATGTAAAAGATTCAGCTCAGGATCCAAGTTTCAATGGGACACTGGGGATATTCACTGCATCATTTCAAAATTTCATCTTGACACCACATTTGGGTAAAGGTAATTTACTAATTTATTTTTATCCATTTTAACAGCATTTTCCTCTGTCTGCTCAGCTACTACTCAGAGATGGCTATTTAGTTTTATTGACTCTAGCAACTGGCATCTTTTTTTGTTAAGATGGTAGCTAAACCAAACATTTCAGAAAAACATATGGTGTGACACAATTTTTCTGCTGTAATATTCAACTATTCAAACATTAACTAAAGACATTGGTAAAATCCTTTGTTCAACAGATCTGTAGACATGCAGTGCATAAAAAGCAACAAATGTTTGTTCCACAGCAGGCTCAATTGAAGCAAACTAAACTCTTCCCCAAACCCAATCCAAATCCCTTCCATATTCTTCTTCCCTTCCATATTCTTCTTCTTCTAAGGAAATATAATGCTGGTGTTTGGTAGCTAAGAGAGTTTGAATTCAACTTTGACCCCTGTTCCAAAACAATTAATAGTTGCAGAGTATCATGAGATAATTCAGGCTGAAGTGGATTCCTGCCTCTTATATGCTCAAAATAGTCTTTAATCCAAATGCTTCTTACAGCTATAAAACTTAAATCACATCTAGGAAGAATTATTCCTACATAATTTAAGAACTGAAGCCCCTCTAGTTGTCATCCCAGTTAAAAAGGTACAATTATGGATTAGTTACAACCAATTACAGTAATGCACATTACTGTCTGTATGACTGTATATGCCTCTAAAACTTGATTGCCTTACCAGGAAAAAAAGATAATAAAAGTTTCCATCAGAAAAGATAACACAGAAGTAAATGATTGAGCCATTTGAATATAAATACATTCATTTGCAAAAATACACATGTACATCCATCAGAAGAAAAACAGGCCTGTAGCTGATTTACAGATAATTTACTATGGCACACTCTTACTACTATTTCATTCTTATTTGAAAAATTAGTCTGGATTCCTGAGCACAATGACAGGAACCAGTTTATTTTTATGTCTCTTGCTAAATTTCAGTGGTCTTGAACCTTTAGGGCTAAACATCTCTGTGACAATCTGTTTTTATCATCCAAGAATTTCACATCCTTCAAGATTCAAAGAATGGTGTCAGTGGCTTTCCCAGTGACACATCATGCTGGAAAAGGAGTTCAATATTACCCAGGACCTGCTCCATCATAATCCACTGTGAAAAAATACCTCTGTTTCTTCTGTTGGTAGGAAGCCATAATAAGCTGATATTTCTCCTCTGAACAATCTTCCAGGTGGCCAATTTGATTTGTCAATTCTTTAGAATTTCTATGTCCTCTGAGCAGTATTCTACCCACTATCTTTTGTCTTCACCTTTTTGCTTAGACTCCTGCAATTTTGAACAAAAGCTTTCAAACCTCTTATCCTCTGTAACACTAAATTCTGGACTTCAATAAGCTTTGCTATTATGTGGGGAGTTTTTGCAGAGCATTATTGGCTCTTCTTCTCAATCCAGCCAGCTACTCACACCGTATGAACTAAAACAGAGGCAGTTTGTCCCGCAGCTCTGGGAACCAAGGCTGTCCCACCTCTGCCTGTGCCAGCCTGCACCAGGCAGCAGTGGGATGCTGTTCCTGTGCTTCTGCAAACTTCAGCTCACTGCCTGGCCTTCAAACCACTCAAGAGCTGTGCTGCAGGGCTGAGCACTGCCCACTGAGCACTGCCTGCTTTCGGAGGTTGAGCGTGGTACCACTAAGCTGCAAATAAGCAGTTTCTGAACAATTCTGAACTCAAATGCCATCTTAATATGTCCCTGTATAGCCGAAACATCCACAATGGTCTCCTGCTGTAGTTATGAAAAATGGTTATTAATTGTAATTAGGCTAAGCTACTTTTAGGGAAATTCTATCTCCAGGCTTCATCACCTATCTAAACACCCTCTTTTTGCCACTACCACAGACATTTCTCCATGAAGAAATACAGGCAATGCATCCTGCATTTCCACACAGAATGCCAACTAAATTAGCAAAAAAGGACTGGAACCAAAACAAGATTAAAAAATTAAAGACACTCTGAAACAAACTAGTTGTGATGCTTATTTATAGGCAACTTATTTATAGGCCTCTTTCTGGGAGAGTAAGACGAGACAGAAACTCAAAAACAGCTAACCATAGTATTCCCCTTTGTGAAAGTTACAAAGCATTAACTCAAGGAAAAAGCTCTGGTGCAGGACAATGTTCCACCGAATCTTTTCTTTCTTTCCCTGGTCCTTCTCCTCCCAGGTACCTGACAGGATTAGATACAGTTCACAATCCATAGTTGAAAACAAAAATTGTCTTGGTATCAGATTCAATATAAAAACATCCTAGCTGCACGGGACTGATAATTTTAAAGACTGCTATGGCTAATGATTTTGAAAGACAAAGCATTTCTCATTGTCATGACAATCCTACAGACTTATAAATCAGAAACCCCTCCATTTTTAAAGTTCTGTTTTAGGCACTTCCTGTTAGCCTTTGGACACCAAGCCTGTAACAGTCACAGGAGATGGCATATCAGGAGACAAAACCAGGTTTATCTCACCTCAGTAGCTAGTGAGAAGCTTTACGAGGCTTTCCCATCATCTTTCTTCACCTGCATAGCAATAAACCAGCCAGTGGAGCAGACAAAGGAGCTAAATTTGTGTAAGCCTTGCTCAGTAGGGCTGCCAGAACTAGGACACAAGAACATCAGAGTGGAGGCAGTTTTACCAAGAAAAAACAAATTTGGCACTAATATGAAATACCTGACAGTTTGGAGTCTAAAACTTGATCAGTTCTGAAGGTCTGTGCTTTATGAAAAGTAACCACTAAGACACCTGCAGAATAATTCAATGAACTGGAATCTTGGCTTCCTTTTTTTTTTTTTTTTTGAAAATACCACATTTTTTCCTAGGCTTGCCAACAGTTTGAACAAGTAGCCTTAGAAAGGTGTGATTTAGTAAACAAACATACAAAAAATTAACTTGTTAATTGTAAGTACTTGAAATAGAATCTGCTGTGCTCAAAATTCATATTAACATGGTAAGCTCTAACAGAATGCCTTTTCAAGGAAAGAAATACATTCCTTATGTGTTCAAGTATAGAGCCATAAACCATATGAGACCCTATTTATTTCAAATTTCCCATGATGCCATTTACTCCAGCTTTTAACCTTTTATGTGACATTGAGCTATTTTACAATCATAAAATAGTAGGAAAAAACGACCTGTTAATTTGAAAGGGACACATTACAACATCTCTCCCCGGCGCTATAATATTTTAATTTCTTTTTTTCAAGGGAAACCAGTTGGAAAGTGACCATCTGCCAGTCTCTTAGCACTATCCAAGCAAAGCAATGCACAAAATGTCCTCCTTTCCCAGAAAGAGTAGGACCATTAACTGAAAGGAATTTAGGATATTGTCGTGTGAGTTTAACAGATTGATTAACAACAAAATTTAATCTCCATTTCTTAAATTCTTGTTAAATATACTGACTATAAGATGATGATATAAAACTGCTGCACATTGTACGACATCTAGAGCAGTATAAGAAATCTGAACCTTTCCAAGAAATAAATCAGTATTACCAAATTTCCTATGCAAATTGTGTTCTTCTATTTTGAGTGTTAAACTAAATGCAAGCACACTTTACAAGTACAGTTCTATTTCTCACTTCAAAACACACAATGTGCTTTGGACACTGGGTAAGTTTTCAGTATCACTTAAGGTTTTGAATATTTCAAAACAGTTGATAACGGCAGTGAAAGAGGAAACTCGACAAGCTCTCCATGCTGATAAATATAGAACTTTTTGGATGAGTAGAGCTCAATGGAGCCGTAATCTTGGCTGGCACCTGGACATGATACTATAACACATACAGCTAGAACTGCAAGTTTGTGAGAATAAATTAAATTAAATTCACATTCATGTTAGCACTTTAAAAGATGTTGTCAGTACAATTTTGTATGCAAGCCACTGCACTTTTGAAAGTTTTACCCTTAATGTTTAGAATTCAAGCACACTGTCTCTAAAGGTAAGGAGATACACTGGCTGCATCTTAGTTGGCCTTTATCCACATTATTCACATCTGTACCTCCTCAACATGCCTAACTAAACTGCAAATTAGGCTGAAAATAAAGTAACTACAGTTCAAATTGTTAAATTCTAAATGAGTTTACCATATCTGAATTGTGAAATATAGCAGATGTCAAACGCCCTTACCAAAATGTACTTCACAGTTGCCTTAAATCTGCACTATATTTTACTTTAAAAGCATTTTTTCTCTTGTTCCTCCTCCTAGTCTCTCTCTCCCGATGAAAAAAACAATCAAGCAATTCAGGAATTTATACCAGTAGCAAAATACTTGCTAAATGTAAAAGACAGTTTCTCGCTGTTTTATGGAATAAATAGATCTTTTTGATCAGCAATTAATGACATAGTAGTCATATCCATTTGCCCAATAAATGTGCAATTCTTACTGCTTTCCTTATTTTTATTTATAAATTTCATAATGGCAGTAAGGCACTTTAAACTGTATTTCTCAGGGAATACTGCACTTTGGGGACTGTTAAAAGTCACTTTGCCTTCAGCCTTTATCACCCTACGTGAGGTACAATAAACACTGAGAAATGTGCTGCCTATTGTGTGCCTTGTTAGGGAGTTTAGGTCCAGCAATTCTCCTGTCCTTTCAGTTTGAATTTCCTTTCTTCCCAAGCCTTTCTCAGACATGTTCTTAGCCAGTCTAACTGATTCATCCTAATTTTGGATGACAGACTGGGTTGAGCAGTACAGGCTCAAGTTATGCAACAGGCTCATTCACATGGCTAAAATCTCACCTACTGCTTATTCCATTCAGTTGTGGCTAGGGAGTACTGCTCACTCATATGTTAGATTTTGGACCTTTTTCCTTAAAATATTCCACTATTCCATAAGAAATTTCCTGTGCTCTTTTTCAGTGTCCAGTTTCCTGTAGCCACACATTGCCAGGCTTCAATTAAGTCACACAGACTTTGCTCACGATGTTTCTCAGGATACAGAGCACACTTTTAATAGAAATTCAAGGAAGGTTGTACATCATTTATATAATTTCTTTACCATGAAGAAATCTAGTGGTATTTCGCAAGGTACAGAGAAAAGCTCTAGTCAAGCAGTAAATTACAAAAGCTATTCAGAAGACAGTGATGCTCTAAACTTGCTAGGATGCCATGCAGATGTTCAAATTATCTACAATTGCATTGGTTCTTGGATTGGCTGAGTCAGACAAGAGAAGGCCAAGACTACAAACTTGCTGCGAAGACACAATTGTTAATTCTCTACATGGCTCTAATACTCATACAAAAACCCAAGCATGCACATAAATATGCATTTATTTGCTTTTATGTTAATTTTGTTAAAAACCATCAGTAGTTGATAAGCTGAATAATGTGTGCAATTTTGAAAGGCTTTGCAAACATAGATGTCTGACTTGACCTTATGACTATTTTCTCCTTCAGGCAAACCAATATTATAACCAGAACAACACGAGAGGATGAACATTGTTGGGGAGTTGCTCACTGTGCCTGTCATACCCCGTTAATGCAACTTTGATTTGCCTTTGTTCTGACAGTAGCAAACAGCTGCTTGTAAATGAGCCACAGTCCCTGGGCTGCCTCCCATTATTCCACACTTTTGTTTGACAAGGTCACTTGCTGTGGGGATTTTGGGGAGAAAGAGTGTGCAGCCTATGGAATTAGAGTTAAACCACAGGCAACCCAGCTTGAATGCTCTTATTATATTTTTTTTCATAGCACCAGCAAAGCAAAAATAACAAAGAGAAAATCTTTTACTCTGTAAGCAAGTCAAACTTTTCTTTTTCCCAGTGTTCATTTCATAATCCTAAAACTATCTTACAAAAAGCAAGTCATGTTTCCATAAATCCCCTTTCATTCAAATCTTAACAGGATTTATATGAAAGATGTATTTAATTACAAGACAGGATTAACAAAAACAGATTAATATTGTTTTGTTCATCCATTGCTACAATTCATCAGGAGACAATACTGAGCTATAGCTAACAGGAACTCCAACAAACACTGCAAAAACATGAAGAAACAATCTGATTTATGCAAGTTTTCACAGGAAATTGATTTATTTTTGATAGGAACCAAGGCACATTAGTCGTCCAGAAAGAAAAGCACCTCATAAGCAAATTATTGCTATGATAGCTGTCTATATGAGGGCAAGCAGACATTTCTCTGGCTGGGGTTTTATGACGCTGAATTAAACTGTAAGATCAGTTTACAAAGATATTAGGACAGTATCTGGTGCTATCAAATCATCCCTGAACCTTCATTTTCCTATTTGACCTGTGATCTTAAAGGCAGCGAAAGCTGTCATTTAGAATAGCCTGTTTCTTTGTGACAACTGTTGCTTTTGAAGCCACGCATAAACAAGGAATAGGTAGCAAATATTCAAAGGGATGGTTGATGCCATGGGAGGAGACAGCCAGTGGCAGTCTGCAACCACAGATGAATCACTGCAGTGTGCTTTCAAAACTTACAAGTGAAGAGAAAAGAGTGACTGACTATAAAAATGCCTTTCAGGATCTTCAAGAAGGGTCACTGAAAACAATGAATGGAAATCAGTCCAAAAACCTCCCCCAGCAGCCAGCTAAACTATTCCGAAGGGACAGCCCCGATTGTTCAGATTTTTATCTCATCAACCCAAAAAGTGACTGAGCTCTTCCTGCCCTGAATCGTTTGCTTCCTAGTTCTTTGTTTCGCCACTGGAAGAAATGTCTTCATCACAAAGGCCTCTGCATCCGCATTAAAAGAAAAGCACACAGACATTTCTGGAATCTTTGACTTAAAAGTTAAGTCTCCTGGTGTTCTCAACAAAAAAGCACAGATGACTGTTAGACAAGTTTACACATCTTCCCTGAATTCACTCAAAATGCTGACTGAGCTTGGAAGATTAGATTTATGACAAAAGGATTGGGACAGGCAGCCTTCTACTCTCTTCTCTCTTCCAGCTAATTCAGCTTGAATCTCACTCTCCACCACAAATCTGTCAATGTGCAGGTAAGAGAAGTCTTCCCAAGTTTCAGCTGGAAGTAGTTTCCCTTGTCAAATGCAAGTTACAAAATACATAATTAGTGACATACCTAAAACATTCTAACCGAATTACACTTGAATTATCCAGTGCTAACAAGCAGTCATCAACAACAAAGTCTAATGATAATTCATGGTGACAACACTCACTTTCCAATAAGGCACCCAGAAAACACTCCAGTAGCTGACTGCCAGAGTGCAGGATAGGAGGTTGTTAGCCTCATTTGTATTCAAAGGCAGGCAAATCACTAAAAGTCATTTACATCCTTCCACCTTTCTTAGTTCATGTCAACAGCAGGTGGTCTATCGATACTACCTTTGAAATAAGTAGGTGGCTTAAATTGCCTTCAAATTTCAGTAAAAACCCTGAATTATAGAATAGACCTTGAGTCTTAACTTTCCTGTTTTCTTTGTGTGGGCTGTAATAGAACATGAATAAGTACACCATGCACTTTGTTCATATTTAATCTACATTAAAAACTAAGTTTTGCACATAAATCTAGGCACCTTAATCTTGACCCTTAGCAGACAGTCACAGACACAACCATTTATGAGCTCAGCAAAGCGTGTTATAGAAGTTTATTTATAAGGGTTTGAGTAAAATCTGCAACAGATTACAAAAGGTTTCTATAGATTTTATTTTTTTATTTTTGTTAAAACACACATTTTTGGGATAAACAGATGAAGACTGACTCTTGAATCCTTCCATGCATGTGTTTAAGTTTCCCTGCTGCTTGCCCACTGGGAACTACTCCTCTGAATAGATTATGTTCACTACACACTCCTAGGGACATATGTCTTCTATTTTTCTTTGTGGCATTGTGACTATTTCTAACAGTCAGTTTAAAAACACAAATGTCTGTTGTCAATCAGGACCAGTTTCTGATGAAGTGAGAAGAAACACTGCCTGAGACAAGAATCAAGGCCATCTTCATGCCCAAAAGAGTACACAGCCAGCAGTAAGCAACATCACAAATGTGTTAAACAAATCCAGAATAGATTAAAGTAACTAAAACTAGCATTTGGTTGCTTTTCTTCTGTGATGTTTGCTTTCACATTTTGACAACTCCCTCAGAATTTGTGTAAAATTCAGTGTCCGCCAGAATTACTACTTTGATGTCTGCTTTCAAACCTCCATAAAGAACAGCGACTTTTGAAACACAGAGGTCAGGAAGAACTCAGCAGACTGTGCAGATTATGCTAAATGACTCTCATATTTTGGTCAGCAGGTGGAGAAAGCGTAATACACTGTTGCAGTATCCCTGAAAACCAAAGCTGGGGTCAGCCCCCACAAATTGCAAATTCAGAGGCTTTGTTTATTACCCTGTCTGGCTTCAGCTGAGCATTAGTAAAATATGACATGCAGGATTCACATTTAAAGGTCTGAGTAAGATTTTGTTGCTAATAAATACACATATTTGTTCATACGATTGGGATTTTTCTGTGTGAAAAGTGGTAAGGATGCTGAAGGTGGCCCCTGAGCTACTAAGCATAAGGGAGCCTGTACTTCACAATGAGTTAAAGATTGTTTAAAGACCAGGACAGTCATTAAGCTGTATTTACTGTCTAGACAGGAATAGCTCCACCTAACCATTCCCAAAGGTTGTTAGCATTTCTAAAAATTAAGCAGCAGCAGGAAAAGGTTAAGATCAACTTACTAATTAAGTTACACTCACAGAAATCTGGAGAGGGGAAGGGAATGTAAATATGAATAGCATCCCCCAGTCTGAGTTCAAATCCTTAAATACAGGTCTTGCTTTACTAAGGAAAACATTAGAACTGAGCATCAGTGTGCAGTTGATGCCCAGACATGGGGCTGCACAAAAATGCCATTAGCCTGAGACAGATAAACTCCAAGGGGTTTCTTTTATCTAACTTACTGGTAGACACAAGCAGTGTTTTTCTTTCCTTACTGTTAATCTGCAGTCTACTGGTAGAGTACATTCACTGATCTTTCCTAGCTTTTGGTGTTAAAAGGTGAATTCAAGATAACTGCCAAACAATGAGGAATGCTCTAAGGCTAGTTATGATGTTAATTGTATGGTAAAAGCAGATATTTAGGTCACTTCCACGGTGCTTAGCAAATTCCCAAGGGCGCTTGACAGGAAAACAGAACTCCTTCAAGGAGCTACACAGGCAGCAACCGAGATAAAAGAGATCCCTTCTGGTGACAAGTATTACTCAGAAATTCCTGAGCAAGTGGTGAGACTGGATCGTCTGAGAGATCCCTCAGACTCCCAGGAGGGACAGAAGCTCTGCTGCTCTACAGGTTCTTGTAGGTGGAAACCCTGAGTAGAGCTCAGAGAAGTCTCTGGTTTCCCTGCCCCACAGCTCTCCCTACATAGCACAGGCAGCCTCGCTGGGCTGGGTTACACGCTGCAGATGAGAAGAGTCTGTTGATGCAACAATAATAATTTAAATCCTAATCCAAGGAATAACTGCATAAGCAAGGAGCAGGAGACAAGCAGAGCCATCCATATCTCTGGAAACAGAAATGATGAATGTAAATCAAATTGTTCAGAATCACTTAAATTGCCATTTAAATCAAAGTCCAATTATTTAAGTTGTCAGAAGGAAACCTATATTTAGATAACCAATTTATCCTTATTTACTTTTGTCTTTCATCTGTATTTTTATTATAAAATAAAGGATAACTCAGTGATTGTTAACAAAACACATTGACAAACATAGAGTTTAAACTGAATTTGCATTTCCCTTTCTCAATTTGTAGAACTATCTACCTTAATGCTATTTCAATGGAGATTTTGATTTTTTTTTATATTTTTCCTCTTTTCTTATATTGAAAAGAGTAAATAAGTACCATTTCTTAAAAATTAAATAAGTATCAAAAATATATTTTGTTTATTTATTTATGTTGGACCTTTTCTGGGGAAAAAAAATACAGACTGGAATTCTACCAAACACACAGTTCTTCAAATCTTGAGCATTATCGCCACATAAATTAAGTTATCCAACTTATTTGCATTACAAATGGACGTATTTAAAAGCATTTTTTCTGGAATGAGAAACTGAATTGTTTGGGTTTGGTGACCAGGTCACACAAAATTTTAAAACCAGGTTAGTCCCATCCTCTCACTTCAAAAAAAAATTAGTAACAAATCAGAAGGGGGAAAAAAAATTTCCACTTTAACTGTTCCTAGATAACTTTAACTTTTAATGAAATTGTCACAGAATTGAAATGAACAGAATAAATGGAAACGAACAAAGAAATCCCAAACTTTTTCTACACCTGCAGAGGACAGCACAATGCCTAAAGCTAATTTAGCACCTCCCATTCTTTTGTTCCAGTCCAAGTCAATGCTTTCACCGTTCCTCGTAGAGAAAGCAAACCGGTAGGGCTTGAATATTGCTTATTAAATGCAACCCGAGAAGTGCCCGCAAGGGAAGCCCAGCACCTGCAGGGCCCAGGGCTCTGCCCGCCCACCCCTGCCCTGCCTCCCCCTGCCCAGGCACAGGGAGATGAATAAAAACAGCTCTCCTGACATCACTTCTGCTAAGCAGACACTAATGATCTTTTTTGTTTTTTTCCTTCCTCCTACTTCCCTGTGAGAAGAAGTTGATAATGAACTCCGTGTATGACACTGGCACTCTTACTGGGGAGAAATAATAAACTGCAATTCCACCTCTTTCCTGCCCATCTCTTTGGGCGGGTGGAATAATGGTGATGCCTACATTTTCTTCTCCACTTCCCTCAGAAAAAAAGGTTAATAAGCCACTCAGCATTTGCTTTTCATGGAAAACAGTATGTCTGGATTAATTAGCATTTTCCAGGTAGCACAGTAATAGCATTTTGAGTGCTCGATACCAGGTTGTTCCAGAAAATTGTAACCCAAAAGCACTTGAGGATCCATTCCTTTTAGGACAGAAGAAATAATTCTGGCTACAACTGCAGCAGTAACTTGGCCTAGAACTGACAGAGACAGACTATTGCATCGTATCAGAAGCATGACCAGAGCTGACTGACATAGTTAGAAGCGTTTGCTCTCCTCTGAGATCACTGACAGAAAGCCTTCATACTTTCAGACAATTTATACTTGATCTTGGAGGATACATGTCTGACATCAGCACTGGGCTGTTCTAGAACTGCATCTTGCAGGGTTTCGTGTACCTTCCCCAAGCAAACTATTGACAGGATGGGCATGTGGACCCCTTCAACCTGGAGCTTTGGGTGGCCTGAGAAGAGATAAATGTTCGTGTCCTATCAAGCACAGAAGACACTCTCCAAATTTCCAGCTCCTGTGTGACTGCACCTGCATTGGAGTATCTTTGTGTAAAAGGTGCGAGATGGCACCAGCGGCCAAAGAAGACCCACTCCTGGCAGGCTGACCTCTGAAAGATGCTAAATGTAGGATCCAGTGTTCACTTCCACATTTCAGGTGGAAGAAGAGGCCTGCAAGCAGTCCTCAGTGCTACTGAGAACTAAGTCCCAGAAAAACTCATTCTCTATGGGCCAGCAGCTCACAGCTCCAGGTCAGACCACTGGCAACTTCACATCCTACCTGGGGGTTCCACAAAGGTACAGAGACCTCAGTGCCCTTATGAGATGGGGACCACAAAGCTAATTTAAAGCAAGACCAAGGCTGAATGTCATATCTCCAAATCTCCCAGGCCAATATTGCAAATATCTAAAGATTTCTGCTTCCAGAATCAGCAGTTACTTACTGACAAAAACTGATACTGAAAAGAAAAAATGCAAAGATCAGCTACATACATATATATGCTGAAGAAAAGAGGCCAAAACTAAAACCAAACTGAATAGAGTATCTCAATTGATCTGTACAGTCCCATTTGTATTATTATATTTCCAGAAAGGCATCGCACACTTTCAGAGCAAGACATCTGCCAAACTAATGAGAGCCCAAGAGCCAAAACAAAAGTACAAATAAGTACTAAGAAATCAAAAATCCCCAAACTGTTAGGTAGACTCTACTGTCTAAAACTACAGGTGCTTAGGAAGAAATTATTTCTTAACTGTAACATAAACATTTACAAAAGATGGTATTTCTTCATCTGGTGTTCATCAGAAACTTTTGCTGAAGTCTCAAAGCAGCAGCCCGCAAGTTTTGCTTTTTCCAGCACAAAAAAACAAAAGAGGCTGTCACCAGGGATGAGAAAAAGAAAACCTTGAAGAGCTGGCTCAGAGTAACTAAATACTTCAAATCCAAATTTTACTCACTTCAACATGTTTGGAAGCGTTGCAGGTTGGCTGAGAGCCATCCTCAACCCAACAAGTGTACCTCACCAGCTGGCATGACACAGACAGGAGCCCCCAACACCTCGGGAGGGAGCAGTCGGGAACAGATCGGGTGAATTAATGCAGCACTCCAGGTTGTGTGCCTGGGCAAAACTGTTTGTTCTTCGGCTCCAGTTTCAAAGTCAGTCAGTATTTAAACTGCTTGTTCTCTAGCTCAGATTTCAAAATCAGTGTTTGTGTTTTATTGTTTTACAGTTCAGCAAGACCAAGCACAATTAGCTTGTAAAATACTATACTGCCTGTCTTCAAGGTTGAGGGAGGGTGAGGAAGCACAATGTCAATAGTGAGTAGTTACACACTCTGGCAGCCCTGGGCACGCTCAGTTTCATGCCACAGTGTACTCGGGCAGCTGTTGAATTTGGTGTAAACCAAGAAGAATAAAACTGGCAGTCAAAAGCAAAGTAATCCTTGTCTGCATTTGCAAGGCCATGCCCATTGAAATGCCACATTTCTGCTGTCCTGGGAAGGGCAACACTGGGAGGGCATGCAGATGCAGCAGGGACTGGAGCAATTAACTTACTGTGAATGTTACTGATTTATTGTTTTGTTCAAGACAATGTTTCAAGAAGTTGTCTTGGATGCACAGTGAAGTTTCTGATCAGAGGAGGCTGAACATACTGAGCCAGGAGTTAGGATTTGAATGAGTGAGAACAGTGATTCAGGGGTGTTCTCTGCTGGCAACCCATTGGGTTCTGAGGCCCCGTGTCATGTGCAGGGGGGTTCAGGGAGGGTTTGGAGGCTCTTGAGAGCTCCACGTGTGAAACCTGCAGCTCCTCTGAGGAGAAACATCTATCACAACATTACAGAAATGGGTCAGAATCTACAAATTTCAGTTCTGTGGGGTACAAAATCAACCCAATAGAGGGTGAAGAGCTGATTTGTGTTTAAGTACCTACAGGAGGGACAACCTCACTAGCAACTGTGCTCACAAACACAGCCAGCAGAACGGAGGACAATGCTCCAAGAAGCTGGGCACATTTGAAAGCAGCACGTTCTAAAGCAAAGAGAAACACTCATTGCTGTCTGGACACAAAAAGCACTTCCTTCTGACCAGTTCTGAAATTTGAAGTCCACCCTGGATACATACTGTGACAAATACACGTATGATATGAATCCCTGAACTTCTGTATGCAACAAACAATCCAAGTGGTCAGTCCAGGATATAAAAATGTTACTTCTTGGGGAATGAGTGTTTGACAGCCTCAGCGCTGTTTTGGTAATTTATCAGATTAAGGATCTTCTGGTGGAATCTCAGACCCAACATTCCTAATGACAAAATTTTAAAAAATTAAAAGACAAAAAAATAAGAAAGACCATCAGAAATACCTCTCTCTAACCATTTAACATATTAAGTGCAGTTTGTAGCTACAGCTACGTCATTCAAACGCTTAAGTATTTTGAAAGGTACTAATCAGTGGTTCATAAATACTTATTGATACACTCTAGTGGTATTTTTTATTTTTTTAGAAGTGTGTATGGGCACACCAGCTATTCCTGAAAGAGGGAAAAATATGTATGAGAAAATTGTTATTCTACATTATTTTCCACAAGATATGTGAATTTAGCCAGAGGCTATCAGCCTTGAAAGAACACTACTTTTTGAAAGCTTAGTCACATGTTTTATTTCATTTTTTTATTCTGTTTTTCTCAGAAGAAACGTACTTGTACAAATGTGATTGCCTCAACTCCTGGCTCCAGACCTACAGGGAAAACCCACAAGTGTGTGCATGCAGTTGTTTTGTAAGATCTCAGTTTATTTTCTAGCAATTACTACTCACTAGTTACAATGATGCATTACCAGATTACCCATTCCAATTGCTTATTAAAGTGTGAACAGGGTATCTCAAGTCTGTTATAGACATAATCCTGGGGGTGCCTCTTCTGGTCTCTGGACAACAAAACACACATCCCCAAACATCAGCTCTCCATTACCCTTTCAGACACATGAGGTACCTTCTAGCTAATAGCCCAATTAATCATGAGGATGTACTTGAAAAGAAAGTTGAAATCTTGTTTGGATAATGAAGTAGAGATTACAGGATGCCTAAGAGGAAATTGTGCCATACAAGCACAAATTGAACATGTTCATCATGGTGATACAATACACTTATTACAACTTTTAAAAAGTAATTGACAAAATCTTAATTATCATTTTACAAATTAACAGCTACAGGTAAAAATGGATGTGGATAGATGAAGGGGTATGTGGACTCTCATAGGTTCAAATCATACGCTGTTGAGAATCCACACAAATTAGTTTTTTATTTGTAGTTATTAACCCCATAAGAATGTTAAAAGGTGGCATATTTTATACACAGATTGGATTGAAGAGGTTGAAAAAGAAGAAGAATGAAAATGAAAATATCTTTTTGACTGAAGATAGAATACATATTAATGCTATTGACCTAAGGCTGTTGAGCCTAAAAATACATTTCATAATCCGTCCTCAGATTTTCTTTTTACAATTAAGAATATTTGTGTCCATCTGTGTGAGGCATTGGACTCTGAGAAAGGTGGACAGTGAACATGTTCACAAGCTCACCCTGATGTTGTTCTTCTACAGAAGTTGCTAGATCCATATTACTTCTAATAATGTAAGGACTTCACAAATACAGAGTAAAAATAATGTTACAGATTTTGCAGTCTGCATTTACATCCAGCCAAGTGGCAATTTGTTGCCTATTCCAACTACTACATTTTAGAGTAATTTTTCTAAACTATTCTCTGAATTCAAAATAGTCAAACCTTGTTATGTAGTTTCTTTGAATTTATTTTCCAATACAAAAGTATCTGTGTTCCAGTTACTTCAGGTATTGTAGTTATAATTGCCTGTATTTCAGTATTTCATTTATCCCAGGAAACTGTAATATAATCATTAAAATAGGATAATATGGAAAATTCTTTTTCCTTCTTGGGCAGTGAGCAGTCCTAATCATATAAAAATCTTGTTTGTTATAATTTTGAACACTCACCCCTCATTACAACAAATTGCTGGGTTTACACACCTGAATCAAGTTTTCAAAACCATAAGGAGACTGATGAACACTGTGTCATGTTACCTTTTTCATGTGACCAGATGCAAACCTCCTGTAGCTCTGGCCAAAGATGCTGTGCTACTGAGTAATCAGGACAGCAGCTCGACCTTTTTGTGTTGTTATCCAATCCACAAATAAAGAGCACTGAAGGAGATTACAGGAAAGCCTTAAAGTACCCAGAATTATACCTGTTTATGTGTCTGCTAGCTCTGAACATACAAACAGAGGTGGGAATTAGTGGAGACACTACATGCTTGTCAATTCCAGGGTTTATATGTCTATTTTCAGACTCCCAGGAAAAGAAAAAATATCTTAATAAGAGAAAGGGAGCACTGAATTCACTGGTAGTGAAAGCATTGCAATTAAACTTTTTCTCATTTAATGAGGCTCTGCCTGAAATCTCTCACCTGCAGGAATAAAACAACTACCATGATGTTTTAATTTTATTATTTTACCTTAATTTAATTCCAGAGGTTTTTTTAAGGAAACAGGACCTTACAAAATCAGATCTTTTAAACTACCTAACAAAAAGGGCATTGGACTTCTTAAAGGGCATGAAATTCTGCACTCACATATAGTCTCAAATAGGCTGGTAGGCTCTACTTTCATGGATAAGTACATCCTAAAGAGATTACAACATCTTAGGCAAAAGGCTATTGAATTACAGTGTGGATTAAATTACAGAATTTGGTAAGTGTGTATTATCATATATCAGCACATCCACCAGTTTACTTCAGGAGATAAGTTACTAAAACTATGCAAGGAGCTGAATAGCCTCGTATGACAGTTTGATGCATTATTGATTTTTTTTCCATTTTTATTTCCAAAACAAATTTCATTTAATTTTCATTATTTAATTCCTATCAATTCAGGCAATTCACAGACTTTTTTGGCTGTTGAATGTCTTTGTGCAGAACACATTAAAGTAACTGAGGAGAAAATTCTGTCATAACAATGCTTTTTCCTGCTAACTATGGGCAATTATTCTCCTAGCCCACTGTCAGAATTACAACCAACTTAATTTTTATATATGAAGACTGGAGGGAAAAAAAAAAGGGAACAGAGACAGTTATCAGTAATCAAGCATTCCAGGTTACTACTCACCCAAAGCAGTAATTATCCCTTGATTCAGCTTACCAAAGTCACCCCTCTTTTTAACAAAAGTTTCATAATACAAATTTTGCTTTTTCGTTTCAGTTGCATAGAGAGGCTAATAGAATGCTAAAATAAAATGATCTATGTTAGATCAGCCAAAAAGCTCATTATTCATACTTTAGGCAAGCAAAGCAAAGCAAAGAGGGTAACTCTTTTAAGCACTCAGTCCTGCTAATTCTTAATAACAAAAATAATATTTCTAGGATATTTGTACACTAGAGGGTAATATGAAGCAAGCCAAACCACAATAACGAAGAATAACCAATTTAAGTATACACAAAAGGATGGTTTTTTTCTGGAATTGTTCAAACATAACCCAATCAAGAAACAACTATATTCAGCCTCTAGGAACTTTAGCTAGACACATTGTTTTACATTTATATCATAACATAAAACATAACTGATATTTTCAGAAAAAAAAAGTAGTTTAAATTAGATGAGGAAAAGCTGCTTCAGCAGTAACTTCAAGCTGGTCCACCAGAATGCAATACTGTCTCTTAATGTATATGTTTCATATTTGGAGAAAGCAGAGCATTTCACAGAACCAAAACTGAACTACTAGAAAAAAAAGGAAACTTAGCACCACTATCACAGGGGTATTCCTTGTAAGAAAATAAAATTATAACTGTATTTATAACTGTATTTCAAAACACAAAATCTGACAAAACAGAGATAATTAGCTTTGCCTGCCAAGAGAACGTACTGCAAAATATATTTCCCTAGTCCACTTGGCCTGAGGGGCTGCAGGTTGAACAATGATCAGGCCTGATTGTATAACAGCACAGCAGAATTTGGGGTCCCAATATTTCTTTTTACCTGTAATAAACTATTGTTCAGTTCATTCAAAAATGCAATATTCTACTTGGGTCAATGATAGCAGCTCAGGCAAACAAAAGAAGTCTTTATGCTCCATCTAGACGTTGCAAGGTGCTTATTCAATTTCTTCTGCATCAGGGGCACTGTTCCTTACCTAATATGTATACATTTGCTGAGTGTTATTCAGCCTTTGTTGCTTCTGACCCTCACTTGGCATTTAATTCCCAGTCCACCGGGGTATTCATGCTTGATGGCACTGATGCACACACTGAATGCTTTATTTATTTAATGGCACAGGGAATGAAGCTATAAACTGTATTAGATAATATCCTGTTTAAAGGTGCCAGTGGTTGGTGTTGCAGCAGTCCTAAGCCACGTCTGCAGTGGTGAATGTGTCTCTGGAATTCAGAGGACAGTATATGCTGATTGCAGATCAACACTGCAATAAGGAAAACAAGGCTCCAATTCAAAATTCCATTTAACATGTCTCAGGAATACTGTTATACCATTGAAAATATTACACATGTGTTTATGTTCTCTATCTTTTAAAGATGCCCATTAATCTTCACTGCTAGTGGCAATGAAATTTTCCTCCAATACTACAGTCTCTACCAAAACTGCTGATACTACAATGAAATTTCAGTTATGTCCCTGTATAGCTATGCAGAATTGTTTTAATGCAGAATTGTTTTAAAGCACAGTTCTCTGTGCCTAAAGCAGTAGAGCTGATTGCAAACAACTCACACACAATTTCACAACTAGTGAAAAAGATACTGACCTTTATTCAGTTGAACAATTTTGTCATTTATAACAATAGATGTAACTTCACATACCCTGGTCAGGTTCAGTCTCTTACTGAAGGTAAGATTATCCAAACAGCAAAACTCATGAATGTTATTGAAATATTTGAAATATTCTCTCAAAAGGTCTATTATCTAAACCCAAACAAACAATATTTAACAAAAATAATGTGGAAGTGACCAAGATAGTCCCAACTTACTGAAACCCCCACATTCAAATATACTGACTAAAGTGAAATATCACACAAATAGGCAACCACAGCAAGAGGTATTTTAGAGGAACTTACAATTATTCTGGAAGCCTGGGACCTAAGATCCACAACAGCCTATATCATCCGTTGTTTTTAATTATGTCTTTTAAAAAAGCTCCCCTGCTGTGTTTCTGAAATACTAAATGGCCTCCACAGCTACTTGGCATAACTCATTCTAATTCAAGATTACAAGATGGTATTTTCAGACTATTCCCTCTTTCCCAGCAACTAGTTAAATGGGGAAAAAAATAATTTTGTCTTAATTCCTATTTAAACCATCCATCTGAGGCATAAAATTTGAAATGCAATAAATGTCAAGTCACAGAACATAACATTTACACTATATTTCTGAAGAATTCCTACCAAAAAGAAATTTTTAAATAAGTAAAGCATGATTATTTAAATATTTACTTTTAAGAAAAAAATCTCATGGTGGAAGTTTTATTTGTATGCAGGACAGGGTCAACTGGCTTAAGTTTGGTTTCAATTTTTATTCTGCTGTGCAAGATACAGAATTTTAAGATGAGAATCACAATGGTAGAAGTAAAATGTTCTGCTCAATACAGTAGACAATTTCTAACTGCACTTCCATGTTCAAATGCTGAAGGTTGATAGGTATATTTATCCTATAAGCTGTGAACTTAACTATTACTACTAAGAAGGTTATGCCCTAAAGGTACAAACAAAACACACTGGAAGACGAACTTAAAAGGAAAAGATGCAACCACTTAGTGTGACCTGTCCTCTGCAGGATTACTCCCATTACACCGAGACCTTTTTTCTTTCTTTACCTCTTCTTATTCCTAAAATACTACCTATTCTTTTTTAAAGAATACTGCCTTTAAGAATTGCAGAATTTGCATAGGAGAATTACCATTGTTCTCTCCCTGAGAAAAGAAGCTGCCAGGTAATGGAAAGGGAAGGGAGTAACTGAACCTCGGGGTCATAAGGACTAAGCCTTAAACAAAGACAGAATACAGAGTATTCATGAATTTGCAACTAGTCAAAATGTGCCAAGGACTGTGTTTCCTCTCTGTAAGCTCTTTTGTGCTTCGTGTAAGCAAAAGTCAAGCCAACCTCAAAAGAAGCAGTATCTGATTTTCTGGACAGTTTCTGTGATAGGATGTAGCTGGGGCTCTGTTTATCTGAAATAATGCTTGACAGCTGCATCCCCCAAGCACACACTCCAATACAACGTCCCAAGATGGGTGAAGCATGTATAACAAAATGAAACTTAAAGCCAGACAGCCGAGTCAGAGTAAATCCCTGTTTCATTGAGTTCTTTCTTGACTGAAAGATGTAGAGACTGTCTCTTGGTAACTTACAGAGAAACCAGCAGGTCTAGGGGGGAATATTGTGCCATTCTTTGCCTTTTTCTTTTTTTTTTAAACATTGATTTTGAACAGCACATTAGAAAAAAGGATGACAGAATCAATAGAATTTAAGATGCTCTTGTAATCTGGGTTTAACTTCATAGTAACACCTCTAATCAAAGGCAGGGAACTCTTTGTGGCATTTTGACATCTACATCTATCATGTGGATATGGCTTTTATTGAGCTGAATTAACAACTTTACTCAAATAATTAAAATCTAGCCACCCAAAATGTCAGAGTAAAAGTAGTTTAACACTTCATCATTCTTGTAAAAGTGTAATTTTAATCTCTGCATTTTGCCAGCTGTTTTGTGGGTTTACAATAAAAGTAATCAAGGAGTAGAACAGAAAAAGAAATTGTAAAACAGCAAAAGAAATAACATCACAGTAGCCTGCCACATGTTGAAATTAGCACAATTTTACTCCATGGAAATTAAATCCACCTATAAAACTGATAATACCTCAAAACTGTAAGCAAGGGAATACTTAAAACATCAAATCCAACCTGGGCTCTATTTTTTTCCTTAAATAAAAAGAGTCATAAAAATCTCTCATTTCCTCCCAAAAGTGGAAGTAAAAATATAATGGATTCTATCCTTCAGTTTTTCTTCTCTCATCCTGTTGCTTTGGAAAAATATGATTCTCCAACTACAAATGGAGTTTAAAAAGACTAAGGCCATATTTTCAAATGGCATAAACAAGCATCACCACAAAAAATAAAGAAAGGGTGCAAAAAAGACTTTGCCTTTCATCTTTGCTGCTCCTCCCTTGTTTAGGCTAGGTGTTTTGTGGTGTGTGCTTATTTTTTTTTTTCTTTAGTGCTAGTGGATCACCCATGCTGCATAACTGATTACGGTTCAGACCACATTTCTGTAGGGAGGGGCAACCTAAAGTAGAAAACAGGTCCCAGGGATGCAGAGAAGAGGAAAATGCTTTTTAAGTGGTCACATTGGCTTATTTCAATCGCAAATGAGTATAATCTTGGATTTTTTTTACACTCAGTAGTTGAAGGATTGAGTAATTTAATTAATAATTACTGAAATATAGACAAAGCAACACACTGATAATCCTCCATAACAGAGGTTCTTTGCCTTTCCTTTCCATTGCTTGTACTGGGGCACAGGAGCATTTGCACTAACAGAGCTGACCTTTCAGAGCGATGGAGTAAGTGTGAGACAGGGCAGGCAAAGGAGATGAAAGATGATGCCGGTGCCGCAGTCATTTTATGTTAAAGGCTCTGCTTATATGTGTAATTCATACCACTGAAGTCAGAATAATTTGAGAGCTGAGTTTTCAACAGCCTTTATAAATGATGTGTTTTGTTTCAGGAAATGTCGTCTTCACTGAAATGCTGGTAACATGTATATAATTATGTCAAAATAAAAACCCCACTTTTAAAAAAACTTCAAAGCCGTAATTTTAAAAATAAGCTACATCTCAGTGACTATTTTTTTTTATTACCTTGATGCCAATTATTTTGAATTTTACTGATACACATCTTTGTTTCGGCCAGGTTTTTTCCTCACTAACTGCATTAACAGTGTTAACAGGAGACCCACATTTTCCATGCAGATGACAAAAAAAACTTCATCGCCAAGTCTTTTTTTTTTTTTTCACTTCTCTTATGGTTTAAAATGCAGAATATGTATTTCAAATTATAAGACTTGCACCACAGCAGCAGAGACCCTACAGCAAAACACTTCCAAAGGGCCATGCACTGTGCCTAGATGCACAGCATGGCTTCCTGTTTATTTCAGTAGGAATCTTGGACAGGTAAAGAAGGCAAAAACTAATAAGCACCTGGGGAAGAGATTAAATTTAACCAATAAAAAAAATAAACCCAATCTTAAAGACTTCTCATTTTGGGTAGGTGCTGACACACTTCCCACCTCTGTAAAGTAATGAGTAATGAGATAACCTAATTTTTCGTATTTTGATAATGCTAGCTATGCCTAGAAGTTGCAGTTAAAATTTCCAGCATGAAATTTTCTCTCCTGCGACTTGGATCCAAGTCTGAACAAGCACCCAGGCTGATAGAAGTGAGATAACTCACAAATCAAGTTTCTAGGCTAAATTAATACATCCCTCTAGTACTTACTTTAGGCTGAGTAAGGTGAACTGAATTTCATTAAGAAAATCTGGAAAGTGCTGTTTGAATTGGCAAGGAAATAGAGTATGCTGGTGGGAGGCAGAGACTAGCAGCTGAACACATCTGCAACCTCAAATCCAAACCTTTCTAGAAATGCACAATCCTACTGGGTGAAAGGGGAAAAAAAAGATACAAGAATATGCACTAAAGAATGCTCTCTTATCTGGACTGGCCACTAAACCAACATTAACTTGAATGTTTTGATGCTTCTCGGAGATTAAGAATTGCCCCAAAGGGAAGCACTGCTAAAGAAAATAGACATGAGTTTTAATTTTTTTTTTAAATTACAGACAAGCCAGAAGTGTAGAAAAACAGATGAAGGGGAAATTAGAGTGAAAATAAAAGTCCTGCAGACAACGAGGAACTGAGAGGGGTCTGATCTTTCACGAGATTATTACAGCTAACAACCTGGCTCAAGAGAGATGCAAGATACATGTTACCATTTCTAACCCCTTTAGAGCATCAGCAACATAAAAAACACTACAGACATATTTTAATTGTACAGCAAATTCATTTGTTTTTACTCTTTGTTTAAAAGTATATTGTGTTCATATGGCTAAGTGTTTTTGTTTGTTTTGCATCAACCCCACTCAAGCTGTGGAGAAAGTTGGAGTAGGTGAACAAAGGCTTTTCTCCCTCAGACACCTTCCAAATATTCTAGTCCAAAAAATGGACTAGAAAAGCTGTAATATTTGTTTTTCATTATTTTGAGGTTCCATGTGAGAAACTGCACGTTACTCATTAGAAAAGTCTCTCGCACGCAATTATTTGGCCGGAGAGGCTGCAGCTTTTCCTGCCCAAGAAGCATTTTCTTCCTCCCACCCTGCAGGAACATCTTGTCTCGTTGCAATCTGCCTCTTGCTAAACGGGACACCTTGTTGCCTGTGAGGCATCAGCCAGGGGAGCATTTTTTTTCTGGTCTGACACTCATAATCCCACTTGCCAGGCTGCTGCTGGCAATTGAGCAGGAAATGCATCCCAGTGCTGTTCCCTGTCCTGAACACACCCTGTACAGGTTAGGTAGGTAAACATTTTTAAAAACTGAGAGGCGTGAAAGGGTCACTTCCCTGATTAGAAAACTGAAAAGAATTAAGTAAAATACAAAAGCAAAAGAGTAGAGCTTCCTTCCCAAGCAAACCCTTCTTAGCTCTTGCACTTGTCTTGGTTTACTCAGGTTTTTGAGCCCCTGCTTTACCCATAGCTGACTTGCTTCAGAGAGTTATTCGCAGCTACATTTCTCTGTTCCTTTGTTAAAAACGGAGTTCCTCCAGGGCTGCTCACAGCACTTGCTTAGGGCTACCTTTCTCTCCCTTCTATCAAAACTTTCCTATTAGGCATCTCTGCCTTTCACAATTTCCAAAACTAGTCATATCAAATACAGCTATGGAAATCAATATTTTCCCCTTCTGCTTTCTGGAGTAAAAATTAATTTTTTTAAAAAATGTAATTAGGTAGGACACCACACTTCTTGAACCAGGGCATCATGTTTGATTCAAATGAGATTCAAGATTTACTATAATGTAGAACTTCAGATTATAAATCTCATATATTTTTAAATATTCAGCATATACATAGCTTACATATTGCCTAATGCCTCTTTTTTAGTGCTTTGGCTAGCATCCACACTGCCTGTCCATTACTGTTTCGTATCAGTTGGGAAGTCTTGTCACTACAAAATGCAGTTTCCTCCAACTGAAACTTTAGTGAAAGCAGTAAACAAAACAAATCTGCAATTCTGCTACAGTTATAATAACCAATTCCTTTGTTCAGATTCAGATTCACTAAGATTCAGTAAAAGAAAAGATGACATGTTAAAAGGTGAAAGAATACAGTCTGTATTGCTTAAAATAGCTGATCTATTGCCTTCTGCATGAATCCAGCCTCTTCTGCAGGGAACAGCACAACCTGAGCACAAAAAGAGCCATCCCTGTGGTACCAACTGCTCACCATGTGAATAATGAAATCATAAGAAAATAGGTGAGAATAGGGACAGCTGTGTCTTGAAACAGAACTGACTTGCACAATAATGTGCTTAAATACTTTTCGACTGTTGACAGAACAAAGGAGATTACATGTTGACCATAGGAAATACCAGTATGATGAAAACAATGGAAGAGCTTACTTCTGCAGCTCAACCTCTATTCCTCCTACATATTCTTCAAAACAGTCTTCATGGTATAAAGCTGAAGAGCAAAAAGAAAATACAAAGCCAAAAGAAACACACATTGCAGTGCAAAAATTGACAAAACCAAACTATCCCTCAAGTAATCGTTATGTTGGAGTTATAAGACATAACACAGCATAGTACAAAAGGCAAGCAGTAAATTTAAATTAAAGGATATAGAAACTGAATTTGCTTAATATTATTAGAATTTTTTCTTCATTTGATTAACTACTGTTCTTAAAATATGCTGCCACAAATGTTACTCTTAAAATCACTTAATATTTTTCCAGTGTGAAATATTTCACTAAGAAGGAATATTTCCTATTTATTTAGAGACATGTTTTTGTATCGTGAGTTTTGGAAAAGAGTGAAAAAAAATGTGGTTTTGTGAAAGTTTTCTCTGAATTCAGTTTGTTTCTACATGATCAATCCCTGCTGAGCTCAAAAATCTCACAGTAAAACTTACAAAACTGCTACAACAAATATCAGAAAGACAAGAAATGAGAAATGGCTGATCTGACTTTCTGCTCAGGCTATTTCAGGATGAACAGATCAGCTTCCCAGATGTCTATTCATGCCTGGACTGGGAAAGCCATTATAATGAAAATCAGAGTTAAAAGGTCTGGGGCCTTACCTGGCCTGGAGGTATTCTCTGAAAAAACCTGTTTTTCCTGGTCTAGGAGTCATAGAAAGAACTGACCCCTTGAACAAGGTAAATGAGTTCTTCAGAGGCCTGGAATAAATTCCTAGGCTCAAGATGCTTTTTGGTCTTTGTTATTTACCCATTTCCTTCAGGTTAATGAACTTCAGCAGAAACAAGAGCTGGAAAACACCACTCTCACAGTCTCATAACTATGTTTTAGGCACCTAAAATACAGGTACTAATGCCTAATGGTATCCATTAACACTCTTTCAGTAACACCTAAGAACCCACAGCGTGCACCTACAGCAGCTGCCTCCATCTCTAAGCATTATCAACACTTTTACAATCCCTGCTCTTAGGACAGAAAACTGAAGCTTTGTTAAAACTAGAACAGAGACGAGAGATTGAGGAAATAGTTTCAGAGTTAATTTGATCCATCCCAAAGCTGCACTGCATGTCCCCATCAATGCCTAGCCACTCCCAGGGCTTGGAAAGAAGCCAGGCTGGTGCTGGACTGGGGCCAAGCCCCAGCTGCTGTCAGCACAGGGCCCCGGGGCTGGGGGATCCAGCAGTCCAGGCTGGGCTGCAGGAGGAAAACCCCAACTCCAGAGCAGGGCAGAGAACTCCTGGGACTGAACCCCATGAGAAACTGGGACACTGCAACCCCAAGCCCATGAAATAAACTGACCTCAGCAGAGAAGATGCACTGGCAGTAGTTCAGACATGCAAAGAGAAGAGATCTACTCCGTGACACAAAACCCACACCCCGAGTTTTATGGCAGCCTGGTTTGCATACAATAACTGCATGCTCAGGTATTTCTCCAGCCTCGTTTGATTCAGGACTACAGGCTGGGGGTTCTTTTTCCCTTTGGGCTGGTTTTGGGGGGGACTTTTTTTTTCCTGATTTTGTTTGCTAGGTGTGGGGATGTTTTTTCTTTAATTAAAAGTTGCTACGTAACACCTTCTGAGTGCTAGTAAATATTAAAAACAAGAGGCAAGAAATAAAAAAAGTGTAGAGGTGCAGCTACTAATAAAATTGTCTACAGAATGCCTAAGAATGAAAACTGTAACTCCTGTAAGAAGGGTGGAAAAATGCAAGGAGAAATCATAAACAAACATAAGTTGCACTTAATCATAGCAAGGAATGTTCTGTACAGCAATAAAGAAACCTAAAAGGGCAATTGGATGACAGCAACATTTCTGAAGTTTCTTTGGATTCATTTTAAAAAAATATCAGGGAAAGGGAGGGATAATTTAGCTGTCTGAATTACTGGATTATGAATTAAATGGTTCCTTTTAACACTCTGTACTCAAACCACAGTCCTATTAAGCATAAGACTCTTATGTGAATTTTAAAAGAATGAGAAAATATTATCAGTTCTGCAAGTGATTAAGTCTAGCCCAAAAAGAACATGTAAGGCAAATGCTTTGGAAAGCCTGCCTTTTTGTATAAATGACAGATCAAAGTGTTATTAGTAAAATTATATAATCCTGTTAAACTGGATCCTGGAAAAGGAGTACTGAATGGCAATTTAGATTCTACCTCTTCCTTAAACCACTGGCTTTTATTTAACTTGCAGGTCCTTGCAAAACTCTCACTGGCATGTACACTCTTTTTTTTCCACTGAAATCATAAGACAGGACAATCAGGTTTGTTATCACAAACCCCTCAAATGCAACACACACACGCACACATTTTTCTTGGGCTGTGGAATGGCAGTCTTCTGCTTTTCACACAAACTTTATAAGGATAGAAAAAATTTCACAAATTTATCTTCTGTTCTTCACTGAAGACTTAAAAAAAAGACAGAAAAAAAACCCCTCATGCACAGATGGATGGAGATTTCTTACATGTTCTGCACTCTGTACTGTCACCACAGGACCACCTGCAGTCCTGCACTGTCCAGATAGGTGTTCTCAAAAACACCTGGGTAAGCTGTTTGCCCAAGGACTATGTGCTGGAGATAAGAGATAATTAGCAAATGAAACTATTCGTAGCACTCCTCCTTCAACATTAAGTGCAGAGCTGCAGCAGCAAGCTGGCACCTGGTACAGGGAAATGCTAGATGTGATCATTTCAATTTACACATTCAGCACTACATCCCATATGCTTGTCAATGTGAAAGTGTCAGTGATAACAGAGATACCCTAAGAAACTGCTCTGTTGAAATGCTGACATGAAGTTTTTATGTATGAAACAGACCCTCTACTCTGGACCATCTGTAACTTCTTCCTTTTCTCATGGGGCATGTGTTGGCCATAAAATCTTTCCATTAAAAAAACATATAAAAAATTAAGCTTGACTTTAAAGGGAGAATTATAAGCCCTTAAACATCTGTAAACCAAATTTATATAAAAGTATTTTTCATATAAACACACTACTTGCTGAGCAAGAATAAAAAAAAATTGCTGAGCAGAAAAAGTTTGCTGCAATTACCTATAGCAAAATTTATAGCTGTGCTGCAAAATTAGAGGAAAGTATCTGGCACTATGACTTGTACCAATATATAAAAGTAAACAAACTGGCAAATTATGATGGGTTTTGTCTCTTGACTCTTTAGTATGTTTTTCCATGCCTGTGTTCTGTACACATCTTAAACTCACAGGTGTTTTTTCCAAAATGCTTTCCAATGATCTCACAACCAGAAATGTCTTAAGTACAACAAAAGTAGGAAGCTTCTTTTGTGTTAGAAATGATGAGTTTGCTGAATTAGGTGGCCAACCAAGGCTAAGGAAGACAATGCAGAGAAGCAGAATGATTTCCTCTGCACAGCTGAGGTCTGTGAAGTGTTGTCGATCATCAGAAAAGCATGATGGAGAGGGCAGAGGGAGGGAACAGGATGGCAAAATTTACAAGGCAGCAGTACTATTTACTATACTCCTTAAATGATCTGAAAATGCACTGAGAAGTGAGAGATGGAGAAATATGCTCTGTGTTAATGTCTTTGAAAAGTAAAGTTGACAAAAGACAAGGAGATTCATGGCCACAGTAATGCACTCCAAAACCCAAACTTAAATACTTTTTTTTTTTAATCCTAAGCAATAAGTCAAGAAATATCTACTGGTACTCAGTGACAGTGGATAATTAAGAAATGTACACTCTAAGGAGGCTACTTTGTGCATATTAGTATTTTGGCATCTTCCTCTGAGGCTTTCAGTACTGACTACCAGTCAAAGAAAAAAAACCTGAAGGACCGAGATATAACAAGACAATTTCTGTTCCAGTAAAAGTACATGCACTCTTAAAATCCCTAAAGTATTCTTGAAAGGGCTAGTTTATCTGAGAAATGAACCCTCTGGAAAAATCTTGTTTCCCTTCGCAGGATAGAAATTAGATGCAAGTCTGGATCTACCCGCCACACCTTTATAAAGACACATAGGCTTGTCCTCATATTGCACTTGTAAACTCTTGCAGACAATCCGGGATACCCTTCACCATCTCCATAACTAAACCAAGGAGAATGAGGCTCTAGATACTCTGACTTTAAATGACAGGGTCCCACAAAGGAACATTAATCAAGTTAAGTGTCAAACTGGTACTGTATTCCAACAAAGAATGGCACGTCCTAGACCAGTTTTCCATATGGAAAAGAAAATACCCATTCAACTGGCACAATGGTTTCCCAAGCTTCAGTGGATGCACAGATCTCACTGGTTTTTCATCTGCTTAAGGGTGAAGCACTCTGACAGCTCCACCATGAGCTGCACCTCTCCCAGTTGTCAAATGCCTGAGCGACATGGGTCAGGGAAGAGGCTGGGGGAAAATTCTTCCTAAAAGAGAAAGAAAGGCTGTCTCCTGCTGGCCCTGCCTCCTGCATCACAGGGGTGCCAGAGAGACCACTAGGGAGCTGATGGGGTGACAGAGCAGGAGTCAGCACTTCCCCCCAACACCAGATGGAAATACTGCAGCTCAGTGTCCTGAGGCTGACCCCACTGTGTGCAGGGACCCTCTGTGGTGTCAGCTCCTGAGGCAGGAATGTCCCCCTTTGTCCCCCTGCCCAGCTGCACAGAGGGCACCTGCAGCCTCGCCCTTGACGGGCTTTCCAAGGCACTCTGCCTACTGCAAACATCTTCTGATAATTAAATCTTAATGCTTTCACTTTGGAAAGCAAACACCAGACACAGAGAAGCTGTACACATCTCCCCATGCTCCAGAGACTTTCCTAAATAACTTGTCAGCAGTACTAATTGAAAGCGTGTAACATTAATATGTTAACAGCAGACATACGATCAAAAATACGAATTTTCCAGAAAAACCCTGAATTTGTCAAGATAGAGGAAAGAGATGCATTTATTATTGCCTGATTGCATTGTTTAAAGCATTTATTTGGGATCTAATTTAGAAATTGCATTATATATTTTAACATATGCTTTATGAGTGGGTTTTTTTCCTCCCTTTAAACATCATCAAAGCCTTCCATTAACCTCATCAGAAGCACTCCAAGTTCTGACCTCCTAAACACAACAAACACAGAAAACAACTGCAGTGCTTCTCCTAAAGTATCTGACTGTAAGGTCTAGGTGTATATTCAAGTGACACGGGCAAAGCTGACAGCTCTAAAAACAGACTTAACAGTTTAGGTTGCAGATATGCTATTGTGTTGTCAGCAGAATAAGCACTCTTGTAACCTTCAATACTTTGGTTGAGGAAACTAAAAAAGTTTAGCCTGAAAAATAGAGGGAAAGCAAAATTAAGCATTCTAAATCTAGGGAAGTTAGACTACTACCATCAGAAGGAAACTCCTACTTGTGCTGCAGATCTAATTTAGGAGGCATGACTTTATAAATGCTCAAAGAATAAAAAGGAAATTTTAACTGAGCATATATATGTTCACACTGTCAAAATATATCTCTCTATATCTCTATCTCTATCTATATCTATCTATCTATATATGCATAAAACTACCCAGGTTTAAGCTCTAACTATGCAGGTAATTTGTTGAGAAATTAATTCCCAATGAAGGGTATATACATGTGTGGGCATTAAAACAGGAATTGATTACAGAGGCTTTTATTCCAATACCTCCTTCTCTTTTAATTCCCCCAGGTTATCTTAAGAATGTAGCATAATTGAGAACTATTTTTATGGAACAGTAATTCTAAATAAGTGGGATGTTGGAGATATATTGTATGTCTAAAAATTATTTTGTGTCTAAAATATGAAGTATCATGCAATGCCAATAGCATCTTTTGCCCATTTAAATGCTTAACTGACATAAATAAATACATATTAAAAAGCCCTTCTAAGAACAAAATTTTTAGTTAACAAGCTTCTAGAAATACCCACCTCATGCAGGCCAAACCAAGGTACCACAAAAATATTCATTGTCTTTTTACTGATAAAGATATTATTAATACTCCAGTGAATTGCTTGTGAACAGTTAACTAACACCGCCCTATCAAGATATAAACATGTTGCCAAAAATTTTCAAGATCTTTAATAATGAGATTTCCTTATGTTATTTCTTCATAGTGTCATTGGTAAAAATTCACTGGCCCTTATCAGACAAGAGTTCCCATTTTCTATCATTCCATTTTTACCTGCCTAATCAGTTGAACAAAAGTACTTTATGTAAAATGATTCCTTTAGTTGCCTTAGCTACAAATCCCTGCAGTATTGTATAATTGAAATCTACTCACGTAAGTTAGGAATAATTAGGCCCCAAAATTAAGCCAAACACAAAGTTAATTCAAATAGTCAGCTGCTGTCATTTAAATGGTTACAGAGTTTTATTGTTGCTTAACATCCTTGAATGCTTCTAAATGCATTTTTTTTTCCTCCATTACAACCTTATCCCTTACTCCAGATGGAAAGAGGATCAAGAGAATGAATTTTGATTATTTCATAATTATTCATACCTTGACCAAAAAATTTCTTTACTAGTTTTTTCCCAGTTATTGTCACTAGATTTTTCTATTTTATTTTTAATCAGCCATATAAAAAGAGGGAATAAAAAGAATCAAAACAGATAAGGCTCTGAGGTAAATAAAGTCAGAATCACCAAGTCTGTTACAAATAACAGTAACATGATGATGAATTTTTAACAGCAAATATTCAGAAAGTCTCTCTTCATACTTCAAAAAACCTTTTGCAAAAAGAAGGCAACATAAAAATAGAGTTAAAATGGATCCATAACAAATCTAAGAGCCAGAAAATAATGTATCAGAGAGGCAAGACTAAATATCATAACAGGAAATGTTCTCAGAACTGAGGCAGGATTCTGTTGATTTATCAGCATGAAATTTGAAATAATTTGTACAGCAAAAATAATTGTTGTATTGTTACATATGAAACATAAAATAATTGCTACATTATTAGATTACTTTGTAACTGGTAAAGGAAAGACTGCTGGTCAGATGTATTTCTGACTGTTTTTCTGTCAGCGCTCAGTTTACACTGCAGAACAAAACACTGTATCACAAATCCTTCAAGACACTTTACATATGGATGACTTCCAGCCTTTTTGTATTGTGAATTTTTAAAAATGTACAGATGCTTTTTATATCTAGGAAGATCTATATACATATACAGATCTTCAGACTAGCATAAAGATGGAGAAGATTACTGAGCAGGATTTGAATTGAAGGCCTAAACCAAGCAGTTTATGCATGATATAGTATGCTGATAGATTTTTTTTTTCCCCAGCTGGTGCATTAATACATGAAGTGATGTTTTGTGGACCCTATCCATCTTTATGGGTAATAATCCACATCACAAACCACCCGTTTGCCCTCTAGTACTTTCCATGCTTCACTCTTCACGCATGCCAGTTTCATCTGTTGCAAATTAAATGATGCAAAAGCGTAAGCAACAAACTGTTCAGTTTTGTTTACTAAAAGCGTATTTATCTTGAGCCACTAAAAAGCATGATCAGTGCTCGGCTAGAACACAGACTTTTCCAATAGACTTTCAATGGCAAATGTTACAATGTTGCAGAATAAATAGCCACTTAATTCTAGTAACATTTTGCAATTAGAGGCAATTCACAAGGCTGAGCGAAATGAACCGGGGTAGCTCAGTGGGAGAAGCACAGTGGAAGGCAGATCTAATCACAGGCACAGGACCAGCATCAAACAGGAAAATCTGAGTGAAGCTCATTCAAGAGATGGTTAAAACAGAAGCGATATGGAACAGCACTGAAGCCTATAAAAGGCAAACATTTCCCATTGCTTTTCCAACTGTTCAGCACATAGGCGAATCTGGTTTCAGTGTCAACTTCCTCTCAGGTTTCCTAAATGAATTACCTAATTCAAATTTAACAGGAAAATTGCTCCAACAGCACCTTGCATTAATTGTACTTTCTGCTGGAAGAGAACAAAACTACCTAACTCCTGAGAGAGACATCAAAATCCCTGACAAGGGAGATCACAAAAGCCAGCCTTCCTTCCATCATCAAGATCTCTCATAAAACTCGCCGAGTGCTGTATCCAACAACTGAAAGTTATGTGGTCCCCCTGGGTTTCTCACATGTATGGGTTGCTCAGGCAACAGATGAAAAAAAATTCATTTTGCTTCCCAACTAGTCTCCCCCACACATCTTTTATACACCGAGAAAACATCAGGGATCATTACACTAGGATAAATTGAGAAAACAGAAAGAATTAAACATTCCCAACCACCTGCACTGGTTCAAGCTCAGAAGGAACAAGCAGGGAATCTCCTCTACCACTGCCAACACCCTCAAATGCCCTTACATGGGTTACCCTAATGTCAATGGGACATGGATGGATTGTCTCCCTGACTGAAAGAAGGAGGCATAAACAGAGCTGACATTCATACAGCTCCATTTCTTTATACTTCAAATGAAAGCAAGGAGGTAGAGATTATAGAAACACACAGAGCTTTAGTACAGTCGGGTTTTGAAAGCCAATAGAGTAGTTTGAGACTGTTTCTGGAAGGGCAGAAATTTGGAACACCTCACACAAAAGTAATTTTTCAGCTCCTACTATCAAAAAGAACTGCATATTTAATTTACCATATTATGTCTGTGGATTTCAGGTATAGCTCATCTACAGAGGCACACATACAAAATACACCCTGTGTTAAAAATGTAAAAAATTTAGTACTCCTGGAAAAAAAAAAAAGTATATAATTGGAAAAGCATCCAGTATACTTGAGTTTCACTTAAAGTATCAACCCAAACATAATAAACAAACAAATAAAAAATCAAAAGGAGCAACTGTAAGTATTCTTCTACAAAAACAACACTGATGAATAAAGATGATACCAGTTAACCACTGCAAAAGGTCAGACAATTTCCAAGTGTGTCTTTGCCATTGTTAGGAGCTCCTATGCTATTAAGTGCCTGTGTAACAAGAGTATGGGTGGACAAGCCATGAATTTCTCTCTGTGAATAGTTCTATCTCCTCTTCCTCACATAACACAATCTGGAATGCTAGCACAAATATGGAAGTGGGCACATACATGAAACATATTTTAGAGCCGTTTGTGTGAGCAGTTTTTCTGTAGTGCCTTCATCCTACATCTGCTTCCTGCTATCAAGACATCCATCCATGCAATATACAATTAGCACAGACTATGACTTTCTGTGCCTTTTACTCACAGAGGCAGACCATGAACATCAATGGATCTACTTGTAAATATAAAACCCATGTTGTGCTTGTAGAACTTTGCAACAAATATTAAATCTAAAATCATTATGCTTTATGATAATTTTTATAATCTGATCATAAAGACACTAAATGCAGTAAGAAAGCCAGGGCTGAAGCATTCGTTGATATCAGATGCTTCAGGCAGTTACACTGACATTTTACATTATGACCTGAAAATACAATATAAAACAATGCTAAAACCATACAAAAAAAAAAAAAATTTTTACTAAGACAAGCAGCATTCTTCCACTCAACAAGAACCAGGAATGAAAAATAATTAAAGATTTTTAAAATACAACCCAATAAAAAATAAACTATATGTATTCCTGTATTTAGTAGCAGACTACTAATAAAGCCTATCTGCTTTCTAAAAGACATGTCCAAAATCTGCTACTGTATTCCTGCAAGGGTCCCTTTATCATAATAAACTAATCTAAAACATTCCCAGATTTACATTTAACAAAAGAAAAGCCCCTTAGGCAGTGATGTTGGTGCAAGTCAGCTGAAGGTTAAATAAACCCCCTCTCATTGCACTGGTCATCAGCACAGCTCACCTCACCCTCTGAGACCCACCAAGGTTACAGCAAGCAAAGGCAGTAAACTCCAGCAGCAGCTTAGAGGGCTCTATAAATCCAGCATCTGCTCTTAGCACAACACACTGCACTTCCATCATTTTACACATTACAGGGTTTTTTTCTTCTTCTGAACACAAAGCCCAAGAACATGCAAAATCTCCCCTCATAAAGGACAATGTTTTCCAGTAACTAAGAAGACAGGATATCAAAATAGTAATATTATTACTCATCTCATAGTAATTATGCATTTATACTCTTTTCTTTGCTTAAACAGTAAGACTCCTACACTAACACTTCCTAGCAAGTTTTCATTTAAATGTAAGCACAGTATTTAAAATGGTTCTTCATGCATTCTTCTACATGGTTCTTCCACATTTTTAAATAGTGATGGTATTGCTTTGGTTTCAAAAATGTAATGTTACAGCATAGATTCCTGCAGACCTCTGGGAATATATAAAAGGTTATTCACTGCCAGCATGGTAAAGTATCTCTGGATTTTCTGGGCAGTCTGTCAGTCTCTATTATTTGGAAATGCAGTTGAAAAGCTTCACAGAGATGTTCTCCTTTAAGAAGAAGTTTGGTCTTGCTGTTTAGATAAATTTTCTCTTAAGAAGATATGTTGGCCCTCTATTATAAAAAAAAACAAAAACAGAGATGTCCCAGATATCTATGCACCAGAAAATCCCACTAAAAATGGCATGATCGTTCAGGACAGAAAACAGGACCCAGAGCGGCAGTTACTTTCTTCAGAAAAATTCTGCATAATCTGCATTAACCAATTAAGAAAAAAAAAATCCCATTTGCTAAAGAATCCTAAACCATATCAGGTATACACGATACAAATAAAGATAGCATTAAGCTTATTAGAGTGATCCTCCAAAGAGTGGGCAATACCAGTCTGGCCTTAGCACACTGGGTGTCCCTATGGATGCTTTGCAACCTCTGTAAACCAAGTAGTTCCCACTAAATGGGGGCCTGACAGAACCCTCACTCTGTGACAAATTCCATGGCTAGAAATTAAATCAGTGCTCCTCTTTGCTCCAGTGTGATTCCATAATGGATTTCTCTCCTTGCAGAACCTAAATCCACTAATTAACAGAAGCTGATTTCCACTCAAGGGCATGGTACAAGTTTTTTACAATTTTTATCCTGGGCAAAGTCCTAATAATACTCCTAGTAAGCATGTTGGAAAGCTGACATGCTTTTAGTGTTTATTCAGTACCTGTGCCATGTGTCTTAGACACTCCATGTCTGAGTGGCTTCACAGGAAGCTGAAGAGCTGGAGTAATACACTAAAATAGCAAATATCTTTGTAGTGGCCCAAAGAACGTTTTCCGTATTTAGCGTTTTCTTTAGTAAATGCACTAACATTGAATATGCACTTAGAACTGCTTCCAACTCAGCTCTTTGGCTGGCATAGCTGGAATTTACAGGAATATATCCTTTTCAGTGTAATGCTCATTAAAACAAACATTCAGAAGCAAAGACAAGCTGGATTTCTTTATATAACATTAATTTCATTTAGGAAAACAGAATTAAATAGATAATGAAAGCATGATGCTTCTTCCTTTGGACAAAGCATAGATAATAATTCATAATAAAATGGAATTAAATTGCATTAAACCTTGGTTAAAATAAAATGTTAGCAAAGAAAATTATTTCAGCACTTCCAAGGCACTTGTGCTTTTCAAGCAGCAGAAAAAAATAAAAACAAACAACATCAAAAGCTAGTCAAAAAGGGGGACTTTGTAAGCACGATAAAGCCTAAAATACTGAAACCTGCACTGTCCAAAAACCAATCTACGCCAGAATGTTTAGCTCCAACATCTTTTTTTCATATGCATATTAGTGTATCTGTCTTAACTTGCTTGAAGAGAAACCAATAATACATATAATATGCTTTCTACTCTGCTTTGCTATGGAAACAAGATGTGTGTGATCTCACTCTCTGGCTTTCTGTATTTTCTCAGATAATTTTTAACTTGTTAGATTATTTCACCTAATTAGGAAGGGGGAAAAAAAAGGGGAAAAAAAGAGGTAGTGTCAAAAGTAATTAACTTCCTAGATAGGAAACAGGTAAGTAAAGGTACATGGGACTGAGCAGGAAGCCCCTCCTGAAGGCGTCGGACACGGGATGGGACAGACAAGGACATGGGACACACAGGGGGTGGGACACACACGGGCTCTGGCACAGTGCAGAGGGAGCTCTGCTTTGCCCTGAGTCCCCAGGCCAGGCCTCCCACGGGCACCTGCCCAAGGCTGAGCCAATCTGCTTCCCAAGGCAGTCCCTTCAGTCTGCCTTTGCGATAGAAACAGTTTGAAAGGCATGCCTGTATAAAACGTGCTAGAAAAAGGGATAGAAAATTACTTTCAGAAATGAGATTATTAATACTCCAGCTCATGACTTGAGCTTTTAATTCCTCTTTCCAGCCTCTTGTCTCTTCCTCATTTAGGGCTGCAATGCTTGCTGTTGATGGCAGTAACAACAAACACTACAATACAACAAACACAACAATATTGACTTCTTGTTGATCAGATGTACCAGCAATGTATAATAACTTAGTGTGGTTTTCCTGTCCAGCTGTCAGGACTTGTCTGTTCCAGGTTCATTCTACCTGAAGGAATGGACTGTTTCAAAAGAAATCCCATCTGGACTGCATAGCCAGGGAAAAAAAAAAAAAAAAAAAAGCAAAACCGACCAAGACCTTCTTATCTGAGGATACAATTCCTGTTTGGATAGGCAACACTAAAAGAAAATTACAGCCTTCGTATAACTGTGCCTGCTTGCTAATTCCCTGGTGAGGCAAAGTTAAGGCTGTGAGAGTTATAAAGCCTTTTCTTGATTGGAAAATGTTTCATTATATGAATAAATGAATCACTTGTCCACACCCAGGATCATTTCCCCCCCTTCCTCTCCATTAAACTGTACAGAAACATTAAAATGGAACAGCAGGGAATTCAGCCAGGTTTTATCTCTCCCAGTAACTGCAACAACCTTCATGTACACATATGATTTCTATAAAAAAAACTACATTGCAAGCAAGAGAATTAAAAATTTTCTTATTTCTAGCAAAAGTTAGATGCTCTTATTTTAACCTTTGTTCATGTTCGTACTTCCAGGCATGAAGTGCTACTAAAGCATGTTATACTTGGCATCTCTTATTACTGAAGCAGAAGGCAATGTAATTTTGTGAGAAAGTGTAATAATGCAGTATTCATTTTTCTTCTGTGGCTGGAAGCCAACTCTATATTAATATTCATTTCCAGTATACGGAGCCACAGTATTTCATTTATTTTAAGAATTTACAATTAATTTGGTATGATTCTGTTATCTGCTCCCAATTTCCTTCCCTGTTTCTTTTAGCTGAAAAAGCAGCTCTTGTATAGACTTTAAAAAAGTAAATTCACAACTGAAGCATCAAAAGATTGCTACTGGCTACTAAAAGCAAGAAAAACAGGGACAGAACAAAATGAACTTGAAATATTACAAATGACAATGAAAATTAACTTTCTGCAAATGGTAAAAATTCAATCTGCAGAAGTTCTCAGTTGACTTTTTCCTTTCCAAACTCAGCAGATAAAACATGTTTTACAGCCTGCTGCTTGCAACTGTAACCAAACCACAGAAAGTTGTTCGTCTGCTTTTCCTTTCTGCTTTCAGATGTTTTCAACCATCACACAGCATTAAACTGCAAGCACCTGGATGTTTGTGAAATGCATTAGGTAGGGAGATCTGAAACAACTGCAATAATAATAATAATAATTTTAAAAAAACCTTAGTGTTTTAAAACTTCAGGAAAAAACCCCATAAATAGATGTCTCAACTTCCTACACCTTAGGTTTCACCTAGTGCAACTGCTTTTGCAATGTAAGTGCATTTATAATTAGCACCAGCTATTACCAAACCAGCCAGTCATAAACTTTATAACTCCAATCTCCTAATCCACATTTACCTTTCTTACCTATGAAGGAGGCTGGAAAGCATTTTCCAGCTGTTTGTACTTACTGTCCTGTACAAGTAAGATTACAGCCAAGTCCGCAGCCCAGGCAGAGAGCGCGAGGGCAGCGAGTACAGCAGCTCCCAGATCGGGAGTCCCACCAAGCATGAAACCATCTCAGATCTGTTCGCTTTCCTACTACATCCTGGCAACATTTAAGAAGGAGGGGAGGGATGGGAAATGGACTGTGGAAGCTATTTCAGTGAAATGAGTCTTCCCCAAGCTCAGAAACAGCCAGGAGGACTCCGAGGACGCGCTCCCTGAGATGTGTGTGCTCACACATGCAGATGAACAACCCATCTCGGCAAAGCTCCTCTGCCAGCTCGGCCCCAGCCAGGCAAGGCTAGGAAGAAAGCTTAGGAAATGATGCAGTGAGCGTGGAAGGCTGCAGAAAATATTTGAATTTTTAGGGACTTTTCATTTATATAGTAGTTGTTTTTTACTTCTGTAAATGTAGGAAGAAAGAGAGGGGGAGGCAGGGTAGTTTTCCAGAAGTATTTCTGAAAATCTGGCCTTAAAATTCAGGGAATTTTAACAGAGCAACGTGCATATCTGCCATGAAAACTGGTGAGATCATGACAAAGATGCAGGAAAGAACTCTGTATATTATACATCAATTACTGAATAATGGAACATGGCATGGAGATGCTATTTTATTACTAAACCAATCTTTTCACCTGCAATCTAGTCAATCAAAATGCTCAAACCCAAAACCAGCCTCAAGTTCTATACGAATATTTGCAATTAAAAATTCGTAAGTCATGTTCTCCTTTTCATTCATTTGTATTCCTCTGTTTATTAAAAGGGCCACAAGAACAGCTGTGGAGACAGACTAACTGGATGAAGTATAGTTTATGAAAAAAATCAGATAAAGAATAGAGACTGCAACTTCTTTAAAAAAATCTTTTTCCTTCCTCATCTCTTTAATTTAACAGCTATTTTAAACACATTTAATAGCAGTGAAGTATTTTTCCTTTTTCCAAAAAGAGCAAAAATATTTTCAAGTAGATGCTATTTCTGTATGAACTTTGAGTTTTATTTCCTGAAATTTAACTTGCATAGCACTAATCTTAATGAAGTGTTTGCCATTTGGTTTTCAGTGAGCAAAATTAGAAAAGTAAAACGGGTATTTCATTTAGTTGTTTTATATCACATTTAACATATCCATACATTTCTTGTGTAATGAGAATAGAAAAGGAAGAATAAACAGGAAGAATCCAAAAATAAGGCACCTACCAATCAAGGCTATTAATACTTCACTTGCCTGAACATTGCATTTCAATTTCAACATATGACACTATCAAACCTAAAAAACCTATTTTCTTATTTTCTTCATTAAAAAGAGACAATTTGAGTCTTATAAATTAAGCCTAGAATATACTATGTTCAGTTTGCCATCCTCAAACTTCAAGTTATCTAATAGAAATTCATTGTACAGTCCATTTAACTCATCTGAAAACCCAAGTAAAAAATAAACTAAAGCTTACCTTCAGTACACTGCAGGAAGCTGATAATGAGCAGAAACCAAAAACTTTGCATTCTGCAGCCAGAAGACACCATTATTGATCCCTGTAAGAATTTTCTTTGTATTCCTTAATGAATCCTGTTATAAAAGCCCAGCATCATCGAAACCAGTAGTCTGCATTATTCATCTTCATACCTGGAGTAGCAGAGGATTTGGAAGAAAAGGAGAAAAAAAAAAATCTATCAGTACCTGAACACCAATAATTTTGAACCAAACTTTTATTCACACGAAGACGGAAATATTTAGTAAAACCTGAGAGTATGCCTGCACTGTAGCTGGGAATTTGGCAGGGTTCTGGGATGTAATCTCTCAAGGTCAATCATCACTAAGCACAATGCCAAATAATGATACGTGTTAAAGTTGAAAGCATGAGCGTTACTGATGTATTTGCACTAAGACACATGAAAAAAAAAAAACCAACAGGAGAACATTTGCACCGAATATAAGAAACTGGACCGGTAGATGAGTTGGCTAAGCTTTTCTGACTGCACAAATCTGACACAACCCGCATTTCCCTACCTCAAAGAACCACAGAAAAATAAATCTAGGGCACTATATATTGTATATATTTATAGATAGATAGATATAGATATGTGTATTATGTATTATATATATATTTATTGGGGATTTGAAACATGGTGTGGCTGAGAACAACACAGCAACTCCCTCAGCACGAAGGCTGAGCAGGTTTGATCCCTGCCATGGTTCTGGTGGTCCCTTCATGCTATACAAAGATTGCTCTCCTTGGATGAGAGAGGCAGTAACAGCTGCTTTGCTGACAAAATACGCCATTTGGTGAGGCAGCCTCTTCATATCACTGCACAGTTAGCTGTATTTCTACACAATAAACATCTTCAGAGAAAAGGGAATAAACAATGGATGAGACCTTCTTCTGTCCTTAGCCTCAGACAAGATTTGTCTCCTACTGAGAAATACGAACTGAACTGCTCCTGTAAACGATGTACCAAAGGAAGAATTCTTCAAGCTATCATTTGCATTTGAAAAATATAATTACAGTGATAGAGTGCAGTAGCTGTGGTAGAAGATTTGACAGCAGAGTGCTCCCTTTTGCTAATGACTCTATTCTCTCACCAGCCAGCTGAGTAACTACACACATCCTCTTCCATATCTCACTGTGTGAAGCTAGGTCATGCTTCAGCCCTGACTATTACAGTTTGGGAAGCTAAAGAAAAATTAACATCCATAGAGGAACAGATTATTTTTAAGTAGAAAGCTGGCTCTACATATTACAGACATGTGAAACAACTCTGGAGAACACTGAGCACTGCAGCAACCACGGATGCAAAGGGCTGAGCCCAGCGTCACATTGGCTTGGTCTTTCCAGGACGAACAAACAGGACTGTGTGGATGTATTGCTGAGATATCTGAAATTAATGTTACTTTAAAACCATGTAACAATGACTGTGTAAAAATTTAAGTGGCAGGATCCAAGGGCCACTTATGATTCTTATGAGTACTAGAGCATGTTAAGGGCTTTAAAAATACATTTACCCTTTTGGCAAGGAGAAGCAGAAAGGATGAAGAGCACAAAATACCAGACACAGAATTTCTATGAAATGTTGATAATTTTTAGAAGTAGCAATGTTAATCATAACCAATGATAAAGTTTGTTCCCTGAGCATACAAACAGTAACAAAACTGACACTCATTTTTCCCATAAGGAGAGAAAGATGGGAATTAACAGAAAACATTATGGAACAATTTCTCTGGCTCTCGATGAAGGCCGTGTGTCTGTGGAAATTATTAAATAGCCCAGCAGGTTTCTTTACTTGGCTCCTCTCTAAGAGAACTGGAGGCATCCCTCTCACAACACAAGTGTGCTTGTGATTCCTCATACAGGGAAATGAAAGAAAACTGACATCTGAGACCATATGATTTTATGTTTATTGATACAAAAAAATGAACTCTTTTTCCAATTTTCAACAACAGCTAGGTGCTCTGCAGTCCCAGGTACTTTTTTTCCACACATATTTCAACAAGAAGCAGGCAACAGCAAACGGAGTGCAGGACGGGCAGAACGTGGCTCTCCCTGGCACACACCCATGTGCCCTGAGGTACAAGGTGTGACCTGAATTTAGACGGCAACACAGGAGGACCCCGAAGTGGTTATGAGGACACAGTCACATTCCAGCTCTAGATCTTTTACATTGGGCTGAGACTCTTTTGTAACTAAAAGAAAATAAATCTAAAAATCCACAAAGGATGCACTGCATTCAGCAGAAATTAAAATTGCAAAGGAGCTCCTGCTGAGTTAAGAAAAAATTGCCACCATGATCTCCAAAATAAAAGCCCTGGAGATAGTTCAGCTAGAATCTTGGGAAGAGTTTGGACTAATTTTTCACCTGTAGCACCCAAAGGAAAAATCATAAAAACTATTCCACACACACTACAGACTAATCAGCGTAATTTCAGTAAGCAATCAGAATAATCCAGGAGAATAGATGATGAATAATAATGGCTAAAAGTGAAATTAAATCAGCCTTCTGATTGCTCTCAGTCTGTCCAGAAGATTTGGACTTCCTGAGACTCAACTTTTATCATTATTTCTATAACATATCACTGCACTCTGAAGTTTTGAGGTATTTCTTCAGCTTCAGCTGGATAGTGACATCCCTTTGCTTTATCATCTTCAGTCATCACTTCCTTGTGGGCCTTTTTAAATTGGAGTGGGGAGGAAAGAGTTATGTCAAATATAAAACCAATAATCAAAGCATCACTTGCAGTAAGACCCAGCATCTCCTTAGGAGATAGTTGCAAAATGTATGTCAAACACTTCGGGGGGTTTTTTTTGGTTTTTTTTTGTTTTTTTTTTTTAATTGAGTAGAGTTCTTGACCTTCTAAACTGACTTAGTCACTTTTATAAGGACCCACAGTTTCTGAAAATATATCAATGCCTTTGAAATACGAAAACCAGCACAAACAATTCAAATAAGAAGAAATTGCAAGCACTTTAAAGAACAATTTTAAGTGTTTTGTGCAATATATTGTTCTCTTTAGATTGCTGTAGCCTACAGGCAGAATTTAACTCAGTGGGCTGCTGCAAAAAGAATTCAAAATAAACTAACCAGCCCCTACCAGATTATCAGTAACACACATTTATCTAAAAACCCAAGAAAAAATGAAACTGTGTGAAAACTGATGCAATTGGATTTGGGTTTGTTTCTTTTCTTTTGAATAAGTTAACATGTTCACAATAAACAAATTTTAATGGAGCCTCTGTATTTGAGAATCTCTGTGTGGCTGGAAGTTAAAGAATGTGCAGTTCCAACCATTCATCAGCATAACAAAAGCTAAACCTGAGAAAGGCATCCAGACATGAGCTGGAGCCAGAGAGCACTCGGACTAAAGACACTGCTGTCAGCCACATCCTTCTGACCATCCATCTATCAGTGATACAGAGACTGTCGGGGGCATCTCACAACAACAACAAATCCCAAACCAAACGAGTAGAAGCAGGAAAAGATGTATTAAGTTACTTCTTTGTAAACAGAAAAAGGAGACCACAGTGAGTGGCTGTCCTGTGCAAATAAGTTATTTCCCCTCAGACCTTAATAAACATTTTGTCTGCATCACTGACTGCTTCAGCCTGTGGGTGGGGCAAAGAGAAACTCCCTAGAGCAAAATCTTGCTTGAATTTCAGAGTGCAATAAAAGCTGCCCAGAAAATTTCAGTTGTAACTTAAATCCCTACCTCTGGGCCATACTGCAATCTCCCACAGGAAAAAAAAAAACAAAAAAAAAACAACCCCTTGCTGGAAGCAGAGTGGTTCACCTTGTTAAGATTCTTCTCATATGCACTGTCAAAGAAGGCTAGATCAGGAATAGAAATGTTAATGTTCAAACCCATAACACTGCAAAAGTACTGGGCATCTCTTCATACTGTATTCATAAGCTGTGCTCCAAGTCCTGAATATCTCAGTGCCCCCGCCTTGCTTCCTTGTTCTTCTGTGCTTCTGAAACTCCACACAGACGGAACACGACCGCAGCAGAATACATGCCACTGCTGGCCATCCCTCTCCCCGCAACATTGCTCAAGAGCACCCCAGAGATAAGAGAAAGCTGCTCCAAGCATGCTCCTTGAAATACTTTTATCTTTGAAGAGAAAGACCTCTAAAGGACTGTCGCGTCCCAACTCTACTCTGTTTAACCTTCCCAAGGTTTTATTTTCAAAAGCCAAAAAAGGGTCTTTTAAGAGCTTCCGGACAACTGACACAGCATGCTCAAAAGCTGCCTTTTCCCTCCTGTTCTATACAGCTTTTCAGGCAATTAAGACAAAGGAGAACACAGAGATCTTTCCAGCTAAGCAAGGATGTTTTTCTTTAGCTAAAAGTCATTCAGACTAATGCTGATGTATTTTAGAGTATAGTGCTTAATTTTCCAAATCATTTTAGAAACACCGCAGAGCACTTGCAACCTCAGTGACGCTTTAACACCCCTATTACAGAAATAAAATTTGTACCAGCTTTACAGATGCTGAGGCACACGGAGGTAAGGAACATCAGGCATAGCTGCACAGCTCATACGTGCCAAGGAACTAGCAGGACCAGGCAGTCCTTATTATAAATCCTGTGCGACCTACCTTGCCACACAAGCAGCACCCCCACTGCCTTTCATAACCCAGTTTATGAAACTGAGTAATTCTGTAATATATATGAGCCATTCTGCAGAGGAAAGGAGGGGGCAGAGAAGGCAAGGGTGAATAGATATATATTCATACAATATAATAGACTACGCAGCCTCCTGAGAAATCATGCGTCCATGTGCTTTCTCATCATGAGGCTTTCCCAATTTAAAAAAACCAAAAAGTTAAACTTACTATAATCTGTAACACAAGAATTTAATTAGTGAAGTGTGATTAGTAAAACTGTCTAAGCCGCATTAGTAAAATCCTCAAATGAGACTAATACTGTTTATGATCCAAGAGCTACCATTTTCTACATATCTGCAATAAGATCCAGCTCTAGTTTTCAACATCGAACATGTCTTCAGATGCATTCAACATGAGTTATTCCTAAGTTTTCAATATGCTAATTCAAAATTGATTTACATTAATAATGCCACATTAGTGCTACAGTACCAGATTGTTGAAAATCTGGTTATGAGTTTTAGCTATGAGACCTTACAAAAAACCCCCTGACAACAATCAAGACTTCTTATCTAGTAAGCCTCCTTCTACTGCCTACGATAAACAACCAATGCCTGATCTCTATATTGCAAGGTGAAAGAAAAGGCTCTGATCCATCTAAAATGGCTAAAAAATACTTCCTTTTCATTAAAGCAATTTAATGCTCAAAAGGTAGCAGGGAGTCTTATCTACACTTCTGTATTCAACATTCCCTATTAATTGTCACCTTGAACATTGGACTTCTAACCCAAAACATTTCTTCCCAAATTACATGGAAAGAATACAGTATGAGGGAAGGGAATAATACAGTAAGAGCAAGACTTGACCAAGGTCACCCAATCTTGCTACAAAAAAATTACTTCAATGCATTCAGCTGCATTGTGCTCTGAAGTTACATGCTAATGCCTGATGAATGCCTGAAACAGTGAGCAATAAATGTGTACCCTAAAATTGACAAAGACCCCGGAAACACCCACCCCACCCCGAGTTCCCAGCTCTTCAGTGTAATGGATCATTCAAAATATCCAATCTACCTATGCAAGACATGACACTAAACAGTGCACTGACACTATTTCACCAGCGGAACATTGCAATTTAGTCCATCAGTCCTCAGCACCTCAGTGGTCTACCACAATCATTCACAGAGAAAATAAATAGGATTTGAGAGGAAAAGACAAAGATTTTCCTTTCTCATCAGCACTCTAATTCAGCTTGGCCTCACTCTTGTGTTTTACAGACACGTTACACAGCGGTCCATTCCCAACAAGCCAGCTTTGCCCCTTGTTAACACAGGATAAAGCCTGGACACTCAAGGGAGTTTTCATTCAATAAGCCAGCAAAATAAACCTTTGCTAGCGCTAATAAGAATGGCTTTTTTTGGCTCCAGGCACTCTCCTTTTGCCAAGTCTGAATTTCTCTTTTTGCCTTTGATAAATGCTCAGAATCGAGGGGGGGTAAGGGTGGACGGGGCGTGTCACTCAATCCTCATTGCAAATTCCCTGTATTTCACCTGAATCACCTCATCCTGCTACATGAGACCACCTCGACACAAGCAGTGCAGGTAAAACCTTTCTACCACTTCTGCCCTCAGTGTCACTACAGCTTCCTGGGGACTCAAAGATAATTCCCCACCATCAAAAGAAGGGGGGAGGGAAAGGGATGCTGGAAGTCAATTACAACCGTTATCGGCTGTAATATCTCAGTGTCATGCTGAGCATGTTAAATATGCTGATCACTGTGGACACCAGAGGCACAATCTGAGGCTGTTTGCCATTCTCTTCATTAAACTGCAAAACAAATAGCTCCCATTTTCAAACCTATGTAGGACAGATTTTATGAACATCAAAAATAAACAAGAAAATAATGAGTATCTTTACGGAAGCAGTGAGAACCATATGACAAACCTAAAGAAGCAATTGTAACAGCTGAAGAAAATTCAAAGGCTTTTCAAACTTCTCAGAGAAGAGAAATCCTCAAAATAATCTATTTATATTAAAGATCTCATTTCTTTCCCTTGGAAAAAAAAAATCACTAGACTAACATCAACCAAAGCCATAGCAGTCTTGTAAGACAGGAAACTGTTTGTTGACAGCCTTGACAAGGCTTTGCAGAGGCCCGTATTTCTCAAAGCTGTTATGCCACTTAGCTGATTTTTTTTTCCCTTCCACTGTTTTTCACAGCTGAGAACTTGTTTGAAGTGGAAGTAGACTGAAAAACAAAACAAACAGAACTAAGTCCTGGGACTGTGGTCAGACATGTCGGTACCTGTGAAGCGACATGGTGTTTCTCTAATTGACTGCAAGGATTTCAACACACCTGATCTGCTTTATGCCCACTAGGCCCTGGGCTTAGGCAGGGAGATGAGCTCTGATACTGAGTACGGAATCCAGCTCTGGGGCCCCCAAGATATGAATTATGTGGACCTTTTGGAGGAGGTCCAGAGGAGGCCACAAAGATGACCAGGAGGCTGGAACACCTTTGCCATGCAGACAGGCTGAGAGCTGGGGCTGTTCAGCCTGGAGAAGGTTCTGGGCAGACCTTATAGTAGCCTTCTAGTACCTAAAGGGGCACATGAGAGCTGGAAAGTGACTTATTACAAGAGCCTGCAGTGATAGGACAAGGGGGAATGGCTTTGAACTGAAAGAGGGTAAATCTAGAGTAGATGTTTGGAAGCTTCTCCTCACTGTGAGGGTGGTGAGGGGCTGTAACAGGGTCACAGACGCCACATCCATGGAAGCGTTTTAAGACCAGGTTGGATGCGGCTTTGGGCAACCTGGCCTGGCAGCTCTTCTCCCCAGCCATGGAAGGGGAGTTGGAATTAGATGATAATTTAAAGTCCCTTCCAACCCAAACTGTGCTATGATTCTGTCTTTCACAGCTGACACTGAAGTAAGACAACTCCGCAGACCAGCACAGAGCCAGCAAAACACCCACGCGTTACTCACTTCCAAAATAAAATCAAGTTACAGGCAAGAGCAGACAAGAACACATTTTTATCATGCATGTACAGCACTTTTATCCATGCCATAACCGGGTTAATGGGGGCTGTATTGCCCCAACACACTGGACCTCCTGGGGGACAGCTGTGCTGCAGCCTCGGCATTTGATATTCAAGCACTGACCTCAGTTTGGTAGCATCAATTCCCTGGAAACTACTGCACTGAAAACTTCTTTTCTGGGCACGTGCCAAGGAATATTATCAAAAAGATTCATGAAGCTGCTGGTTTAACATTCATTTTAAAGCACCCATTTTCTATCAGTTGTACTTATAATAATATTAAGTGGTCTGTATTCAATATAAATTATATTGTTCCAGTTTCAGGAACAAGCTTGAGTGTGCAGCAAAATCACTTTTGATTATTTAAAAAGATTCTATCAAAACCCTTTGTTATCAGAGAGATACCAACTCTTTATAAGCAACTGAGAAATATTTACCAGTTTAAAGTCAGAAGCAATGGGCACATAGATATAGTCACCATGCACTGAGTGTAGTTTGGGCAGATCTTTGCTTGGAGAGGAACATTAACATCTGTGAGACCATGGCCTAATCCTTGTGCAGTGAAATATGAATCAAAATCAATGGTGGCACCCAAGATGTAATCTCTGCTGTGTTTGGCTCACTGCACTGAATCTGTGACTCATAAATCATTGTTACTAGCCATTCAGTGAAATCAATATTCAGATTCCCTCTTGGTCTATACATATGACCACTAAATGAAATAACAATGACCAAAATATGTCATATATTAGGTTATCAATATTACCAGAAGGGTTTTCTTGGGAGCAATGAGATAATCTAGGATAAAATACATCAGATGAGCATGCAAAGAAATGTGAAAAAATCTGTGACTATATATAGAGAGGAGGAGAAAGGAAATTTTAAATATTTCTTCTTCCATCATATGCTAAAGTATTAGAACTTATCATAGCATCACAACAATGCATTTTATGAAAGACCATTTCAATAACGCATGCTTTTAACCATGTTTTAAAACATGCTATACCTAAGTATTTTTTTCTTCTTTCAAATAACCCCTTCTTACATTATTCCTAACTTTGTTTCTTTTCTCTGAAGCACTATTAATATTATCATGATCAGAGTGTATGCTTTCTTTCAAGCAGCTTGATGATCAGGACATTTAGAAGACCACATCTTAGTTCCACTAAAAATCACTACCACCAAATAAACTTCCAGGAGTAATTCCATAAACCTGGATTTTCCAAACCATTTACAAACCATTTAGCTATTAAAAGGTAATGGCTTATGTCTTCCATAGAAACCTGAGAAGTGCTGTGTGCTACCATCTCATACTTGGCCACGAGCCACAACAAAATATTTAGTTTTGACAACAGAAGAAGGGAAGAAGTCTTTAACTGCTTTCTAAGCAGACAAGAGATTCTCCAGGCAAGTATGACTTACAGGTAGAAACTGCACTGAATTTACGTAAGCCTTTGGAGGACTTCTGCGCAGACTTCCCAAGTACAAAAAAAAAGCAGGCAGTGCCAGCAGACACATCTTTCATGTTCACCCCTTTTACATACTCAGAGCACTTAGAAGGCTGAAAATCCTAAAATCGTGAAATAAAAATCAACAGACTGCTCGGTTTTCTCCTGTTGTAACTGGCTTTTCTCATACACACATTCAAGACAAGAGCTCAAGGGTGAGAAGCCCTGTATGACAGCACTGCACACACCACTCTCTTCCTTGTGCCTACACACAAACATACTGCTGAATTAAATTACACACCTACTGCTTGCATATCATCAAGGATGTGAGAAACGTGTGTAACAAATTTGGCAAATAACTCTACAGGATCTATTCAGAAAGGGCCTGATTCAGCAATGAAACAAAGGATTCAATGCTCTTACTGGATGATGGGCTCTGCAAGGACATACAAGTTACCGAGGTGTATAATAGTGCAAGAGTGCTGTAGTTAAGAGTATTTTCTTGTACAATTTAATAAGCAATGAGCATTCAGGTGACTATTCTTAACTATGCAAGACAGCTGAATAAGTACCAGTCATTCATGAGAGCTGCAACATTCTTTCAGTTGGGGAAAACTGGGCTTTCTTATTTATTCAAACTATAATAGAAAAAAAAATCCATTATTTTTTATTCCTTTTGTAGAAAGTCTAAGTCAGGAAACTATAACGATTACATTTGGAGAAGTTACAAGCAAGAACTCTAAATTACAATACAGCAGGAAGGCTCCTTCTACTTGCATGTACCACTGTTTCAAACTCTTCTCCCTAGCAGCCTACATAACATTTTCTCTTCTGCAGAGAAATTTCTGAACAGAAAAAAAGAAAAACTTCCCATGTATTGTGGAAACAGTGAAGGTCTCTTCCATGCATGGTGAAAAGGGAAGTGTGAAGTGATATCTTTTAAATATTAAACAAAATGGAATATGAGTTATCTCCAGCACTGCCATGCCAGCCACCGCGAGCACTTGAGGACAAAGTATCCTGAAATTGCTTTCATGCAAAGAATTTTTAAAAAGAATGAACACTTTTTAAAGTATTCAAGAGAATGAACTCTTTCCATTGAAATGACTGAAAACATTATATTTCCTGTACATTTAAATTTTTTTAATCATCCATACAGCACAGATGAAATTTAAGATACATTTTTAACACATTTTTTAGCAGCAATGTGACCTCTGATGTTCTGTGGTTTCATCAAGCAGACCAAACCACACATTTACAATTTCTTTTAAATAATATAGCTCTTCATGGCTCAATGTGACTATGACACTGTTACTTTGGAAAATATTCTATTTTTCATTAATTAGGTCACATTATGATTTTAGATGATAATTTATTTAGCCTTTCATGATTATAAATACTTATTGGCTTCTATTTTGTATTCTTTTACTAGAAATTAAAGAGAATTGTTTTTTTATTAAAACCCTGCTCTTCATATGTTCTGCTGCAGTTCATGAACTGTATGTGCAACTAAAGAAAAAAAATTAGTCTACATTTGTCTATCAACAGTATTTATAAGCGAGAGAGTGGAAAGATTACAAAATTTTAATAAGAACATTATATTATAGCAGAAATAATCTAGGTGTTTTATTGGGAAGTGAAGTGGATTACCGTAAATGAAATTTTTAAATGTCCTTTCCATTTTATAGATAACACAAAATGACTCTTTTCATGTCTCCAGCGATAAGGATACATGTGCCACACATTTAAATAGTGCCTTCACCCTATCCAACCCGGCTCATGAATTAATAATTCAGTGACATTAATACAAGAAGATAAATGATAAAGAGGTTATAGAAAAAGGGCCAGTGGTACACATATACTTCTTTTAAAACAGCTAATACCTCTCTGCCAATTACAGTTAGAACTTTTTTACAGTTTTCAATGGCATTTTTACAATCTAAATAGCAGCTTATGCACACACAATTTCACACAACTCAAGCTTAATAAATCTCCTGCTGCTACCAAACAATCATTCTGGGGGATTAAAGTGCAACATCTGCTAACATTAATAAGCATTTTACATAGCAATATGTATAAAAGCAGTTGCTATCAGTCTTCTGAAAAAGCTTCCAGACTGGTTTGGCATAAATTACAGCTTTATCGTTCAACTGCTACCTTCAGCTTACGGCAGCAATAAGGTAGCTATAATGCTGGAAAACCCAAGGAAATTATATATATGGACGCTATTATCCTTTGTAGTGCAACAATTTTCAAAATACTTGAAAAATAAACAAAAAAAATGTATATATGCAAAGAACTTCAGGAAAGAACCTGGTAAAGTCACATAATTTCACTACTTAGAAGAAACCAAAGCTACTAATCTGTTTGCAAGAAAAAAATTTCTCTCCTAATAGCAGTTATAACTTTCTAATCCACCTTGGGCTTTTTAAATTTTTATTTGTATTTCTACCAAAGCAGCATCTACTGTGAAAGAATGCCTGCCTTTCCAAGGAGTAAAATAAATATCGGGGGGTTTATTTAATTAGGAATTCCAGCATACATTTTTAGGTAGAATTTGGCAAATGAGCATGCTTTGGAGTCGAGAGACGTGTAACATCAGCTTGAGCCAAGAACACAGTTGGCAAAAGCGGCACAAACTTTTACTTGCAGCCCTGCCAAGGCAACTCAAGCCCTGCAGTTCAGCTGTGGACAGCTGAATGCCAGAGCCTGCCAATCACCCTTCTCTGGAGTGAAGGAAATGAACAAAGTCATATTCTAGCTTTTAAAAAAAACACAGGGAGGTAAAGTATTTCAGACTCTCACTGCATAAGCACTACTACCCTGGTATTTTTTAGAAACTGAAAAGAATCAATAGTCAACATTGCAATAATAGATATGATAACACTTTGAATGCCTTTTTAGAGCTCCCCAAGATAATTTTGTCGTGTGGACACATGGGCCAATATCTACAAGCTCATTTCTTTCCTTCATGAAAGAATAAATTTGTATAGAAAGCATTCATTTATAGAAAAGAACAGCAGACTGGATCAAATACATATGTAGAAATTATTTAACACACTAGGTTTAATTATCACTTAATGTCCCCTGATTAACATCAAGATTTGCTTGAATAGGATTGTTTTAACATTATTTTTAAGTCAAAACATTGCTTTAAAAATTACTATTATCATATTCTTCTGACATCGCCCACATTCTTACTTGACACGTTTTAAGAGAGATGAAGAAAATCAAAGCAGTAAGATAAAATATTCCAGCAATGCCAGTGCTTGACAACTAACACTCAGGGCCTTTTGATGATATCAGGCTTTAAAAGTACCCAGAACTAGGGCTGAAGCCAGGCTTAGCTGAGAGAAAAGCAGTTATTAAAGGACAGCAGGAAAAAGCTTAAAACAAAAGGGAAGCACTTTTAGTATCTACTTTTCCTCAAACTGATGGTTTCTTAAGCTGAAGTCCGCACCTGAAATTCCCATCCACATTTCAAAGATTGGAATCACTGTTGCCAGAGGAAGCACATGAGGATTAAGAACCAGGTGCCTCAGTGCCACAGTCTTCCTTAAATACAGCTTGAATTTTAGATTGCCGTTGTAAAATAAGTTTTTATGAAGTTACTGTGTACTACCTTTAAAAACACATCTTTATATTAAAGTGATAATTTCTCCTTTTTTTTTTTATTTTAGAATAAAATCATATTGGCACATGATTTTCTTTTCAGGCTATTCCTGCACCCGCACTCTAATTTTCACATCAGACATATCCCCGCCATGTGCCAGCCTTACATGTTCTGGAAGATTTACTGCTGCTGTGATAGTCTCATGGCTATTTCAAATCCAGGTCACAACTTTCCACAGCTACTTAGATTAACGTTTGCAATTTAATCTATTTTAACACAAGAATTCAACAGCGCTGAGACAAAAATGAGGTGACTTTTTTCTCAAAGATGACTGAATATTAAATATGAAATTTAACAGGTTGTAATCATAACAGTTTGTAAACACTGTAATATATATGTCTGCCCTAATTTAGTAAGATGGAATTCTCAAGCAACACTTATCAAACTGAGCACAAAAAAATTGTTCTGGCGTTTCACTAAATTAAAATCTTCAGTCCCCACAGCCAGAATGCACAAATTTAGATTTTATTAATACCTTAAATCAAACTCACTTTTATGAAAGGCAATTTACAAGTCATCGTCTCTTCCAACAGCCAAGAACAGAACAGGGTCTTAAGCATATTTTTACAGACACTTTGATGACAGTCTAACCTTTTGCTCTGATTGCTACTTTTAACAAAAATAGCGTTTTCTTTGAAATCCAGAAAACTCTTGTTTTCGTGAATATAGCTTTAAGCCCTCGGTGACAGAGTGGCTGACAGCTCAACAGATAGAAAGCAAATTTAAGAGAAGCTGTCCCTGTTAAGAAAATGCATGCCATTTTACCAGCTTCTTATTCAGCAATCTCAAAAACTCCAAATTTATCTAGATCACCGGATTTCACATCTTGCCCAAAGACATTGTGCCAAACCTCCACACTCACAAAATGATGCTACTTATACACATGTTCAGCAAGCCACCTTGATTTAACTTGGGCTCTGTGTACTCTAATATTTTAAAATCCTAACACTAAATAACAGCAGCGAGCATTACAGGCACTTCTGCAATAGATTGCAAATCAGATGCACAATGAAATCATCATCATCATCAGGCAGATGATGCCTCGTGCTGCCAGCTACTCACCAGAAATCAGTGAGAGTCACACCATGGGGCCGGGAGGGAAAAAAAGGAAAGGGGAAAAAAAAAAAAGAAAAAAGAGAAGGGAAAAAATAAAAAAGCAAGTGAGCAGGCAGAGCGGGAAGACGGCATTCCCCCAGGTAGTTTCGAGTGCAGAGGAAGCGGGAAAGCCCTCGGGTAGGGCGTGGAAGGCAGCAGATGGGAAGGGAAGGCCCGAGCGCAGAGCCCCGCGGAGCGGGCAGGCTCTCCCGGCCCGCCGCGGGAGCGCGGGGAGCGGAGCAGGGCTGGCAGCAAGGAACAGCCAGCAGGGATCACAAAACACACACGGCACCGCACAGGGAAGGGAGCGAGCTGAGCGCAATGTGATTTCCTTCAAGCGGACTGCCGGCATTGGGGATCGGCTGCCCATAACCCAACGTGCAGAACTTCCTCCTCTCCAGGACACGGCTGCAAGCGACACGGACTGCAACTATCTGCTTTAGCATCCACAGGAAAAGCCCACCAATCTACATCAGACCCACGAAACTCTCTGACAAGTGAGTCAAGGCAGTAATGAACGTGGACACTAACGCGGACACTCGATGCTGTGAGAGGCGCCACACGCACAATGCGCAATGAGGTGAATGTCTGCATCCCTTACGCGCACACAAATATTTTGAAACATTTGCCATGCTGCAAGTAATCATTTTCTATAAATGGCTGATGATTTCACACTGCCATTGCAATATTCTGTAAGTGGCTAATGATTTCACAGTGGCATAATAATAATATTAATTTTAAAAAAGCTGACCACAATTTCAACAGATCCATTGCCCATTCTGGGAATTTTTGTTTGTTTGTTTGTTTAAAAATCAAATCCAGGAGAGGTTGTGACAGTAATAAGTGTACAGCTTACTTACGGGTCACTATTGGGCTGAACTAAGATTTTATTTCTGGAAGAAAAAAAAAAAAAAAACAAGACAGGACGATGAATAATACAGATGAAAATGGACAGGAAAAAACCAAGTCAATCTAAAGGTCCATCTTCTCAGATACGTAAGAAGTGACAGACAGAGGCACGACAGAACACTTCACCTGACGCTGCTTGGTTATCAACATATTCTCCAGAAGTTATTCAGTTTTATTTTAATATCTCTTCAGTCAAAAGGTGATTTGACATTTTTGACCTAAAAATAGCATTTTACAGTTTTTTAAAAATAAAAATATCTAGTCCAAGACTACCAAGAAGAGCTTGCAGCAAGCACAGTGGAAGTTTTCAACAGTTAGAGATTTCACCCTAATGATTTCTTGTCTCCAAAATAAAAAACAAATCCACTGTGACAGTATTATTTTACAACAGAAATTTTTAGTTTTTCCACGGTGTTGTTATTTACTAACCAGAACATATAGCTGTGCAGTCCAGCTAGCTGAGAGCAGAATGAAGGGAGGCTCTTCCTAGCTAGCAGCGACCTTCATCCATGACTCTGGACACACATTTCTTCTCCTGATCTCACAAATTTTATCACAACAGACACTGGACACTTTTTATTTTTAAGTAAGTAGTATTTTAACAAAGACACAGACATATGTGTACTCAAGTATATAAACATTCATGAGCAGATATTTACTTAGGATTGGTAAAACTTTGTTGTTATTTAATTCACTTTTGAAAATATTTGTAAAACACACAGTGTCTAAGAACAGCTTAAGACAGATGAATGTATTTTTAATTTTAGCTAACTATTTTCAAATATTTAATTATGCTACTAAGTTTTGCATTTCTGTCTAGGAAAGTATTTGTCTTGCAATGGCCACTAACAGTTTTAACTTCCAAACAGTTAGTACTGATTACTTCAACATCCACAGAGCACCAATTTCTGAAAACCTGAACTTACACACAAGTTTCCTACTTCCCATTTTTAGCCCCACTCAATAAGCCATTATTATGATTTTTTTGTGTGTGTTATAATTCTATTACAGGTACTGGAATACAACTTATTAAACAAGGATTGAACAGACTGTGGTGGGAGGAAAAGTACCACTGCTCTTCCACTAAGGACCAAAACATCAATAATTCAAGTTGATTGGGAAACACTATTCAAGCAGACAATTAATTTTTAAGAATGCGGTAGAGATAGTAACAAACATTGCAAAACAATTTTAAATTTTACAAGACTCATCAACAAAGCTTACAAATATGAAACTTTTGAAATAACAAAAATCTACACCTCTTCTTGCTCCAGGTTAAAGGAAAATGGACTCTAGGAAACATTCTGGAATCCAGCCAGCAAAACTACGAGCATCACCTGTGACCCCTGCTGCACAGGGAGGATACCCCCAGAAATTCACTAGAACTGAAGAACACCTGAGAACCCAGCGACTTAAGGAAAGAAAAAAGAAAACAACAGTCTACCAGGCAAAATTAAAATTGCTAAATGCACCTATCCACTAAGGTGACTCCATTTCCAACGCACTCATAAAACCACACGGGCTCCAGACACGCCAGTGGCCGAGACGCTCCCGCAAGCTTCCCCGGGTGCCCGCACCGCTCCCTTGCAGCCCTGCACAGCAAGCCCGGCCAGAGCCTCCCCAGCCCCAGCACACGTGTGCCCTTTCCAGGAAGGGAGATGAGTAAATCTGTGTTTCCTATGGAGCACAGGAAGAACCTTTCTGCTCATAAGAGCTCTTACTGTTTCCATAGTGAATGTCATTTACATGATGGGATTATAAAGGTTCCCACATGAAAATGCATCTCTGGCATGACTACATTCTTTCAAGTTACTTTTCCTCCCACTTGCTATAGTTCCTAGGTGAAAGGAAAATATTGACAAAAACAGGACATGAGGGGGACAAAAGATAACCACAGACTGAAAAATATGAAACTGTCAAGCCATTTATAATTCTTTTTTTTTTAAACTTTAACTCCTCACGGCAACTGGGCAGCCTGAGATCAACTACACAGGGTAAAACACTTTAATTTATAGCCTAAGGCTTCTTCCATGTTTAAGAGGAAGGAGCATGTAAAGAAATACAATATCTTTCTCAGCCCGTCTGTTCTTTGAAATGTCTTCATTAAAATGGAGATTTTGACTTTTTGACTGTGAATAACAGAAAAAGGACAAACCTGGTTTCCAAGGATCTTCATCTGCAGACAGCACACACAAAGCTCCCCCTTCATTCTCACAGATCACACTCATGTATCATGGACAGGTTTTCAGGCGGAAGGGCAGATGGGACCACCTCCAGCTCATGATGATTAGCTAAATTAGTCCTAAGTACACTTTCATTTTATCATGAAGCAACTGAGAGAATAAAACTGAGAATGTGGACCTGCAGGACAGAAGGATTCATACTTTCCTAGAACCAAGGGGCAGCCATGGCAGAGACCACTACTGCACCCGGGATGGCACAGGCCATGCCACCAGAGAGCTACAACTCAACTCACAAAACTACAGTAATAAAGCTGTTCCTTCCTTTTTTTTTTTTTTTTTTGAGGAGGAGGAGGATGGGAAGAGGTGGAAATCTTGAATACACTGGCATTCAGTGTTTCACCAATACTGCAGTAAAAACACAACTTGTTCAATGGTCATATGAACTTGAGTGAATGTCAGAGGACGATACCAGGGCTACTCCTTTAGAGCATCTGTGAGCCCCAAACAAATTCCACTGAGCATACCTACCCAGCTAGCATAGCAGCAGCTAATACTTCATACATGCACAAGATCTGAGCAGTTCTCTTTTAAGTAACTTAAATAATGGCTGTAATTAAGTAGTTAAGGATATATTAATCCTATCTCTCAGCTTTGCAGAGGTTGTGAACACAGTTGTGCAAGCTGCTTAACCACAGCACCAAAATAGCAGCAAATTTTCTCACTGCCCCACATATTTTTTGTAAACCCTTACCAATTAGTTTTAATAATCTGTTAATGCTGCAGCTTTATTTGGTGCATTGGTTATTATGCATCTATTTAAAATACAAAAAAAAAAACCTCAACCTGGACATCTTCCAGCAGACCTACTAAATTTTTTTCATTTATTTGAGTGTGATTCAATTAACATTAGGACTTTGGTAACTTTTTTTTAATATGTAAAATCGTATTAAACAAAAAGTATTGTTTTAAATAATTGTTTCATATACTGAGGGATTCTCTGTGGAAAATACGCAAGAACTAAGATTAACTGACTATGGAATCTGGGGGTATATTAAGCTAAATATAATTTAAATAAACCAAAATTTTCAATTGGCTGGTAATTAGATAGATAGCACAAAGATGCTGACTTAACTGTTGGTCCCTATAGTCTTATTTTTGTATTTTAAAATTAAAATCTGTTCAAGCAGTATTTGCTTATCATGCCACTGACCAAAAAAACACTGTAATCAGAAATAATATCATTAGAAGTGAAGACACAGGAAGAATAGAGGAATTACTGTACAGGTGACAGAAGCATAAGGAAGAATTTTATTCACAGGTATACTTAAAAGGTTATATTGGTTTTATGTGCTCTGCTCGGCAGATTTTTCAGTCATGAGCCAAGAACTACTGATTACTTGCATCCCATTTGCCAAATACAAAAGCTTTATTAGTCATAACAGCATGGCTGTTCCAAACAGACAAAGAGATATAAATAATAATGAAAAAGACAGAAGAAAAAGACTTGCCCCTTCTTCAGGGTTAGTTGTCTGTGGGCACTTAAGTATGACTTAGTGTGGCTTCATTTCTAATGCACACTACAAGTAAAATGACTACAGTGTGGATTTGTGCTTTGATTTGTTGTCTTGCAAACAGAAGAATACTGATTTTAATAGGCCATTCATTATGGCATTTCTACAAAAAGAAAAATGGTTAATCTATCTCACAGTTATGTATACACATTCTGAATATGTTTCAGGAGAGCACATAAGGCTAACAATTTGGTAAGAATATTTCTGCATATATTTTCCTCTTTCAAACGTAGAAATTGTATTCTGAAACATCAGACAACTTTTAAAATGATAAATCCATGTAAAACAAATCCCCTGCAATTTATTTTAATACTTTCAAAATTAATTACAAATACTTGTAATATTAAAGTGTGGATACAATGCTTTACCTCTTACTGAATTTTTATGCATTATTCACCCTCTTATTCTAAGTACTGGCTTCTTCTTAACTTGGGTATAACAAGCCAAGCACTGCCCTCAACAATGCAGTCACAGTTCACGCTCCTAAATCGGCTGGAGCTCCACTTTCACTGGGGGTAACATTCATCCTTTTGTGTCTTCTTTTTACTTACAGACAAAAGATACCATCGCTTTCCACAGTTCAAAATGAATGCAATGTGAAGCCAACCTAAGAACCCACAGGAGTTTGTCTAAAATAGAAAATGTTACTCTTCTTCTGAACACAAAACTACAGACAAAGTTCCAGAATTCTGCACTAGATACAACATGCATGGGCTACTGGTCACAGATGAAGCCATACGCTGCTACCATGATAACAAAAATAATGAAGTTTTGAGTATTAACTTTAAAGCAGCTTTGAGGTCCCAGTTATTTTGCAGCAATAAACTAGCACATTTTCAGAAGCAGAATATATCACGTCAAAAGAAATCTTTTCTCTGGTGATCAATAACAATTCATAACAGATGGGTTTGAATCTTTCTATAGAAACTCTTACACATAGAATTAATCCAAAGCATCCAGGAAATGTGTCTTACAAATTTAACCAATACTACCACTGCATGTCTACAATGTATGCAACATGTACTGGAAGTTTCTTATACAATAAGAATTGCCATCTATATAGATGGCAATTTTCTTAATTTGGAATTACCTTATTCTAATTTTGGCAAAGGAAATCAGGGAAAGAAAGGTATTTTGTTTGTTTAAACATTCATTATTTCAGTATTTACTGAATTATAGCTGAAGAGACCATCTTGAAATATGTGGCTGTTTCATCACACTCTGCCATGCAGACTGGTGTGCTACTCAATGCAGTTATTCATAAATAACTACATAACCTAATGCATTTTGTTCAATTAGTCCCCATAAATGTTTTTTATTGACAAAACATAATTTAGTTTTATTAAATGTGACTGGAACATTGCTTCTGCCAAGTAAGTGAGTATTAATGTCTCACTTTTTTGTTTTTTTAAAAAACAGATGGAAAATTTTAAGAATTAAGGAACAGCTTGAATGTCACTTACATGAAAATTGTACAAGGATGACATTATTGTCACTTTTGTTGCTTGCAGTAATTTAAAAAATTATCTAAGTTACTTATCACCATAAAAACCTGGCACTAGTGAAAGAGAAAACGTGTTACGCTACAGTTAAAACAAAAAAATTACATGATTTTATTCAAGTAGGCTCTTCCAATGTAGCATGTAAATTGCCATTGTTCTACGTTCAAAATACAAGGCTGTTAAAAATGTATCTTAATCGCAGCTGCATTATCCTCACACCAGAACTAAAGTTACATTCACATCTCGATTTTCATATTGTACGGCAACCTCCACTGAGTGGAACTTCTGAAACATCCCTACCTCACCAGGAAAGAAAAGGACAGACTGTGTAAAGAAAGATTATGTCCTTGCCTCTCCACAATTCCTCAACAAGATTAAATTAACAAACCTCTCTTTCTTCATCATGACTTACACATCAGTATTTTCCCATGCAAAAGGATGGTACAACTTTTCAACTCCTAGCACCTACCAAAATCTCCAGGAAAGACAGAATTTATATATTTTCTGTAAATCTTACCATTATAATCCTATTGGGGTGTAATTGCTGTGGCTAATATTCTTACCCTGTTATGAAAATGCTCAACATAAACGTGGCACTGAGTTGTTAAGATAATACATGATCATGCTGTGAGAGGGTAATACCTATACAATAGCCCTTGCCAATACCATAAATCTCTTTATTAGACAACAACCTATTACAGGAGATCTACTTAACTGTTTCCCTACTTAGAGGGCCATTTGGTGTTACAATAACAAGCTGACTTTTCACATTAGAAAGGATTAGCCAGTATAAATAATAAATTGAGACAGAGTTACTACTTTTTTAGATATGGTAAATCTTCCCCGATGCTTAAAAAGAGAATCCAAACTAAACCCTTAAGATCACGTTAGGCTGAATGTATATTAAAGTTCTGTTCATTTAAACTAACAAAAAATAAAAAAAACAACTCTGACCAATTTATGCCACAGATTTATTACAGGAGAGCATATTACAGAAAGTTGTTTCTGTTTTATGGAATGTGCATACCTACTGCTTTATTTCCTAACAATATCATAGCAAATCATCTCCAAGTTTACTGAAATATTTTAAAGTAAAATGATTGCCACCATTTTTCCAGAGATAAGTACAGAATAAATCTAAGTACCATCTATTATGCTTCTTGCTCAGCAAGTGAAACTATATTATATTTTTTTTCTTTGAAGTCTTAACTTTTTGAAGGATCACACACTTTCATTATCCAGATAACTAAAATACAAATTATGAAGCCTGCAATACACCAGATGATTTTTTTCATTGTGCTAAATTAAGGAAAAATCACTACCTAAAGTACAAATTTCTGATTCTTTAAGCGAGTTTAAGTTACAATATACAAATAAACTTAGGTTAAGACATTCCTTGCTCTTTGTTGTTAGCATTTATTTAAGCTTAAGACAGAAATCCTTACAACTGTTTGCCCGCTTTACTACCCAACTGTATCAACTCCTCAATTTGGATGAAACTCATTCACTTCTTTATACTTTAAATAGAAAAAAAAGCAAAATTAAGAGTTAGCCTTTCATCCGCAGTCACCTTGATTATGATCCATAATATAACACTGCTTGGGTAAATAGGAAATACTTACCTCCTGCTTTCTGGCTACCACGCTACTCTGCACGAGATGTGTCGAAGACCTGAAAGTACTCTGCTGTCTCTCTGATGCTGACATGACATTTTTAGAATCTGAGAAGACAGTTTATGCAACAAAAATCTGCTTCTTGTCATACAGAATACCAAAACCGTCCTCTTGCACCTCGACTGGCAAGAATTGTTTTCCTCATCTCTTTTTTAAACTTCTGATTAATAGGCACTTCTTTGAAATACAAAGTATTTTTTAAAGTAGGCTTGTGCTTACTGATGTTTTAAAATCTTTGCCCACTGTGATTTGCTGTTACTGATGGACAGCCTTTTTAAAAGCTGTCTTACAGAGCCTTTCTGCTCTGCATAACAGAAAAGGCACAGTGAAATGAAATTGTACTTACTGGAAACAATTCAGCCCTGAATGCCTTGATTACTCTGATTATCTCATATACAAGCTCCCTCTGCAGGTAATAATAAGAATGAGCAAAAATATGTGAAAAATGTGGGCAACAGCCGGCATAGCAAACCAAATAATCAATCATCATTTTAAAGAAACTCCCCCAGAAATCCCTCTGCAATGTTATCCAGCATAAGGAGGTAACACAGGAAGCATTCTCCACTTTTCTTCCCAGCTCTGTGTCTCTTCTTGTCTCCTCAGAAAAGTTAAACATTCAGCTTTAGTTTTTCCTATACCAAGTCACACAAATTTATTTTTCCAAAGTCATCTAATACTTTCAGTGCAGAAAAAAATAAGAGAAAAGAGAGAAGAAAAAAAAAAAGAATGAAAATTTAAAAATGGCTGTTTATCCAGAGCTAAACAAAAATGAAAGACCACCCCTAACAGTAAAACAAGTTCATCCTATCTGATGCATTTGTCTAACTGAAAACCAACCAAGCAGCAGCATTCCTTCATTCTATTTACTGCTAGGAAGAAAAACCTAATATCACTTTTGGATACAATTACACAAGCACATTACACAAAGTTTAAAATGCTATTGAACTGAATGGTAAGTTATCTTGAAAATTAAATTATATATATTAAGAAAAATCCCTATCAATTTAAATCAAATCATGAAGTAACAATGTAGTTTTCATCCAACTGGAAGTAAACTGCTTTTCTCCCAAAAGACATTACTCTTACCTTAAAATGTCTCAAGTTTGTTTGCCGTAATGGGATGAGCTTTCTAGATAAAAATCCCTTCAATGCAAATGGGACAAAGCTTCAGTGAATGAAGCTATAAATATTAAGTACATCGTAATTAAGCCTTCATCCTATCTAACCTTTAGCACACACCCAAAAAACTGGGAAGCCATCAGGCAACATTAATTTCTCTTCTCACACAGAGAGAACAAATGTATGCCTGTGGTTTTGTTTCTCTCACAGAGCGAAATCTCAGTTTCTGCAAGCAGTGCCCTTAGACTGATGAAGAACATTCATGAAATGAATGCATATACATTGGGCATAAAGTCACATATGTCCTGTGTCAACTTTAATTTTCACTGGGAAAATGAACTCCAAAATACAACCCTTCAAGCTTTAAATAACAGCTTTAAAACAAAACAAACAAAAAACAACAACAACAAAAAACCCAACAAAAAAAACAACAAAAGGTGGGGAAAAATACTCCCATTTCAGTAGGATACAGCCATTTCAGTACTGATATTTCAGATATTTCAGTATGGCTACAGCCATTACATAGGATAAACATAAGACAAATTTTGGGTGTTCAATTCAAGAGGATGAGACTGCTGCAAATAAAGGTCTTCTTTGCTGATGGAATATCTTTAACAGTTGGATCATCAACCAGTTTCTATGAGATACTATTATACAAATGAGGAAATAAAGCAGGGGGGAAATAAAGCCAGCAACTTTTTGGAGAGATGATGCTCTATTCAAGCACGGGTAAGATTACTGCCTGAAGGGCAAAAGGATTTCTTCTCAGTTTCAGATTATGGCAGCCTGCACCTCCCCTCTCTCTTCAAAACAACTCTCAGCCTACACCCGTGCTCCTGGCACAGAAGCTCAACCAGGAATACACCACTGCTTAGGCTCTTTCTCTCCTTTAAGCACTTTATACTGATTTACACAAGAATCACCCTCACCAATTGACAGTCCGCATTTAAGAAACACTTATTAGACTAAAGCAAATAAAAGCTGCTGGAGACACTGCCAACAAAATAGTTATGAATTGGTCTTCTGTAGAACACTCATTTTGTTCAAAATGAAGATTCAAACAGTATTCATTCGGGGGAAACAGGTTTTTCCGAATTGGTCACTACACATTGAAAAAGTCTAAAAAATAGTGTAATAGTCTAATGAAAGGATGCCTGGATCAGATTAAAAAAATTCTGCCTACCATCAACACAGGCATCGGGAATTTGCCAGAGAAGTGCAGAGTCAACAGCAGAACTTGTTTTCAGAAATATTTTCTTAAAATGTCACTTTATTTAAAAGCAACGCTGCCTACTGAAAAGGAATTGTTTCTGAACACTGCTCACCCCGGCGTATACTGCAATGCTGTAAAAAATTACAGAGAATATACAGAAAAGTGAATTAAAGTCTCCTTCTGGCATGTGATCACTCACCACCACTGCAGCACTGATTTCACAGTAAGGCTCTCTCTCTATGCACACCCGAGCCCATCAACAGCAGAGCAAGTCTGATAGTCAGGAACAAGGTCGGTCATCCTCTCCCCAGCTGCCAGAAACAACTTTTAGCAGTAATCGGCGTTATTATTCTGTCATCTGGATTCAGAGCAGTAATCAGTGTGAGGTGTCGACTGATGGGAAAATACCAACAGAGGGCACAAAGGAAAGCAGCAACCAAACCTAAACCAGAGATTGGGGATTTTATCACATCCACAGGCAACTGGATAAACAGAAGTACTCTAATTTTTAAAGCATCATTCTCCAGTGATAAATTGTTTTGCTGCCACTTCACTGATACCATCTATTTTTCCAACAGTTGCCGACACAAATGTAACCCTCCACGAAGGAGCTGCACCTCTCCAGCACTGGGGCACGCCCAGGGCTTGGCTGCTCCCACACTGTTCCCACCACAGGAAGCAGCAGAAAAGCCCAAGAAATGGGAGAATTCCCTTCTTTACCATAAAATGTATAAACACTCCCACACCTATCTATGAATCAAGACGCCCCTTATTTAAGAATTAAACACAATTTGTATAGTATCAGCAGAACTTGGGATCTTAAATAGCACTCTTCATTCACGTTATTTCATTCCAGTTTTGTAGCCCATTGCAATAAAGTAACACATCATTAACATATAAACATAGTAAAAAAAACACTCATCTGTGTTACATTTTAGAAAAACTGCTCCCCCTTTTCCCTATATTGCCTGTTTTGCAAAAGGAAGTGTCTTTCTTGGGTGATAAACACATTGTAAAACCATTGTAAAGAAAAAAGATTTAGAGTTATTCAGTAAACCAAGGAACAAAACAGGCAGACCGAGACTCTACCATATTTGTATGAGGAAATGGCATAAAATAAATCTCTTAAGACAAAAAAGCCCTGCATTACGTTAAAAGGAAAATATTCCTAAAAGTTAATCTACGTAAGAAACACAAGTAGCTTCTTATTAACTCTAACTAGATTTTCTCTGAAGCTAGCTACTCTCACTACTGAAACACAGACATTGATACTTAAATCTTTTTGTGTAAATGTTAGTGTTTATAATGTGCTCCTAAGAGATTAAGATTAGAAAAAAAAAATAACCACACAACCAAGACAGGCCTTATTTCTCTCAGCCCATGATCACTTGTCAAGCCATGATTAATGCTGTGCTCTGTAGAGGGAGACATTACATCTAGGCTACAACAGACCTAAATTTTACCCTAAGGCAGAAGTCTGATTTAAACATCTCTATTCAAAGTGACATTTGTCCTCTCTTTTCAACCAGTTTCCTCTGAAATTCCAGTAAACTGACTTTGTGACCTACAAATGGTCCATTGATTCTAACTTGTCGAGTTGCCTGTCCTTGTAGCAAAGTTAGTTTTGGTTACTGAATGAAGCAAGATGCTATGCATTCAAGAAAAATACAGGAGCAGAGTCCATTACGTGCTCTATTAAATGCTCCGTTGGATAACAGCAACTAGAATTCATGGCTGTAAGGATTCCAGCTTACACAGAAGAGCTAAAGATGAATACTGAGGTCAACATTAGAAATCAGAAAATATTTTTATATTGAGAAGTAACAATGGCCTTCATATTCTGAGGTGATGAGCAAAGATTATTTTTTTTTTCTTACAGACAAGAACATGGGCATCGTCAGAGCCACCCTGAAAAGTAATTACATGTTATCTCTCCCCTTTCACTCTGAAACGTCTGCTAAGGTATTTACATTTGTCTGTTACGAGAACAACAAGTGAAAAAACTAGTTGTTATCACTTATCTCAAATAAATACTATTCCTCCAGTGAATGGTATTATTCCATCTATTTTATAAAGTTATTGTTAGATCCTCCGATTTATCTGTAACTGCTATTGTAGAAATAGAAATAAGACATGCTTATACCCTATAAAGAAATAGACAAACAGCAGACCTGGACATGTAGAATAGTCAATATCCTTCTTACTGAACATGAAAAATGGCAACATTTGATAATATTAAGCAATTTAGACAGTGCTGGCAAGTTCCTACTAGCCAAGGTAATCTTATTTCTGGTGCTTTTCAGCGTAAATTGATTTTTTTCCCCTCCTCTTAGCTGCTCTGATAATTGAACGAATGTATACAAGTATGATGGAATTTTACTTAGCAGATAACACATAAAACACTCCCCAAACATAGAATATCTTACTCATAAAAAAGCATTTTTGTTGTAATTAAGCAAACTGTATTTAAGCCTGCTTTGCGCCAGAGTAACAATCAACAGCATTTTACTAGAGACTGCACTCTACCTGCAGGTGTTGAGCATTGTGCCTGCTTCAGTCAGGCTGCAATGCTTTTTACTATCCTGCATTTCTAAATAATTTGGGTAAATGGCAAGCTAGAGTTGGTTGAATCATTAGAGTACCTCATGAAAATCAGAAAGAATGAATTCATGGCATATGCATATTACATATTCTTCTAAAACCTATAAAATGCTCCATTTAATGTAACAATCCATAACTTGGAGGTGTTACGATTCTGAATTTGAAGACTTTTTTCCTTCCTCCTTTTGGAATCAATTTCTACTTCACTATCAGTTTCCATCTAGAGAATGCTGTCAGACCATAGCACTCACTAAGCAAGTGTATTTCTATAACTAAATTGCTGATATTAAGGGACGCAATCTTCCCAGTCCATGCTGTAGAAACACATCTCGTATATTACAGGCTGAAAGAAACATGAACTCCTAGAAAATTTCCTATTAAAGAGGGCTTTAAGCCTGTCATCTTTCACCTTTTAAATGAAGAATGTTAAAAGGAATCACATTTGCTAAATAAAGGCCAGAAGTATTTTCTACACCAGGTATATATAAGTTACCAATATTCCAGAACCACCTGCTACTTTTATCTTAAAAAACTGTTGGAAACAAAATGCAGCTATCTTTGAAAACTATTTAAATATTAAACACAATTGTTAACAGTATTGAGAATAGCCTTAAAATAGGCTGTTGTTTTTCCATTTTTCCTGACATCCAATTACAACCATGATGCTTAAAAATTTTTACCTGTTTCAAACAGAGGGTGTTTTTAGAAATAATAGACAGCTTTTAAGTTTAAAAGCTGCACATAAATACTCAAGGAGGTGAATTTCTCGCAATTTCAAATCACTTTTGTACATCACAAACATCAATCCTAAAAAATGCTTTGAAAGATTCTGTTCAATAAGACATCTCCAAGTAACATGACTGACTTCAAATTTCACTAGCCTGTGCTCTGAACTGTCTTGGTTCATAAGTGACTGCTAGTCTGTGAATGACCTGTGCATGGACACGACTTCCACTACACACCACACGTAGTTTAACTTCTTCACTTGCAGGTGACTAGGTAAAAATCATTATTTGCTACTTCCAGTTCCTGTATAATGAGCCATCCACAGATATTCCTTAATGGAAATGCAGAGGAATCACAGAGCATTTTTTGATATGAGGTGTTACTGGTGGGTTATTTGTCATTAATATTTGGCATGGCAGAATCCAGCAGGAGCCATGCTACAAGGTAACATTATTTTCTTACAGGTATGTCAACATTTTCGGTGGACAGAGGATGAGCAAGGGCTTGCAAATACATAAACTTCAAGTCCAAATTTCAGCAAAAACTTATGATCGTGTTTCTGTGCTGTCTAGATGTCAAACAATGCTTTCTACTGTATGGTTATTATGATTTATGTGAATTTATGACACACTATCTAGAAACGTATTTCAAATAAAACTTTGATAAATATTTTGCCTAACTAGAGATTTCTCTCTCCAAAATCTTTAAGTGAAAGTTATGGACTTTTAAAAAAAGCAGTAATTCAAAACTGTAGGAAATTTTCTTCATCACAACTATTCTCATTTAAAAAAAGTCTATGCATCAAAATGTCATGTCTACATATCACATTTCCAGAATAAAACCAACCATATTATTACATACTATTAACCATAAAGACTACAAACTCCTAAGACTGTTCTACCTTGCTTATTTAAACTTTAATAAGGTGCTTCCTTACTAGAGACTAGGATTCCTGAGTAACCCCCTTTCCTGACTTTACACATTCAAAGCGGTAAGAGATAAATAAAACATTGAGAAAGCTTCTGAAGTGATCAAATAAGAACCAACTAAGCACACTCTGGTTTTTTTAAAGCTTTCCTCTTGCTCATTTTAAGAAGGGAAACACCCAGAAGCCTGGTGTTAATGTCTCTGCTGATTGTGAAAATTGCAGCAATAAAAACTCCAACTGCTTGTTTTAAATTAAGACTTGCAAGACTACATGTGAGATCCGTATCTTTACATTAGTTTTTATAACATTTGGAAGTTTGGTTGCCTGCTTTGATGTTGGTCTATTAATGAGCAGGGGAGCCAAAAGCCAGAAAAAAAATGTTTACTGGAAATTCTCAAGTCAAAACCTGAAGTAATTGGTTTGTTCTACCCCACATGATTCAACATCCTGATTCCCCCAACTACCAGCTCCCTGAGCTATCTGAACGTCTATGCTTTTTTACTGTTGCCAACACATAGTAACCCACAGTGATTGAAAATGGCAGTTGAAGTGCTGCTGCAGCACATTAATTTCTCTCTAAGTGGTCCAATTTTGTCATCTGAATGTTGAAAATCTTCTTTTTACTACTTTTTTACCTTTAGAGATTTATCGAATTTGGGGTTGCCTCACATAAACCAAAGTGCAACATTTCAAATTTTTAGATTATCCCTAATAGCTGAAAGGATAATGCGCTTTCTTTATAGCCCTCTGCATTCAAAGCAGACTAGTTAACAGCAACTTAAGTGTGATAATGGCAATTACATCAATATGTTCCTTTTACACCACCAAAAGGTACTACTTCAGACAGCTGAAGACATTAGGTAAATAAACTGCTGGAAATTACCTGAAAGTAATTATCTAATTTTAGAACCACTAAATACATCTATTTACGAAATGCCCAAATAGCCGTGTCCATCTAAGAACAGCAGAATACTTGATCAACTGCAGTGTTTTTCACCAAGACATACCATATATACTCAGCTCCTTCATTACATGAAAGGAAACTGAAGCCTGAAATTGAATATCCTACTCTAAAGGCACATCACTTTCATGGCAGTAAAAGAAACACCCCCCCAAATGGTGAATCAGAAGGAAAAAAAAAATAAAACAAACAAACAAACCCACCCAAACAACAGACCAAATGTTACGTATCAATGACTTAAACCAGCTTTTTAAAAACACAAAATACTTGTTTTAGTATCTGTATCATTCAAGTAAAAGGTTTGGAAAGAAGAAATAGGCAAGGAAAATTTAGGAAGTTTTTTTTGCCAGAGATATAAACCAGAATACAGTTCCCAAGAAACATCTGGTCCCTGGAAAAGGTCCCAACTTATTGATGGATAACTGGATTTTGCTTGGCTTTTGAGTTGCTGGATTATGAATGTGGATTAGCAAAGGTAAGAAAAGGGTAGGCCGGGCCACATCCCCTTTCAAACTCAAGAAAATAGTAACAAAAGAATAAAAAACTATGAATATGTAGTCTCGTAAAACAACTTGCAATGCGATAAATGTTCTACACAGCCACCAAAACGGCACTCCTGCCATAGCTGGTTGAGAATTATTTATTATAGGGTAATACTAACCACAAATTAGGTTATCTTTGTAAACACGGTATCACTGATTAAATGAGATTACAAGAATTACTCATTTTCACTTTTTTTCTAGAAAAAGCAAATGGAAGCATATGGCCGGTGGTGATCAAAACTTCTTTTTAAAACTCTCCATAAAAATATCTATTATTCCAGCCTACCCACCCATTAAGGAAAGAAGCATATTTGTTTCAAAGGCCTGGAACCAAGAGGTCTTTTATTACAAGATTTCATTTGTTTTCTGAAGTAATTAGAAGGTCTTCCCCATTCACCCCTCCACGCAGTAACGTGTAGGCCATACCAGAGCAAGAGCGCGGGAGAAAGCACTTTCTAAATCCCCCTCCCAGAGAGGAGGAATCAGAAACCACGCCACAGTGCCTGTCATAAAAGGTCACTTTTTTTGCTCGGAACAAACCATTAATCAATAGAGTGTAATTGTCCGAGCGCTTGCAAGGGCTTGGCAGCGGAGGGACCTTGTTTTTCACCCGCATAATTGCAAAACAGCAAAAGTTCTGAAACATAACCCAAATCCACCTCCCCATTTTACCCCTTTACAATTCCCACTGCCCTTTGGGCCTCTTCTTGGAAGCAAATGGAAGACAAGCTGAAGTTTCCTCAATTGAGCCGGAGCTAAGAAACCTTTGATATGCAAATACCCTCCTTCAAACGGTAAGAATTCACACTTGCATTAATTCAAACAATTTCTGCAGAATGATGCGAAATGGCACCTCTTTTCGTGGCAAGCAACAAAAGGAGGGAGCCGGGGCGTCTGAGGAAGCCAAACAGCAGAACATTTGTTCCGCAGGATTCCTTCCGTCGCGCACAGGGGCATTTCTGGGCAAAGAAAACACACCTGAGCACCAGCAGAGCTCTTTACTTTCTGACAAACCGCGCTCAAATCCCAGCAGGGCCGGCACAGACTAACAACAAGATGTTATTTTTAGAGCCAGACACAGCAACGGTGCCTCATGACACACTGTTTTCTGTCTCCAGATGGCCCCAGATTTCTACATGTGAAAATAAATAGAAATAAAAAGAAAAGAAAAAAAAAGAAAAAAAAGAAAAAAAAAAAAAAAAAAAGAAAAGTTGTTCTCACCCCACAGTCGACAAAGGGTAATTTATTCCTCTTCCCACAGCCACCCCCCACCCCGCACGGGCTGGGAGCCGGGCGCTCGGCAGAGTTACACAAATAAACCCGCAACAGGTAATTATTTAGCGAACGGGTGCAACTTTGCGCGGGGCGCGCCGCGGAGCACCGGGCCTGCTCGGCGGGCGGCCCCCGGCCCGCAGCCCCCGCGGCGGGGCGGCCAGCGGCGGCGGGCGGGGCGGCCGCGGCTGCCGCAGGTCCCTCCGCAGGGCGCGGGGGGGCGGCGGCGGAGCGCGGCCGTTCCGCGCGGGCGGAGCGCGGCCGTGCGGAGCGGCGGCGCCGCCGCGCTGCCCGCGCCCAGAGCCGCGGGCTCACCGAGGGGCACACCGCTCCGCCGGCGGCGGCCCCGCGGCAGCGGCAGGCGAGGCAGACCCTAAAGCGAGCGCATCCCTGCCGGCGGCTCGGCAGGGGAACATCCAGGACTCAGCGAGCAGGCGCCGGCAGGAACGCGCGGCGAGGCTGCAGCGCGGGGCTCCGCTTACCTACGTCTGGCAGCCGAAGGCGGGCCGGGGTCTGCGTCCCCGGCGGGACCCGCGGTCCGGGTCAGCCCGCCGAGCGCGGGGCTGCGGGAGATCGCGGCGGAGTTAGTCCCGGGGCCCCGGCGGCGGCGCGGGAGCGGGCGGGCGGGCGGTGGGCTGGGGCGGGAGCGGGCGGCAGCCGGCGCTGCGGCTCGGAGGGCTGGGGCAGCGCAGAGCAGGGGCGGCTTCTTCTCCACGCAGCCGGCCGGGAGGGTCTTCTGGGTCTAAGTCAACATTTTCCTGCAGTTCCCCACACTCCGCTCCGCAGCGAACGCGCGATGCAGCCAGGCTCCCGCAAGCACGCACACAAGAAATAAATTCAGTAAAAAAAATAATTAAAAAGCCGAAATGGAGAGGAGGACGGGCGCAGTGCAGTGTGTGTGCCCAGCCTCGCGAGTCCCTTCTGTGAAGCGATCAGGAGGCGATGCTAGCAGCTGGGGCAGCGGGGAACAACTCGAATGTTACAATGGACCCCCTCCTCCGTGTCTCTGTCGCTCGCACCGACCGGATTCACATCTCCCGGGATGACATTCTGGCCTCTGGTGGAGTGCGGGGCCGGCCCCTCCTCAGATTTTTCTCCTCTTCTTCCCTGGGCTGCTGCCCCGCCAACGACTGGAGATCGGGCGCTGAGCAAGTAACGCGCGCGGTAATGGGAAAAACGCAATACATACACACCAAAAAAAAAAAAAAATCCCAATGAATGTATGGCAGCCTCTCCGTGCTCGTGCACCGCTCCGTCTGCGGCTGGGGAGCGCCAAGTCCTGACACGGACTCCGGCGGCTCTGAACTGGAGTCACCTCCAGCCTCCTCCCCCTCCAATCTCCACCCCTTCTCCCTGCGCTCCCACCCCTGGGCTCAGCTAATCATATAAACATATTATCACGTAGAGCGGCATCGGCGAAGGACAAAAATCTCCCCCTTCCTGTCTTTTCTCAGTCCCCCCCGCCCTTCATTCATTTGGCGGGGGGATGGGGGGGCTGAAGGCTAAATAGCGGCCGCTCGGCTCCGGAGGCCGCGCAGACCGGCTGCGCGCTGCCGCTGCCCGCGCCGCCGCCGCGGAGCCGAGGGGCGCGCAGCTCCGCGGAGCCGCTCGCCCGCCGCCGCGGAGCCGCTGGGCGCCCCTGTCCGGCGCCTCGGGCCCCGGCGCTGGCCGGGCCTGGGGCCTCGGGCCTGCCGCCACCCCCTCCTCTGCCTCCCCGGCGGCTGCAGGCGCGCAGGCCGGCCGGCCGGAGGCGTCCCCGCCGCACCTTCGTGCCCGTACCCGAGCGCGCAGCGATGCCGCGCACCCCGCCCGGTGCGAGGGCCCGAGTGGAGCTGCCCGGCCGGCTGGGCTCGCCGCGCCGGGCCGGCTCTCCGCACCGCAGCGCCTGTTCCCCGCCTCCCCTTCCCCGGCATCACCCAAAAATCGTTCACCGGCTGGGCGAGCAGCGAGAGAGGGCAGGCAGGGCGGATAGACGGGGGGTCCCGGCACCCCAGCGCCTTCACGGCTCCGCTGGTCCTTTCCTTTTTTCCTTCGCACTGACATGGCCCGGCTTCTGCCCGGCAGGGACGGCGCGCCGAGGCACAGCGATGCGTTAGGGAAAACATGTCAGGGCAGGGTAAACAGCACTTGGAAACGATTTAAAGGATACTCAGTTGACTCACTGGTGTGCTCGGATACAAAACGCAGTCTAGTAGCGTTGCTGCATTTTCCCAAAAATCTGCTCTTAGAAACCAGATCTGGTATTGTAGGGCTTGTGTTTCTCGTCTGTATGGATGCAAAACACTGAGAGAATCCGCTCTGACCTTTCAGGATGTGCAACATGGGCAATTCCCAGCTCTCAAGGTCAGGGAGAAGCAGCTGGGCATTAGCGAGGGCCGGTGCCAGCGGGGGGCGAGGGCCGTGCGTGCGTCCCACGCTCCGCGCCCGCCCGGGGCTGCGGAGACCAGAGGGAGCGACAGCCGCGGTCAAAGCAGCTCAGACATGACCTGATAACTGCCCCCACCCTTTGTTTGGGGATTTTAGCCATCCCCTCCCTCGCTGCAGCACTGAAATGAAATCCTCTCAACTGCCTCTACTCACGAAATCGCATGTACTAGGCCGGACCACTTGGGGCTCGATCAACTGTTTTAGGTCCGAAGCACAGTGACAATCCAGGGTACAAAACCTACAATCAGGATCATTACCTTTATTAATGGTAATGATTTATTTTTTTACTTAATAATTTTGATGTCTCTGCATACCCGTGCAATCAGTGTTTAGAAATTGTAGCATGTATTAAGAAAAACAAGACATGATAAAAGGAGACTGGATCTTGAAGGCCTTGCAATATGGAGTACTGAGAACCATAGAGCTGGTCCAGGGCTCTTCAAAGCACATTAAACTTTCAACAATGCTAGCAACAATCTTGTGAATTTCTGAAGTCAGAATATCTAGAATGAATATCTAGAAGTCACTGAAATATGGACATGCCATAGCTATGCTGACCTTCCTCAGTTCAGGGTGTCTGCCCAGGGGACTAGGGAGTGGAAGGACAATCTCAAGCTTTTAGGCCCAAAGCAGGAGTTCTGCCATAGCGAGCAGTGCACCTTCCTGAGGCATTTTTCAAGTGGGTTAAATCTTCAAAATGCCTCAAACAGAATGGGAGGACGGATCATCTGTAACAGTTTTGTACCTACTATATATACATTATGCGTTTCTGTGAGAGCAACATAGAGCAAAAGGGCAGAGTCTGCATTATGTTCTTGGTGTATTCCTAATATAGCCAATTGCCCTTTCTTGCTATCCTTATAAACACCTGTATAAACCCCAAATAACCCCTTACGCGTTTCTAGTGGAATTAAATTTTAAAGTATGTTATTAGAAGCTGATTTTTGTTGAAAGGATTGGATGCATCTGTTACAGAAACATGCTTAAAAATAGGGTCATAGAAATATAAAGGTGTACATATTGACTTGCTATGATTTTACCAAAGTTTTAAATTTTATCATTCACAAGTCCTTCTTTCTCTTTCTCTCTTTCTCTCTTTCTTTCTTTATTTTCTTTCTTTCATGTAATTGCAGATAAGCAGTGATACCCCTGAGCTAACAGACTTTTGGTTAGTTGATGAGAACAGGATTTAGCCAGAAAACTGTCGATAATACAAGAATTATCTAGGGTTGATGGTTTTCCTTTGAGAGGACATGAGAGAGAAGTTCTTCTGTTTGCAACAAAAAAAAAAACTCTGTTGGGTTCTCTAATTTTTTTTCTGCCTACAAAAAGATTGAAAAGAACTGCAGAACTAGGCTTTGTGCTAATATTTGCAGAAGTCAAAGTGAATTCACCTATGTGGATTCAAATGTAGGACTGAAGTTCATTTTCCCTCTCTTCATCAAAAACTTCTGGAATCATATTTCTTTCTACATGCAGAGATGGAGTTTTACAACTCTTTTACAATGGCAAGCTGTAAAACTGAGTTTTAAACAATTGCTAAAAATGCAGAGACCTTTTAGCATTTGTTTCGAAAACACATGTTTCTATTAATTCTCATTAAAACTGCATTAAGATATAAGAATACCTGGCAGAGCTGTATACTGTTTTGGCAAATATAATACTATTATCCAAATGATTAATTTTACTTCACATGAATCAGCATATGTTTCTTTAAAAGAAAAATTGTACACACATGTACTCACAGCATACGTAAATCTGATCCTTTAGTTTTTACTCAGCCACAACTATTGCCAGATTTGAATATTAATATGTAAGAAGGAATTATAACAAATCAATTTTCCATCATTATGACTTCCTACTATTTGCTTTTTGACATATCCCTACAAATATGAATCTTATTCCATACAGACAAGTAGAGACAAGTAGATTTTCCTTAAAAACTTGCTTTACTGCAACAGTGCAAAATATCTAGCTTGAAAATATGAGAAGAAATGTTAAATTCTTATCAAAATATTTTGTGATATTTTATCCCCACTCTTTAACTAATGTTAAATTTGTAATATTTCATGTTAAGGCATATATTCTGTGTGTATTGCTCTCCAGTTACTTTCATTCATCTGCTGGATGATGTCCTTGAAAAACTAAAAAGCAAATCTATAGCAATTTTTAAAATAATCACAACAATTGTGTCTCAATTAGCATTTCCAGGGACCACACGTAGGACAGTAACAACTGGAAATGATTGAACTGTCACCTGTGTACTTGAAAGAGATGCAACTGAGAAAGATGATGTAACTTGTGGCAAAAACTGGCTAAATCATGATGTCTGTAATATGATCTTATAGGCTGCTCTAGCTTTTTTTTTTTTTTTTTTTTTTTTTTTTTTTTGGTCATGGAGTTGCATTTTACATCTGCCTATTCTTAAAAAGGTTAATTTAAAATGTTTCAGTACCTTGATAAATAATATTTTGTATTGCTTTAAGTGTCAGTTCCCCCCTGAGTAATGGTTTACACAGATTTTATGCAGCCTATTTTTTTATTACTGGAGTTTTATGACTGAACTTTAAATACTAGCGACTGACATTTCCTCTTATCTGTCTGTACTCCTGTGAATAACGTATCAATGAACCCGTAATTAGATGTAATGTTGCCAAAGACTGACAGAAGAGGTAGTAAATATAGGTATGCATTATTATCAGCTAAAATTGGTGCATGGGTATAAAGACACAGTTTAATTGGTATGATGTAAAGACTTCATTTTTTTTTTCCCATGGAAAAGTAACAAACCATTGAATGATTTTACCATTTCAACATAAAACAGAAAAGAGAAAACTTTGCTTGTTTTATTTAGAAAAATCCCCAATTAATTTTGCAAACAAATTCATATAAATAAACTGTGAATGATACAACCCATAATAGGAAATATCCAATGAATTGCCTTAAAAGTTTGGAAATATATCTTGACAATTACCGGTCTTTTAAACTAAGTAATTGATTTTAGTGTCACTTGGGAAAAAAAAAAAAAGAAACCCATCAATAAAATAAGAGAATTCTGCAGCTGTTTCTAACAAATAAATGTAATATGAATTTGCATTTTGCACAGTTTACTTCAGTAATCAATTTTAATGACCCATAATCTATATCATTATTTAAGAAATGACAAAATCATTGACTTATTCATAACACTTGCTAATTGTTTTTAAAAATAAATTCTACACATGACTAAGGAAACACCCATTTCCACTTGCTTTATGTTAAATCAACATCTAACCACTCATGGTGATTTCATTCAAAGAAAACAGAAGGAACACATTAGCTGTGTGGTTAAAGAGATTGATGGGCTTCAAACATTTTAACCATGGATGGTTTTTTTCCAACTGTAGAGAGGCATGTTTTTAATTTAAATAGCTTCAAGAAAATGAAGATCATTTTATTCAACAAAGCTGTTTTCTCTTGTTTCTTAGAAATTAATTTAATTTTGTTTAATTAAGTAATATTAGAAACAACCTTGTTCAGAGAAAATGCAGCTATGAAACAAAAGCATGTGTATGCCATATTAACTCCTATTCTGGAACAGAACTTTTGTCTCACATTAATAAATTAGAGGAGATCAATAGCATTTTTGCCAGTGAATTTAAATGCAGTTTTTAATGCTGTATTTTGCAGTTACCTCTCCACTATCTGAAGTAAATTTGGGGGAACAGTGGAGCTCAGTTTTACTGAAGAAATACATTCCTTTGGAATTCAGGTATTTTGAATGTATGTTGGTAGAGAAAAGTTTACAGTTTAATGCTGCAGGCATTTACAAAGGCCAAAGAGTTTTCAAGACTGAGCTGTTAGGAATAACGTAACAGGACACACTTAAAGAAGAAATGAATGCAATTCCCTGTTTTCATATGAAAAACTCAGCACTGAAGCTTAAATGATTATACCAGGATAGGAACTGCAGTGCTCAGCTTTTGGGGAAGGAGATCTGTCATAAGAGATCCCAATTCTCCAAATAGGTTTCAACATTCTAGGTTCCCTTTTCTCCAACTGCTATTATCTGTATAGGCACACGTTCTGCATTTGGGCAGCAAAGAAATGTTTTGTTCTAGTTTTTTTAAGGACAGAAGCCCAAGAGAATACTAAGAAATTACACAGATTTTTCTATTTAAAATACAGTTTTGCCTGACAGGCAGGGAGCTCCTTCTCCTCCTCCCCCTTACACAACTATAGTGTTATATTGTACGATTTGCTATGACTTTGCTCAATCTCTGTAATGTGCAGTGAGAGAAGTACCCCATGACTCAGACTGGTATGTGTGGTGGTCTCAGCATATTCTCATAATCTCTTCTTACCTTTTGCAACCCTCCTGCTCAATATAAAATAATGGCAATAATTTGCTTTATCAAATTCCAATTGCATCTGGACTCCAATCTCTTATATTTATTACACAGTGCTTTTAAGTATCATATTACCTAGGTTTCTGGCCACTCTTCTGTTGTTTCTGTATCACAAAATGAAAGGTAATTCAGAAAAGATAAACAAAGAATTCAAAGGCAAACCATTGCATTGGCAAATATGAACCCATGAAGTCTTTTCTTTTCTTACCCAAACACCTCACTTAATCTGCACTGTTAAAATCCATATTCTTGATGGAACAGACCTCTCATTTCAGGAGATGTGAACAGCTTCACAAACCCATAAAGATTTAGGTACCTACATTAGAGGTAAGGTTAAATTTACATTCTTGAGAAGTTATGGGAAAAAATACATCAAATTCTTGGACCACCGACCAGAACTGAGGTCTCCCCATTTTGGTTGATTGCCCAAATCATTAAGCTACAGAGTCATGTTCCCTCTGGTGTTCTCACTTTCTAGTACAGTGAATCATGAATCATTTTCTGCCTGGTGCAAGACTTCAACAGGACAAGTGGAGAATATTTCCATCTCCAGTCAGGTTGTGGGTTAAAGAATTGTTTAGCTGGTGAGAAATGTGCATTTGAAACCCTTCAAGCAGAGGAGAAGGAGAACAGAGTCCTGTTTCATACACTGGACAAGTCTCTAAATGCTAGTTGTAGAATAAAGCTTCACCTTTAAAAGAAAGGGATGACTGCTGCTGGGTTTAGTGGCAGACTAACTGCATTCATGGGTGTCAGATGCTCTTAAGAGTTTGACTGTCACCTTTAGCTGCTCAGCTTTGTTTTACACAGAACCTTAGCAATAATATAAGTGCAGAGCTCCTTAGTCTGGTTTATCTTGACTGAAGCTGTATTTGGCATGATGAGTATTACAGCTGCAGGAAAATTTGATATAAAAAACAGGGAAGTGCCTGTTGAGCATAGACATCTTCCCCAGGTAGGCAGCATTTAAGCAGAGTAGTCTTTAAACTTAATGGCTTAAATTCTTTCCATGTTTCTCTTTAGGAGTCAAGTTGCAGAAATTCTATATATTGCCTACATGAAAACCTGGTCCATAGTCATAATAATCAAGTTGAGAGATACGGTAATAGGTTATGAACAGGAAAGGACAGGGTGCTCACAATCAATCATGAACAGAAAAGAACCTCCCACTGGGACTTCCTCACCTCATGATTGCAATTTTCAAGTTTCCCTTACCAAAAGATGGGGCATGAGAGACATATTTGCTTCCAAAGTTGCATATTTCAGCTCCCTTTTGCTGTTTTCCCCATGTCTCAATATAATTCCGTTAGAGCAAATGTTCAATTTTTAATTTAGAATTTTCAGTTGGTAGCTTTTATCAAGGCAGTGTTAGTTGTGCTTTACATGCAGTTATCTGGTTCTAGCCATCAGTTCCTCATGGAAGTCTGGAAGTGCTTTAACCTCTGTCGATTGGTTATACTTGCTTTGATTTTGTTGTGTGGTTTAATACAAGGACTTGGTACCTTCTGGTTTTTTATGAGATTGTATTTTTTCCTCTTGTTTCTGATTGCCATTGAAATGGTGAAAGTTATGTGATTGGCTCCCTCTGGAGCAGATACCAGAGATGCATCATGGATCACTGGTCAGAGAGCCCAGACACAGCAGCAAATTCAGTCTCCCTCCCCTCCCCACCAACTCTGTACAGCAGCACTGCTTTGCAATCCATCTCAGCTGACACGAGCAGAGCATGGAGAGGGAGACCCAGATTTGTTCCCAGGCTTACATCTTCTAGTTCACATTTTGTTGTGCTTGTGTTACATTGCCAGGTGTAACTCTGGCAGCCGTAAAGAACAGTCATTTTCCTTCACCGAAAATGCCTGTAAAAGCCTCTGCTTGGGTAATGATTTGTTATATATTACAAACACCTGCAGCACAGAGAATTAATATCACTAAGTACAGGGATCAAAGATATTCCACCTTTTTTTTCTTTAATTAAATGATCATTTACTTTTGACAGACCTCAATGTTTTTGACAAATAGACTTGAATCTGATTGAAGGTATGGCTACGCCTTCCTAAAAACACTGCAGTCTAAGAATGACATTAGTACCAGGCTCCTGTTTTGAGGAACATCGATTGACTGCTTAGTACTACTGCTAATTATAAATAATAAAATTTATTCAATAATTATTTAAGATGGTATTCTTCACCTCACTGTGAGCACAGGCTGCTGTTTGTTGACTACTCAGCAGCAAAATATGACCTTTTTGTATTATATCTGGTAAATCATAATACTACATTTAATATATCATAATCACTTAAATTTTTATTACACTGTTGGAAATCAAAGTGATAACCCTGTATGCATTTACAAAGGAATGGCAGAATTTTCTGCATATGCAAGCACTGAATATTACTGAAGAATAAACCTCAAATTTGCATTGCACCATGTTTCGCCTTTCGGTTTTCTCTTCCTGTTGCTTCTCTATATGGCTATGTCAGTTTAATTTGCTTTCATCAGAATTTTTGTTGACAGTAAAATTAATGTGCAAATTTCCTATCAGTTGTATATATTAATATAATTCCCTCTCAAATACAGTTCATTGAAATTAGCACTGGTAAAAGGTGGGATACATATTCATACAGTCATTTACATAAATCCCATTCAGCTTTATGCACCCTAAGCTCTAATGCAAAGTATCTACTACCACAGGTAATTTTAGCACAAGAGAAACAGCACATAAGTGGCATCTGACTTCTCAGAGATTGGGTGTCTTCTAATAAAGAGATTATTTGAAGAGAAAAAAAACCTGTTAGAAATTACATTTGTGACATAACTTTTATACACAAAACTATTGTCTTTACAACAACAACAAAAAAGTTGAAAATATTGATGTGTCTCTTCAACAAATCACATACAATTGGTTCTTTTTAAATTACATAAATTGTGCATGATGCCTCATTTGTGATACAGCATAAGATATTAATAAATTAATAAAATTTTCAATAAGAACTTTATTATGAAGCAACTTATATGACAGAGTACACACTAGGCCAAAAAGTAAGTTTTATAAAAATAACTATGTACTAGGAATTGATTTATTCAGCACAGCGTTTTTATAAGTTCTAATGTAAAAAATAAAATCAGTTGCAATATGTATATTGATCTGCAGATTATTTACTTGGATTTAGAATGCTAACTATAAGAAAAGCCATTAGTTCATTATCTATATAAGTTTAGGGAATTGAGGCACCAAGTATTCCTTGTTGTGAAAGGCATTTGCTACTAAAAATACAAACTGGAATCTACTATGTGCAGGTGCAGATTCTACTCAGCAATGCAGCTCTGTTTGTGTAAGTTTTCCCTGGTAAACAGAGGAGCTGCAAGGTCATGAAACAGACAATGGCACATCTCTTAAAAACTTAGGCTTTACTGTATAGACTTGCAGCTTTTATATTTCCCTGAGCATAATGCTGCAACACATGACTTACAGCAGTCTCTATTTTTCACAATTTTCCAGTTAATGAAAGTAATGTTTAAATACTCTGAAGTTAGATTATTAACTTCTACAAAATAGAAACAGATGTGCGTCTCAGTATGCCATTAAATTTATGATTTACATAGTATTCTTGAATACAGCTGAGCAGAGGCCAATGATTCTAATTTGCTCTAGATTTACAATAACCTGATCTGGTTTTTGTAAGTACTGAAACACTTTAAACAAAATTAGAAAGCTGTTGTGCTTTGTGTGATTAAAGATGCAATTCCCTTTGGGGTAATGAGAAGAGTCAGAACATGTTTCTTTCTTTATGGATGTTTCTATTATAAACACGAGTACCATACATTATGTATTTTTGTTACTATTTCCTTGCTTTTAATTATAAAATAAACTGATTAAGTTGTACTGGAGTTACAGTGAAACAATGCCAAAATCTAGCTAAAAAATGCATACTGAGGTTTATACAAAATCCTTAAAATTCTTGAGGGCCTTAAGATCTTGCTAGAAAAATGCTAGTTCCTTATAGTTTGCAGAATTCAAAACATCTCTGTGATTTAAAACTACGCAGTTTAAAGGAATTATTTAAAACGCTAACACATTTCTCAGCTTCTTACACTATGTTAAAGCACAGCATTTTACAGAACAGGGTTTCTGTGTATTCACAGCATTTTACATCTGAGATACAGATTCACCATTTTTAAAGGCAGAAGTCACAACTGGATAATATTCACAATGAATATTATTGTTTAAAACAAGGTGTATCTATGGGTAGAGATCAAGTTGTGTTGTTGTGACACTAAACACTGAAGTTTTTTAAAGATCAAAATGACATCAGATCTGTCAGATATAAGCAATGCAGGAAGAACACCCTGTGTATGAGTATTTAAGGTCTGTTTCAAAGATTCTGAAAATCATAAGCTAGACCTCTAAAGATGTAGGGATTCAGTGTTAGCTAGAAATGAGGTATTTCCACATTGTAATCGATGACTCTGTGGTCAAAAATGTAGGTCATTTACCATTGTAATTAACTTTTCACAGGGAAAGGTGACATAGCAAGGAAGTGTATGCATCTATTTAATAGAGACTTTTTATAAGAATTTTTAAAACTACTTCAACTATTCTTTGCATATTGCACTACAAAAATCAAATGGATTTTATGAAGGTAGAACTAATAAACCAGACATTTATTTTACATAGTACCTGGAATATAATATTATTTAATGTATTATTTTATTAATTTTCTATTTTACATAATGCATTGAAGATAATATAGGTTCAATATTGTACACTCATATGAAATCATACTACAATATATGTATTTATATTTATCTTTACCTCTGATGAAATGTTTAATATTATTAATCCTTTCATTATAATTATATATAATTAACTATCATTAAAACAGGAGCATTACCTTTTAATAAAAATTTAATCATACATTTACTCAAGCACGGGATCAAAATGCTACACAAGGATGACATGTCTTGAAAGTGATTGACTGAATTCAATTTATTTGCTCACTCACTCTTCCAACACACTTAGGGATTGCCAGCTGGGCTTCACTCAAGGGATCTCCAAGGGCAAGCTCCCACACTCCTACTCTGTGTCAGACGTGGGATTGCAGCATCAGGCACTGCACACCCAGTGCCCAGCCTGGCTGCTGCTCCAGGCTCAGGTCTGGGGTCCAGCAGTGCCCCCTGGCCCTCCAGCACATGGCCCCTTACAGGGGCTCCTCACTGGGCCCTGGCTTGCTGTAGTGGAGCTCTGGTAGAATTCCTAACCCAAGCAGATGCACGTGCACATATCTCATTTAAAGAAGAGTAAGGATCACTATGGATTTTTTTTTTCCTGGGGGATCTGGCAATGGCAACTGGAATGAAAAAAGGGTAGGGAAAATATTTTTCATCATACATTGAGGCTGAAGTGCGTATAACTGGACAAATGTGGTTTCCTCTGAACTTTCTGGGAAATTTTTCTGTTAAACACACAATTACCCACACACGAGGCATCAGGCTGACAAGAAGAGATGGCAAACACTTTAATTAATTCAACTTTGTGTCTAGGGAAGAATTAGTATTTGAGAATTGTTTGTTTCCTTCCTGAAAATATGAGTGTAGATATGGAATAAATTATTGGTAGGAATGAATGGCATCAGGCCATCAGAACTTTGTATTTTTCACCCATAACCTAAGCTGAGGCCCCTCTTCTGCAAACACAAAGGTCTAGGTCAGCAAACTTCTGCTGAACCAAGACCATATCCACAGTCCTACAAATACTTTTTCCCAATAACAACATTAACTTAGAAATCACAAATTTAGGGAAATGCGTCATCTTTTATTAAAATTAGTGGGGAGTTTTGGAGAAGTTCTTAATTGTTTTGATAAATTCATACTAACTCACTGAGGCCCAGATTGTGGAATTGTGTTTGCAGCAAACTGTTCTTCAAGAAGCCCTGAGTGATTAACTTGGGAGACTGGAGGTAAAAACTGCAGATGAGAATTCCATATGTTTGAGACAAAGCACCTGAAAGGAAAACTCACATTTTAATGACAGAGCATGGGATGGCCATTACAGGAATATATTGTATTGATAAAAAGGGAAAACACCTGGTCAACAAAGATTTTGCAATATTTTTTCATGTTAGTTATTTTAAAGTCATATTAAGCTGTCAGAAGACTTTGGTTCATTATGAACACTCTGTTTCTTAAAGATGCTCGGTGAGTCTGGATGCACTTAGGATAATTTATTTTCCAATCAACTCTGAGTTGCCCAGACCTACTTCTATTGAAGTCAACTTTCATTTTTCCAAAGAGAATTAAATTAAGTTTAATTTTTCTTCAAAAAGAAACTTAGTTAGGTTTCTTAATTGTCAATTTTCTTCAAACAATTACTGCATGACAGAATTTTTAATACATTAACACCCAATAAATTTTGTGATTCCTTATATTAAAGACCACTCTAAAAACAGTTGTCTGGTGCAATTACTCAACAACTCAGAATAAATAGGAAGTTCAAAATTGTGTTTATATTAGTTTTTAACCTTTCTAATAAGGTTTAAAGTTATCTTATCCAAAAATACATTTAAATTGAAAAGGGGACTGTATTTTAAAGGCTTCTGTGTCTGGAAGACTTCATACATTGAAAAAATATTAACTAAAAATACAATTGACCCTTTCCTGTTTTGTTTTGGTTTGGTTTGGTTTGGTTTGGGTTTTTTTTGTATTTTGCAGGAGTGCTTCATATTAATATTGACATGAATAAAACACTTCAACAAACTTGAGAATGATAACAAGGCCATTTTGCAATGGCTTTTTTGTTGAACAATGGAAATATGAAGAGAAGAGCAGATCTGGACTATTCAGTTCCTGCCACTCCGATCTCTCTCTATTGCACAAGGTTATGGTCAGAAAGTTTAAGTGTCTCAAATCTACAGACTGCCCATTTTCAGAAAACTCCAGAATAGAAACAGGAAAAAAAAAACACATAGGAGAACTTTCCACCTTGTGACAAGACTTTTTTACTTATGAAAACCTGGCTTTGTTGAAGAGCTGCTGTCTTCATTATTTAATTTCTTTGTGGAGCTCACAGTCAACATGATCCCGTTGAGTTCTTTATTTAATATGTTTCAGAGCACAGGACACCTGCTGACTTCTTTAATAACGAGTTGTCCTCCGTTGGCTTATATGTGAAAACTGTTCAGCAGAGGCAAGTAAAGAATAACCTTAGACATTAAGGCTGATTCCATTAAAAAATAAAATAAAACTGTGTCCGGGCTCCACACCCAAAGTCTCTAAAATAAATTTGCAAGGGCTTTTCACAGCATGGAATTCAGGTGGATTTTTTTTTTAATTGAATTCTGTTCTGTGTGAGTGCAGCTCAGCGGAATTCAATTTCCACGTAGGCTCCCAGGAAACAAATACATGCTAAGTATTTTTATCACTAATGTCTTGGATTTAGTTTCTTGAGTATTATTTAGGTTTGCCTGTGGACAGAGTTGCTAATGTTTACCTTAACACAGGGCTCTGTGACTCCCATTGGAAAAGGGACTCTTTAAAAAAGAATTGGCTAAACCACAGAAGTTTAACAATGAATAAATTCCAAGGCTTTGTATTGTATTAATAAGGATCAAATTCTACTTCTTTGTACAAATCCTATGAATTCGATGGAAAATCTCCATATTCCCAATTCAACCTACTTTTTTTTGTCCCACTTTAGAATATCTTCCCTACTTTGTTGGAAGCCTCTTTCACACCTTGTTGGAATTATGGGGTTATAATGTTACAGATGATTCGGGAAAGCCTTACACTCTCAGTCCTGCAGTTTGTAAAGGAAGTAACCCCACTAAGATCAATGAGCCCTGCTCTGAGTGGATGGGAAGTAAAACAAAGAAATCAGACTTTGACCAATTACTTTATCTTAATTGGCCTCATTCTGCACTCTTTCACATTTCTTCTGTAATTCCTTCCCTCCTGCTGGAAAGCATTATTTCACCACAACCCACAGAACTCAGGTGATGAATAAAAAGCATTGCACAAATGAAAACTATGCTCAGCCACTGGTAACTCACACTCAGATTCTTTTTCAATAGAATATTTAAGAAATGCTTTTTGTTTTACAACTATAAAGTGCTGACTGACAGGGCAAACTGTTATAACAATTAACCGGTTTAGGTTTTTTATGTTAACCCTTTATTCTAGTCAAAGAAATACTCTGAACCAGTGGTTCAGGCTTGTTAGTTATTTTATATTACAATCAGTAAATTAAGCAGCTTTTATCCACCCTTGGTGTTATGTGAAGGATGCTTGCCTGATGTGCTCCCCCCTCAGATTCTGTCTGAGGACCTAATCCAATGTGTGACCAAACCCCTATCAGAAAACAGATTCTACTTGGTTTTAAATCTGCTTCCCTTTTCTTTAAGAGGAAATATCTCAATTTACTATATTGACTACCATATATAGTCTATATTATCATTATGCCCATGCCTCTATATTCTATATTATTTATTACCTATTGCCTGTTTGTTTTATATTGCTGAAGAATCTTTAGGTGTTGGATGAATGGAAATATTATTTTGTAATTGAGTATTTTTAATAGGTAAGTTTGTGGATACATGTGTAAGGTTTATTAATGCTTTTGTTAGGTTTGTCAGGAAATTAGGATATGGTGGAGATATATGTCTTTTTAAAATCCATCTTGTAACAACTTGTACACATAACCTCTTTTCAATTTCTGCTTACGAGTAATCATTTTTATATGTGTTTAAATCACATTTCAATTTTCTGTAGACACAGTTCTTACTATATAACATATACCAGTGCTAGTTTTGCAAATATGTTTTCACTATTACTTTGTAGAACTGAGACAAAACAGCTTCTCTGCAGGACGATAGCAATGACTATCAAAGGGTTCAAATCAGGATGGATGCTGGAGAGCACACAGAGCAAATGGCAAACCTATCCCAAAGAGCTTCTGTAGCACTACCTCCTTTTGAAATTACACAACTTTTCCTTTTCAGTCTCGGTGGGGGTTGAATGTCATGGGAACAGGGGGAGGACACCAAACCCCACAGAAATCTCCAAGCTGAAGTCCAGCACCCAGCACCACCATTTCAGTGTGTGATGCAAGAGCAGCTCTGTGGGGCCACTGTGCCCTGTACCTGCCTGCAAGTACAATCCACCAGAGAGATGCTGGATGAATTTAGGTGTGGCAAAAATAATTGTGAATACACCCTGCCCAGGGACTGGTGTTGGATTCAGGCCTGATTTCAGGCCCAGTAAGGAGGCGCAGGCAATGTGGGTGTGCCCACACTGTGGGCAGGGCAGGCTCTTGGTCCTTGCCCTTCTGTGCCATTCCCTCAGGAGCTGCATCAGGGTGGCCTCGGAGGAAGGTTGCACTCTCCAAAGATGTTTTGTCACAGTTCATCCTCCTTTTCCTTTCCTTTACTGTAATTCTGTATGGTGTGGCTAAGCTGGTCACAGTAAGATAAAATGAGACACATTTTTTTTCACTTCAGCTCATGTCTCTTCTTCCTGTGCTCCATACAAGTATTTTGTAGCACATGGGGAAAAATGTTTATGTACTGCCTAAATCAGTCTAAATAAAATGTTAAAGGTGACAATCTCTTTAAACATTATGATCATTACTTACACAACTACATTTTAAAATTGTGAAAACAAATGCTTTGACCTTGTAAGCTATGGAAATATTTAGAATCAAATCTGCTCTGCTTTTTTGGCTAATAGATGTGATTTGCATAGTAGAACCTTGAATGCAGTCATAAATAGCTACAGAATCCATCTTGGCATAATGCCCAGCAATGTTAGGGTGCCAGACAAAAAATCGGGTCAACCACTTACCAAGTAAGTCATTCTGTCTCAACAAGGTGATGTCTAACAAAGAAGCTACAAGGCTGAAGACAGCTAACATATTCAGCTGCTGTTCAGAAAGACAAGAACTTTTAATTTATCAAGATAATCTACTACTCGTAATCAGTACACCAAGTGAACTCCCTCTTCAAAAAAGAGAAAAGCCCATCAATTGTTTTTGCTAATTAAGATGAAAATTATTCCTGTGAAATGAACCAAAAAGTTCTGTATAACCAGAATCCCAAAAGAAATCTATAATCTCAAAGAATAATTGCAGAATTTTAATTGAGAAGAAAGTGAGAACTACTTTTTTGTCTCCTTCTGTTTTTAGCAGCAGCTGTCTTCCGTGTATGTTAGTGGGTCTTTTATGTTCTCAGTTAATCTGACATGACTTTCCATATATTAAAACTTGTGGAATTAAAAATTTATGAGAAAATCTTTATATATTTGATGAAATGCTACCACAAAATGGCACATATTCAGGAACAATTTGAGGTAACAGATCATTTATAAACATATATAGAAGAAAGTCCATTTTTAGATTAAAATCTAGATTTTATGACTGCTCATAGTAATGTGCATTTAATCTTTATACATTAAGCAGAGGTAGAGTTACAAATGAGAAGGTAAGAGTATTTTCTTAAAGTGATATTAATTATATATTCAACAATTTATTTTATTCTGTGATATTTATCTTGATTTTGAGATTAGAGAAAGCCTTACCATGTTGAAAGAGAGTAATGTGATGAAGCTCAGTTCCCCATTCCTTCAACAGAAGATACCCAACTTGAAAATATATTTATATTTGAAATAATATTTACATAAAGGAAATCCATAATCAACATAGTAACCCTGGACTCCTGAGCAGGGCAGAGAAAATTCATTGAGGTACACATGGTTATATGTATAAAACTTAATTCTACCTAAAATAATATATTGCTGTCTCTGTTGAAGTAACCCTTCAAGTCCAAGCTTTTGTCTGAGCTACTTCACTTGGAGGGTAAATCTCACATTTGGCCTCAAAATAAAAATAATTATAATTTTACTTAATATGCAAATTTAGAGTTAAAAATTACCTCAGATCAGGATACTGGCTGAATACATTTATTTTCTTGAAAAAACGAAATGCTGTGTCTCTCTTCTTCCCTTCCCCCAAGCCTTCTTCAAAAAATCAGCCTCAGGCTAAAATGGTTTAAGGAGAACTAAAGCTGCTGGTAAACACTCACCTTTGACAATATTTTTGTCTAATGAACATTGCAGAGAAGGGTGTATGCAGTACAAGTGTCTGTCTGTGGCTGCAACCTACGTACAATCCTTGTGCCAAGGGCCCACTGCTAATAGGCAAATATACACAAAAGAGGCAGGCCCTTTGATGGTTTAATCCCAAACATACTTAACTGTCACACAGTTAATCTCTTAGATTAAAAATGACTCTTGAGTTCTTCTTGAACATTTTTATGTTTGTGGATGAAAGAGGTTAAATGTAGTTCTCATGCCTGTTTGGACTGTTGCTTTATTTTTCTTTTTTACGCCCCCCTCACCCCTAGTTCAACATGACTTTCCCCTTTCTTTAATCACAGATATGCCCCTGAAGGATCTGCAGGCATGATAGCTCTGAAATACCTCATTCTTTCCCTCTGAGCCGGCAGGTAAAAGTGCATTACAGACTTTGCCAAAGCACACCTCATTGCTATTATCAGAGGGGTAGAGATACAGATCAAAACCAAGCATCAAAACAGCTTCACCTGCAGGTTTTACTTTCCTAGGAAAAAAGGTTCAAAAAAAACAACTAACCCTCCACATTGATCAGAAATAATTCTTAAAGGTCATCATAAAACTTGTGTTTTGCTATTGGTTTTCTTGAACACATTTTGATACTGCTCTTATCAGGTATAACAAAAAATCAGTCCCACATATTTTGAATCATTGTTTTTAGCTCTGATGCATTAGATTTTGTGAATAATCTACTTTTTTATGTAGTTTTGAGTTCTTTTTGGGATAAGATGCAAGATCTTTCAAGTGTAACTCTAAGAAGCACTTTTAAAGTCAGAACTTGTGCTCCAGTGAGATATTTTTCAAGTAACATTTCTTTCCACTTTAGCTTCCACAGTAGTTTCACTTCATGATGGTTTTATGTTGATTTCATACTACATTTTTATGTAGTGGGAAAGGATATTTTTCATAAAGGGAATGCCCAAGACCTGCTGGAAAACATTTCTCCTCATCAATGTACTCATAGGATTCAGTAGTTTGTTCAGAAGTGTTATTTTAGGATGACCTTTACACATACCATATAATGGATTTTTTTTTTTATTTGATTGTAAAGATGCTATGATCAAGGGGCAAAATAAATACTGCCTTTTTCAGCCATAAAAAAAAAGAATGAAAGATGAAAGCGTCTTTTTAAAACAACATGAGAGCATGCAGAAGTAATGTCTGTGTTTGTAAACTACACATTTTTAAATTCACACATACAGCAAAGCTCTAGTGAAACATAAATAAAGATCAATTTTATACAGTTCAAATAGCAGCACACTATGAAAGCCACCCCTTTTCAGCCTAAAGAAGAGAGATAGTTATATTTAAGGGAATTTATACATTACAAATAGTTGCTCTTAAAAATGAGCAGTTGGGCATTCTGTGGTCATCAACATTTCTAACAAGGATGTTAAATCCTCCCATATTTTCTTTTGAGTAATTGGCATAATGTTCTGCAAATCTTTTCTAGGTAGCTTACAGGATTTGAATATTCAAATATTTTCAGCTGTATAAGCCACATAATTATGAAACTGTACAGTACAGTTATTTCTCAAGCAATTTGGCAACCCCTTTCTTACAAGAATTTACCTTCTGTTCTGTGTTATCAGAAACAGAAAAAGCTTTTTGCTTACCATTCTGGAAAAGATGGAATTCATCATTCTGCCATAAAGACCCTAGAAAGCAAAGAAAGTGTTATTAGTTATTATATTCTAATCTGCAGGGATTCTAACTGCCAAACAGTGCATCAGCATCAAAACAAAAAAATGAAAATACATGTTCAAATCATAGATCAATAGTTTAATGCAGTTCCAAATATGTATTATATGTACTTAGCAGGTTCTGGATTAGAAAAAAGCACAAGTTATTGTGCATATCTGTATTTAGAACTGCATGCCAGTTGGAATTTATCTGCATAGTGTTCACAAAATACAGACATAGGATCTTGGCATCCAACTTGTGACTATATTTTTAAAAAGAAAACCATGGGCTTGCTGTCACTCTGCTATGGAGTGGGAGAAAACATGAGCACAGAGGGTTATGATCAGAAGAGACAATTATCAATGACATGTTAAAGGCTTTCTTCCTAACTCATTGAGAAATTTGAATTAGTATTGAAAAAATTCCATTACTATTAAAATAATCAGCCTTTACATTTTGCTTCAGAATAATATGGCTCACAAGTTCTATGTTTGCAATGGTCAGACTGGGGTCCTGAGAGAGTACTGAGTACACCCCACACCTCATCAGCATGCTTTAACCATGGTGGGAAAATGAAAGCATGGATACTGGTTAACTTTCTTCACTTCCTTCTTTCCTATGATCCATTTCAGTCTGTTTTACAACTGACATCATGGCTATTCTGTTTTCTTTAGAAAGAAATTAATCACTGCTACCATTCCCTGTACCAAAGGCTGAGCAGAGAGGGAGTGATCACTTTCACTCAGTACGTACACAGAGCTGCTCTGTGATTTCATGTGCTATATGTACCAATTGTGATCTTTGACAATAAAAAGTTGACAGGATAATAGGCTAAATTCTGTGATCATTTCTCATACAGAATACAACTTTACTCCTGTTGAAATGGCCAGATTAGGTACAGAATCTGCCTCATATATAGTTTTCTGAGGTAAAACAGTTTTATGCCAAGAACACTTAAAACCCACTTATAATTCTTAACTGTCTTCACTGTTTGAGAAAATTAAATCTTTAGGTAAACATGCAAGGGAGAGAATTAAGAAATTTAATTAAATACTATGTTGAGAAAATGTTACTAGTACAGATGTAGAAGAGATGCAGTCACAAGCCACTTACAAAAAAAAAGTTGAGGTCTAAGTAGGACTATTATCTTTAAAGAGGAAAAGTAAAAACTCAAATAAATGATAAATCAATTCCAGGTTTTCACCATGACCACATGTACCACTGGATGAACTGTAGCTATTTAAAGGAAAGGGAGACTCCAGATAGAGAAGAATTCCACAGTAGAGTAAAGAAGTTATTTCCGTTCACGGAGTTTACCTTGGGCAAAAAGGGAGTTTCCAGGGTGTGCAGTGCTGCAGAAATTCAGACCTAATGTAGGTTGCATGCAGCACAAGAAACAGGGAGCCTGGCTAAAGCTCGTGTAAATTAGAACAGTCCCTGAGGGCTGCTCTATTTCTCATGAGGATTCATTGGCCTGTAGCAGCCCTGAATCTCAGCATCTACAGAGGCGGCTTAAAGCCACTTTTGGGCTTTCTTCAGTGGCTACACCTCCTTCAAAGTGCCTCACTTAGATGTAGCACGGGATATTTCTTTCGTGTCCTTTATAAAACACAGGAAAACAGGATCCCTCTCAGCCAAACAAACAATATTTCACATAAGCTCAAAATAAATCCTTTGAACATCTGTTTCAGTGGAGCCAAGTTCCCACAAAGCACTGGCTTCTGTGTGCTTCCCAGACACCTCTGCTCCTCAGCCCTCCGAGTTTGCAAACACGCTGTTTGAGTGAGCTATACATTTATCCACTGCCTGTTTGGGACTCTTACTAAAACAATCCATTCATTTCACCAAAGTAATAGATCCTTTTCCTCCACACAGCTTTTGAGTCACCTCGCCACAAAGCTGTGATTTTCTTTTTTCCAAAGCTATTTGTATACCAATAAAATGTCACTACTTCATAAATGAACAAAAGCTCTCGTTGACTTCAAAAGGAATTATATTCACAAATGATTTTGTCTCTCCTTCTTACCTGCTTAATAATTAAGATTCTAGAATGTAACTTACAGTGTTGTAAGATACGAACTGAAAATTGTGGGCCTGTCCCCACCTATCAGCCAGGTATGCAATCCACCAGGCTGACACATGAGTTGTTCAATACTTTCACACGAGTGTCCTCCTGAAGGCATTGCAGCAATGTTTGTGCTGAGACTTAAGTATATGTTTTAATGTTCTACTAAATCATAGTTTAAGTACTTAGATGGTTCCAGATGAGCAGAGCAGATGAAAGTAAGTAAGTTTAGTATGATGGCTAGTGTACAAACTCTCTGGACACAAACAGTTCTGATTAACAGGTTATTTGCTGCTATATAGAATACAGGATTATTTAAAGAAGTGAGCCAAGGCTTCTCCTGGATTTTGTTTTCATTGGCTGAAATAAGTAACTGTCTGGATAAATACATGATCACCCAGCCCTCAAATTTAAAGAAATGCTAAGAAGTCTTTGATCTTCTTTCTGAAAAAAAATCAGATTTGTCTATTTCAGTTATAACTGTTTCAATGCCTCTGGCACTAGCATTACAAATGTCAAAAAGAAAAAAAAAAAATCGGCCCTGTTGTTCCTGTTTGCTCAGTGCAGTTTCTGGAGCATTAAACAAAACTGCCCATTTCTGATCATGGGCTCCTGAAGAGGGCAGCACGTTCTAGATATTATTGAACTGTAAGCTCTGAGGTGCCAGCCTGGGCCTTACTGTACTGCATGCAGAGGAAGGGTGAATAAAACTTTCTGGATATTCCATGTACACGCTTCCCATAACACAACAAGTCAGCAAAAGTCCTAGGCTTTTGACCAAGGTCAAAACTGTATTTGATTATTAAAGAGAACATTCAAATTAGGTACCTGCAGCAAAGTATTTAAAAAGAGAGCAACAAAATACCAGCGAGGAGAACTTCCACAAGGAGTATGTTTTATCTTTAACACTGTAGATAACTTTTCCTATTGGCAGTGCATCGACTATCAAAACTACTAAAGGGGTTAGATTTAATTATCTCACTTTGCACATTTCATCTCAATTGCTATGGCAACATTCAGTTGCCTCAGCAGCAATGTACACTTTAATCAGATATTTCCTCACTCATTTCTCTGTGCACCACAGCAATGTAGTAAAATTTACAGCCAAACCCTGATGCATCTGATAACACCTCTTAGGAATTAATGGTTAGGTTTCCTCTGCCCCTCACCCATAGCCACAAATATTTCTAGAGAGTTTTGCACTCTGAAGACAAAAGCTTTAGGAGCTGAAAAGTGTGTGTGCTTCCCTACCACTTTTTCTTCCCCACTTCACTTGATATTATGTTGTCTTCTCCCACCATTCCCTTTTCCCAAGGCTTCTCCTGACTGGGAAATTCTTCCCATCAAGCAAAGGGCAGGTCTTCTGGTCCCTGCAGGAACTCTTTCAGGGCTGACAAAAGGAAACATAATAATTGGGCAGACAATATGGTTCCTCCCATATTCCACCCTGCCCTGAAAAGCTTTTTGTTGGATTACTCAGCCCTGATTAAATGCTTCGTCAGAGTACATCATAGTTCTTTAAAGTTCTTGGCCCAGAAACCAGGAACATGGGCTAAAATAAAAGTAATTAGAAGTGATGAGCAGATAGTAGGGACTCCTTATTGAAATGCAGACAGTAAAAAGAGTCAGGAAGCTAAAAGTACATGGGGATTACTAAATTCAGGTTATGGGAAATCTTGATATTTCTGACATAGAATATTGTCTGGTTTGCTAACATGTCACCATTAAGGTAAAGGGCAAACACAGATAAGTTCCTAATGCTGTCTAAGTGCCTATGGTGAAAAACATAGAAATGCATTAGAAGGATAGAATTTGTTTGGATTATAGTCAAACATTTAGGAAAGAGAGATAGGCATAAAGCATTAAAGCATAATTCCACATATTCATTGTCATTAGACAGTCAATTTTGCTTTTTTGCATTAAGGAAAGCATTCTATACTGCTTCTTGTTCTAGATGTATTTTTCATAGCTGTTCATCTGTTTGCATGTAAAAAAGTATCACAGCTCACTTTTTAATAAGGTCTCAGATTACTGCTGTTCTAAAGATTTTGGAAACCCTGGGTAAGTACAGAGTTCTCTTGGATCATTTTGTTCCAGAGAGGTATAAAGGAGTCAGAGTCAGAACCACTCCACATCTTGTCAATGATAACAAAGTCTGATCAACCTCCCTGACCATGCAACATGAAGTCACTTTCTACACTTTATGTCCATGTGAGCCATAGCAGATTTTCTAGAGGCTTCATAACTCAACATACCAAAAAATATAAAGTGTTGATTTAATAGGAAAATGGAGGAAAAGCTGTGCACATTGTGCTTTCCACTCATGACAAAGATCTGCTCATAAATTACAAGGAAGCTCACTTTATATGGGATGTTTATTATGGATCTGGGGAGACTTTTCCCACTCAGGTACCAAAGCCTAACATTTGTGGGTCTATGTCATATGACAGCACTGTCTCACAATCTTCCAGCAAAGTTGTTATTTTCTCAGTATTCTGATAAAAAAGCTAAAAGTTACAGAATCTACAATGCTTTTTCACAGCATGACTTCTAGAGATGTACATATATGGTCTTTGAAATTAATAGGTCTAACCTTATAAATAAAAACTATTCCAGTTTACAGGACTGCTCTCACTAGTTTAAAATAAGTATCTCCTTGCAACTTTGTATAAGTAATATGAACTTTATATATAACTATACTCAATATATAACAAACAACACTGTACCATAGGGGATGCAAAGAACTTTTAAAGTCCAGTTTTTGAAATTGTATTTTAAAAGAAAAAAATTTAAAAAGTCCAAAACTCTAAACCTAAAATTTTTGATATCTATGAATAAGTAAAGAGTACAAAATGTTTGTATTATAATTTCTTCCACTTGATTGTTGATTCATGTAACTTTGGAAGAGCTATGCTGATTTCCACAGCTGAGAATCTGTTACATAGTCTTTATAATAATAATATGTTTTTTTGCTGAAATTATCTATGTCATACAATTGGATATCTAGGCCAAACAATAAATTCCTTGTTTGAATGCTTTATAAACAGGAAAATTTGTAAAAGATTGTCGTGGTTTAGAAATGGTGCTCTCCAATTTGGTGTTCCCACTAAACCCACCTGAGCCTTCCCCTCTCCTCTCCAAATGGAGGCACAAAAGGCAAAGAACATGCATTGAGATAAGAACAATTTACTGGAAATGGCAATGAGATAAGAAAATGAACAGTAGCAGTAATATTAATGACAAAAGTGTACAAAAAAGAGAGCGACGTACATGCAAACATGCTCACGGAGGAGCTTGTGACCTGACCTGCAGCCACACCACCCTGCAAGCCCTTCCCCTCCTTCTGGGAAAGAGATTCCTTTCCCCAAAGCCCTGGAAATGATGTGGGGTGGTATGGAATAACCTCCTTGTCCTGGCCATGCCCTTCCTGGCTACTGCAAAAAATTAACCCTGCTCTAGCTGGAACTAGGACAAAGATATCGCAAAAACCCTCACAGAACAGTGTCATGTCATTAAAAGACATTTTTTGTACCTTGTGTGATTTTGCGGTAAATGTGTAAGAATTCCAGTTTTGGAACATATTTCCCTATCCTTTTGATTGTTTTCTAGGATTGTATGAAAGATGTACCCAACAAATTTTAGCAAAAAGTTACCTATACAAAAAGCAGACTTGCTAAAGTACTTTAAACTTTATTAAGCTCTTTACCTGTTTGTGTTTATGTGAAATAATCAATAATAAAACATTTTCAAATCAGTTTTGAGTGCGGATGAAATTTCCACAGGGTACAGTAGAGTTCAATACAATATAATCTCTAAACTAAGGCACATCACACAGTTCTGTAGGGATACACAGCTCTCACTAGGTTTCTTATCAGCAGTTTACAAATTTTTGCTGTGGGTTGCCTCTACTCTTCAATAATAGTTTGTTTCCTTCCCCCCTTTGATTCATTCTCTAAGTATATTTTTCTTCAGTCTGTTTTAACCTAACCCCACCCCCTCTCTCATTCTGAGTATAATAAACTACATTCTTCATAACTTAAAAACTCTCCTGTTTCCCTCCAGCACAAGCACAGCTCCTGGCAGCCTCCCACTGCCCAGCAGTTGTCCCTCCCTCTTCTCCAAGAGCTGCTGTGATCCAGGTATTCATCACAGAGTATCTTCCTGGTCGACCAAATAAAATATTTTCTTAGGAGAAGTGCCTGCTTTCCTTGAGCCTGGCTCTTTGCAGCCTAAAAATTTGTCTTCAAGAAGAGGACATGGAGTGTGGCACCTGTAGCTGCTGCAGGTCCATTTCTCATATGTGTGCCGAAGAGGGAGGAATTTGTGTGACAGAGAGACAAGGCAGGATTACAGGAAAATTCAAAAACTGAGTAAAACTCTGAATACTTTTATGTTCTTTTGTAATTTCCACTTCCAGGTGCTCAACAAATTCTCCTTCCTCTCCCTGGGGTAAAGACTCTTTGCTTGGTATATTGCTTGAGCATTTTCTGCTCACTTCTCTAGTCACTTAGTTTCAACTCTACTTGAGTTTAAACACCCTTTCTGGAAAGCCCAATCAGTGTTTATGCAAGTGACCATATTATTTTTTTTAAAGTTGAACCAAGCTAGAGACTGGAACCACTCCAAGGGAGGCACTGCCCAGTTTTTGTGTATGTTATGCACACACACACAATATGTACATGTATACACAGAATTTTTGTATGCTCTTACTGTAGCACTAATACTCCCTGAAGGTATTATTATGTTGTAAGACAAATTAAAATTAAACAAGAGGTAAAAGTGCACATGAACTGAAAACTGTTAAAAAATGCCTACAGGCAAGACAGAAGCGAACAGCAGGAATTTATCCAGCTATGGGTGCCTTGGAGTTCCTCTGGGCCAAGTGACTGTGCTCCCATTTCTGCTGCAGGAAATGCGATTAAAAAAAAACAAACCAAAAAACAAAAAACAAACCAAAACATGTAGGTGTTGAGAATTTCAAGCAAAATGACATGAATATTTTTTCTGCTTCTAAGATAAAAATTAAAGAATTTCTTTTAAAGTCATTAAGCTACCGGACTGAATGCAGAGGGATGGAGGGAATATGTAACAGAAGAGCCCAGAAAGAGAGAGATACCCAGGTCAGAAATGTGATAGCAGGTAGGTTTGCTGACAAGCACATCTCATAAAATCTGCTATCAGTGGAGTATGTGAGATCAGCTTTGAGAACATTTGTAAAAAAATCTGTCCAGATAGAGTATTTCTAAAGCTAAGTGCAAGAGGGTTTTTTTGGACTGGCAGATGCAATGAGACCCTATAAAGGGTACCTGAGATGTGCAGAACTGACATGGCCAAAGTTCTGCATATTGAGATCAAAAATAGAAACATAAACAACTATAGTGGTAGTAGCATGTGTTAAATGTGTACTAAATTTGGATTTGAAAAGCACATTTTATCCAGGTGCAAATGGGTGCACTCATTAGAGGTGAAGGTGATCAAACTGAATGATTCTTTATCTTCGTAAGGAAAATTGTTAGGTTTACTACTTCCCTTCATTCAAACCTTAAAACAATGTATCTCACAGTGAAAAAATTAGCTGTGCAAATTATTACATATTATGCACTGAGAAATAGAAATGACATGGCTCAGTATCACAGTCACATAATGAAATAAGGAACTGTACTCCAACCAGTTAATTCAGTTATTTTCATGACAGTGTTATCCAACGGTTATCACCACGACAATGCAATGTTGACTTAGAAGTGTTCAAAAATGAAAGAGCATTTGGACATGGAGACAAGGATATTAAGCCATGGTAGGAAGGAAGATTAGGAATGTAATTCTGTCTCGTTTTTACAATACTGTAATCCCAATGGTACCACTGGAAGTGCTCCCAATTTCCACCAGGACAAAAGAAAGCATGTCTTCCTCTGATTCTTTGTACTTGGAAGCTATATCTTAATATATTTATAGTCCAGCTGGTATATAATGAAAGGAAATATGTGAAAATGAAAAAAAAAAGTATTAATGCATGCATCAGAATAACACAACAAATAGGATGTAGCTTTTCTCCTGGTGAAAATATAAATTATTCTTCTTTTCTGCTTTGAGCATTTTGACTCCAAGTGCAGTCTTATAATCTAATTGGTATTATAGAATCATATAATGTTTATACTGGAAAAGATCCTCAAGATCATTGAGTCAAACCATTCGCCTCATGCTGCCAAGTTCACCACTAAACCACGTTCCTAAGTACCACATATACATGCTTTTTTAACTGCCTCCAGGGATGGTGACTCAGCCACTTCCCTGGGAAGCCTGTTCCAATGCCTGACCACCCTTTCAGTGAAGAAACTCTAAACTTCCCCTGGTGCAATTGGAGGCCATTTCCTCTTGTCCTGTTGCTTGGTACTTGTCAGAAGACACTGACCCACACACATCTACAACCCCTTTCAGATAGCTGTAGCATGGTCAGGTCACCCCCGAGACTCCCTTTCTCCAGGCTAAACACTCCCATCTCCATCAGCCTCTTCTCGTAAGACTTCTCTTCTAGCTCCATTGCCCTTCTCTGGACTCACTTCAGCCCCTCAATGTCTTTCTTGTCATGAGGGGCCCAGAACCAGACACAGCACTCGAGGTGGGGTCCCACCATTGCTGAGCACAGGGGACAATCCCTGCCCTGGTCCTGCTGGCCGCACCATTGCTGACACAGGCCAGGAGGCCATTGGCCTTCTTGGCCACCTGGGCACAGCTGGCTCATGTTCAGCTGCTGCCAACCAGCGTCCCCAGGTCCTTCTCCACTGGGCAGCTTTCCAGACATGCTGTCCCAAGGCTGTTGTGCTGCATGGGGTTGTTGTGACCCAAATGCAGGACTGGCACTGATCTTTGCTGAACCTAACACCATTAGCCTCAGCCCATCGATCCAGCTCATCCAGATCCCTCTGCAGAGCCTTCCTGCCCTCCAGCAGATTGACAGCCGCACAATTTGGTGGTGTCTGCAAACTGCCTGAGGGTGCCCTCCATCCTCTAGTTCAGATCATCTGTGAAGATAATAAACAGAACTGTCTCCAACTCTGAGCCTTGGGGAACTCCACTAGTGACCAGCCACCAAATGGGTGTAGCTTTGTTCACCACCTAGGCCTAGCCATCCAACCAGTTTTTAATCCGGAGGAAGAGTGCATCCATCCACACCATAGGAAGGCAGTTTATTCAGGAAAATACTGTGGGGAAACTGTCAGAGGATTTACTAAAGTCTAGGCAGAAAACATTCACAGCCTTTCTCTCATCCATGAAGCAGGTTACCGTGTCACAGAAGGAGATCAGGTTGGTCCAGCAGGAGATCAGGTTGGTCCAGCCTTTCATAAACCCATGTTGGCTGGGCCTGATGCCCTGACTGTCCTGCACCGGCTGTCTGATGGCACTAAACACGATCTGCTCCATCACCTTCCCCAGCACTGAGGTCAGACTGACAGACCTGTAGTTCCCTGGATTCTCCTTTCCAGCCATTTGTGTTGTATTTGCTAAGTTCTTGTCAATTGGGACCTCTTAGGTTAGCCATGACTGGTGGCTGGACAGAAAGTGGCTTGGTCAGCACTTTCACCACTTCATGAATATTAAATGCAAGTAGCTGAGATTCATATATATTTTCTATATGAAACTAAACAATTTGTATATATGAAACTATTTTTCCTTCAGAACAGAGCTCTGTGAAACAAATCTAATCTTAAATTAAACAATACCCTCAAAGACTTCTGCCTTTATAGGGTGCTTCCATGCTTAAAAGCACCAATGAAAAATGTACGGGTTTTGCTCAACAGACCTGCTCTTTGGACTAAATCCAGATTTCTAGTTATTGGGAGAGACTTTTACTTCTGGATCAGGCCCCTTGTGTATATCCACATTCATGTATGATTACTTTAGTGGAAAAAGTGGTTTTATTCCCATTTATGATGGAGTGAACTGAATTATCTTTTGGCATTACTTACTGTATCAACAATGAAATTTATGCAATCGCAGTGCATTTAAATTCTGTACTATAATAAAGCCACATTATCCCGATGAAGGGTAGCAGAAAAACTGCTAATGTTTAACTGGGAGCATCTTTAGTAATAATAAGATGCATGAGAGAAGGAACCTAGCCTGGTCTTTTGCAGACCATTTGAGTTTTCCAAGTTTTGCAGTTAAAAGCTGTAAAATATATTTTTATTAGTGAACTGAGAAAATTAGATAAATCCTGTGAGACTTAAAGCATGTGGAAATCTATTCTGCCATTCTAACAAAGTAATTTTTCATGATGCAACTGCGCTGAAATAGTTCCTTTTGTGAAACAATTCAATTGTTAAAGTATTTTTGAGTATGAGTAAAATGCATTTAGTAAAACTCACTTATACCCTTTCTATAGTGCTGTTTTCTTTGGCAAAATTTGGCATATACTGCATGTTGGTATTTTATTTATTACATGCAATATTTTTAAAAAACAGGGTGTAAAAACTAAGGCTCATGTACATGTGTATACTATAGGTGAGACAGCCAAGGGTGCATGGAGAAACTAGACCTCTGGCATTTATTGAAATTCCATGGAAGGTAGGCTTCCCAGACTATGTAGAGAACAGAATTTCTCAGCATTTCTTCAGGTATGCACCTTAAAGTAAAAATTCTATGTGATCAAGTACTGTGCACATAGGATTGAGTTTTAGAATTTCCTGAATAGCTTTTACGAGGAGGGCTCGTGCCTCTGTCTTTCTCCTCCCTTTGCTGTTCATGTCCTGCTTTCCATTTTCCACTCCCTGCTTCTTAAAGCCTCCCCAGCAACCTGCTGGACTTATCAGGAGCCGGGGTCAGGGTGGTGATCAATGGCTCGGCTGTTGAGCATTCAGCCATTGATCACACTGAATAGATTCACAGATCTCAGCCATGCCATCACCAGCAGCTGCTTCGACTTTGCCTGCCAACTTTCTGTCACCTCGAGGATTCAATGAGGTTCAGAGGCAGTGTGAGAAGGTTATATAATTCTGTCAAGAGATCATGTCTTTGACTTTTTTTCATCTCTTAGACCTACATGTCTACCCTTTGGGGGTCTATCACAGGCTGAGAAGTTCCAATATATTACATACCATAACACAGCAGTATAAAGAGTGCTATATAAAATGTATAAATGCCCTTCCTTTGAAGAGAATAGCAGGAGCTTTCACTCCTTTCTTTCATTAAAAGAACATTACCTAATGCTGAAGAGAAACCACAGCTGTATTCATATATGTATGCACATGCTTTGCTGGTAATTTGAAACACATTGTCAGATATTATCATATCTAGTGTTCCCTCTCTCACTTATATTTAAATATTCTATGCCTAATGTGTAAGAGCAAAAAGTTAACTTTAATCGTTTGGATAAAATATTTACAGTTTAGCAACTTTACTGCGAAAGCAAAGTATATTTCACCAAGCCATTAAAAAGACACTGGGAACTCAAACGCTGCTTTCTCATCTAAAAACTCGTCATGCAGTGTAGCTGACCTGGTTTTGCTCCATTTTTCCTGTTTACTTAGTGCAGGTAGTTTGTGCTCTTGCTCACATACACTGAAGCACAAAGCTGCCACACTTCTGGATGTTGCCACTTCCCAGCCTTGCACCCTGCCCTCCACTGGAAGATCTCAATCCATCTCCAGTCCCCAAGACCAGGGCAAAGGCTATTCACGGGCAGTTTAAATTAGCAGGCGGTGTGAACGTGGGTGGCTCAAGCACACACACATGCTCCCCTCTCTCGTCCCTGTAGGCTGACAGGAATTTCCAGCAGAACTGTAAGATGGACAGCTGTGAGCATGAATATCTGAAATCATGGCAAGGACATCTGGCAGAGCTTGTCTGTCACAGCCCGTGGCTGAAAGGCTGGTTGGCAGGGTGGGCTCTGCAGGCAGGGGTCTGCTGGAGAGAGGTGCTGGAAAGCTCAGCCCTACAAATCCTCCCCAAACAACTGGCAGCAAGGAATGAAAATAACCACAATGCACAGAACAATGCTGTAGCAAAGTCAGATTTCCAAGTTTAAAACAGTGCTGAAATGATTCACAGGAGTCAGTCTGGCTGAATGCTCTGGGCTGAGTTCCTGTAAGAGGAAAGGATGTGAGGGGGGGAATATGAAAGTATTCATGATTAATAATGATGGCTATGATGGTAACATTATCTGGTCTTCTGAATGATGCTTCCAAACATTCAAAGAGGGAAAAAAAATTCTAGATATTTTCTTGGAATTAGAAAAAAATCCTTCCATATTAAAAAAAATCTTTAATTTTTTTTAATTTTGAAAAAAATTCAAATCGACAGTGTCCCTTTTAATGATTTAAGACATTTTTAAAGCTTTATGAAATCTCCCTGTTAAATGAGGCTACTGCTTTAACACATTCAAAGATATCTATGCAGCTTGAACATGGACTCAAAATCCAGGAAAACAGGCTATATTCTGTTATACAAATGCAGTTCCAGGGGTTTAATGAATCCAGACAATTTACCAATAAACATAGTACATAAATTAAGTTGATTTACTATGCAATCTGCAATTTAAAAGCTTCCTATTCTACCATCTTGCCATTTTTATAGTTTATCATAATAAAAAATGAAAAGAAAGTGATATCAGTCAACATTACAGGATTCCATATTAGCTTTTCACATAAACCAGGTGCAAGCAATTAAGAATATGCTTCCTGTATTTTTAAAAAGCTTTTTGTCTATTTTCTTTTATCCATTCAGTTAAAAAGAAAAGAAATATCCAGAGCTACTCTGTACAGTTTGGGATTTTTGCTGCCTGTCTTGGCTATTCAGATGCATCAGCTCTCTTCCTGAGTACTTGGTGTCTTGTAAGGCCCATTTGAGTTCACATTACAAGAGATAAAATTTTCATAACAAGTTACGGGAGTGATACTTCTAACAAAACTAATTTAAATTGAAATTAACTCTAATGCAAACACATCTTTCCATGTTAGGTTTGGTATACCCATTTCAAGCCCATTTCATAGCAAAATCCATCACTTGGACTGAAACTAAACTGACACTGTCACTTTAAATCACAACTCTGTATTTCAGCAATTGGCATCTCATGAAGTGGTTGTGCCACTTGCAAAATATTTAAGGACAATACTAAACAGTATCGACAACCTTTCCAATGTTATTAAAAAAAATAGGTTTTCTATCTCTCTAATTTCTTTGCCTCTTCAAATACTGTTAACATTCTTTTTCACACATCCTAGTTTCTCCTCTTTCAATTTTAATTATTTTTTTTCTTTCTAAATTAATCCTTTGTTTAAATTGCTACTTCTGAGGGGGGAAAAAAAAGAGTTGTACAACAAACAGCTGAATATTTGGCAGTTTGCTTTGGGTCTTTTCATGTTCCTTCTCAGAGGCCAGATCTGACAAGGTGCTGAGCATCAGGCAACTCACTAAAAGTTGAGGGTGCTGAGAATAGCTCAGAAGAGCCTAGCATATTGCAGGATCATGCCTTGCACAGCAAGTTCTCCAAGTGATGACTATTTATGTTTCACTGAATAGACTTAGCATAAATTTTAACAACTCTGATATGACTGGGATTTTTTTTAATGGGCAAAGGGAAGGCATTTTTCATGACCATATCACTCAGCACTTTGAGAATGACATGTACAGCAATGCCACCCAAAATGTCTGGCAAAGAACCAGATGTCATAGTAACAAACACACAAATACTGGAATACATTAGAGGCAGTTGCAAGGTGTGTAAGCTCTTCAGTGCTGAGAAGGCAGCCAGATCACTTTAAGTCCTGCCTTAATCAAATAATAGTACAAAACAAACTTACACACAAAAACCAAGCAACCACAAGGATGACCCTCAAAGTACCAGACACTTTGTACTATTCAGCTGGGTTGTATTTCTTATGTTACAGATACAGCATTTAGTAATAATCTAAATATGCATGCTAACTAAAAAGAAAATTAAATCTTTTTTAAAAAAAATGTAATTTTAGCATAAAATTCTCACAGTTTTTCAATCTATTATACAGCCAGTATATATTTGCTGTTTCTCCATTTCTTGCAGATGAGCACTTACAATTTCTTTCACAGACACAGCAAAGAGCCACAGAGGCTGCAGCTGGACCCAAGTAGCACCTGTAACATTCCAGTCTGAACTGTGCAGGACATGGTGCTGGGAGGCCATCGCTGCCCTTCTGCCAGCTGCCTTACCCAGACAAGGCTGTAGCAACCCTGGGAGACTGCTCTCACTTACACAGGGTTGTGTGACATGATCTGTCACTGCAGGACAGAAACACACAGCTCACAGTTACCTTGGGTTAACTTTAGCAAAGGCTGACTGAAATCTTTGTTCTTAAAAGCTGCAAAAATCTCCCCAGGATTTTGATATAAGAAAACTATAGATCCCCGATATAAGAAAACTATGGTTAAGTGTTGGTAGTCACAACGGTCCCTGTCCCAAGTTATTACTTAACTCTTGGATGCTGTGCTACTTTTCTACTCAAATGTGTGCAGCCGGTTTTTACGCACTATACCTATACATATCACACAACCACGGAACCATAGCCTCAAAGGATGGTTAGGGTTGGAAGGGACCTTAAAGACCATTTAGTTCCAGCACCCTTGCATGGGTGTGGACACCTTCCTCTAGACCAGGTTGCTCAGAGCTCCACCCAGCCTGGCCTTCCAGGCATAGGGCATCCACAAGTTTTCTGGGCATCCTATTCCCCTGCCTCACCAGCCTCACAGTAAACATTGATATAACACAGTGGTTTATGTCTGCACATTACGCTTTAGCTATACAATAACTTCTGAAAATACAGAACCTTTCATTATGAATAATCCACCCAAATTAAAATCATACCCTCTTTGTGAAACCTGAATCAAACGGCCCCGCCTGATAATAAAACTATCAATACAGACTAAGATATATTGCCAAAGAAGTGGGCCTATGGACATTATGGAAAGCTTGGAAAGCTGAAAAATTTTGCATATGAAATGGGGTTTGAGGTGTGGAGCTGAAAAAATTTGTATATTAAATGGGGTTTGAGGTGTGGTTTGTCTAATATATAAATAGCACTGCCTTTGTTTTTGTTAAATTCATGTGAACATCCTTTAAAAACATTTAAAAATCATACTTAACAGCGTCCATTTGCTTCATCCACCAGGTCCACAGCAAAGTCCACAGACCAGAAACAGTGCTGTAAAGCTCCCCCTGAATACCAGAAATCAGGGGTGTTTCCAGGGAGCTCTTGGTAAACATTGTCCTGATGACAGAACCGCAGTAGCTTGTCCTGCAATAATTTGTTTAGAAAATGCTAGCAGTAGGTTTCCATTCAAAAATAAGTATAGCCCTCATCTAATTACAGAATGACTTTCCATCTCAAATGGAAATTCAATATCCTCTCAATGATATCCTCTCAAAATTCTATACCTACATATATAACATTCATTAACCATATATGTTATAAAAATCTATTACAATGTAGCTATGTAGACATCCAAGGCAGAGAAATGGCAAGCATTTGTTCTGAATCTACACAAGCAAAAGGACTGAGAAATACTAGATCAGAAAGCAAAAATAACCCAACAAAAACTAACAAACTTAAAGAAATATTGTGAAAAGTTCTTGTTCCTAAAACATTCTTGCTCCTTTTGAACTACTCAGCTTATATCAGAAAACATCAATAAAAACACTTAACCCTTCATAATTTACTGAGTTTCAGCAATTAAGAATTTTTCCTAATCACAGTCTTTTTGTGTCTGTTTTGTTCTTTTCTAAACATAAATGCATACAATTTTTTTGAGTTTAGTATTTTCCTTTATCATATCTCTTTCATCTTTTTTATTGGACATAATTTCTACTGCTGGTGCTTTGCATACTTTGAGCTTTCAACAGTTTAGACCTGAGGTTTGTATTTCCTCTTTATCATTCAACATTTGAAAAAAAAAAAAAAAAAGGAAGAAAATTGTATTTCTCTTACTATGTCCACAAACTTCCTTCCATACTCACCTTTGTAAGCCTCTCAAACTTTCCTATCATTAAGGCCTTTACTGTTCTGTATTCTGCCTTCTCTGTTTTTGCTTTACGTTCACCAACTGCCTCAAATGATAAAGAAAAAAGTGAAGTACTTTGATTAAAAAGGTACAATAAAGGCAGAAGAATGTTCTATTTTGGTTTAGCTTCTTAACTTGTTTTTAATCGTAATAAGGAAAATTAAAAACAGGCACTTGGACATCAATGCAAGAACACACACATACAAAAAAAAAGGAGACTGAAAACCTTTTAAAACTACTTTTAGACTAAATTTTAATGAAAATATCTAATATCTGAGAAGAGATATCCTTCATGATAATTAGTATCTGTCTTTCATAGTGTACTCCCCATGTAGATCACAAGGCATGGTACTGATGAAGCTGGGTAACTGAAATTTCATAGGAATGGCACCACAGAGAGGTAAAATGGTGCTCAGCCACCAAGTCAGGTATACCTGAACCTGCAGCACCTTGATGCTGTATCTGATTGCCAGCATTGTCTCCTCCCTGGTTCTGTTTTCTTAGGTAAATTGCTGAGGATGGTGAGTGAGATAGGAGATAAGAGGAAATCTAGACCGTATTCTAAAATTAATATCAAAGTGACATATTGAGGTCTTCTCAAGTACACAAGCTGGCTGAATATGGGAGCTCAGCAAGAAAGCACTGCATGCAAATGGGAGCTGAAAGGAACACATCCCCCAATTATACATGATTTCTATGACTTTATTGTTATCTAAACTTAATTTGGACTTTTTCAAATAATAAGCCAATCTAGAAAATTTGCAGAAAGCTAAATTAAGATTCTTGGGGGGGCTCTTGTAACTCAAGTTTACGCAAAATTCTGTTACAAAACATCTGCCTCAAGTTGTGTAATCACTGCCAAGTCTGAGATTATACTGTGTAAACATTATATTAGGGTAACTCACTGATAGTGTTAATGCTTTATTGATTTTATGAAGTTTGGTGGAACTTTTACCAAGTTTGCTGTACTCTTCTGGGTTGTTTCTTGTAATATTGTGTATTTCAGTTGATACCCATTCCCAGTGTGGTTTCTCCTAAATCCCCTTTCCTTCTCCAAAACTGACATAACACATTCTCCCAGCAAGCAAAGCTTCTGGTGAATTTTGTGATCCTTTTAAACAGTCATTCAGCATCAGCATGTATCTATAAATCACGAAAAATTTCCCTTTGTCTTGTGAATTTCCCTTTGTCTTGTGATGGTCATCTCTCCTGGAAAGGCAACAGATTAGTTTGTTCTGTAGATGGTTCACAGTGGAGTTCTCTTTTTTAATAACTTCCTAATAAGTAAATCAATGTACTGGTTTCCGCTGATTGAAAGCGCCTCCATCAAGGTACAAAGGCAGACTAAGAAGCCTTTTCATATTTCATCTGATCTCAGGTCATTGAATTGATTCTTTATATAATAGTGAAAAGACTTCAAGATTCTGTAATTAACATTCAGGGTACTGCTAGCACATGATCTTAGCACTGTCTCTATCAAAATGCCTTTTTTTTTTTCTTGTGGCACTGCTTTTGCTAGCTGTTCCAAAGGTCTACCAAAAAATGTGTGTTTCTCCCCTCTGTGCTCTAAAACTGCTGTATCAATGGAATTATTTTCCTCTTGACATCACACTATGAAAACACTTGCTTTTGATCAGCAAACTAAAAGGCTAGTTTTTACACTGGCTCACAATTAGCCCAGATGTTATTTTAATTTATAGTCTTATTGCTTTTCTGAAGAACTCCAGGATTCTTAAAGCATCACTAGGTTTGCACAGGGATGTATTTTTTAATAGTTGTATTTATCATTATGTGTCATTAAAATGAAAATATCTGAAGTGCTTCAAAATAACATTCACAAGAATTTGAGAGTAAATGACACTAATCATGAGAGCACCTCAAAGTGTATAATTTAACAATACACAAAATAAGGAAAGCACAACACAGAATTCCCATATCAACTCAAGTTCTAAAAATCTGTATTGGAGCCAAGATACCTGGTGTCTTACCCCAAACTCCAGGAAATCCGTTTCTAAACACTAAAATGCTAAAGATGCAGGATGTGGCCACTGAAACCCTTCTTTTGGGGTTCAAAACAGTTTCAGGGCACTGAGTTAGCATTTTTGATAGGGATCTCACATTAAATTGACCTTTCCTGGTGAAAAGATGCATTACTTGTAGGCAGCTGCTAACCCTGCCCTGACCTGCCCTGAGTCCCAAGGCTATGGAGGTGTGACTGTTTCCTTTCCTGGCGGCTGCACTTTTCCCAGCCAATGTAACTCAGATGCATATTGACCGCAGTGAGGGAGGCCATGTGGTCAAAAGGGAGAAAAAAGGTGTAAGAGAACCCTGACTTTGATCCTGATGGAGCCACTGGAGGGATGTGTGGCTATGAGGAACTACTTGGCTTCTTTAAAACATCATCGAGGCTTCCAGTCGAGATAAGAAACCTGCTCTAAAAACCACGGCCACACTGGCCAAGGTAAGCATTACATGTAAATAAATGAAAAGGAAACAAATCTCTGGGGTTTTTTTGGTGAAATAGTTCTAAAGAACACTTAATGAGGCAGCCAGGGCTCAGGAAATGCAGGTAGTTGTGCTCTGCAGATATAAAAGCAGTGACAGCTCCCGTCTGTCCTGAGCACCGATCTACCATGCAGCTAATGCTCTCAGAGTCCTGCAGGAGAAGGTAAAAGCTGAGGATTGTTTACCATTACCAGGCAGGAAAGGTTGCCTATCCACCAGTGATTGAGCCCCAGCAGCACTGGCCTTTCAAACAGAAAGAGGCTGAGCAGATATTTATAAGTTAAGCAGCCTTGAGGGGAACACACCCCTCAGCTGAAACATGAGCAGGTTGCTGCTGAACACCTTCCCTCCTAAAAGCCTCTTCTCGGGGGTAAAGCGGTGGAGAGTAAACAAAAAGGTATATAAATGTAACACATTTCTATAAAATGCAAAAAAAACATTTTCTGATGCTCATAAAAGTATGACCAGAGGTTCATATAAACCCATTGCATCGATTACAATAGTACCTGTGTACTTAAGAATACACTTAAATGATAGTTTGCCTCAGAACATACTTTGAAGAAAGAAGAGAACTCTGTTCATCTTTGATCCTCACAAAGTGTAGTTATTTTTGGAAAGAGAATTGTTAAAAATATTAATGTTATTGGATGGAGCAGCACAGTTTACAGTAATTGCTACTGGAGTCAGTCTGATGATTGGTGGTCAATATTTTCACATGAGACTCCCCACAAAAAAATGTGCTCTTTAGCCTGTACTAAACCAAAAAAATACAGAGAATTAGGGTGAAGAACTGGAGAGTATCATTGTTTCATTTACAGTGAAAACCACTGGAGTTCCAGAGTTAGCACCCTGACTATGTGTCTGTGTATCCTCTGAAAATAGAGCTGGCTTTGGATTGAACCATCTCTCACCAGCTATACAGAGGGGAAGTGATGTCACTCTGAAAATAAATATAGAAATGGGTTTTCTGGAAATATTTATACTTTGTTCATGGATAAAGTGCTGAATGTACAGCCAAAGAGAGCCCACTGCTCAGCTTGCACCACTTGAAAAGAGGAAAGTTTTTAAATTTGCAAAGATTCTCACACCAGGGACTTTTTTTTTCTTTTAAAATAACTGACTCTTGACATAACCTTGTCTGTTTTAAAGGCCAAACATTTTCCTTATTCCCAAGTGCTTTGTGAGCCTTAGGGATATATTGTCCCTGGCAAAACTGGGATAGCAATATCCTGGGAACGGGTGATTTCCATCAGGGACAAGGAAATCGCTCCAAACCACATTTCATTCTGGTTACAGCATTTTAATGAGATTTGCAAGCCCTTCTGAGACAGTTGCAAGAAACATTCAGCCCCAAACCCTCCATCAGTATCCTGGAAGTTATTCTAATGTCTAAGCAGAAGATGGATCTTAAGACTCCAGTTTGGCTGTGATATTTCTTACATTATATTTAGCATTGACTAATTAGGGGGTGACTAAGTACTGACCTCTCAATTAATTCTGAAAGAAGTTGGATGTCTGGAAATACCTAAGAACATATGAGAAGTGACTCCTTAACTGTTTCCTGGAAAACAGCTTCCAAAAATCTTCTTCAATAACTTCCAAAACCCTTCAAGATATGAATTTCTCCTTAATCAAGCCACTCTTTTTCTAATGAACACACAATTCCCTGTGAGAATATGAGCAAGTATTTATTTGGGAAATAATAAAATTCTAGCTAGCAATATAACTCTTAATGTGCAATGAGTGCATATATGTGAATGCAAATGAAGGCACCATCATGTATATCTCTGTGATCATGCCTCAGACACTAACAGCTCGTTTGCAAACAGTGTTGCATGGATCCAGATATTCCACTTAAGCAGCTCACTGAGCACAGGATTAATAATACCAAAAGGATAAAATAATAATGGGTGTAAAATAACTGTTAAAGAAACAAAGGGTTAAGAAGTAAATCTTTAGGGTAAAAGGTGATTTAAATTTCATTAGAAATGAACTGTGACTCAAATCATGCTGTTTTTTCCAGTTTACACATTTTGAATTAATGTAGCATGGATTATGTTGTATAAAACAATGACAATACATGAATTCTACTCATGGAAATTACTCATCCATCAGCGAGTGTCAGGTACATTCAGAAGCACATGCATTAAGTTCTGCACTGTAAGTTCATTTGTATGTGAATAATGCTAGTTGTGAAAATGAAAACAAGAAGAGATAAGGAAACTTTGGGATCCTTCTGCACTGACTTCTCTTTGACCCAGGAAAGAACAATGAATGTTTGCTTTCCCTTGGAAGGGGTGCCGACAAGGCTACACAAACAAAGAAGCAGAAGCTCAGCTGGTGCAAATTAGTACAGTTGCACTGACTTAATGGAACTGCATCCTTTTCCCCAGCTAAAGATGTGGACACAAATGTTAAAGGTTCCTCTGTTTTAATTTTTTCAGGACAAGGATCAATCATGAATCCTTTCACAAATCTTCAAACAGAACTTTTCCCAAGCAGATTTTGCAGACCTGAGTCTGAGTTTCTATTTCTTGAATGGCCCAAAATATTTGATTCCCCTCATGACTGTGCTTTTTCCTAGTCCAGTTTCCACTTTATTTTGTTGATTCTGTAGTATTGAAGTGAAAATAGCCCTGTCAGTCCTTCCAGGTCCTCCTCAGTTCACTAGCAGTGTGCACTCAAGAACAATATTCAAGGGGACCTGGCCATGCATGCCTATATGCTTCCTTCTGTCTCCCAAAAACTAACTACAGTATCTGAAAATGAGCAGGCAAAGGCCAAACAAAAAGACAGCACTCTATTTTTAAGCATTCCTTTCAGATGGAGATACCACTTCTATTCACCTAAAACCAGAACACAATTAAGTTAGGTCATAAAAAGAAAAACATTTGCCAAATTTTACTGCTGTCTGAAGATCTATCTCCTATATGGGCCTGAAGTGAAGTGGTGTCGTGTTTGCCTGGAAACGGAACTGTTTTTAAAACAGTAAAAGGATGTTTGTAATAGCTTGTCGTTCTCGTCAGTGCTATTAGTGTCCAGTAAACTCTCTCCTTGTAAATCCATAGATGTCAAAGGTTTCTGTGGATATTTTCTAAGCAAGTGTATAGTTTGGCATAGTGTCTGATTGGGCAGAGGTGAAGGATCCTGGCGTACAGATCTTGGATACTGCCATCGTCTCCTCTGTTAGAAAGGCTGGGTGTTTTCTATGCTACTATTTGGCAAATGCACTTTGGAAGAGAGCCAAAAGACTGCTCCCCTCTGGCTCTGGGAAGACTGGTGCTCTAGAAGAAATCAATAGAGCCCAGTAAAAACAGAAGAAACCAAATAAAAAAGTCTGTTAGTGACTGTATGACTTCTATGCTTAGATGTGCTCTGCCACAGTAGCTTGTTTTTACTGTTCAATATTATTCAGATTAACACAACTGTTAGGGGGATTATAGCAAAGAAAAACTTATTAAAAATGTAAAAGGAAATAGAAAAAAAATTAATACAGAAGACTGAAACAAGAAGAAAGAAACAAGCAGAATGGTAAGAGCAACCTGACTGGAAAAGCAGAATGTTTCATGACCAGACATGGACACTGGGACTGAATCTTTTAGGATAAAAACAAGACTGACCCATTAGAAAACTTCATTCTCAGGAAAATAAAAGAGAAATGTTAATTTGAAGAAAGCATGTTTCTTGAGGCAAGGACAGCTGGATGCTTTTTGTTAATAAAGCAAGGTCTGTTCCAGGAAGAATTCCCTAGCAATATGTGTCTCTGTATGTATCCCCTTTGTAAAGGTCCCATGAAAACACTATTAAATTACTGCTTGCCATTTGAATTTTGATGCTCTGCTGAAGTTCAGAAAATGGCTGCCAGCCTAAACTGTGAACTGCTTTAAATCACTCCTATCCAGGTGATGATGAATGCTCTCTAGATTTTATCTGTTGAGTGGAAAAAACAAACAAGAATATATTACTCAACCCCTAAGATTTTTTAGAAGCTGAAATTCATCTAAAGGAACACTTGAGTCCTGTCTACCCCCCACTGAACTGATTAGGAAATTCAGCTAAATAAAGAATGAAGGTGAGACTGAAATGCCCATGTAATCAACCTTCACAAAAAATCTAATACAAAGTTAAAACTCTTTTGAGATAAGTGCAAACATGGGAGCACTGAAATAATACTGAAAGAAATGAAGGAGGCTTTTTAAAATTCCCAACTTGTGCTTTCCTCAAAGTGTAATTCAAAACTGATTAAAAGTATTAAATCCTTTTTATGCAAAGGGTTAATAACAAAATTCAAACAGTGGTGTGGTGTCCCATGGATACTCAATAACGAAAATTCAAATGCTCATTTCTTTAAGCCTTTTGTGTCCCTTTTCTAGATAATTGGTTTTTTGCCTAATTTTTGAGGCTATTTAATAACACCTCCTGCTAGACATTTCATGTAAACTCAGCAAGAGGAGGCATCGTGAGTAATAGAAAAGAGTTCTGCTCATTTTAAAGCTCAAATTCATACTTTTCTTAACAAAGGAGATCCCCACTGTTAGAGTTTGGCAACCAGCAGGCCAACTGCATTGGGGAAGATTGGATTAGGGGGGCAGCTGACTGTGCAGTAAAGTCTCCACTCCAAAGCAGGATTTTTATGTAAATTCCATTACAATTCATGCTTTTTGGAGATAATGAAATGGATACAAAACACTTCAAGGTTTCCAAGTCAGCAAAATAATGAACAGGGGCATTCAGAAAGTTGATTTAATACATTTTTTTAACATTGGGACCCTTGCATGAACAGGATTGGCATCTGTTCAGTGTATCACATGGAATTTACTTTTAATACCAATGTCTAAAACTCATAACTTTTCAGGCTATTAGTGATGTGTGAACATCAGCTATCAAGAGTCTTCCTCAGTTTAAGCTCTAATAGGCTGTATCATTTTTCAACTGTTTGTCTACAGGCAAATTTTACCAAAGAATCAGTCAAATACTTTTTGAAAATAGATTATTTTCAACTCAACAATTTTACACAACTGTCCATAACTATGCCACAGAATTTTTAATCAATGAACTTCAAATAAGAAGAGTCTGGGGTCAAGGGAGCCATTACAATGATCTCTACTTTGTTCTCTCACATAAGGTATAGAATTTAATTTGTCAGTATTTACTCTGATCATAGTGGAACCAGAACCTGGATGCTTTGATATTTTTTCAAATTTGTATGTTTGCTGACTACAAAATTAAAATGTGTACATATTTCTATATTTTGTATATATTTGTAAAAGTGTGTGTAGATAAACATGTGTAAGCACACACTAAGCATTTTTAGACCAGAAATACTCTCAAATGTTGAGTTCTGCCTTTCAGCCCAGCTGATATGAATATCTCTGGTGCAAAATACGCAGTGAGAACACTTACACCCCATTGAAGTGCCAATGCCATCAGGTCTATCAATCACCTTAAATACTAGAAAGACTAAAGACATCATGGGAGGGCCAACACAATATAACACATGTGTACTTCATAAGAGCTCTTCAAGGCCTTCTCTTCTGTGAGAAGTATTGACCTGCTACTAGTGATAGTCAGGTTCACAGTGCTCAACAGGGATATCTGTTCAGTAACCACATTCAAGGCAAAACTGCACTGCTGATACTGTTAGTGTCTTTATGCACAACATCCCTATTGATACAATTTCTTCTCTTAAGAGAATGCAGAAGACATCCACTTTTAGGAGCTGAAAGAAGGAAATCATTAGCAAATATGTAAACTACAGATAAAGAAAGATTAGCGAAGTTCAGAAATTGTAAAATACTGGGGCCACTGATTACTAAAGTAATACTCTTCCCTCTTGGTGTAAGTTTTCCTTCAAACAAGCATCTATTAATTTAAATAAAAAGGAATATCCACAATAGAGTTTTTCTTCAACATATATAATCAAAACAGAAACTAACTAGTGTTCCAGAAGTGTTTTAAAAAAAAAGAATCGACCAAGATTTGAAGCACAATTGAGTTTGTATGATGTGAACATTTAGCTATTAAGGTTCTTTATTATGATTGATGAGGCTAAAAGGTGAGTTTATGAATTAAAGTTTGCAAGCTCTGTTGTTTAATGAAAAACATTGAGAAGCCACAAAAAGCAAAGTCTGAGAAACAGCTATTCTTACTGTTTACCACAAGATCACACTGGTCATATTGTATCATTTAAGAGTAAATATAATAGGCTTTTCTGAAACAAACAAAAGCAGTAACAAGCTATACACAAATTTGATTTGTGGGGCTTTTGTGGTTGCAAGTTGTTCATTTGGTTATAATCACATACCTTGCTTTTCCTAGGGAAATATCCAGCCAAATACACTCACTTCAGAAATAAAAAGGAAAGTAAGAAGCAACAGAGAGAGAGAAAACTTGTCAGGATCCTGCACTGCTTCCCCTGTACTAAGCAGTAATTACTCTGGAAAGTGCTATTAAGCTGAGCACTCAGCAGGCCAGGTTCAGCTACCCATATTCAGGCAGACTTAACATACTGGCCACCAGTGAGTCCTCCTGGGCCGCGCTCTGAGCACCATCCACAGTGAGCAGTTACTAATATGAATAGTCCTGCTGACTTCAATATAATTATGGAGAAGAAAGAAACGACTCAGGGTGGGTACAGCTGGTATCAAAATCAATCTCAACAGGAGTAAGGATGGCAGAATCAAGTCTTCTGGGCACAGCCAGCTCACTTAATGCTACAGTGAAACACAGCAAAAAGCACTTATGCCTGATAGACTAAAAACCAGGATGGAAAAAAACCCTTTTAATTAAGAATGATAGGAGTGGAAAATCTTCCTAGAAGAAAATAAGAATATACCAAAGATACAAGCACAACTGAAAGAACGATAAAAAAACCACACTTTTTTTTCCGTTTAGGAAATGAATAGAGCTGAATTGCTCTTTGTCACTGCAATATAATACTGTCTTCAGGTGGCCATTGTTTCCATGTCACCTTTGAACCCCACAAAACCCTCGTCAACATGCTCCTCAAATATTCTGTTGTTTTCTTTCAGGGAGTGATTTATAACACTTCCCAGCAAGGAATGTGCCACATCCATTAAACATTAATACTGAGTTATAGTTTTCTAAATCATAGCTATCCGATTTGTAGTCTTGTGCTTGACTTGTATTCCAGGAAAAGAAATACGTATTTTTCTGTTCTGTCATTTATTTATTCAGCACTGAGCTCTACTGAAATCTCCTGAAAACAATGAGAAAATGTCTTTTTGTTTGTTTTTAAAAATACCCGAGTTTGCTTGAACTATACAGTGAGAGACAGTAAGAATATGAGTAACAATTTGACAAGACTTGAACTGAGGCCACAGCACAATATGTCATAGCTAGGACAGCTCATAAGCGTTGCCAGAATTCCCTCCAAAGGAAAAAGCCTGCAGTGACCTTATAGGGGAAGATGGGAGAAATCCAGAGAAATTGAGATTTTTATTTAAACTGGAGAAGAACAATGGTTCTGACACAGAAGAGAGACGTTTCCCCTGGACAGCTGGTCTCCAGCTATCCCATCACATTCACAGGTACTCCTGCCTCTGATGCCTTTTCTGAATACAATTTACTAAATCACTTGAGCAGATATTTAAAATTATGTGCAACAATAATACCATTGAAATGAATGGAAGTAACTATGTGTTTAAAATTAGACACGTGCTTATATGTAAGGCAGAATGAAGCACCTAATCCTCTCACCATGATATTTTCAAGTTGCCCTTGAAACTTGGTCTGTGAAAACACATACAGTCACAGAGCAATTCCCAACACCTCACCAGTCTTGTCTGTGGCACTCATTCCAAGGCATTAGACCCTGGATCCACAGGGAAGATGACTGCAGCATGCTGGAGGCATTGGCTTCCTTGAGCACTTTTTGCTGTCTATGCAGCAGAATCTGCTGTGCTCAGAAAAATGCATGTCTAAGGGGAAGGATTTGGAACTAATGCACTACAGAGCATTCTTAAACTCGACTAATCAAGTGATCAAAGTATTAATTATTATTATTTTTTTTTAGGACATCAGAATTTTCCCTCACTGTAATCTAAGCACAATCTTCCAGCTACCATCTCGTTATACTGGACTCCACTCTGAACCACCCAGCACCCAAAGCATGGTAAAAGCCTTGGTGCCTAACAGAGCACTCTGGAATTCATCTGGAGACCCTGGGAAGCCCCAAACCATACCAGTGTCTAGCATATACTGTTTATTGTCAATTTTGTAATCTATGGCAGTTATTACATTTCAAATACAAAGAAGAAGTCTGCGCAATATAATGTGAAAGAGAAGACAAAGCAACCCCATCTCAACATGTGCAGTAGACAGTAAAAGCATTTCTCTACATGCACATGAGGAAATTAACAGCATTCCCCACACATTCATTCAAAGCAGTGAACATGCTGTGCTGGATGCACATACACATCTGAGAAGCAAAATTGCTTTAAATAATCAAAATACACAAAGGAACATTTTCTGTGTGGCTGGAAATAACCCTGACAAATGTTAAAGTTTTGCAAATGAAAAACATTCTTTAAGAAGCAACATAAAAACCAGAGCAAATTATCAGATGCACACAAAATAAGCTCCTGTATTAACCTGTGTTTCACTGCCTAGATGTATAAAAAGATCATTGTGTGCTGAAGAAGTACATTCAAGCTCCTTTTTTTTTTTTTTTTTCTGAATTATGAATGTATTTTGGCAAGATCCAGAGAAGGTCAACAGCATGATTAAAGATATGAAGAAGTTCCATATGGTGAGATACTGAAGAGGAGTGGACTACCTGAGTTTAGCAGCAGATTTTGCTGATGTATAAAGTAATGAATGACAAGGACAGACCTATGTACTTTTCCCTGTGTATATCAACAGACAAAAGAGTTTCATCCAAATTAAGGAACAGCGTTTTTAGTGTCCCTGCTATTACGTTACTCAGCATATAATTAATCAGTGAAATCCATTGCTGCAGTAAAATACTGAGATAAATTGATTGCAAACAGGATTAGTCACACACGGATAAGACCAACATACTGATTAAGACTGGATAGGGCGATACACAACTTCCATTTCTCAGGCTACCAGTTTTGATTCCTCAGAACACAGCATGTTCTGTAATGTCCAGGAAAAAAACCTTGCACTGGTATTTTTTTGTGGGTAGGGGAGAAAAAGCTGCATACAGTCTTTTGTCATGGTCTTTGAAAGGTGTGAAACATCAAACAAAAAGGCTTACTTTACTATGACAATTTCTTTATTACAGTTGCCTACAAGACTTTTTTTTTCTAATTGAGAATACTGACAATATATAATAAGTAAATACAAACTGAAATTGAAAAGCAAGATTGAGTTGTAGCTAGTGTTTACAATAAATGAAGCTCAAATCCTGCTGTTATGTTTCTGACAACTTTAATAATAATAGATCATCTTGTTTTAGTTGCACACTGAGAGGGGGCTGCAAGGTGTGTCACCCACAAGAATGACTAATGTGTTATGCTTATCACTTTAGAAGCAGAACTATCTGAATTCTGCTTGCTAACTACAGGGCAGTGCAAATTACCCCGACAGCACCGTGTGTTCTTTCTATACCTTGCTCACAGACCAGGATTGCTTAGTCCCAATGTATAAATAAGTAAGTGCAAGTATTTCAACAATCAGCATTTTAGCATTTGCATGCAAACTCTCATGCTGTGTAATTATACACAGTGCTGGCACTCAAATTAATTAAAGCTGATTTCTCTGTGACTGCAAACTGGTCATATCCCCAGACTTGCTCTAGTATGAAGTCATCACCCTATATTCAACATGACACTTTATGTCCCTAGCATTCTTAGCAATGCTAATATGCAACAACTGTAAATTAGGCAATATTTTACACAGCAGCTGACAACCACTGGTTAGTTGTTGAGTTCCTCCTCCCCCTCCCCCCGACACATTCCACATAAAAGTAAGAAACCAGTTATTTCCATTGTGCTTGCTTTGTAATTATCTGAACTAACAATGTAAACAAATTACATACATTGTTTCAACAGATACTCGCCCATGTTTGATTAGGGGTTACAGAAAACTTATAAAACACAAAACCCAAAAACAACATCCACAATGTTTGTTTGATGCTAACATGCAATTAGTCTCTGACAATTTCAGTGTTAATTTAAAAACTCCTTCTCTTTCTCTTTTTCTCTGAAATGGCTTTTTAGTTTTAAAAGGCATGCTCTTGCCAGGCAAGAATAGGGAATTGAGGAGGCAGAGCAGAAGAGCTGACTGTTAGATTTCAGGACTCCTCATCAAATAAAGTGGAGCTGCAGAAGAGACAGTTCTTTGCAGCAGAGATCCATAAATGCTGACTTCTGGGGCAGCGCTGAGTTCCAGTCTCTTTCACAATAAAGCTGCCTGCCTTCTTAATACATTTTTTCAGCAGAGATCTCCTCTGAGAAATTAAAAGATTACCATGATCCTTTATCTTACAAATATGACTGCAATAGGACCATTCTCCTATAACTTTCAGAAACAGAAAAGAATACAATCAAGCCCATTAGTATTTTGCATTTGCAAAATTTCATACAGACTGTTTCTTCAGCTACAGAACTAAATTACTCCAGGAGAGTTTATAGTTTATGGTTTTATTTCCTTGGAGCAATAGACTGCTCTTGGTGCAGAGCTGCTCTCCTAGAGCTTCTCCTATTTGTACCAACAACAGTTTAAAAAATGCTGTGACTCTCCCAGCAAAGTAAACTCCCAAGTAAGATCAGATCTTTTTTTTTTCTCTCCACATAATTTGGTCCTCAGAAAAGGCAGAGTCAAAATATGACAAAGGAGAATTGTACCAGTTGATATCATAATAAAGTAGTTTCTTTAAGCTAACATAACTCATAAAGAGAATTTCTGTATTCTAACAGCAATAATCAGCATAGGAAGTTCTCTTCCCTCAGCTGACACAGAAACTGCTGAAATACAATGAACAGATCAAACCTCACCTTTAGCCTGAATCAAAACACTGTTGTGGCTGTTATGCTCCTTCCTTCAGTGTTGAGAGCATGTTCAGCTTTGGTGGGTTTTCAGTTCATTTTCATGACTTATAAAAATATATAAATCAGAAAAAAAATTTTGGCTCACATTGTTTTGACATGGTGAGAACATGGAAATGCTAGAAAGACTTGTTTTGGGTTAACAAACTGGAGATAACTGAAACATAGAGTGATAAATATAGACTTGGCAAATATTTGCAGAATCAACTGAGCTTAAGCAACTAGAATATTTAGAATGCCCTTTGATAATACTTAGCAATAGCCTAAGTTCTGTGAGTCCCCATTAAAATCAAAAAACACTGAAAATAGGCAAAGGCAAAACCCATTCCCGTATCCTTCTAAATGTTTGTTTCTTTTCAAATGCTACAGTATATTCACATACTTCTGTTCTCTACTTGGACAGGCCAGTCCCAAAGACTTGTTTCTATTCACAGAATCACAGAATATGAAGGGACCCTCAAGGATCACCGAGTCCAGCTCCCAGCCCGGCACAGCACCGTCCCCAAAAGCCACACTGAGTGCCCCAGAGTATCCTGACCAGCACTGCTGCAGTTCAGATAACACCAGAAGCAAACAGTATTTTGTAGCATTTCTTGTGTATTATTCTAGGACCACAATGTTGTTTGAGCCTTGTCTGCAATGCTAATTTCTACAGGCTGTAGTACCAACACTGCCAATGCTCCAATGGAGAGAATAAAGCCTCTTACATGTGTAGCTGGAGTTTACTCCTGGGGAAGGCATAAATCAATACCAAAAAATGATAGACTAAAGGGAATTATTGTGCAATTGCCCTTCTTCAGCACTGGAGATATCATTCTTGGTGGTTTTGAAAACTCAGGTTTATGGTACTGGCTATAAATGCTATGATCTCCATTAAATATTTCAGAAGACATTCAACATCAGTGATAAATTCAGCTTGCAACTGGGGCAGCACAGTTTCAGCAGCAGAGTAAGAACAGGATTTTGGCCACAAAATCCTTCCTGGATTAATGCTTTTTCGAAAATGCCAGCGAACTCAGTCCGCTAATTCTCACCCGGTCTTCCTTCACAAACCTCTGTAAACAGGATCAATTCAGGGTGGATCCTCAGGTTAGCACCCTCATCCTTAGCCAGATGCAGTTGCATGAGTTGGAATAGACAGGAATGAGACTAGAGGTCAGTCTCTGATACCCAGACTTCACACAGGCCTCGCGCATCCAAGAGAAGGAGATAACAGATACAACTCAACAAAAACATGACTTCAGTATCCGGTGCTCCTCTATTCTGACATGGGGAAGGCCCCTTGTAAGTGCTAAGATAAGGCGAGATATAGATAAGATGAGTCTGTTCACCATCTCTGAGCTTCACAGGCATGTCACTACCAATCAAATGTGTACTAGAATTACTTGGAAAGAAGTCAACAGTCTGTGCCATCATGCTCCAGAGTGTGCTGCTTTTCTGAGGCAGCTGAGCTATATGAAAAAAATTATAGGCACTATGGGGCCATTGAATAAAAAGTATTATGTTGTTATTACTGTTATAAAGAAATAAATAGATGATCACTGAAGTGATCAAGTAAACTACTGCCTTTCTCAGGAATTGTTTAGATATGCCATGTCTGTCTGGAGAAAAAGAAAAGCACACAGTATAGAGATCTTTGATGAGCCCATTTAATTTTAAATGCAGGGAAAGCTTGAGAAATTACCAAAAACTTTGTAGACAAATTTCCATCTCTTCTTGTTCATTTAAAGAGATGTTTGGAAGACAAGGGCTTTATAGTCAAGGACATAAAGTGTATGAACTCTCCAGAAGGATGCTGGGAATAACAACACATGAAGCACTAGTTTGTTGGTTCCAGCTGCTATCCATTCAGTTAATTTAAAAAGAACTATTAGAAATCCAGAGTCAGTAAGACACAGATTTTCTAAACCAGTAACCATGATTTCCTTACAGGTGATATGTGACCGAGAGCACAACAACAGCGTTTTTGTGGTACAACTTCTATTAGACTAGATTTATGGTTAGTTTACATAAGTTTAAGTAAGTGAGATGCAAAAAGTTAACCTGAGGTATAAATATCAGAATAAATGCCACCTGAAAACACCAGCCAAGAGCAATCACGGATGCAGCCAACAACTCTACAGTCTACCACATAAAAAACATGTTGAACACGGCCCTGGAAAGGACCTCTGTTTTTTCAAGGTAAAAAAGCCCTGAAAACCTCAATGTATCTTGTACATGAATCGAAAACGTGGAAGCTTAGAAAAGAAGCATGTACAGCAAAGTAGCCTTTCTAGCCAAGTAATAGAGTTAGTAATAGACTGTTTACCCCAAGGACACTCTGGGATTACTCTATTTTGCCATGTACAAACTGAGAAGGTGCATAACAACTGATGAAAAAGATATCAGTTATTGATCATTCAGATAATAAGGATTTCTGGTGAGCTTAAAACATAAACAGGTCAAGAGTAAAGGAGCAAGATTTATTATACTAAGTTTATATTACCAATGGGACAAAAAGCAGCAAGCTGCTGCTCAGCTTTTATACTCTGGTTCATTTTCATGTCGTGCAGCTCAAGAATCTCAAAGTTCTACAAAAAGTTAACTTCAAAGCTCTAATAAGTGACTGCTGAAGCTGACAGAGAAATTGTTGAAACTGATTCTCCAGCTCACTCTTTGTAACTGAGCAGATGCATTTCTAAATTTTCCTTCCCATCATTTACCAGCTCCTTCTCCACTAAATTTAGGATTGAATGCTCATTTTCTGAACATTTCCCATTCTGTTGGGTTTGTTCCATGTTTGAGAATCAGTAGGTCAAATGTGCTGCAGACTATTTTGTTAGACTTGTTAAAATCAAATTGAAACTGTATGATTAATGATATGACTCATCTGTGTTGGTTTGTTGTTTTTTTTTCAAACAGGAAAGTAAACAAGTGCTTGTCTAAAGCTCCACCTGCTTTGCTGCTGTTATGTTGCTGTGCATATCAGAGAAAACAATTCCCCCTTCTCAAGGCTGAACTAAAATTAGGCTCCACCTGCAAGATGTTAGTGAAATCTTACACAGCTGCATTCCACAGACAAGTCCTACAGATTGCTTTTGGAAAGCACTGCGCATTTCTGGCAAAATCAAAATCAAACTTGTTAGCTTTTTTTGCCTAACTTTTCAGAAATGTATTATTAATGATAAATGTAATTATTATCACACTAATCATGCTGATAAGTAATCTCAAAAATAGATCCATTTAAAATGTAATTTTACACCCACATCCCACTGTATTTAACCACTTCTTTGCAAATGCAGGCAGTAATCATAATAATACTTAGCACTTAGACAGCACTTTATTCATTTATAGACACTTCTGTGGCACTCATCACCAGAGTAACTTTATTTTCTTTATTATGTCTTCAAAGTGCTGCACTGACATTAACAAATTAATCCTCACGGCACTTCAGTGGGAAAAGAATAAGTCTCATCATGCACTATTTACTAAGCAAAACTCTGCCCTTACCCACCCCCAATAACCTTCTGCTCACTAAGAGAGTGAGTAATAACATTGGCATATAGATCACAAGGATTACAGAGCCCTTAAAATATACTAAAATTCCAACTTTGAAGGGACAGACAATTGCTACTGAATTCAACAGCAGAAGGGTCTAAATTGTATTCCTACCCTTTCTTATAATAATTCTTTCTAACAAGTGAATGCTAGATATTCCAATGTATGGAACTGTTGAAGTGTCTATGGAACTGTAAACACAACAAACCTAAAATCACTATTTCATGTAGCAAATGGGAGTGTGTTATGTAGTTTCCCTTTCCAGAGGTGATGGGCTTTTAAGACCTTCATTTATAAAGACAGCTTATGCATATTGGAGACTTAAGTGAAATTTGTGTTGGTTTTCATTCTCTGTGTTTGCAGAAAGACAATTGCTTGTATGAGACTTTTTATAATAATTTAAATGGGAAGTGGATTAACTAGATGTAAGTCAGTTAATATAGTAAACAAAAGATGAAAACAGATATTGTCTCGTTATAAATTTGATAGCTCCTCTGCAGACAATTTTAATAAATGAGAAAATATACACTCAAAATCTCAGATGTGCAGTGTCATTAACCAGTTGTAACACAATATAATTGATACCTGTAACTCATGACAGACCCACAAGGGATAATTAATGTCACAATTTATTTTGCATGCTAAGATGCTAACATAAAAATAACTGAATCAAAATAGGCGACCAACTGCAGTGCGTGAGCAAACATTTTGTTTACTGTGCTTCCCAGTTGTTACTGTCAAAATAAAGCTATAAAAGGAGGTTTAACTTTCAGCTCCGAGGTAGTGAACTCCCCTCTCTTAGCACACTATAGGCCATTAAAGACTTGACAACCCCCTGAGACCGAGTAATTCTAGCGCACAATATAGCAAGTCACACAGGGCGGGGTGGGAGTGGGCTGGGGCACTTAGATAAGTTTCACTCATTGCAGTAGCCCAAGGGAACAGTGCATCAAGGCAGCTGCACTGCCTCAGTTCATCCTGTAACTTTACACTATTTTCCCTCTAAGTCACTACTAATCCCTCGGGTTTACATGTTTTTTTTGGGCAGCATCAGAGAAAAGCAGTGTGAAATTGCCTGAAAGCCTCTTTATAAATAAGACTTATGATATAGACCAGTTCTGTTGTTGAAAGACTGAAAGATACGCCCTAGAGGATTGCAAGAACCATTTTACAGGTCTCCTGCTGTGATGGTTTTTTTTCTCTGTCTAATGACTGATAACTTTTAAAAAAATCCAACAAACAAACAACCATGCCCAGCTTCCTCTTCTAATTTAAGTCAACTGTCTCTGGTTTACTTTTGGTCAGCTACAACAATACATGCAATAGGAAATATCCTTTGCTAAGATATTTTGGCTATCTTGTTACTAACAAATTGACTATTTTTAAAGATTTGTCTTACTCCCTGGAAATTTTTAATACTTTGAGACAAATTCCAACCTGGCTGTGTGGGTGTGGTTTCAGTAAAGGTAAGAGAAAGGTAAATCCACTAAAATATAAGGATTTGGCCCAGGCACTTCACATGAGAGGCATATGCTGCTAGTCTTGCATTTCTGCCTAATATTCTGTGCTACAAACTGAGACACAGTGAAGGTCACCAATCCAAGGAGAAATTTCCAGCTGACCTTGCATATTGTTTAAACCCAACCTCAGTTGCTGTTGTGAGTTTGAAAAGCCATTTCATATTGGCAGAATTGTAGTTCAGAGATAAATGTTCACTAATCATGCAAAAAAACTACTACAAGGTGATGGAAAAGATGGATGCTGCCCAATTCAGGACTTAGATGACCAAAAAAACAGGTCTCATTTATAAAAAACAAAAATAAATGGTGGTAAGATTTTTTTTTTCTTTGTTTTGATGTTAAAACCTGGAAAATTCCAAATTCTCACAGATTCAGGGTGTTTCAAATCACACCAAATGCATTATCTCCTGAGCTCATGCCTCCCTCTTTATCTAAAAACAGCCTTTAAAATTAACAGTCTCAGGGATGCCATCTAACACAGTACCATCTCAATGACTTTTCTAGCAGCCACAGCACCTGGTTCTGCTGCTGATAGTTCTCAAATGAGTACCACACAAGAAACATCCCTAATGCCCACCAAACAGGCAGAGTACCAGTTGCCTTGCCTTTCTGAGAGCAAGTTTGGAAACTTTGTTTTCTCAAGGTTCACCTTTTGGGAAAGTATGTATGCAGCAGCTGATTATACAACAGTCTTCAGGGCTCTGCTAGTAACATTTGGAATCAGTCATTAGATTATATAATATTCTCTGCTTGCAAAATAGTTAATAATACAATCCCTATTTCTGAACTTACAGTTTCTATTCTTTTAGTACTTATTTTATTTTGGATAGGGAAAAAAGGTGTTGCAGAGATAATGATATCTTCTGTCAATCACCTTGGAGAACAAAGGGGTTTTTTTTTGTTTTTGCTCACATTGGTTATGGCATTTGAACCACACTGAAGCAATTGTAAATTGGCCTACTGGCTTTTCCACTAAGCAAAGTTTAAAACATTCATCTTTGAATGACAACTTTTTTTTTTTAATTCTAGCTGAAGATCTTGACAAATATATTTACCTTTTAACTATAGTGAAAGGATTACTAACTTCAAGACACTTTTATTTGTTCAGTGGAAGAAATAATGTATGTCCGTATTTACGTCTATACGGATACCTATCTAGGTACCAGAAACCTTCATTGGAAATTAGGTGGTGCTTAGGATAAATTTATCCTTTAGACAGAAATATGGATGAAATAAGTGCAAAACTATGTCTACATTGATGGTTCAGTGACCAATTTTCTATTGATTCTGTGATAAACAGCATCAACTCCCTTATGTTGAAACCTACAAAGTTCCTTAGCAGACAAGCTGAAAAGCCATTGCTTTTTGATGATAATTTTTTGGTAAAGTCAGAGACAAAAAAATCCTGTCCAGTGGGTTAGTTCAAGGCCCTCAAAAGCAGAATGAGATGCAGAACTGATTAGTGAAAAATTAAGAGTTTCATCCCAATAAATTACCTGAGTACTTGCTTTGGAATTACTCTGTATTTTCTCACAAATTACCATCTATATGAAACAGTATGAAAGAGAAAAGAACTAATTAGTGTGAATGAATATAACTGGAAGATAGAATGACAAAAATCAGTATACTTCTGATATTTTTCTGTGGAATGGATCCTCTCATCATAACAAATGGGATGTATATTTATTTAATGGATAAGCATATCTCTAAAAACTACACTGTTTTCAGAAAGTGCTCAAAAAGCAGTCATTATATGTGGCAAATGTTTGGATAATTCTTTGGATAAGAACATTTTCCCATGTTTTTTCCAGCATCTTCCACACAAGCTAACATGAAACACTTGTTAACTTATGCAAGTTGTTCTTTAGGGAAGGTGTTCTCCGGCTTAGACTCAAAGAGTTTTGAGTTTGCCTGGAGAACTCTGTGAAACTGTAAGTTAATCTGAAAAATCATATCCAGGTTTATGGGACTTAATAGCTAAAAATGTGATGGTACATTAGTGAGCTTTACTCCTACTTATGGTAAAATCAATCATTACAAGGCGACCTTTACTGTTTACTTCCATTATCCCTTTTGTACATGGATTTTCTGAAAGACGTGCTATTTCATGCTGTATACCTGCTCTAAAACATTGTAGGACGAGATCAATGGCATGGCCTTGAATGCTTTGTTTATCACAGCATTTTTCAGAGCAGAAGTATGTTTCTATGTGGCAGAAGTTGCTTTTGACATGCAGATCAAGCAAGATGGTCAATACAGAATCTTCCCTTTCCGAGCATTCCAGTCATTCCACAGTGGGACGCCTCTTCTTTCAGCTTCTCTAGCCCATGGTTTCCCTTTGTACCTTGGTGTCTTACCATTGCCCCATTGGCACAAATTCCTTAGCAGAGACATTTTATGAATTTGATCTCTCAAGCACAGTTTCTTCCTTTCCTTTCCCTTCCAAAAGATTCTGTGGCAAAGTCTTTACTCTGACATTCTCTTCCCCATAAGTAGTTGTTCTCAGATGTTCTAATAATCTACAAATTGGTGAAAGCTTTTTTATTTCAGCTGAGAGTGAATGAGGAGAATAGTAAATCTGGATTGTTCTCCTTCAACAATATGCCATGGCCTTTTCTCAGGAGAGAAGAATAGTGAGGGAAACTTTGGGCCTATTCATTAGTTTGACTGATATTTTTTCATAGTTGACAGCTAGCACTGAGAGTACTTCAAAAGTATTAAAGAAGGAACAGAGGGCCAGCACATCCATTAAATCCATTTATTTAATAAACCATAAAAAGCTTCAGTGCATGAGTGAGATGTCTACAAGTGCATGGAGCCAGCATTCTCTCCAACCTTTTACTACCACTGTTAGGGATCAGGAGGAACTGGAAATCATAAGCTTTTTGAGAATGGCAACACTTTGACTTGAATAAACAACACTGCTTATTTATAGCAATCTGCATAGCAAGGCAAAAAAGCCCAGGTTCATACAAACCAGTCAGACTTTCTTGAGACAGCAATGAGCAGACTTTGAGAGAGTCTAACACAAGATGGACATCAGTACATAACGTTTGTAACATCCTCCTTAGAAGCAGTATCAGCAGGTTTTGCAGAGAGCCCTCACAAAGCTGTGCTAGATCAGAACTAGATTAACTTGGCTTTACTCTCCTATTTCTTGAGACAGTCACCTCCGGCACTTATATCAGCATTCACATTCGCCTCGGTCCCTTGGCAATTAGAAATTCCTTGAGGCTAAATGGATATTGGAAGCACATGTAAACGCACTTGAAGATCTTGGCCAGTAAGACTTTGATGAATTGATGGGAATCAAGCTGGTGCCAAATCCAAACTTTCTAGAGAACCTTCAGGTGCCGAATTTGTGGCCTGAAAATATTTACCTTACATAAGTTATCACAATCTATCTATTGAATTTTGCTGGTATCTTGTCTAGTGTGCTACTGTGGCAAATGATATTACAGGTCGCTTCAGGGTGACGATGAAGAGTTTTTGTTTCCTTTTGAAGCTCACCTTGAACACTTACTACTGAGGACAAAGTGAATCCAAGACCCAGTCATACATGCATCATGTAACCAGAAAGTCTGACTGTCACCTACCAGCTGTTACCAGCTTTTGGGCCACAGGTGTAGGTCAGTGAGGTCATTCACTCCACGGAGCTACAGCTGTGGCTTCAATACTGAACTGATGTTGACCAAAAACCGGCAAGGAATCGTTTGGTGCTGCTGTCCCAGTTCTCCTGTATTTCATTATCTTTTCTGTACTTTCTTTTGAGACTAAATGGGTGCTTTCATCTTGGCTGAGGTATGCCAGTTACGTTTCATACTACAACTTTTCTTATTTATTTTATTTTGACTGCTTTAAAATTCTTTGCTTGTGTTGGCAATATTCACCAGGTGTGTTCTGGCAGTTTTTTGAGAGGTCTTTTGTTGTAATATATCAGCTGACTTTGAACTTGTCAGTCTTAGACAAGAGGTAAAGAGCATATCTGAAATTATGATGCACAATCTACACCTCATACATGACTCAGGAGTTCTGTTCGACTTTTTAGAGGAGAACAAATCTGTGGTTTTAATTTTGCAAGGTTCTGTGCACTCTCCAGAGTGCTGGTAGCAGCTGTTAACTGCCAAATGCTATTTCCAGGGTTGTACCTCCATTAATCATTGTGCAGGTGCATGAACAAAAAGTGGTTTTCTGGCATGATAAGGTGTTCACTTCAAGAAGTTGAAGTTCGACAAAACAGCTATATTGATGTTAAGTCTGTTCAATATGAAGGGGCAAAAAAATCAGCACTTTTCTCATGAAAAGAACAAAATAATTTGTGACAGAATTATTACAAGTTTTAGGATTTTCATAAACAGTTCTAGTTTTTTATAAGGGACACCACAGAAAGAAAAGTTCTGTACCTTTTAATATAAAATATTCTCAGGTGTTCCTAGTACTCACTGTCGTTGTAGTCCCAGATTTATATTTTGCAGGTGTTATTTTCCAAGCCAGGTCTAACGACTGGATATTATTTTTCTTGGAGCAAGTAGGAAAAACTGAATAGCTGTTTCCTATATTGGAAGAGACAGCCCAAAATCCATTTATATGGATCACGTCACATAGTTTAAATCAGGTAACAGTAATCTTTCATAAAGGTATGTATAGACAGCTCATTCAGGTTATTCTGAAGTAAACATCCCATTAATTGTCCATGCAGTTTTGTGTCTACTAAAAAGTATGTGATTTAATACACAACTTTGGGGCTCTAGCCACTGCATGCACGTAGGCAGGACCCAAATAATCAGAGTGCTTGTGATATTCTATCAAGTCTGCTTGCCTTTCATGCATGGATCACGTGAGTTCACCACAGGCTAACAGTGCAAACTTTTAGTGAAATCTGTACTGGTATTTAACATTTTTTATGATAGAAGAAATGTCAATGTCCTGTAAATTGAGTGCAGAGAACTGAATATTATTCTGAATGTGATTCACAAAATTAGAGCTGGAAAAAGCTGAGACGTGATTTCAGAGACAACCTTCTCCAAGCACAGAACAAGCACAAAGAGATCTCTTGTAGTTGCTCCCTATTTTGGCATTAGGCAGTGGAGCTCATCTGCCTGGTCATGTAATGTCTTGTAAAGAGGCTTCCCTATCAAAACTTTCTCTGGACGAACTGTGCTTGCCTTTAGCATATGCCACCAGCAAATTTCCTGTCACTGCTGGGCACCCTGAGTCTGACACTTTAGAGTGTTATCTAAAGGACAAGGCTCTAGCTCTAAATGAATATTGCCTAATTTATAGCTAATGTTTTCATGCAATACTGTTTTCTTAAATTTCAATTGGATTCCCTTCAATTTTCAAAACCCAATTTGCTTGTGGCAAAAAAAAAAAAAAAAAGTTTTTCATCAAATGGTTTTAAGTGCCAGTTCCCTGCAGCAATTCATGTCTACTATTAATATTTAGATGTGTGGCACCATCATTGTTCTGCCTTGCAAAGCATATTCAGAGCTGAAAGTGATTTGGAGAGGAAGGTTTCAAAGGTGACAGTTATTCATATCTCATCAAAACCCCACTGCTCTTCTGTTCCATGAATTTTTTACTCCTATCTTGACTCTAATATATAGTCTAGAAATCTGCTGTGTCTCATAATACCACTGAGCACCTCATGAGAGTCCTCACAAAAATACTCCAGTACATCATGGATGCTATGTTAATATGTAGAAGAGAAAGATATGGAAGACAGTTGTCAGATACTACAAACTCTTAGTGAGCTGAATGATTTCTTCTAAGGTGAGTTATGATAACCATGAAATCTGGATTTTTCACCCCTTCATTATTTTAAAACATTTATTATTGAGTGGATTGCATCACTCAGTCTTAAGAAACTTCACAAACAAAGAAATAATCTGGAGCCCACTAATTGTCCATGAGCATAAAAACTCCTTTAAAATCTACTTGAAATTGTCACATGTGATTGCTGTGAAATGGAATGTCTCATTCTTAATCCTGCCTACTACATTATTTGCATTGGTTCACAAAGTAACAGAATTACAGAATGAGTCAGACTAATGGAAAACAATTTCTCTAAATTTTTCTTCCTTAGAGCTGCTGACAGCACACAAAATGGTGTCTACTTTCTGCAGGGTCACATTCCAACTCTGCTGGCTTACAAAAGTAGCTTTAATTGATGTTTGATCTAAGGTCTCCTATAACTGAGCCTGAGCTCTATCAGAATGGAAATTAAAGTAATGTATTTCTGTATAGCTGTATGTGCCACTTACCCTGATGTTAGAAAATTGTGACTTAAAAACAGGATTGAGAAGGAGCTTTACAATCCATGTAGACCAACCCTCTGCCCAAGGTGGGATCCAATATGCTTTCTGTAATTGCCAATGGATGTCTGTCCAATGGATGTCTGTCCAATCTGTTTTGGAGGTTCCACAAGCAACAAAATGCAGCACTTCCACAGCTCTCACTGAGACAATTTTTCCCAATTCCAAACCTGGCCTTTCCCCCTGGCATGCACGACACACCTCTTTCAATGAAAAGAAGTAAAGACTTTCTTCTTCCTGTTTCATGCTCTTTGTCATGTCTTCCCTTCACTTTTTGCATCATAGAATGTCTATCTTACAATAAATGTTTGGAACCAGTTTTCCAAAGCTGTAATGCTACTTCTCAAACAAACAGAACAGAACAAAATGAATACAGCTTTGACGCACTTTTCCTATTACACTATTTCTTCTCACAGGTAAAGTGCTTAGCGTATAATGATGTATAATTTTTTTGACACATGTAATTGATGTCCTGGGACAATATTTGGGCAATAAATTTACAAGCACATAATGAAGAGCCTAAACTGGGACTACCATTATGTAACCTTTAGCACTTCTAGTCCACATTTATAATGAAACAACTGAAAAATTCTAACTGGGAATGTCATAAAGGAAACAAATATTAAAACCAACTTTTTTTCAAGCAAAACTTTGAGCAGAGAACAAAAAACTGAGGAAGTTACTGCCCTCCTGTTGATGCATGAGTTAAAGTAAAGATTTTGGCTGACTCTGAGAAGTAGGGAGACTTAAGTTACAATGGTGTCAGTGCTTTACCTAAGCTGGAGGAGGCAAAATAGACTTCCATAAAAAAAAAAAAAAAACAAGCTTTTGCTTATTCATAATTGAATTCCTGTTGATTTCAAAATTCCTGACGAAAATAACTAGCCATATTATCAGGTAAAATATTAACATTGACCACTAAAATAGACTCTGTAAGATCCTAGAAAATACGCAATATGGAATGAACATTCTAAACATCTATGACCCAAATGAAGGGGGAATGAAAAAACCCAAAAACCACAAAGGTGAATCAGCCTCTTGCATGTCATTTTTGTTGATATTTCTATTAAAAATAATTACCTCTGCGAGCTTTGAGGTTAGAGCTTTTCATTATTAATGTGTTCTTAAAATCAAAATCTAGAAGTTTTTACATCTAAAGTACTAATTGTACCATTTTAACTGTCCAATTTTAATATTGACAGAAATATCTTATATAATAAATTAGACTCGTCAGGAAGGTGATCAACCCCAAATTTAGTAAAGCATTAATTTTATTTATTTTAAATAGACATTTCCTTGACATTCAGTTACTGTGTTGCACTGATTATTCAAGTAACTTTTCACTTGCACATCTTGAATTTAATCAAAAAGCAACCCAACCCCATCTATTTAACCCATTTACTCTAACTTGAATTTTGTGCAGATATTACTACTATGAAAGGATAAGTGGCATCTGATAATAACTAACATGAAACACGGAATCCACAGGGTAAAAAGTGCTCTGCTGAGTGTTTGCTGCTGAAAAGAGAACTGTTGATGGACAAGAGACAGTCCCTGGAAAGTTGTTTGGCCAATAGCAGCTGTTTGGCAGTAGTATAAACCAACCTTTATATAAAATGTGCATTTTATGATTCCTAGTATAGAAGATCAAAAATTAAATATAAGCAGGAACATAATTAAAGGATTAATGGCCAAAGCTTCTACATAAAGGGAGAGATTTCCAGAGGAAAAAAAATGAGCTATAAGCATTTTTTAATGACTAGGCTTTAAAAAAACCTTCAAAAATAGAAAAACAACAGCGTTCTTGTGCTGGAAAGGTCACATTGAACAATTCCACGCTGACTTTATCCGCCTTAAGAACTAGGAACCGGTTTTACCCCCTTAACTTGCCAAGAAGTGATTCTCAGCCTTGTGGGAAGAACCATGAGTCAGAGTTCCTTGTTTTCAACAGGTAGTCAAAGGAAAAGGTTCACTTATTTAAAGTAGTTCACAAATACAATGCATTTGAGGAATACATTTTGTGAGTTGAACTGCCATACTTTTGCTTGTATGGCATGTAAGTTCAAGTGGCTATTTTAACACTCTACAATAAGTAATTTAAGATCTTCCTTAAAGAAATTCAGTTCTCTCTCTCTCCTCCCCCCCATGAAGCACTTTCTTGGCTTGATGAAAATCCTTTATGTCTTTCTCACCACAGATACACCAGTGAAATCCCCAGACTGTTGCATTAGTTCTTTTTTAATAAGCCATTCAAAAATTAGATGCTGACAGGGAAAAAACAGTTAACTACACCTTTTGTGAGTAGTCAGTGGGTTAGCCAGAGTATAAAGTAGACAACCTTTGGGATTCAGAATGGCTGAGCCATCAGGGAACTTCCAAACACTCTCTTTGGTAACAGATAGTAAGCTCTTCAGCTGAAACTGTGTTGTCATATGTTTTATTCATGGGACATCATAAGGGCCGCCAAACAGATTATCATGTTGACATCAGGCCTCCTCAGAGAGATAAATTCTTTAATAGTTGAACTGGCAGGGTCAGTGAGTACAGAGATGCCTGCTGGGCAATGATGTACGGAAAAAGGAAGGAAGGAAAGGAAGGAAAGGAAGGAAAGGAAAGGAAAGGAAGGAAAGGAAAGGAAGGAAGGAAAGGAAGGAAGGAAGGAAGGAAGGAAGGAAGGAAGGAAGGAAGGAAGGAAGGAAGGAAGGAAGGAAGGAAGGAAGGAAGGAAGGAAGGAAGGAAGGAAATCAAATATTATGCTATTTAAGGATGTCCTTCAGCAGTCAGTAATCAATATATTTTATCTCTTGCTGAAAAGGTTATATTAGGATTTCATCAATTTAGTGGCATCGTCCTTTTTCTGTGAAGTAATGGGAAAATTCTCATCAGTATTGAAAAATAGGATAATTCTCATCACATGTTAATTCTCATTAACATATGAGGCATTTAAAGATTGGCTTGATATTTGTTAAGAATCTCTCACTTTCCATTTTTACAGGAAGTATTGTTAACACCAATAAGTTGGTACTTAACAGTTCCTCTTTTTCAAACACTCCACATTCTTAAGAAAATTTGTTTTTAAAAGACAGTAGCTCCAAAACTCCATCCCTGTCTTGTTCATTGGAGTTAAAATATGTCTACAGCTTTTTTTCATTCTGTCTAGGCAAATTCACTTTTCTCTGTCCACTCTCCCCCATCCCGGTTTCTTTAATCCCTCTCCTCACAAACTTAATGGCAGCTCTTGAAACCAACCTGCTGCTTTGAACTCATCATCTCAGGTATTTTCTACTTGCTTTCCTTTCTTAGTTCATCCAATTCAAGTTTCTACAAAATTTCAAGTGTAATGGCTTTTCTTCTATTCTTCTCTCATGTTACTTCATTTACTTTTCCAATAGCTCCATGTCCCTTTCCTTTTGAGAGCTTCTCATTTTTTAATTTGGTTTTAATTTTTGTCCTTCTAAGTCTGATATTGTCAATTTCCCTCAACCAGACAATTGCTCTGTACTTATCTTCAGATGCTGCAAACATTTTAAGAGAATAAACAGATCATATAGGGGTGTAGAAGAAACTTTGAGTTAAGATGGGATGAATAGGTGTTCTAGGAGTTGTGTAACTATTCAGAGCATTAGGTTATTTTCTATGTTGTCACACACAGTTTATGCATAATCTTTCCTCCAATGCTTAGCCTTTCTGTACTTTCTGTATCCTCTCCTAAAATGTGATGAGCAGTTCATCATACACTGTTTTCAGAAAAATGCATTACAAAATGAAATGGACAGGTAGAGCATAAGTACCTCAAGATTTGCACCAAATCTTAGGTTGTTTAATTTAAAAATTAAGTAGAGCTGATCTGTACACTGCACTTAATTTATTCATTTGGAACAGGAATTACCTCTAAGTTTCAGAAACAAGAAAAATAATTGAAGTTCATAGAAATAAAGGCAAATCAAGACTGTCCTTCAGGGAAGAGATGTCTGAGTTGTGCTTCTAGCCATGGGCATTGAGGGAGGGAGACACTGGCTTAAAGATCTGTGAATAGCAGGAATATGAAGCAATGGCATGCCAATAGCTACAGCAAATGTTTGTAAATTGAAATACTGTTTTACTTTGGAGAGATCTGCTTATTAATTCACAAACAGCAGACGTACTTCACTGGGCATACAGCTTCTATTTCCCCATTATGCACAGATTCATGGCTCAGTACCTAACATGCTGGCAGATGAAAACATTTTGAAAAAATATTTTTTATACATTCTGTTGTGTTAAATTCAGTTACATGGCATCCGATTAGGCTGCTGGAAGCTAGAGTGATGAATTGCAAGAAAACATGATGACACATAACAAGCTGCAACAAACTTGGCCAGAGTGTAAGAATGTGAATGAGGCAGCGAGTTTAAAAGATACAAAGGTATGAATCCACAAAATCAACTACATCTAAGTGGCACACCATATAGTGTGGGGGGCAATACAGGAAATTGGTGCTGAAATTTTCCATTTTGGTCTCATAACTTTGAATAAGGAATGGCTCATGAAGGCAACAAGGAATTGAAACAGCAGCTGGCAATTGGTGAGACACAGAGAAGCTTTGATTCCTTCACTACATGTCAGGAGCAAGGATGCTTTATGGGGACCATAGGCTACCACTGGGACACCAAACTTAACAGGGTTTGTTGCCCTGAATCTTCCTCATGTTATATTGAAAAGACTGGTGAAAAAGTGCTGCTGTGCATGTCACAGAATATTTATCTATCCAAAAAAGTCGGCAGAATTTGGACAGCGTTTTCCCCCTCAATTTGTGTTTCATGCATTACACTATATTTGGAGTATGAACAGTACCTTGGACTTTTTTAGAGCACAGTATGTTTAGCCTGACAGAGTATATGAAGCAAACACCTGCCTATTTGAAGAGAAAGTGGATTTAGGAATGATGGAATAGGCTCCTGTGGTGTGCTTTGTTTAGTTTATTTATTTATATTTACCAATGAGGCAAAAGGCTCAAAAACTCTAGGTTTTCTGGTCTCCAAAGACAGTCACAGTATATTTTATAGGCAAAAGAAGGCATAACTGCTATATTTTTCTGTAATTCAAAGAACCTTAGTCTTCTGCACTTTGTATATCATTTCAGACACTGAAAAATTCCACATAGCTTTTGGACCTCTTTCTCAAGCCAGTAAGTAAATTCCCTTTACTACTCTGGGAAGCATTGTAAAAGAAAGAGGAAGAATAGGGGAACTTTATTATATTGTATCACCATAACTATTTGAAGAAATACAGATGGAGTATTACAAAAACATAAAGCAAAATGTGGGAGTGGGAAAAGAACTGTCTGTGCCTATACATAATGTACATGAAGGGTGAAACCAACGTGAGGGGAGAGCACTGCAGCAGTAACACAGCACCAGCCTTTGGGACAAAACTGTATTTTAGTGAGGCACCAACTGCAGAAAGGCACTGACCAGACTTACAAATACTAAGGGTAGGTCAAAAACTTCAGTAACTGCTTCAACTTTGCCTTTTAGTTTTAAGATGTTGGATGCCTGGATCAACTGACCAGAAAAGCACTGGTAAGAATGATTAAAGGGAATCTATACTATTAAAAAAAACCACCAAAACACTCTTGGATATCTCTGATACTATTCTGGCACAAGTTACATTTGGGGGCAGCTGCAATGCAACATCTCTGGATGTCAAAACCCTGCACAGATGGTAACTAACAGAGGAAAGAAAAGGTCTGTTTTCTTTGGATTTTTTTTCTTTTTCTTCCTTAACTTAGTTAATCCGTACCTTGTTTGCTATTGTAATAAAAATATAAACTTTATAAAGCAAAATTGAGCTAGTCAAGAATTTTATTCTGCCAAGAATAAAAGACCAAGTCACCAATTTCTGGTGCAGCCGTGTATGGAATCCCTTTAAAAGACACCTTGGTGGCTGATTTCAGGTGTGTTGAGCATCATCACAGTGGCCTTCAGTAAGTGTCAGTGTATCTACATGACCAACATAAAGAGAAAGGAAAAGGCAAATCCTAGGAAGAGGATTCCAGCACAGCTGTATTTTCTGGAAGCACCATCTAATATGTAAAAATAATATTATTTATTCAGATTAAAAGCCACCATAATCCAGTGCTTGGTAGAAGATGCTTAGAAAAGAGTATAACAATAAAACAGGCATCCAGCGCTGCCTCCCTACTACAATATTCCATCTCTCAGTCATCTGCTGTCACATATTCTGAGTCAGCTCTTGGTGGATTTCATGAATTTGTCTAATTGCTTTTTGAATCCATGGAAATTCTATTATCTACAGCCCCCAAGAATTTTTAGCTGCTATTATCTATTATTATGTATTGTTTGATTTTAACCTGCTATCTGACAATATAATCTGAAGCCTATTTTTCTTGTATTATGAGAGGCAGTGAATAATTGTTCCCTAATCACCTTCTCCATGCTATTCTGATTTTATGGAGTTTTATTATATCCCTCATCAGTCATCTCTCCCAGACTGAAAAGCATCTAGTTATTCTTTGTACTGAAAACAGTTCCACACTTCTGATCACCCTCTCTCCCTTCCTCTGTAACTTCTCAGGTTCTAACTACAGTTCAAAAAGAGGAGGGAGGAGTGTGGGAAGGAAGGTTTCTAAAATATCTGGTATGTGAGAGCACCATGAAGTAATGATTGTTCCTCTTCCTCTCTTAATAGTTTTTGCTCACTTCTGAGCAATGAGCTACAGTTTTAGTTTTGTTTTGCCTAATTTATTGGGTTGGCTTGTTTATTCTCTCCAGCTAGCTGTTGTAATTCCAAGATCTCTTTCCTCAGCAGCAATTGCTCAGCCATTTTGCAAGTAAAGTTAGGAATGTTTTTCCTATGTTCTCTTGAGCTGGGACACAGGAACAGGACCTTCAATATTTAACATCTGTATGGATCTTTCATGATTTGTGGGATTTGTGGTTTCCCATTTACTGCTTAGAAAGAATGGAAGAAAGCAAAACAAATAGAAAAAGAAATCTCTGTGAAACGTAAGGAGCTTTTGTGGGTTTCCTATTACTTTAATACTATATTTAATATTAAAGAAATTAAGTAGCTGTCGGTCCAAGATGGGAAAATCAATTCTTATTTGACATTTAATTTGTACTTTTGAGATGCAATGTAACAGTAGAAAAGTATAAAGGTTCTGACTTTCCTATTGGTTCATTTCAAAGCTTTGATTAAACTTTTCATTTTAAATAGTTTCAATATTTTATTTGACATTTTTACCAAGATTGCCAAATGTCTGACTGTTTTAAATGAGAAAAGAGAATACGATGTCATTTCCTATCCATAGATCCCAGGTTTTTTGAACAACATTTCCTTGGAATCTGCATCAACATTTCACTAGAAATTCACAACGTAGGATTTGAAAAGACAGCAAAGTCATAATACAAGTATTAGACCAGCTGCATTCAGCATCTCATCCTGTATCAAATTCAGACTGTTTTCAAGACAAGGAATTTTTTTTACTCTTCCATGAAAAAGGCTGAACAGTCTTATTCTGTGGAACAAAGAAACACAGGAAGGCCATGTAATGTAATTGAAAGCACAATTAAGCCCTTTCCAGTGAAAGCAGAACAGATAACGAGGCTCCACATCTTTGTTAAACTGTGCATTAAACTCTACATTTCTTTTTCTATGCCTATTACTATTTCTTTCTGTATTTGCCTTTAGAAACACCACTACATGCTGTAAATATCCCCACAACCACATGTTAGTGGCTGCAACTCAGCAATGAAGTCATGTTCTCTGGTCTGGAGCTGAAACAAGATCTAAACTTATTCCCACTGACAGCAGTAAAAATACTTACAATGGAAAATATACTGTTAAAATTTGTGTTCCTTTAAGTATCAATTGCATTATTTCATAACTGAACTTACTTAGTCATGAATAAAGCCGGATACTGCAAATATTTATAACTAAATGGTGTGCTGGCAGCAATCTGTCAAACTGGAATGAGCAGGACCATTGCCATGAGTAAGTGTTGCATGAGGAATGAGTGTTGGCCTAAGCAAGGCTTCATTCCTGTCACAGGGATCTAGACAAGAGGGAGCTGATCTGGAAGGAGCCTGCACTTTCTCTCCTTGCCTCTCTGCTCTGGGGTGCCCAGTGACCCCTTTGGCTGCTCGTGGCTCCTGCCATGCCCATGCTGGCGCCGTGCAAGGACAGGGCAGGGCTGCCTCCATCCTGCTGAGGGGCTGGGGGCAGCAATGGAAAGCAAATGTTGCCTTGAGAGGGGAGCTACGTATTCATTTTGATAGGTAATTATAGATGACTGCTGTGACTAACATTTTAAATATGCGACAGAGTTGGGATTGTGAATAAATGCTTTAATGTAAATGGGTTTGGTAAATTCTCTCAGACAAATATGCTTTTGTTCTCTCAATACAGCACCAAGCACAGCATGGCCCTACTCCTTCTTTAACTTCTCCAGTGTAATGCAAGTAATAAATAACAATTTATGCTCATGGGAGGATTTAGTAGTTAGGACATCTTGTTTATTACCTTACAGTATACATAATTCAAGCTTTATTTTTGTTACTTTCTTTTTTTTTTAATAGACTACTTTTCCATCTTCTTCAATCAGAAGTCAATAAACTACACTTTTGTCCTATGTCTGAGTTGTCAGGGTCTCTAAGAGAAAATATGTTTTAAAGGAGTAGGAGTTAATGGTCACTCCTGCACCATAAATTCCATTGGCAGACACACTAGTAAGCTTGTAGAAGTAAAGATGGCTTTCTCCTTGAAAGCTCTAATGAGACTGGGGAATAATATACAATCTGTGATTCAGGTACACTGCACTGCAAATTCAGGAGCTTTTAAACAAGTTATAATGCTTAATAATACTGGAAATACATTCCACCCCTGGAAATGCATTCCGTCTGCTTCTTTTCTGAACTCAGCGAGATAAATGCTTGTTATATTTGTGAAATTTAACTGCCTTTGATTTCTATTGCTTTCAAAACAATTAATGATTATTTTATACATGTGAAAGCAAATGCCCTCAAGGATTGTCTTGAACTCAACCACAATGGATAAAAAGGGAAGACACCAAAATCTCCTGGAAACTTCTTGTCCATTTTCAAAAAACAGACTTTTAACTCAGTTACTACTGAGTTAAAAAGTGAATTACAAATCTTTGTAATTCACATCATTATCATAAGTCTCCCAAGACACTTACAGGCAATAGTGGTATATTAGTTTAATTTTATCTGATGTGTTTTCAGACTATGTAGGAAACTACTGATAGAAGAAGAAAACTTGCAAGGAAGGAAGGAATGAATTTTAATACTTAATTGATGTATTATGGGAATGTCTTTTTAAAGGAATAAGACAACTTGGGACTGGACTTTTTCTAAACAATTAAATGAGTCTCACTTCTAAAGACTAAAATTTGACAGACTCGTAGTTTTATTCTTGCTATTATATTCTTTAATGTATTTTTATTCTTGCTACCATATTCTTTAAAGCCTGCATGAAACTGATGGATAGGTAGAAATCATAGCCCTGGAAATAACTCAGTATGTATATTAACCCTTGACAGAACAAGGCTGATTTAGTCTGTAATCTGCTCACAGCCAGTGCAACCAAATTATTTCTTTTACTCTTCCTGACCTTTAGAGAGGATCAGACACCACTGGACATTACAGCAGTTGTAGTGATTAAGGACTGGAAGTAGTTAATGACTACATATCTCCTTAGTGTCAGTCTTGTAACCTTACTCTATTTTCAAGATGTAAGTGTACATTCAACTACTCAGAATCTGTTATGCATTCCATACTACTGGGTCTTCATAAAAGTATTGCAAAGTACTTTCCAGTAATTAAAGTGTAAGAATTTCAAACAAAATTAAATTCAATCCTAAAGGGAATTATGAAAATTGATATCTTAATAGTTGAAACATATAAAATAAATACATAACATAAATAAATACAGATTACTTTTTTTAAAAAAGAAATTATAATTTGAAAGTTTTAAAACATAAACTTCTGCTATTTTCATTGGAAAATGAAGTTTAACTCAAGAACAACAGCTTTGATTTGGAAATATGAAATTAAAACACTGTGAATTTGTAGTCGCTATTCTAAAATAGATTACATGAAAATTGTATTGCCAGTCCCAAATTTGAACAAAAATGTTTTCTCGCAGTCAGTGTTTCCTTTTGTCTTGACAAGTTCAGAGCTTCAAAAATTTGAAAATTTCTTGTCCATACAAATCGTCAGGGAGCTCTAGTTTTGTAGTTTGATCCTTAAAATTGCTCAACCTTATTAAAACAGGCATTTATAAATGGCTGACGATTTTTATGAGAGGTGTAGATACAACTTTATGCTGTGTAGCAGCATTCTTTATTCCAAGCTAACAGAAAACTAAAGCATTACTGCAATATTACAACCTCAATTTCATACTTCTGGGTTAGGCTGAGGTATAGAATTATTACAGAATGGAAATACTTCTGCCATTTATGGCTTTTACCTTGCAGTAAGAGACACTGTCTATTTGGCCTAGTCACTGATACAGGGAGCTATTGCCAACAAATGTCATCACTGGGAACTGTTTCACCAACTTCTTGGAAAAGGGTAGTAATCCATCTTGCTTCATAATTCCTACTTTCAAATACTGCTGTTTATTATCCTCTCATTCTGAAATATGATTATATAAAACCTGTTATCTGCTACTTGCCACTATTAGAAGACAATATTTCAGAGTCATAACTCAAGAAGTACCAGATTATACTGACTTTCAACTGCTGAGAGCCACGTATCCTGGGTAACAAATCCTGACCCTTCAGTGCCTTTTAAGTCAGATATACCACTAATGAACTTAAAAGAGCTGGAAACAAACACTGAAAATTGGAAACAATTTTTGAATTATTCTCTTACCACATTCTGAAGAATCAGGCTTATTAGTTGTCTTGAAACTAGAGCAGAGCTCTTAGTCCAGTTACCTCAACTGTGTCAGCTTTTGCAGGACATTTGCATATGGAAAAGAGGCAGCTGGTAATTGGGAGGAAAATTGTTACTGATTGTCAGAAACATTCAGAAAAGAAGGAAAAGCAACACTGTACCCTCGATCAAGGATGTCTGTTCTTCAAAGTCCAACATAAAGTAATCAGAATTAAAGACCCCTTGGATTCACATACATTTGTTTCAGGACACTGAGTGCAAACATACCTTTTATCAGCTTTACCAAAGCAGTACATGCATTACCTTTCACTCAGTTCAAGCTGTCCTCCTGCCACCTCTTGGATTCATGGGTCCACGACAAAAACTACAGCAGATGGAAGAGGGAGCAGAGCTGGAGCACCTGCATTCCCCCTGCCACACTCTCACACTGCAGCTCTGATTGACTTTGTGAAGTTAATTCCAGTTGCTGAGCTGCTGAATAGGCCTTTGTAAGCCATCACATCACCAGTGATCTGGTGCAGAGTTTTATTTTACGATGGAGGCGGGCATGGATAAGAGTTTTGTGTAGTCGTTGTGAGAGGCTCTTACACAACAGTTAAGAGTCCTTTCTCAGGACACTAGTGGAAGATAATCTGCAGTGATTTGAATTTTATACAAGTTTTCTAAAATGTCTCCAGTTGACATAATAAATTAATTCTCTTCACTCTAGCAGGATAATCTATCAGCAGAGCTCATTAGCATCTTCCAAAACAAAGCCTCTTCTAAAATCCTGTTGACATCCCTGAAATTTATTGCAAATCATATCATCCTATTTTAGAAAACAGTACTGGAAAGGACCTCTGGAGGTTAATCTGATCCACATATCTCGACAGCCTGCAGACCAATGGTGAGCTGCAGGACTGCTGCCTGTGCCAGCTAGCAGGAGCTGCCTCCCAGTTGTTATCAAATGCCTCCCGGCAGGCAGAGCCAAAACCTGGCTCCTCACTGCTGTCAATACCTGCAGGCAGGCATAATCGGGGTCTGGCTTCCCACTGCTGGCAGACACAGCTGGGAATCCATATTTGTATTTATTCCAGCGAAAAACTAAGATACAGTTTTTAAATAATAAATATATTTTACTCTAAATTTTAAGTACTTTATTTATTGCCCTTCTTCCCCAGATGGGGAATAAGAGCTGGAGACAAGATAGTCCATGGACATTTTTGAAGAGGGCTGGATGATCTACAGATGACTGCAAAATCTGTGAAAAACAGAACTAGATTTTCTCACTGCCAAATGCAGGATAAATACAGCATGCATCAACCTTGCTTCTAAATGTGAAGGCAATTTATTCTTTATATTAAAAAAAAAATCATAGCCATGATTTTATTTCTAGTAAAATACCCAACCATTCTTACTACACTTGATGCAAATTTTCATGGAATTTAAAAGAAAACCTTTTTTAAAGTATCACTAAAAAAGACCCCTCAAAAAGCAGAACAAAACAACTTTTGGAATAGAAATTACTCCACACTCTATGGGAAAACCTAGCTATGAGAGAAAGTAATAACTTACTTTTTGCTAAGGAAGAAATTATATGTTCTAAACTTTGTTCAGCATTTCACTGAGGTCTGAGATGATGACTTCCAGTTCACAGAATCAAAAGGTTCCTATGCAAAAATGAATGAAATACCATATTGCTCCAAAATCAAACTGAGAACTTTCAAAACTACATTTCTGCCTGATTTGGTTTATTTTATGAGACATAAATGTCACTTGGCCTTTCACATCCACTGTGCAAAGCAGCAGACATCACCACTCCCATGCAGTGCTACAAATCATCACACACCATGCCCTGGCTCTATTTTGGTCTGCTGCCTTTCCTTTTTCAGCCCAGAAAGCAAGGTTTCCTTAAGACTCTATGCTACACAATAGAGGTAATTGCTGTCTTTTCTTACCTTGTATTTGGGCTTTTGTTTAGCAAGATATTGGGGGAAAATTTTGAAATAAAATGTTCTTCTGGTAGGTCCTGCTGCCTTTCCTGGAAATAAAATGCAGGTAGTTCTGTATTCTTATTGTGTGTTCAGGTTGGGTCGTTCTGTCCCATCCTTTGGATTTATTTTGTGTCACAGTTTGCTTTCCTAATGTGTACCAGGCCTGTGACAGTGGCCATAGGATCAGAATAACAGCTTTAATGTGGTCTTAGGATGGTTATTCATGCTACTACTGTTATCATTGGTATTACTAGTAGTAGTCATATTATTAAAAATTAACTATGCTAGGGAAAACTTATACTTGGTGCTTTGTTTCTATTCAGGTGCTTGGCTTTGGTTAGAGAGCAATGTTTATGTTTTCAAACCCATGCCATGTGCTGATAAATAAAAAAATAAATGTCTACACTCAAGTGTCACTTTTAAAAAGAAGATTGATTGAAATGCATTATTCCACATCTGTAATTCTGCTTTTATCCTTGAAAAGTCAGTTAACACTAAAACAACAACTCAAATACTGCTCATGTTACCAAATGCTGTTCCTGCCTATTGCTCCTATATATCAGTAAAATTAAAATTAATATCCAGTCATTCTGAAGCAAGATGGGACAATTGTGAGCTTTTAGCTCAGAAGTTACCTTTGCAGATTTAGTAAAGAAGATAGTTTATGTTTCCATCATAAACTATAACTACATCAAACAAACTACAAACAAACTACAAACATCAAACAAACTACATCAAAATGTAATGTTTTGTTTGTGAAATATTTATGTCTGGATGTGATGTTAATGTCAAGTTAGTTGCTGGGTGACCAGAGACACAGGACTTGGAGGGGATTAAGGATACAAAAAGAAGCATTTTGCCTTTGTGTTTGAACCCCAGACCACTTTAAAAAAATCCCAGTGACAAACAAAACACATCTCTGGCACAAAAACAAAGTTATACCGCTGCCTGAAATTAACAGTGAATCAGAATAAGATTCAATTAATGAAAGAATGGAGAGCAGAGGGGGAGGTGTTGAAGATGCATGATTTTTCTTGGGGAAAATGACTTTGGCAATCCTGTTACAATAATTCTTGTTTAGTCAAAGACTTGTCCAAGCATGAACCAACCTGAGATGGTTTGGAAGTGCAGTGATAAGGAATAGGTAAGGATTTCAACAGAACTACTGAATATACTATTAAGGTGATCACTTTCAGTTGCTAAAATTTACTGATGACACTTTTATTTTTCCTTTTTGCCATTTCAATCCTAAAATACCAATATAAATCTGTGAATAATTAAATGCACCCTTTCCACAGATATTTCCCCTAATCCAGAGAAATAAATCTAGATATGTGATACAGCACACATTGCAGCTGAGTTTCCCAATTTACATAACATTTTAAAAGAAAAGCAGAGTAAAAGTGACATGACAGCTCTTTGGGGTCATGGCCCAGAATGTTGATCCTACTATATTTAAAGGGTAAGGTTGGGTCACTAACTAAGTAAGAGCAGGACCGAAGATTTTTTTTGTTGTCGTTCATCTTGGTCTTGATGACCCCATCAGAGGTCTCACTTATTAAAGTGTGTTTGTGTATGGAAGCAGGTCCAGAGGGAACCTCTTAGATTATGCTCCTAGAAAAAAAGCACTGCTTAAGGAAACATCATGATGCCATTGAAGCTTCATTCTAACCTGGTGAACAACTAATACAGTCACTAATTAAATACATGGCTCTGTCCTGAAAAGAAGCAAGAAGCTGGTATTGTTCCACAGAATGGGAACAATATTATCATTTTGCTCTATGTGTTCCTGAACATTACAAAAAAAACAAACGTGCAGGTTCAAAAGACATAAAATATTCTTACTATTATGTTATATGCCAGACAAGAAAGAATGGATATTTATTTCAACATATTTGATATGTCAGAGTATATATGAAGGTATAATGCTAACTTTTGACATTCATATTCATCTTTATATGAATTAGAAGTACTCAGTGAAATACTGCGACCATTGGTGTTAATTCCATTTGTAACATTTCCCCCTTTTTTCCACTGGAACCTGCTTGCATCTTTCTCTTTCTTACTCATAAATAAATTAAAGAGGGGGTGGAATGCAAATTAATTGCACATTATTTACTTACAAAACTTTATTTAAATGACAGAGACTTAGAGAGTTTACGAGAGCTGGGGAACAGATCTGAAAAACAAGACAAAACAATCCTCAGTAAGGAATACTGAAAATTCAAATACTTAAGAGAAATAATCTCAAACACAAATATACTATGGAAGGAAGATAAGTGTTTGGAAAGCACTAAAAAAAAGAAAGACTGAGGACTAATAGTGAACAGCAAATTAAATAAGGGCTTGCAATGTGATACAGCACTAGGAAAACAAACAAATGTGATTTTGGCCAAAGGGATCACGTTCAAAGCAATGTAGTACAACTGCATCAAAGGAGAAAAGCATTTGTGACTATGCTGTAGAAAATAATGGTTTAATGTAGGAGTATACAAGATGAATTACTGTGTTAAAATTCAAAGCCATGTGAATAGGTGCAGCTTCGTAAAATTTAATAAAAATGTACCTCCTTTTTCTAGACCTGAATTTGATTCACTTTGTTCATTAATTCTGTGCCTTCTTCATTCCCATAAATTGAGTGGACTGCTTGGAATTTATCCTGAAGGTTTAAGAAGACTACATTGGAGACCAGCAGGTCAGTGAATCGCTTTCCAGCTCTATTCTTAGCTCCACTCCCACTTTATGAGCACACAGATCCTGCCTGCACTCCTGGCTGCTGCTCTGAGGTACACATGTGCAATCAGAATTCTAGCTAAAACAATTTGCTTGATCTTTAGCTCTTTTGTTCTGAAAAGTTCCAGTCATATGACATTATTTATATGGAATTTCTAAAGCTTCTTATACCATTTTCACATGACAATCCCCTGCTTAGGCTTGTAGCTGCAAGGATTCAGGAAAGAAGCACTGGAATGGCTTCAGCATTCTTTCAGTGTGGAAAACAGACCCAGTGACACAACAGCTACAGAAAGGCTGAGACGGGCCTGTGAACTTCTCTGGCTTTGCTCTGTCCCCAGCACACCTAACACCCCTCCTCTGATAACCTGTGCCTCCTCTGCTAAGCTACAGCTGCACGTGAACAGTGCAAAATACCAGTGCTGCTGTGCTTGGAGATTCTGCACGTGCATCACTGAATTTGTGCTTTTCACTCGCTTTATATCAGTGAAAATACTTTACAACATGCTGGGCAGTAGATGAACAGGCCAAGTGTTTGCAGCTTGGGAGCACTAAACCTGCACACTGCTGCAGGACCCTTGTGCCCAGCTAGGCTTTTGTAGCGTTGGCCAAGAAACCAGTGGTCTCACCAGTTTGGAGGTAAATGAGCAAGTTAATTGCTAACAGCACAAGGAAAACAAGAATAAAAGGGTCTGCAATCTACTATAATTAAAAGTAAACCCCAACAACCTATCTGCTCTGTTAGACAGGGTAAGCATGTGCAAGGCCAATGCCCGGTGCTCTTAAGTAAACAAACAAACAAATTCACAAACACAGAACAGATGTGTGATTCATAGGAACTTTAAACTGGTGGGGTCACTGCTTGGATGTCTGCCACTTTCCATGTGGCAGTATATAAATAAGGCACAGAGCCTGCAATCTATATAAAAATCTATATAGCCTAGACAGAGAAATGGGCTACGAATTTGTAGCCCAGGGAAATATGCTGATGGCATAGAGCATGGTAGCACACCATGAAGAAAGAACTCAGTTCAAGTTTAAATAGAAGTTTTCTAATTTGCAAAACAAGTTGGCTGCTGTCTGTCCTGTATGTGTCTTTCAAGGTAATAAACAAATACAGTGTATACACAGGTGACTGCAGTGGAATTACAGTGGGATTATTTGGAAAGAAATTGTAAGAACAGGATCTTTTCATCAAATATCAGTTAAATGGGGAGAAACATTTAAAGAGAAGAAGAAAATCCACCAGGAGAATTCACTACACAGGTGAAAGAGTTGAATGAGTGTTGTCAGAGCTCTGAGCCAAGGTAGAAATGCTGCTTTTACGTCTAAATCCCTTTCCCAACAAGCTGTTTTAGCACTTGGGAAGGCACAAAGAAGAAACAGAAAGATAGAGAGGATGATGACAAGCTATAAATCTCAAAGCTTAAATTAAGTGGTAGGGCTAGAAATACAGTACAGTGCGTCACTTGTTATGGTGTGACAAATGGTGCTCCATTTGCTAAAGTCATTTACAACTGGCCATTAATAAAGGGGCTGGGACAGGGGATGCCACTTGCAAAAGTTGTAAAAGGAAAGTGATTAAAAGTAGTGGAAGTCTGAGTGCACACTTCACTGTATTGGCCAAGGATTTAATTCTTACCTTTAACATAAACATTTTACTGACAATGTGAACTGCTCCCCCTAGGATTTTAAAATCTAACCATAACAGACAATACTCCAGATGTGTTGTAAGGAGAAATTACTGGGAAAACCTTAACACAAAGTAGTTATGAAGAAGCTTTACACTTTAAGACAGAGGTTTGTGGAACATCTTCCTAAGAGGTTTATCAAGACATTTGTAGCAAATTCGTTCATAAAACAAACCCTAGATAAGATCTCACTGGAAATCTAACTACCTTTCCCCGTGCAAGAGCTTAGATGTCCAAACCCTTCACCTGATTTTCTCTTGTTTCTCTTTTCCTCCATCATGCAGAAATAAGAAATAAAGGAGGCTTGTCATCCTGAACCTTAAAGAGGTCACAATTTATTTCTTCTTTCTCCTTATCAGTTCCCTACAATATCATATATCCAGATTTTTGGTGTACAGTGTACAGGTAATGCCTCTTATCACAAATTATTTTGCTAGATTCTAAATTTTAAAAAATGTTCTCTGATAGAAAAAAAAGGAAGTCCCCCCAAGATCTTTTATCCAATTCCGTCTCAGAGCTACAATACCTCCTGAAAAGGATATAGGCAGAGGAAAAAGCATGAGCCCATTTCCCCACATACCAGAGACTCATGGAATCATTTGACTCACACTGGAGGCTTTGTGGTCTGTGTTCACAGATAATTTCACCTGTTGCTTCTCTGGAACACCAGTTCTGAATCTGTTTATCCCATAATTTTAATTCAATGGTCTACTAATACTGAGCATTCAAGTGGCTGCAAATGTTACGGGTGCCCAACTCCACCACAGTGTTAAAGTTGGATTTGAGTGTAAACCTCTAACTTTCAGAGTCCGAACAGACAAACAAGCTACAAAATAACAGAAAAACCTTGCACTAGCTTCACTGGAAGCTTTTATTGGGGAAACACAGGAATGCCACCTTTACATGAATGAGAAACAACACTTAGTAGTATAGACAACACACATAATTTGTGAGCTACATAATAAATAAATCACCTTAAATTATAACACCAGGGTTATTGATATATTATTAGAAACAACACCTGTATTTTTAACTATAAAAAGGTGTTAAAAAGGGGACAAAAACTATCATAAGCTGTTCTGTTTGATTAATGTATTTCTTTTAAATTAATGCACATAGTTTACAAATCACTGTGCTGCACTTTGCTCTGTTCCGGGGAAACTGAACTTTCTTCCTGATCACCTAGAGAGGAGGTGCATTAGTATTCACATTGCTCTGACGTGGATCACTTTTGCAGTTGTCCCTGTCTTCCACATTATGTCTGGTAACCTTCCAATTATTATGATAATTGTAAGCAAACAACTTGAAACAAATGGTAAGAATCAGCCCAGCCAGACTGCGCCTTACTTTGTTTCTTTTTCTTTTATGTTCATTTCAATGCTGTTTGGTCAGGATGGCATTTGATTTCAATTTATCAGTCTTGGAGGAAAACCAGCAGAAGCTAATGTTTTATCCAAATGCAGACAAAATAGGCATGTAATTACAAGTTGTTTCAATGCATTTATTTTCAACAGGTAATTCGATACTCCTACTTTTCAAGAATTAAGATGTCACAGATAAATAATCACAGCTCTTCAAGTTTGCCTCTCAAAAGTACTTCAAATCTTCTTATGCTTTTTATTTAGATCTCAAGTACATATATAATTATAAACTTGAACTTTTAAAATGTTACATAGATAAACTTTTGTAATGAAATTGAAGTTGGAGATAAAAGAGCAGTTAAAATAAATGGATGTTAAGAGTAATATTTATCAAAATCTACATAACTGTAAAGGAGCTTTGTGAATATTCTGGTGTGCCACATTTGTATTTTTTTTCCAATGACCAGGCAACACATTGTCTGCATAGTGCAGTTTACTTATTAGTGTTGTTCAGGTTTTAAAGTAATGAGACCTATAAATGTAAGGGGCTACTTTGCCACTATTCAGTAAAAAAACTATTGTGTCATAACTGATTTAAGATCTGTGTGCATCATGGATAAATAACTGAAGGAGGTTTAAAATATGGTATGCTCTCTACAGTCTGACTTTAGTGATGCTAAACAGTAAAAAGTGGAGAACAGGAGACTAGGAAAATTTTGGTTCAGTTGATAAAAAGAAGGGAAGAGAGACTCACCCTAAACAGAAAAAGGAACTTGTAAATGTCAGGTTTAAAGCTGGATCTTACTATAATAAAGAAAAATATGTTCTTAAAGGGACTTTACTATTAGTTTTTCTCAGAAATATTAGTACTAGAACTTGATCATTTAAATATCAAGAGTGACATGCAGACTGTCAGTATTGTATAATACAAGCAGATACTACTAAAGACATTATGGTATCTGTATAAATTAAATTATGAGAGACCTTACATGATGGAGAGAAGATCTGAAGGAATTTCAGACAATTTCCAAGTTTGTTTTGTTTTTTTTTCTGGAGCAAAGTAATTCTTACAAATACTTTTGTGCCTTAAAATGGCAGCATTCTCTAGGCTACCTTGTTTTAGGTAACAATGAGCTGCTGAGGTGACCTACCACAAAAAGTATAGTAAATAAATCCCTGTCACATTTTTCTATCAATACACAAAGAGAAGTTGTAACAATATTACTGAGATATGGACATGTAACACAAATGAGCAAACAGATGCCAACTCAATTAGAACTTCAAATGTGGGTGAAATTACATTAGAATTTGACATGCTGTACACAGAAAAAGAAATGTTTTTTTGTAAATATCACATATGTACATTTTGATAAGCCCAGTTGATGGCAGATTGAAGTGTGAGTAAAAGCAAGCTGAATTGTACAGAGTTTCTCAATTAGATTTGATGACCTTAATTTGCTGAAATCTGATAGTGAACTTAAAGATATTTTTTTATTGAAAGCCCATGAGAGTACAATCCTATGCAGAACTTCTCCAATGCATTCTTTGTCTAAGAGTGCCTGACAATTTACAATCTCCCTTCATATCAGGGACTATTGTTGAGGAAGAGGCTCGCTATTGTAGGCTGATAAAAGATCATGATACTTTTGAAGCATGAAACTAAGAACCTAAAAAAGACCATGAATGAAAGAGCATGTACAGAGGGATTAGAACACAGGTAGAGCCATCACTTAAACCACATAGCTGGGAAGGTGTTGTGAAACAATACTGGCTTGGATTGGCAGAGCTTATGCATCCATTAATGAGTAAGCAGCAAGGAAAGAGAACTACAAAGGTTTAGGTGTATAAACAGTAATCTACTAGATAATACAGGCAAATCAAAAGAAGCCAGTTTCGTCAAGAAAGTCATTCCTCAGGTAAAATTAAGTACTGGTAGTGATTTTAGATCTAGTAAGTTAGATGCAATGGGAAAACATGAAAATTTAGAAAGAAAGTAAAATAAATGGGTTCAAGACTTAAAAGAAAATAACAGATATGTAAATTCCCTGAATACTGAGCATCTAGACAATTATTTTTATACAATATTTTTCTGCTCCCTACTTGCAGATGCTCAAGTCTCTCTTTGCAGTATGGCAGTTTTCAACTTAATGATACAGATCTTTGGTCATGACTCCAAAGTGTAGCTGTTAATATTTTTTGGTAAACTGAATGTCCATCTAAAAAGGGGCTATATTTGAATAGTCTATATTCTGTTATTTGGTTTTTAACTAGAATCACAACAAGCATTCTAATTATTTGAAAATATCATATTACTTTCATCTCCTGGTATCTTCCTATCTATCGATATCTATCCTGACCTATCTTTCTGCTTTTAATCCTTCCAGATTAATCCAGGCTGTTGCATGCCCATAGATGATGTGAAATACACAAAAATATTTTGTAGAGAAGACAACAGAAAACGTTAGTCCTTAAAACTTAATGTCAGACTTAGAAAAATTATTAATTGGTGCAGTTCCTTTAGCATTAGCAGTGTTTTCTGATCTTTGGTAGCTACAAATATTGCCATCTCACTCTTGATATTTCACTTGTTTATTTATATTGAATGTTGCAGCAGAGGATTGCTTTGGCTGGGAACAAACAGCAATGCCCGTGAAATAGCATTCATATACTCTGGCAGTGTATAGATTATATAGGCTTAGTAGATGCAAATCCAAGTCTGTATTTTTTGAAGGAGGGCGAAAAGAAGAAAGAAAGAAAGAAAACGTGAAATACTGAACAGCAGGACTGCAGTGATTCATAACTTGCTCTCCACATGCTGTGACTTGTCACTGGTTGTTCATGACTTCAGCACAGTCTCTGGGGATTCACAAGAGTTTATGCATTAGCACAGCATTATTTCTGATCCCACTGAAAAGTGCACAGAAACGTACATGATTCAAGTCTTTGATTCCTTTCACACAGTAAAAAAATGCATCCAGAACCGACAGAACTGCATACAAACTCCTGCAATCAGATGAGTATAGGCTACATCCATACTCCAGACAGGGGCAGCCAGGCTGTGGGAGTGAGCATACAGTGCAGACCCTGCAGAAATGTAGAAACAGTTCTGCATCTGGATTACCAAAAAGAAAATATGAGGACTTGTCTTGTAAATACACAGGCATGCTGCATGCTCAAACGTGCTAACTGGTAACAGCTATGGACAAAATCTTATAAGTCTTGAGGATAAGTTACAAGAATCCTTCTTCTGGAAGGATGACACAGAATGATGCTTTTCATTCCCAACCATTTCAGTTGCTTCACTGGAACAGTGCACAGAAGCAAACAGCTGGTAAGGTGAAGAAAAATGTGTGGGTGTGGGTTGAGAATGAAAAAGCAGGTCAAATATTACAAGCACTTGAAAAAAAAGCTTTGTAACAACTCATTCTACCAGTAGTGACAACTAGTGGCTAATGTTCCAGATTCCCTCGTTAGCTGGCAGGGTAGGACAGACCCACTTTGGAGGTCCTGCTGATTAGGGGGAGTTTAAAGACTTGCATTTACTGAGGAAGGGATGCATTAAAAGAAGGAAGGAAAGAAAAAGGCTTTCCTCTTATCATCCTTCTGTCATCACCCACAGAAAGGAATTTGACCTTTTGATTGAGTTGTTTTCTTGCTTTGTTTAGTAGTGAATTGTCATTTGCAACGGGTCTCTGCCATCCATGAAGTCCCTAAGCTCTCTCCTATAGAAATTTATGCTATGGAAGGAATGCACATCAGTAATAAAGATCAACAGGATTATGGTTACTTAATTGGACTCTGGCTAATAAAATTAACCAATAGATTTAAGAGAGTTTTTTTGTTTTCTTTTGTTTAGCATTACCAACAATATTTTCCCTCTGACTACATGCCAGGGAAAAGCATTTCCTATTTTCCTAAGCTTTTAGTCTTTTTACATTTTGAGTCTAAATTTTGGAAACTAAATTCTTAACAAATGTTCAAATATAAATTAAGCAAAGCGATAGCTCCATTTTACAATACAAGCCAGTTTAGGGTTGCCTTATCCTATCATAGTTTGATTAGAGTAACAATAACAAAACTCATAAAGTTTCCTCTTTGTTTTTAAAGTTTTGCCTCTTCAGGTTTTATCAGAGAAATTCCATATAAGAGAGCAAGCCTTAGTAATTCCTTGTCTCCTCTAATATTTACTTTTGCCCAACCCATTTCACATTTGTATACCACATTAATATACTTGCAGTTATTTGAATAGAAACTGTATTATGTATTTTGATTTCTGAGCAATAATTGGAAGTAAAAACAGAATCTTAAGCAGTAACCCAGCTGTCTCCCAAGCATTATTAAACCTAAAGAGTTATTGTGAATGCACAAAACTACAAAGGAATTGTAAAGAAATTATTTCATCTGTATATGATTTTAATCAAGCTTGGCTTGCTGTTAAAAGGCTTTTTTAATGAAGACTGCATTTCCCTTATGAGAGTCCTGACCGTGTAGTTCAGTATCAGCCAACCAAAGACTATTGCCATAACAATAGCTACAGGGTTTGCCACAAAAAAAAAAAAAAAAAAAAAAAAGAGGCAAAAAAGCCACTACCAGAAAAAAAAACCCCACACAAAACAAAACAAAAAACCCCCACAATCCTGCATTTCAGTCTGTTTGTGATCACTTATTTAGAGAATGGCAGACAACTAACAGACAAAAATAAGCTAATTGATAATTAGCAAAAAGTCTGCTCGGACAAATAGAAGTTAAATAATATTTTATTAATATAGTTTTCAATCCAGTTATTTAATTAAAAGTATCAGCTCATTTGGGATTTTCTTCTTTTCCTACATCATTATTTCCACTACTATAAATTACTGATTTTAATAGGTTGAGTCAAAGTCTTTGCTGCTAAATTCTTAAAAATTTAATACGTGAGTACTGGTTTTCTTATTTCTAATGCAAAACCAGAGAATTCCTTAACAGAACTATGAAAAAACAAAAGGGTTATTTTGATTAAAGCTGTCTGAAAACTGAAACAAATGTCTCTATCTTCTAATTTTAGGACATGCTCCTGCAAGCATTAAAAACTCATAAAAGAATACTAACAACACCAATTCCTGATTTTAATGGCATTAATAAAATGAAAACTTCTACATCTGTCTCAGTGTTTGCAGTCAGGATTGGTGCGTTAGTGCCAAACTTTGAGAACTCCAACTCACACAAATTGTTGCTTTGAAGTTAATGAGATATTTGTATGAGTAGGGGCTACTCACTTGAGCCAGTGTTTTCTGGTTTGAGCCTTAGTCCTTTCTGTTGCCAAGGGTACTTAAGTTTATAAGACCATCCATTTCAACACATTTTGTTTAGTTAAACTGAAGTACTTCATTTTTAAGGAAAAAGTTATATTGCCAAAAAATTTAAACAGGGCTAACTTTGACTAATATAAATATTTGAAAACCAGAACTTTTTGTAACATCTTATAGAAACAATCCTAATGTGGATGACAGAGGAAAAGTGCTTTTATGGAATAGATAGTTCAGCTGAAGGATAGCACAGAGGAAATTTCAAAAATAAATATGAATAAAATTGTCTTCTAACATCCAGCATATTTAAATCCAGTTCAGAATATTTTTGCCTAACAATTAAATGTGAATGTTTTACATTTCCAGTTCTGCAGCATAATATTTAAACCTTAAGCTGCTCTAATTAAGAGAAATCAATAAATTAATTCCTATTGCCAGCTTTAAAGTTATTTGCTAATAAGCAACTGGACACGGCATGTGTGAAATGAATAGTTGAAGAAAAACTCTGACAGCAAAAGAGAGGTCCAGAGGGTGAAGTTGGTTTATTAGGCACCGTTTGTCATGAATGGGTCTACTGCACGTACAAAAGCAAATCCCACTACCTTAGAAGATTAATTCTGAAGGAGGCACTCGTGGGTCAAAGTATACATAAGCGTGTGCCTAATCTCAGAGAAATCAGGCTATTTTCTCACAGCAATTAAGCAGAGGTCTAGGGTTTCACCCACAGTGTATTTAAACACAGGATACAATTAAACCCCAAAGTATTAATATCTGTGCTGTGCAAAATTGCCCAGGAAATAGATTTTGCACTCTTTCAAATGGAAAGCAAGGCAAATTAAGGAGGGTGACTTTATTTGAGTAAAAATTATCCTGAAACAAATGTAAGTCATTCATTTTTAACTGTTAATTCTTTATGTACTCTTTTTTCCTTTCTTTTTCCTGTTCATGTAATTTACTCTGGAATGTGCAGTGTTCAGTGGATATGAACAATCAACACCATCTCACGAAAACAGTTTTGATTTCAGGGCTAGTATAATATCTACATGATAATGGTTCAACAAAAGCATTAGAAAAAAATATTAACAAAATGCTGCTCTGCACTGGAAATCTTTAAGATCAAGGGGAAGAGACTGCAGCATCGTATTCAGCAAAAAGCCGTTACAAAAGAGCTTTTTCCTCCTCCATGTCTATGGATTATTGAGCAGGGTGAGTGAAAGGAACTTAACTTAAAGAAATTTAATGCCAATTTAAAATGTTTCTAGAGAAAAGGGAAAAAATCCTCTAAAGATGTAACACAATTTTTATTGCACTTGAACTTCTCTACATAAATGTAGTAAGAATTAAATAATCATTTAAACAATCATTTTAAACAAACTCTTTTTCCTCTCCCTAAGAATCCTCTCTGATTTTAAGGTCTTCCACATTATTTAAAATATGATTCACTTTGGTCTATCTATCACACCTACATAATCTATTTCACTCTCAAATCACTTTATAAAAATAAAAAGATCAATCTTCCCCCTCACTGTAGACAATTGGCATATTCTATCAGAAAAACTGTTTATATACAAAGTAACACATTGTTACACCTTTACTACCATAGCAATGTACATAATGATATAAACAAACTAATTCTAGATTTCAAATCTTCTATGTATTAAATTTCAGAAATTCTGTGAAAAATCGTGGTACTTTTAGCTTTCTATCAATTACGTGTTACACAGGATGCTAATAAATATTCTACACAGTCATGTAACATGAGGACATTTTTAAAAATAAACAAAAAAAAATTGCTTCTTGCTGATCACATTGGTCAGCGAGAAACTATTTTAACCTTTAAAAATGCAGCATATCCCAAAACAAGTTGCTACTTAAATAAATGCTCTTCTTGAGCGCAAGTGACCTTTTAAACGATTATATCTCAGCACTTGCAACAAGAAGAATTTCACCTATCACCCTTACACTGTTGATGTGCTGCATTGGGTGAATCCATAACCTTTTCACAATATGTAACACGCTGCAGAACACAAAATTACTCGCTGCCTTTAATTAAATCCCTTTAGAAAAGTCCTGCTGACCTCTTTGCAAAGAAATTTTACTAAATGAAAACAAAAAAGAAACAAAATCCAAATCTCTCAACATTTGATAGCTCTAAATGAACCTCCAACCATTTCAGAAAATTATCTTTCTGAGCACTGAATAAGTTTGCTGCTCTGAATTTTTCATAGTAAGGGTTTTAGATAAATTTCAGTAAAGCTTAAAAAAACCCCTCTTGTTTAAAACACATAACTCTTTGCTTTTCCAGCAATCTCTAAGGGCCTGCTGGAAGCTTGGTGAAGTCTTTGGAACATGCTTTCAAATAGTAATCTAGTTTAGTCCTCCAGATAATGAACTTTCAGAAAAGAATCCAAAACAAAAGAAAGAGAAAAAATATTTTCATCACTTTACTTTCTAAAGCTCCAGACTTTTTTTTTCCTGTGAAAATACAATCTAGACCAAAACAATAGATATAAAAGAACTCTGACTAACAAAACAAACAGCAGAACTGCTCCTGAACCAAATTCACTGTTTTCATATAAATGATTGTAGCTGGCATAGAGCTGTGACCTCTTTGCTCAGTACAAAATGACAACAATGATTTCAAACTTTAAATTAAGTTAGGAGCAAAATCAAACATAATATATGCTACCTTCAAAATCCGTGATTAATTTAAAGGGACACAAGAGTTTGCAAATTCTTTTTCACTCAGTTCAAGTTAAGGATCAGCCCTCTAAACACAGCTAATGTTTTCTGATTATAGAAAGAAATTCAGTAAGCCTCTGCCTACACACGTGTGCAGTAAGAGTTGTTAAGCATGTGTTTAACATGAGCACACACTTCAAAACAGCAAGAGATACATTCCTTCAGTTCACATGCAGCCTGAATTTATAAACACTTTGTAGTCATCTGCTGTAAGACAAAGGTGCTACAGTTCACTTTTGATGCTGAAATGATGGTAATTATTTACTATGTTCTCTACAACATGAATTAAAGAGGAAACATAAATCGATGTGGTTTTATACTTAAAAAATCTTTATGAAGACAGTGGATTTTAAATGAAGAATGTGACACATTTTAAATAACATTATTTGTTGCTGTCATTACTGTATTTTTTTAAATTCTGTTTGAGATACTGCTAGAGAGAAGCCTACTTATTTGAAATGAAATCTATTGCCATGGAAGCATGCATAAAAATTAAAAATAGCCCTCAATAATGAAAACAAATTTACAAAGGATTTTCCTTTTTTTTAATGTTCTGGGTTAATAAGCCAGTGATCTCAAAAAGGATTACAATCTCCTGATATAAAATAAAAATTATTGTCCAATAATACACTGAAGTACTGGAACAAAGAATTGGAGAGACATAAGAAATATGGAACTTGCTGTGGCTTTCTCTAGACAAAGGAGATGAGTTATCTGATTGGTGTGTAATCACAAAGTTAAACAAACAGCAATAAGGCTAAACTAATTCACTGTCAAGTCTACATGTCATCCTAGCTGGTTCATTATGTGCATTTGTGACAAACAATACAGAAGAGACAACTGTACTGAATCAAATAACTTGCAACAGTTTACACTCCTATAAAACTATTTACATTTTGTCAAATGAATATTTATAACAAGTGGCTTTCCCTTCACAAACACTATAGCTCAAGCAGCTCCCATTCATTATCGTATTTAGGAAGTACAAACACTAATTCTGTGATTCAGCAGCACAGTCTGTTGTGACTTGCCAGAAAACAAGGCCTACAATACTAATATAAAAACTAGGAGAAACGTGCTGTTGCCTCCGGTTTTTCAAATGTCCCAGCATTTTTATGTCTCCCAGTCACAGGAATTCAGTTTCAATATTCTATCTGCCCTTCAGCATAGCATGCCCCAATGAAACAGCCGGTGGAGTTTATTTTGCACTTTATCAATACAGTGTAAACCAGCATGTGCTTACCTCCATGGGGTTACTGAACCCAACTTGTCTGTGTGCACAGACAGCACTTTGGCCACAGATGTGACTGGTTAACTGTACAAGCAAGGAGGATAAATCCACACAACAATACTTCATTCACCAAGGAAATCTGCTGTGGATTACAGCTTCTCTATGGTTACGTCTGTTCTTAATTTACTGCTTTTATTCAGTTTTCAACCATAAATGAGCCCCTTATGAGGTATTCACTATGAAGAATTGACAACTCTTTTTATCTACTCAAAAAATATTTTTGGATAATAATTTATGGTTACGAAATATTTTAAGCAGTTTGAATAGTTACATTATATTCTTTCAGTACTTAATGATGCAGTATCCCCTATAAAAATGGAGACCTGGCCAATCTATCGATTTCACATATTCATAACAAAACCCAGCAGCCTCGGCCATACAGAAATACAAATTTTAAAACTGCATATATCATGGGAATGGCATTGTGGTTTTTTTTAAAAGCTCTTAAACAGTATCTCATGAGGAAATCCTGGGCCAGAATTGTGACTAAGGGCCCCATGGATGAGAATATAAAGAAGGCCTTTTTGCAGGCACAATATTTTGTTTATGGCCTCTTTTTTTTTTTAAGTTTGCGATAGATGTAGATTTTAAACAGTATTCAACAGAGAAATTGTGAAGCTGTCTGTTATGCTGGGGAGGGTTACTGCATTATTTATGTTTTATTTATGAAACTGAAATGTGAGCATGGGTATTTTAATCTTGTTTCACCATCAAAGATAGTCTCTCAATTTGTATGCTGAATTAATGTGCTATCTACTTCGTAAAAGCAATCTAAAGGGACTGATTAGCATTGGGCACTCAGTGATGCTTGGAAAAGAAGGTTGTGAGTAAGCAGAGCTGCCTAGGAAACGTGCTGCAAAGCTGCTGGAGTGAAGGTCTATTTGTCACATGCTGATGTCCCCCCTTCTATCAGCTCCGGCACACATCTGCAGAGGGACACCATCCATTGGAACTGTAACTGGCAGTGGAGGAAGGCAGCCATGTGAATGATACCACACATTTTCATTAATTGAGACAATAGCAATGAGGCTTTAAAAAGCCTTCCAAGATGACAAAGTCCCCTTTGCATTATTTCAGATTAATTTAAAGTGTTGGCACACAAAGCTTTACAACTTTATTCTTGGCAGAATATGAGTACTTTCAGACTCATTGATACTCAGGGATTCTTCACTATTACAGAGTAAACTCCCTGTAGATAAACAAAAGAAAACATCTGAATGAGGTACTTGCAGTGTTTTCCTCATTAGCAGCTACAGTATCTTGAGCAGGGAATGAGTGTTTTGGGAAAAGAATTCTTGGCATTAACAAGAAAGGACATTGCTTTTACAGGCAAGAACACTTTATGGCTTTCTGATACATCCTATCACAATACCATATGTAATCCAAATAAAAAAATACAACTGAAAGCAAAATTAAGTGTTAGGGTACTTTAAAAGTAAGTGCACTTGTATATAAATGCAGCAGAGAAATGCTGAACTGATTTTAGTTTGGGTGCTTTAAATATTGCCCCTGATGTTTTATGGATTCCAGTTCTTCCTTTGTTTGCTGTTTAATTGCAACTGGTTTTGATTTCTTTGTAAAAAAAGAAAATGCTTTGTTTAAGACTGAATATCCTCATTTTCATTTAGTGAAGGCAGTAAGAATGTTAGGTGAAGGCAGACATTTTCCGCATGCATTTGAGATTCCCCTGGAGTGGCTGGATAAAACACTATGGCAGATACTCAGCTCTACAATCAGAGGGATTGTGCCTGTGAGTCTTTAGAGCCTTTTGAGCACAAAACTTCCCCGAGTTAGAGGTTACCTTTTAATGGTGTGTGCATGCGTGCAGACACATTGGTGTGCTGGGAGTGCCGCTGCGCTGTAACAATCTGGGTGCTTTCCTAATCTGCATTTATGAATGGAAGTTTTAAATTTAGCTAAAGTCAGCGGATAGCCCCAGGGCTACTATCAGTTATGTTTGGTACCACGATCCAAACTTAGCACTTACATCTCACTTATTATGTAGAGATGTAATGGATGGCAAAATCTCTAAAAGCTTGATGAGCCCAAGAACTCAGCAACTTCTTTTGCATGACAGATGCACATGTCAGAAGGAAAAAAAAAAAAAATAGGAACACCAAAGCAGTAAAAGTTGCTGCTGTTCTGAAGTGCCAAATTGGCTTGAAAAGAGCCACCTGGATTTGTATTTTTGAACAGCATGCGCTGCCCCAAGAATCTGCATTACTTCTACTGCATACAAAGACAGGAAAGGAGTTCCCCCTAAAAATCAAATCTTGGATTACTTGCATGTGTGCACCAAGTCTGTGAGGTGCACACTACAGCCACTACATGGAAAAGTAGGAGCTGAACCTGCTGGTAGAACATAAAATGCTTCTATAGCCTTTGGATATTTTTTAGATTTATGCCCACGTAACTGAAATTGTGGAGAGGAGAAACACTGACACCAAAGCATCTAACAGCTCCTAACTGGCCATTTCATCCAAGAATTAGGATGAGGTGAAAACTTAATTAGTAAGTCTCCTTCTTTTTACTGTAAGGGCGACTGAACATCACACTGCTCCAAGCCACACAGCCATTTTTTTCCCAAGGATTTCTGTTTCAGAAATAGGAAGCTAAATCACTTGTGTTTTCCAGCATAAATACTACAAATCACAATAATTTAATGCTACAGGTCTGAATTAAGCTGACAATGTCAAGGACACTGCAACATAAGATCCCTACTCCACTGTGAATTCAGCTTCTACTCACATGTCTTGCAGCTAAGAATGGATCTGTACTGGGACACCTGACCCAGGCAGCTGATCAAGTGTAATCCATCTGACCCATCTGGCACCAGAGCCAGCCTCTGCTCTTGCATCATTTATATTTTAGGGCAATGTACTAATTTGAATCCTACTCCTCATTATAGCACCTGTATTAGCAAGTGCTAGTCAGAGGACCATTTAGCACTAAATTCTCCCAACAAAACACAAGCACAGAACTACCTGTGCTAAACAGCTTCTTCTTCCCAAGCTACTGCAAAAATCTTCAGCTCCTCAGGAGTCTACAAAATACACCAATTCTTTTTTGATGTGAGGGAATGCATTGCTAGCTTTATGATAACACACAGAGAAGCAGAGGGGCTGAAATATCATCAAATTATGGACATTGATTTTTTCCTTTACCTCTTTTCTCATATGTATATTTGCACTTAGGCAAAGTGAATTTTGTCCAGCTGATCTGCTCTACAAGTCAACATGCAAAGATTAACAGTTTGCTTAATTAGAGTTTGCAAATTGAACCTTTGAAAATCAAAATTCATAGAAACATTCAGGTTGGAAAGGACTTGGCAAGGTTGCTAAGTCTAAATTACTGCTTAAAGCCGTCTCAAAACTGAATTTAGACCAAAAACTAAGAATTCAGCCTTTAGCAGGAATTTTGATTTGAATATCTATTCTCTTGGAGACCCCCACAACCTTTCTGGACAAGCTGCTCTAAAGACTAAAGACTACTTATTTTCATAGCATAAGAGAAAAAAATTCTTGCATCTATTGAAACCTTTCCTACAACAATTTATGACTGTTAACTCTCATGATGATGCTGTACATCTCTGTAAAGAGTTTGGCCACATCTTTTCTGTAAAGTCACTGCAGATATTGGAAGGCTGCTGTCCCCTTGGAGATATCCCTTCCCTGGTGTAAATAAAACCCAGCTCTTCAGCCTCTCCTCACAGACCAAGTGCTCCAGTTCTGATCATCTTGTAGGCCTTCCACTGAATTTGATCCAGTTTTTCAATGTTTGCCCTGTGGGCAGGTCCAAACCTTTTCTAGCAAATGCTATTTAAAGAGAATAATCCTTGATTCCCTTGATCTGTGCTCCTGGTTACACAACCCTTTCATGCTGCCAGGATGACTGACAACTCTGGTATAGGCTATTGTTCAGAAAGTTCCCACCTCCTTCCAGAGTTGCTGTGCAGCAGTCCATAGCCTAAGCTGATGCAGAACCATTCTTCCCAGGGCTAGGGCCTTGCATTTCTTCTTGATTAAATTAATTGGGTCCCATTGTCCCAGTTCCCAGTATCTCAGAAACCATAAAATTGATGAGTGTCTCCTCCTCCAGGTCACTGGTGAAGATATAAACCAGTGCTGCTACAGGTCACAGAGCAACTACACTTACTAAGCAGAGTAGTAACCTTTTGAGCTGGATGACCCAACCAGTTTTTCACCTTAGTAGTTCCCTCATTTAAACTTTGATGCTCCTACTTGGATGCAAGGGAAGTTGTTTTGAAACCCTTGCTAAGGTCATTGTAGATGACACTCATTATGCCCCCTCCACCTACACATGTACCTTTTTCATCATAGAGGGCAATCAGGTTGATAAGCATGACTTACCTTTATACGTTTCTGTTGGCTCTTTCAAACCACCCTCTTCTTCACGTGCCCAAAATCTGACATCACTCAATTATTTTCCCAGGGACTGAAGCAAGGATGACCAGCCTAGAGTTCCTTGGGCTGTCTTTCTTGATGTGCTTGAAGATTTATAGGAATTTTGTTTTCCTGCAGTTATTAGTGACTTTTCTTGATCTCCACGACCTCTCAAAGATGATGGATAAAGTCCAGCTCATCCACATGCTCTTTTAGCACTGCTGGATGCCTCCCAGCTGGTCCTGCAGACTGGTATAGGTCAAGGTTTCTCAAGAGAACTCTGACCTGATCCTCTCTCTCACTACTGGTAGTTTCTGTCCTCCTTCAATCCTGTGTGTCTAGTCAGAGGCATGGGAAGCTTTGTCAGTGAACAGTGGGGCAATGAGTTACAGCCTTACCTGCACCTGCTGTTACTATTTAGCAGCATCCACTTAGTACATTATCCCTTTTTACTTCTAATGCAGCTCTAGAGGCTCTTGTTGAATTTGACATCCCTTGCCAGGTTAAACTCCAGCTTTACTTGCCAGTTTCAGTTCTAGCTGAACTGAAGGTTTGGTTTTCCTAACACCTTTTCTGCTTGTCTAGACAAGGCTTGGTATCCTCTTTTTCCCTTTGTATGTTTGCCTTCTGTCTATGTCCTTTTTTCACAGGAATTCAGTCACAAGAGCATCCAAGATGTTCTCCTGATAAATAACACTCCTGGGTGTTGGGATAAACACTGTTGTGCTTTGAGGAGACAGGTCTTAAAAATCTGCCAGCTTTCCTGAGCGCCTTTGTCTTTCAACACCACCTTCCATGGGACTCCACCTACCAGTTCCCCCAAACAGTCCTCCCTCACCCAGCCTGACACCTCTTCTTTAGAAAAGCCCCTAGAAGCTATTTCATGCACTTCCCCAGCACCTTCTTCCATGCCTAGCCCTCCTAAAGAGCCTGCACCATTCACCCTAACTGCACTTCAGTCCTATCAGCCACTGCATCAGTCAGCCCAAAGACAATATGGTTCTGCAGCCACACGCTGAGCTCCAGCTCCTCCTGTTTATTTCCCAGGCTGTGTTCTTTGTGCACAGCCACTTGAGGTTGGCCCTCAGGGTGGGATTTAGCCTTACTGATAGCTTGTCCTGTTAACCCACCCTACATAATAACTATAACCTCTGTTCCCTTACTTAACTACAAGGTTGCTTTCTCATATCCTAGTCCACATAGTTTAAAGCCTTCCTCATCAGGTTGGCAAGCTTGTTGTAATTGTTTTTGCTTATAATTACTGTGTGAAACAAGATGTAGTTGCCTTCTACTTCTTTCTTGAATTGTATGTAACAGCATAACAAAGTTCAGTTATGAATGCTGGACATTCTGATAACCAAGGAAGAATCTTTTTCTACATTAGTAAAAATGTCAATAAAATCCCTTTGCTTTTCTATGAAATAACAAGCAGAGATGACATGGCTACAGGGAAGGATGACTTTGCACCTATATAGGCTTCAGGCTGATGCAATGACTTCTTGATGCCACCGAGCAGCCCAAGAACAGGTCTGACACGTTTCACAATTAGAATACTTCAGGATCAAAACTATAAAGATGACTTAAAATCCCCAAGCTATGCCAACTCCTTCTACAATTGAAGATCTGGTCCTCTAAGCAAAGCATCCAGCTGTCAGTGTCAAGAGTCAACAAACCAGACTTAAAGTGTAAGCAGCTAAAACTGCACTGAAACAAAACATTCACAAACTGAAATTAGGTATGTTTATTAGCAATAGATTCAGCACAAATGAGAAGGCAAGAGGGACAAGCTAAATGAATACCAGATTGACCCTGTCAGGACATCAGAAAAGTGAACTGGTGTAGTTGGTGAGCAGCTGAAGCTTCAGTTTCAGAAAATGGCTCTGGTGGTAGAGCAGAAGTCCTGTTGTTTTGGCTGGCTCCTTTATATTCTAGAAACAACAGCTTAATCCTAATTGGCACACATATCTTCACTGATAAATAAATGGAGCACTGGAATGTTGTGTGCAATTCATTTTAGCTTGTGTCTGGGATATATTGCTGGCATGCAGTGTGTGGGGTTGTGCCAGATGGCAGGGTTGGCATCTGCAAAGTTGCTCAGTGGGCATCTCACTACTACTTTTCAGGAAGCAATGCACCATTTCTTTCTAAGATTGAATTCTGGGAGAGAAATGGCTACTAAAACTTATTCAGCTGCGTTTTCATGGGTACGACTTGTAACATGCCACTTCTTGGCAACAACCAGCTACAACTTTAGCACCTAAATATATTAAAAAGAGCCATTTATTTTAGGAAAGTCTAGGGTATTTTTGTAAATGGGAATTCAGATGACTAAGGGCATTCACCAATAGATTGAAGCAAATGAACTTGCAGCAAATTGCCAGATACCTTCTCCCACTGCCTGCTTTGCCCCCCTGCTGAGTACAAGGAATGGAATGCATACGTGTTCTCAGCTGCTGAAATGCCAAGTCCCAGGCTTTAGATTAAAGGCACCTTGGTCAGCAGTTTAAGACTCCTCAGACTCCTCATTGACATGACTGGGATGTGGGTGTGTGTCCCAACTTGCCTGCTCTCCAGTGGGAGCAGCAATCTCCAAGAGTGGGGAAACAGTGGGAAATGATAACATCTCACCCAGCAGTTGTACTGCAAAGGGAATGAGTGCCAGAGACTTCAGCGCCAAAGCCTGAGTTGCTTAAAGATACAGGTAGTATGGGAATTTACAATACATCCACTAGAATATAAGGCCTTTGTCTTTCACTGGATCAACAAATATTTATGAAAAATGTAAGAATTATTTTTGTCATTTCAAAGGAAAAGTGGATCTCAGTCAAAACTGAGATTGAAGGTATGGATTAGGGACAAACGTGCAAGCTTATTTTGAATTAAATTGCTAGTTGATTCTCACTTTAAAAGTCCAAAACCGCTGTGAGGTGCAGTGACTATAATTAATGGAAAGTAATTTGGAGATATCCAATCACACTTTAAAAAAACCAAAAAACATGCAAAACTAATCTCACAAATCTAAATGCAAAATAACAATTGAAAAATGTGTCCTTTAGACTTGAGATGAATTTAAATAAAAATGTGTATTGGATCTGCACATTAATAAAGCCTGTTAAGATCAGTAGAATACTTTTTATTCATCTGTGCTTCATCAAGCAGGTTCACAACCTCTACAGAACTGCAGCAGCTCCCTCTGTTCTGAAAACCGCATGGGGGAAGATGGTAAATATTATTTTGTGATTAGAAAATGTTACTGGAATTGTCACAGAGAAATATTTAATGTGGAGAGTGTGGTTCAGGAATTAAAACATACACAGCAGGAGAAAAAGCAGCATGGAGCAAATTTTACTCCTGGTGACAGGCAAGTAAAATTTAAGGATTGTCTATGACATTGAAAACAATGTGCCATAGTTATACAGTTATCACTGCGCTCATGAAGATACTTAAGCACCTGCCTAACTTAAACCATGTGAGGATTCTCATTGTTTTAGATGAGACAAAATGGATATTTTAAATACAAGCAGATGATTAAATATCTTGCTGAATTGGTATAGGAGAAGAATATAGTTGAGTGATTTTTGTTGCTGTCAAATAAGCATACATCTAAATAACCAAATCTGTTAAATATCCACATCAATGACATTTGATGAGAAGCACAGGAAACACTTTGTGCAGAACATTATTCTAACATAATACATTAAATATGTGATGCAATACTTATTAAAAGCTCAATACACCAACTATGTCAGCAGTTCCTTTCCTGATTTCATTGCAGTTTGCAGGAGTATGTGTATCCATGTGTGCTTTACTAGTAACCAATCTGCCTTGCTCTTTTCACAGATTACACACCAACCTATCTTTGTAAATGTGAGAGCCAAGTGGGTTGGTTAAAATATAAAAAGAGAAGCACGGTGCTGTGTCTCTCATTAAAATCCCAAACATGACAAGGATAGATAAGAATGTCAAAACACCTCCTTAACAAAATCATCTCCCATAGGGCTGATTCCAAATCTCTTCTCCTCCTCTTCAATTTACCCCACCTAAAGGACTCAGAAGACTGCGAGCTCTACTGCAGCCAGGGCAAACATTGCTTTTGACTTCCACCAACTGCAGCAAGGTCAAGCCTTCACCATTATTTTTCAAAGTCTTCAGTTTGCATGTTTCAGTCCAGCATGTTTATCTCAGTGATCTGTTGATATAATTATTGATTCTGCAGTATAATCTTTTCCCCATTGGTGAAATATTCTTGATTAGCATATTGTTGCCATATACTTGTATTACATGTTCTGTCATTATCAAATGGAGACAAAGGTAGTAATGATGCCTGTGTCAGCACACACCCACAATTGCTTATGCTCAAATCCTCCTCATCTAGAAAATTCAAATCACCATAAAGGTTCCCTGCAGCTAAATATTGCTTTCGCATAATTGCCAGGAAAGGGCTTCCTAAATTACAGGACAGAATAAATTATAGGAGAATCATGTTCCTTAAAATTCAAGGGGGGAATTAACACAGTCTGTAGACTCCCAAAAATTACTAATCTGAATTTAAATTCTGCATTTAATTGCAGCAAGTTAAACTCAATGAAAAAGTTCTCTGTTCTTAAGAATGTCTGTTCTAGAGAGAAATAATATGGGCTTTCTAGACTTTTAACAGATGCTTTAAACAAGTATTCTATTTATTAATTACTAAAAAATGCAATGATCCCAATACTGTTCATTCAGAGTAAAACTTAACAGAAAAATAATATGAACCTCAACAGACTGTTTGAGTTATCTGTCCCTTCTTTAATCTGAGAGATTACTCAACAAAACCAATGTTCATTCAACAACATTCATGAAATCTGTTGTGGATTACCAATATCATCAGTTAAACCTGTTTCAAATTTATTGCTTTCATTCAGGTTAAATAATAAAAGAGTCCATTTGTACCACCACATGTATATACACGAATTCAGCTTTCATCATTCTCTACAGGTTTAATCCCATGATTTATGTTTTTTAACACAGTTTTGGGCAAATCTGTTGAAAAAATTCAGCCAGACTGATAGAAGAGTTAGACTGGATTACTGTGATGTGTGCCATGTTTAAAACCAGCCTGTTCTGTTTGGAGAAAAGGAAAAGTCAAGCATTTTAACACTGTAACCCTGCTTGAAGCTCTAATAATTTTAATGGTCTTAGCAAAGGAGAGCTGAGTAAGGCTGGGAGAGTTCAAAGACAATAATCTTTATTATTAGAAATATGTTAGAAAAGCAAAGAAGCAAAGTTTCTTTTTTCTGCTTTTTCTTTAGTCACAGCAGGAATTAGAGTTTTCTGACATTTAAACAGTTATGGCAGTGTCTACATGTTAATTTTTTTAATTCACCTCTGTTTTGACTCTCTCTTCATCTAGCAATATTTTTTAAAAAAGCAACAAAAACAAACAAACACACAAGCAGAAAATTAAATGTAAAATGTTTGTCTTATGTTTCATATCACAGCTAAATTTTTTCACTTAAATTAAACTAAATTGAATTGAAAGGCTACACAACATAGCTGAGGGTTTTGCTAATGAGATACAAACCTTTTTGTCTTTAGGTTATTGGTTCAAATCCAGGCAAGTCTAGAAACAGCTGAAAGCTTTTAACCACCTGATGGCTATGTGATACTTTAACATGAAATGAGTTTGTCAATCAAAATCCAACTTCAGGAAGTAAGTGTTCCCACCATAAAAATAACCATCACACAACTAGAATTATTTGCAGTCTTCTGAAAGCTCAAAAATTAATGACTCTGCACCTTTTGAACTGATATTTTAGATTAAATGACCTATGTTGAAGTATGTAGAGAGTGAAATATGGAGAAGTTTACATTGCTGATACATTTGTGAACATAGCTCTCCTAGGTAAAAGAGCTTAAATGAATTTCCCTCCTTAAACCTCCTGCCTCTTCTCTCATTAGCATCAGCTAGTGTAGCATGTACTCCTAAAATAATTTGCACAATCCTATTGAGGGGAGAGGGCAGACACACGCAAAAATAAAGTCCTTTTTCTGACAGATGAAGATAGAAAATACTTTAATTTCCATGTTAACCAGCTGTTGAAGAAAAATAAAGCTTCTGAAAGTTTTGAAGGAATGTCAGTAACCTGTGACATCCTCCTACAGTTCAGGCAGTATTCTTTTCTGCATGTAAATAATTCCTCACTTCCAAGAATAATTGATCATACTTGAACAAAAATGTTTTTAGACACTGATCTTCACCTCTTCCACCAATTAAAAGGCAGAACTTCAATTTAAACTAAATAAAAAGGATAATTTGAAATTTTTGCTTAACTGGAATTTTTATTATCTCATCAACTTTTTATATTTTAATATCACAAAGATATGAGAAGCTCGAACACAAGATAAAAATGTGCTGGAAGAGCCAAGCTCAAGCACAAAGACCAAATTTAAAGGAACTTGCCATCCTAGCACTGGGACAAAACCAGATTACTCTTTGTGATTTTAAGTAAAAGGAGGCTGAAAAATTTTAGCAATCAAATCAGTTTTTTTCAGGTTGGGGACAAAGAGAGTTAATGGGGTGACATCAGACTGGTGACCTGTCACGAGTGGGGTTCCACAGGGCTCCATCCTCAGCCCTGTGCTCTTCAACATCTTCACAAATGACTCGGATGACTGGGACTGGAAGGAACACTGAGTAAGATGGCCAGTGACACTGAAGTGGGAGGAGCTGTCCACTCCCTCAAGGGCAGAGCAGCCTTGCAGAGACCTCGACAAATCAGAGGTGGGCAATCAACAAATGTGTGGAGTTAACAGGGGCGAGTGCTGGATCCTGCACCTGGGCCGGGGCAGCCCTGGCTGTGTGTGCAGGCTGGGGAAATGACAGGCTGGGAAGCAGTGCCATGGGAAGGAACCTGGGGGTCCTGGTTGATGGCCAGTTGAGCCAGCAGTGCCCTGGCAGCCAGCAGGGACAACCATGTCCTGGGGACATCAGGCACAGCATCACCATCTGGGCAATGGAGGAGAGTAAATACATTTTAAATAATGTCACTGGCTGGGGTTGGGTCCTTTTGGAATTTCAAGGAGGATCAGAAATCAATCATTTAACCATTCTTTTCTCTTCCTTCACCATGTGAACTCAGTCAAGACATCATATTTTCAATGGCATCATTTACCTTGTAAAAACCAGTGCTTTTACAAATCCTAACACTAAAATATTTATGTTTAAAAGCTCAGAGAAACGGTGATGGGAAAGAGAGAGAAGTAACATCTAACTTGAGCTCTTATCAGACTGGAGAAAATTAGAGTAATTAACATTTTGAATAATCCTATTATCTTCAGAACTGCACTGGTACTTATTAAGAATCAAAAACCTATTTCTGCTTCAATACTCTCTACTTCTTGTACACTAAGTGAAATTAATTTAATGGGGACAATCACAGTTCACATTAATACACACGGTGCAAGTGGCCTTTAAAATGGTGCAAAAAACATTTACAAGGTTTCAAAACAATCCTGAATTTTATGATGTGGTGATTTACTTCTAATGTAACAAATCCTGCAAAATTATAGATGACTTACAGTGAATTTTCAGAAGATGTCTGAGTAAAAAACATCCTCTACCCCTCTGAACTAATACAACATTGGGCTCTCCAACTTCAAAAATACCTTCTGTTAAGTTTTCCAAGAATGTTCAAAGAGCCAAAGATGACATTAATTTTAATTTTCCTCTTGAGATCAGATTTTAGTTGCTTTTATGTCTTTTATGTTGCTATCAGCCTTATATTTTGCTATCAGTCTTTTTTTTTTTTTTAATAAAACAGGTTCATTTGTTTAGCTTTCAATAAGCATGTGGCTATAACAAAATCTTAGAGTCTTACTGGAGGTTAGTGGAAAATGTACCCTTCTGAAAGAGACTGGGATGTGCTTCAGCACTTGTGCTGTATTTCCCAGTATGTTTATATTGCACAGCCAGCACAAGTGATTGGCATCTACATCTGAACTCACAGCTTAGCTCAGCCTAAGTTTAAAGATTCCCACAGCAAGTTCTTTCTCTGTTATACATCCTTGCTATTTCTGCATATCCAAAGGGCGTAGCAAAGTGGTTTTTAAGATAAAATGCTCTCAAATTCTTTCCCAACAAGAAAGTTCATTTCTACGGTGGGTGTCTTGCTCAAAAGATTTGCTGAAAAGAGGCAGACAATCAGCACTCAGAAAATTGTCACTTCTTAAGTAACCACCCTCAATAAAATACAGCTTGGTCTTTAACTTAAAACCCTCCACTTTCACAATCAGTGATGTAAATTGCTGTGAATAGGGGCCAAACCACTTTGCAGAATAGGAAAGGGGATGAACACAGTCGTGCTGGGGCTAAAACTATAAAGATGACTGTAGAGATGAGATGACATAATTAGGGAGAAATTGTGGAGAGTCTAAACAACAAGGATGGATTCTGAAAAATCACTCAGTTGTACCAATAAACTGGCAGAACAAATCAGTTTAAATAAGCTGGAGAGGCAAATCACAGCTGGAAAGACCAATCGATTCATTGGGTCATGATGCACTCATTAGATCAACCTTGTCCCAGCTCTCTTAAGCTCTGCTTACTGAAGCTTGGAGACCTCCCTAGAACCATGCCCCAATTCACTAAGGCCTTTTCCAGTCATTCCTTTTTCCCTTCTGCTCAGTGGAGGAAAAGTATTTGCTTTATTAAAGGCTCTCTGTAGCACTAAGGGGGATAAATGTGTCTTCTAGACCCTAAAAGCAAGATTGAACTTTTCAGTGCAGTCATGAATAAGGCATAACATGTAATAGCAGAGTATTTTCCAAGACTGAAACTCGGGAAATAAAAGATCACAGGTTTCTAAAAGATTTGTAGCAGTTAAGGAGGGATCAGTTCAGGGACATTCTATGTTACACAGAGTGATCACTTCTAGCTGTATAATTAACACAGCAAGGCAACTTTTATATGGCTAAAACAAAAAATTCATCCTTCTCTTTCCCTTCCTTTGCTCCACAATAGCTACATTATTGCAGTTATGAAAGTCAGTTTTTGCCCCTTATCTGGCTTGCTGTCCTAATCAGCTATAGAACAGGGCTTATGTGGGGAAGGGAAAACTGTGCTGGTACAAAGGCCAGGTTTGTCCTTCCTTCCTTCCTTCTTTCTATACAATTATACATAAAGAAGAAATGGATGTGAGGAAATAGCCTGGCTCAATGTACAGCCTTTAGTTTGGACAGCTGGAACAAGTAAGTGAGGGAGCAGCATTAGCTTTTGTTCCCTTACTTGGCTGATTAATCAGGACAAGAAGACATACAGAATAGGTGTAAAGGGATATGACAAGAATTTGGACATACTTTCCATTTTCCCAAGAACTGCAAAGATGGGAGTGAATGAAATTTAGAAATATGTTGATGCATTGTGTTCTCTTGCCTCCAACGCTTTGGAAGCTTTACTGACAAGTTGCAAAGTCTTCATTGGAATTCAGCAAGCTGTGATGAGAAGACCTTGCTTTCCAAATGTTAATGCTGAAATTCCATGCTTGAAAGAAAGACTGACAACAGACAGACAGAAAAAAAATTAATACACTGCTTCTTGTCAGTCCTTTGGGATTTTTGAACAGCAATTTGGCATCCTTTGCCATTTTAGTAAACTGAGAAGAAATGTAGGTTTGAAAATTGAGAAAGGACTTGAAGCAAACTTGCCTTTGACATAGCTTTCATTATAGAAAATTCAAAATGTGGCTACAAATGTTAGCTAAAGATGCCTTGCTGACAAGCTGAACCATTTATTATCCATATTCTGTATGCAGTATTTACTGAATAAGGTGTGTGCTCGTGGCAAGAATGTTTGATAACGTTAGGAACAGCTGTGAACATCAATCTGCCACTGCTCCAGGACAGAGGAGCTTCTATTCCTAATAGCTGGCTCCACAATTAGTAGCACCTGTCTTGGGCTTCTGACTTATACTGACCCTTGAGTGGCCCACTTAATGAAAAGGGAAGGAATTCAACAGGACTCTTTCAGGAGTTAATGAAACTACCTACACTGATGCAACCACAATTTGGGTGGCATGAAGTAGCATAAAAAAGATAATTATATATTATCTTCAGCTTGGATGAAAGGATGTTTGCTAGTCTTTCTGAATTTCAGTCAATGAGTGTACACGCTTTTAATGCATACGCGTCCGCTCATGCACTGTGCCTTATTGTGGTGAGTACAGGGACCACAAAACTGAGGCACGAGGGCTGATGCAGCTCTATTAAAGCAGTGAGAGTGCTGGGCCTCTTTGGGGAGAGCCTCCATCTCCATGGAGAGCAGAAGTTCTCTGCACTGCAGCTCCCCAGGGCCCAGTGTCTCACCCAGAGGAGGGCAGCTAAGGTTATGGACCGATGTTTAAAGGACACAGCAGCTCTGTGGGAAAGGAGTTAGCACATACACTAACTAGCCAGCTCTGGGCCATCACTGGGTTTGGCTGGAGTTTGCCAGCAGATGTTAGGTTTTAAATATTTGACAGCATAGCCAGGGACACCTGTCTTGATGTCTCACCCTTCATTCACGCATTTAATGCAAAATTTGACCTTGTGTCCTGAATATGCCAGGAGAGACAGGCATAACCCTTTGCTTAATACAGCCCTTCTCTGCAACCAGATGTTTTAATACAACCAACGCTATTTAAAACAACAAAAACATATCTCATTATTGTCTGAGGAGAAAAATGGGCCTCTGTGTAGCACACATTTATATTCTGCAATAAAATTGGCACCTGGTATTGTAAAAAGGAGATCAATGTGCATGTTACATGACTTTACAGACTTCATGTGAATAATGAAAAAAGTATTAAGTGAAAGAAGCACTGAAATTACCACTGTCGATAATTTTTCAAGAGTACAGAATAATTTCTTGAGAAAACAAGAGGCACTATTCATTCTATTCTATCACTTGAGCTCTGCTCTCTTTTTTTTTTTTTTTTCTTTTTCCCTGGAATTAGTTAGAAAAAAATTAAGGATCCCAGCTGTTTAATAATGACGTTGTTGTATTCATGCAAATCCCCCAGACCTTATGTCAACATTTAATTTTACAATAAATATAAAAATAAGGCTAGTGGCATCTGTAGTCCCCTGGGTTGTAACTGGCAAATCATCCAAAACATCCCTCTCCCTCTTCCCTCCTGAACATCCTTGCTGCTTAGGAGGTAATAATAGTCAAAAGGAAAATGTTAACATTCGTGTGGTGTATTGAGAGAAGTTTATAGATATTGACAGTAGTGCTCACGAAATAGATTATATCAAAACACCAAATATATTACCTTTACCCCAGTGGTAAGCTTTTGTAAATTGAAGTCAAATATGTAATCGTTGAACTCTGCAAGGACGATAAAGGCATCACAGAAAGAACTTCATGCACTATGAATTTAGAGAAGAAACTGTTCCCACTAGCCATTTACTCTTAATGAATTTTTAAGAAAAAACCTACTTATTTACTGAATGACACCTCAGAAAGAATTTATAAATTCTGAGCTGTTTGCATAAAGAATGCAGTATCTATACCTCCCTCTAAAAGTTTTGGCAGTGCATTGAACCCCCAAAAAAGCAAAGAGATCTTGAATTGTCATAAAACCAGGTGCTTAAATCCTAAGAACCAAGTATCTCACAGAAGAAAACCTATGGATTGTAAATATAATTGGGCAAAAATTACTCCAAAACAAAAAAAACCCCAAAAAACCAAAAAACCAAAACCTAAAAAAACCAAACCATAACAAAAAAGTTATACCACGAATATGGAATTTTAAAAACAGAGTAGAGCATTTAATAGAGAAAATTCTACTTTAAAATATTCTTGCAGTTTTTGCAGTTCATGCAGTTCAATAGGAATTTCTCATAAGAATGTATTTGTTCAAAATACAATACATGTTCCTCAAATGTCAACACGTCAGATTGTTAGGCAGAGTAATATAAAAAATCACTCTCAATTCTGAACCTTTAAAGACCAAAGCAACAGTAGTAGAACTGCCTACTTCAATGCATGCAGAAAGCTAAAACTAGACATGCTGGAGTCAGTGAGGAGTACACCAGCATCCCCCTATGGAGCTGTATTAAAGAGAAAACACTTCAAAACACTGGGATTGCTGGTAGCCACTGGCAGCCTTGATGAATCTCTTGTTTTACCACCTCTGTGGGAACTTCCCTGTTAATGTTCAAATGGATCAGGATTGTACTTCATGCATAAAAAGATGACCTCCACAGCAGGTTTGAAAGGTCGCATCTCTTAGGCAGCTAAAGCCCAAAAGGGTGAGTAGGCTCTGGGAGGGACAGCAGGGATGTTTCTTTTGGCTTGGCACCATGTAGATTCAGAATGTGTCACAAAGTCTTAGACTCAAAAGGCACATACAAAGACACATCTGCTGTCTCAACCTAAAGCCTGTAGCAATACTTGTGCACCATTTATACAGGTGCTTTGGTGGAAGAATCTGTCCTACAATCTTCTGTATGTCTCAAGCTAACAAAGCCTTTTCTTGCACTCTCAGCTCAAAATATCAGCCCTTAATCTTACAAAAGACCTTTCTGTTTCTTTAAAAGAACCAGTAATTTTTGTTGTTCACATTCCGGGATCCCTGTAAGGATTCTAATCCATGTTCATCTCCTTTCTGGCTTCCTACTGCTTCCCCAGACACTCCACATTCACTCCGCAGACTCTGTCCTGTGCTGTGCTTCTTTTATCTCTTTGCAGCTTCATACTTTCTTGTCCAGGCTGCTGCCTCTGCCTCAAGCAGTCAACCCTTCCCCCCATTTCCCCAGTGCATCCAATGATCTCATACCCTTTCCATCAACTCCTCATTTTCTTAAGTAAGTTTCCTTATCATCCCTTCCCACCTCTTATTTCTTAAGAACAGCCAGTAGTACTAAAGCCATTGGGCTAACAAAAATCCAAGCAAAAAACTTTTGTTTTCACACTCTTTCCCCCCGCATAGAGCTATACATGTTCATAGCAGCTTTGCTTCAGATGTGATTTGTGCTGATTAGATTAGGTTGCAAGATGCCAAGGATAGATCCCTTGGACTGACTTTTATATTTGAAATGCCAGTCATGTAGGTATGTGCTATAAATGAAAGAATACTAAGACAATAATGAATACAGCAGTTGCATCTCTGTCATATCCTTTGCCTTGGAAATGCTGTGAAAGATTCTGAGTGGGACTGTATGCGAAAGGGTAAGTTTATCTTTCTAGTTCCATGTAGCTGGAGTCCCTGAGGAAGTGCTCAATACTAGTGAAAAGCTAAACAGTTTCTCTAAAACCTCAGGGATCTTCTATCAGCCATGCCACATGTACCCCTGCTTTGTAAGCCATCCTCTTTTTGTATCATTCTCTACTCTGTCTAACTTGCAACTCCCATTGTATTAATTACATTTAGTTCAAGTATTCTCTGTGATGAGAAAACTGTGTAGCAGATATTATCTGTAGAGATATATTAAAAGAAAATGCATGGATGAGAGACTGGAGATGTGTCTGGTTTTCAGCTGCTTCAAATGAAGTGCAAACACTGTAGATTTTAGTGGGGCATTAATGATTTCCGAACAGCATCTTTAGGACTGGAGCACTGCTCCCAGCACAGCTACTTTGGCATCTAACTGAGCTCTCACATAAACTTGGGTCTAGAATGATAAACCTGATCTTGTGGATGCCTTTAAGACATCATCAAAACATGAGCAAACAACCGAGTAACCCCATTAACTCTGGAAAAGTGTGCAAGAACCCCAATATCTGTTAAAAAATAACTGACATAAACATGTTTGAGGGAAGCCTGGTAAACTTGAGTGCAATATTCCAACCTAGTAATTTATTTTTGTTCTTTTCAGTATTTATGACTTACAAGAAAAATGCACAAGATAATCAAAGAAGGAGTGCACGTTTTAAAATGCAGACTTTAAGCTGATGTGAGACATGCAGAATTTGTTTTAAACAAGAGCCTATTTTGCAGATCATTTACAGCTGTGCAAGAGATCACAGTGCCATAATTTGCCCTGGACTGTAAATGCACTAGATCACACCACAAAGGAGCAGCAAGACCAGAATTTTCTCTTGCACACATACAAAATTCCGTCTCCATAGCCAGAAGTCCCTGCAAGCCTGGCAAAGCTTGGAGGTTAGTACACCTGCCCCAATTCCCAGCAAGGCTCCCCAGAGCAGGTGCACAAAGTCTATGGTTTAGAAAGTCTCTTCACACCTGCGCCTCTTAACTAATGACCCTTTTTGTTTTCTCCTTTTTTGATCTCCTGAGTATGAGAGATGATGCTGACACAGCAGACGAGCAGGTGTGGCAACCCCAAGGAGAGGATAGAGAGGGCATGTGCCTGTGTGTGTGCCTGCCAACAAACCATTGATTTTGTCCTTTATCTTTTTGCAGGTGACTTCTCAAGGGACTAACAAAAATACTTGCATTTTTAGAAGCTTGTGATTTCACTGGAGCCTTACATATGTCCATGTTTCTTTGAGGCAGGAGGAACCAAGAGGCCCTTGAACCAATCCAGTTAATCCTGATCCTTGTACTTGAGAAAATACTTGGCTAAACCTGATCCTAAGTATTTTCTCGAGTACTTGCACACTGTGATGTCCGCTGGTGTCAGCACAAACACTCTCAGCTGAGCTGAATGTTATTTGGCCCATGGTCTGGAGCACTGTGGAAGAGCTAAGGGAGGCTGTCCTAAGAGATCTGATAGCTCTCAAATCTTGGTCAACCAAACAAGTATGGGAGGCAGACAGTATATACAGTCTGGTTTGTTTATTGCATACCAATAATCTGCTTCTGAATCTAGCTTTTATTCTGCTTATAACCCTTCTGTAAGTTAATCCTGATTTGTGGATATGCTTTCTATTTTCAAGATTAATCTCAAGAAGTAGAAATAAACAGTTCTCCCAAGTGTCATCCATAAACTCCTGAATTTCATTGTTTATTCATTATTCTGTCTGGGAGCCATGTAAAAATCCTTGTTGTTTGGTAAGGGAGCTAAAATATTTCACACAAAATAATAATGCATACCACATGATCAATAGTGTGTAACAAATATTTTTGTTTGCACAAATACCTGCATTTTTACTAAGAAAACCCATGTTGTAAACAGGCAGAATGAAAAAAAACCCCTGTTTGTATTAATAGCAATAAACACTCCTGCTAATATGGTTTGACTGGATACGGATTCTGAATTCAACTGGATGTTTATACTCACAAACTCAATGTTGTGTGATTAATATATAAAATCCTATGAGCAGAATATGTCATATTTAAATAATCTGAATGGATTCAGTTTAAAGTCATTTGCCAATAACTTGTAATCAGTATATAATCTTTAATGATGATATTGCTGAACTTTGCCCATAAACCAATAAGCAGTTTAAGAGCTACTTCTATTTCATAAATTAAACATTATCTGAATAAATACATGTCAGTACAGAAGCATTTGTGTCTCATATCTTTTCCTTGATTTAAATGGGTTCATTCAATATCAGCTAGGTAGTGAACTTTGAAGCAGAGTCCACTGTAATAATAGTAAAGTTTAATGATGCATAGCTTTGTGAGACTGACAAATTCCCAGCCAAAGTATTGATTCCCGGAGAATTTATGAAGCACAGGCTCTATTCTATGTCATTACGGTCCATTTTTGGCTGAAAGAATCATGTAAAATAGATTTTTAAATGAGTGGTAATAGCCAGACATAAAGAAGGTATTGATGTGTGTCATGAAGGGTGAAATAGCATGCCAGGTAAAGGCATATAACAAATTGCAAACAACAGTGCTGAAACTCCTGCAAATGTAAATTTGTTTTTAGTTTTAATCAAACCTTTGTTTCAGTAAATACAAATTTTGCCATGGAACTGAAAAAAGCCCACCCTTTTAAAAAACGTAATTATTTACAGTTCGATTTCATGCTTCACATTGGAATGTGTCTATAAAATGCATATCTCGCTTACAGACCTGTTAATCAATATGAATTGTGTACTACATTACAACAAAACTACATCTGAGATTATTAGGGAAAAAATCAAATGCACATAGTTCTGCTTACTTGAGCAATATGTGAAAATTAATAGCTTGAACCTCCACAGAACTGGCTATTAAAAGACAGACACCTTTTTTTTTTCTTTATTTCTTTTTTTAAAACACTTTTAATAATACTATCTGTGGTATTTTTCAATAAGGTAAAACCAAATTATGGCACAAACTTGAAACGGGAATAAAATCTGAAACTGCAAAGGAACTGACAAAAAGATGAGGAAAGAGAGCTGTTGATTGGGTTACTGGGGCTTTAAAAGAAAGCAACACCGCATTTTAATTGCATTCCAGCAACCTCTTTTTGATCTAGCAAGAGGTCACCTAGGTCTAACAATGCAAGGGACCTTCATAGTCCAGATGTAAATATATCTCCCACACACCCAGAAGCGCCCTGAGAATTAGCTAAATCCTCCTCAGAGCAGCTGCTTTTCAACAATTCAGGAGTTTATCAGCCTAATAAAAAAAAGTAGCTAGCAGGAAAAAAGGCTGACAGTCTCAATAGGCTCTTCTGTGCCCTGGTGGGGCTGAAGAACTCTTCGAGGTCTTAGTCATCACTGAAGGGAGGGCTCTGAGCTGGCACACATCTCTCCCACAAACAAGCTGCAAGGCCCAGAGAGGTCATTCTTTCCAGAAATGGTTTTCCCAGGCAGAATGCAAGTCGATTGAAAGAAAGCATGTTGCATCCAGGTGCAAGGTTAGAACAAATACACTTTCAGGCTCAGAGAAGCAGGGGAAAAATGTTCCCACCTGTCATGCAGTTTAATAGTAGCACTGTTTACTTCACTTCCAGTTCAAATCTTCCTATTTTTGTATTCCATATGTTCACTATGATTTCTAAAAGCAGGCCTCATCTCTCAAATGCAGCATTTTTGTCTGAGGACTAAATTCCAGCTTATTTTTTTACAACAATTTCAACAGTCTGTCTGGGCATACTGAAAACATGTATGACAGCAATTTCTCCATGCCTTTTGCCTGTGAAGGCTTTTAAAATTGCTGCAATGGAAAAACTTTTATGTGTTAATGAGCAAACATGCAGTATGTACAAGAGAACATAATTATTGTACCTGACTGCAACAAATCAACTTTACTAAAACAGAACTGTCCTTTTATCAACAACATTAACTGCTGGAAAGGGGAAAATAAGTCTATTTAATGGCATATTAGATTCAATAAATAAGCTATTCTTCAATTACTAACTCACTTGATGACAGGTGTCCAAAGAACCACCTTTGATCACTGAAAAGGCCCCACAAAATCATATGAACTATGATAAATACCTATAATTAACAGTATGAAGTTATTTCTGACCTACAGCAAATGGATGACATCATATTCAACAGAATTTTCAGTCTGTTTACTTACTGATCATTAACATTTACTTACTTCATCATTAACATTAGAAACAAAGTCTATTTCCCTGCAAGTTTCCATTGGTCTGTATTTTATATTTGGACTTACATGAACAGAACAGAGCGCTGAATCACTGCACCACAATGTCAATCTTTCACTATTACTTTGTGCTTAGGCAGACTTTTTTGGCCTGGACTGATGTAATGCAACCCTGACACCCTCTAAGGTTCACCATGCTCTTGTCACTCAGTAGCACCAAGCAAGCAGAGAGCGGTGTCTGAACACACTCGCTCTTTGTTGTTACAGCTGGTGTTGCAAATGCAAGACCTGAAAAAATGTTGCTTGTCTGGGAACTCCTCACTATAAAAAAAAAAAAATAAAAAATTGTTGGGTATGTTGGGCCATTGATTTCATACATGCTGTATTAGGTTTAGGGGGCAGCAGAAATTACATACACTGAACAGAGCTGCTTTTAACTGTGGCTCCAAATCAAGGCCACTGAGCAAAAGTGTAATTCCTATAACCACCAAGGAGAGGAATGCTGTGCATCTCACAGGCAAACACAGCCCTTTGAGGAGAAAAGTTTTTTTCCATCTGCATCCCAGAGGACACATGATAAATTTTGCTAGAACCTACCACATAGAATTCTGTTTGATATATATTTATTTCACATTATTTGAACCTCCTTTAGTGAAAATAATGTAAAATAGTATTTCCCACAGGATATATTTTTACTCTCATGAATGGATGTAAGCAAGCTGCTTTCCAAAGGAAGAGCAGGTCACAGCTTACCTAACACAATTCACCCCAGAGGTTAGGGGGAATGACTGCTTTCTGCATGACCAGCTTTTCCCTGTTATTTGTCATATATATTGCTCTCATCAAACTGGAATGCGAGATCTAGATGCTGCTGTAATGGTATCTTCTTTGATTATGTAACTCTATAAAAACTATAGCTTAAGCAATAGACAGGAAGTACCACACCATACAACTGACTATCTATCATAGTTGAACAATGTTAAAACTCTACACAACCATATCAAAGGACTAGCAAATTCTGTTAAAAGCATTGAAAATGAAGACCTTTATAGAATTTTCAGAATAAAGGATGGAAAAGTCCAATATAAGACATCTAGCCCTTTCTGGGGTTTTGTTTTGTTTTGTTTTGTTTTTTGGTTTGTCTTTTTTTCGGGGGGGTTGTTTGTTTTTGAGTGGTTTTTTTTTTAATTTATTTTTGGTTTTGGGGTTTTTTGGAGGGTATTTTTGTTAGTCAATAATAAAGGTATGGCCTATAATCTCTGCTGAAAATAAGAAGTCATAAAAACTGTAAAAGCAAAAGATTGAATACAAATAATATTTTATAACACAATAATGGTAGTGTAGACTTCGTCTCCCCAGGAATGTATGTGAAAAAAATTGACTGGTTTAAAATTACTTTTGCTTATTTTCTAAAATGTTTCAGAGTCAGACTTGGTAATGATGATGCATATATTTTGTACAACTTACAAATATTCAAAGACAGAATGCCTTTTATATTTTATTGCAAATTCTCTGTATATCTAATGTATAGAGTTAAAATAATAACAAAGAACTCTTCAGATAAAATATTCCAGTACACATGTTCCATATTGCTACGCACGCAAAGCATGAACATGTATGCATACATGCTGAGGCAATGTCTACAATAAAAAACATCTGGAATATTCACAACAAAAAAAAGTTAGAAGATTCACAAACTTGTAAGAAACTCCACAGTGAAAAATTAACTTTGATCACCACCATCTCTTTAGAATTATTTATGTGAATAGAGCATTCTGTTTTCCTGACAAGTGGAACACTTACACATGCAAGGTTCTCAACTTTGTTTCTTCATTTTCAGTTTATTACAATTGCTAAATTCTCTTTTACTTTTGAAGATATACTCCAGACATATCATACTATATAAAGAATATCAAGTACATTCCTTCACTGATATCTGTATCTATATGTCAATACAATGGCTTTGTAATGAATGTGTTTTAGGATGTGTGTGTGTTATGGGGGGCAATTATCTTGTCAAGTGTAAGACATACTGAAGAGAAAAAGAGTGCAAATTGCACTCGATAGCCTTAAAAGCAGTATTCTGCTCATAACACGTTACACATACCCCTGGAAATGGGCCAAAATGAACTCTTCCCCGAGGTCTGCATTTTGTGCATGATAAGGAATAATCAGTCTCATGTTATATAAATGCAGGTGACAGCCTATGTGCTACAATAATGCAGATATAAACCAAAGTGATGATACAAACCCCTCTATTAGATGTAGATTAATGTCACTAAACATTATTTTCCAAAGGTCATGGTCTCCAGCATACTTCTGGTTTTGGCAAGGCTACATTATTGATAAAAAATCTCCCACTCAAATATTATGGAAGACCTACTACTCCACCTGACTTGCTATTTTTGCTTTCTGAAAGATAATGCTATGTCACTCTAACTGCAAATCTAAAGCATTCATTTCTGTTAAAAACCACAAAGCACTCAAACATCTTTAGACTTTTACCAAAAAAAAAAAAAAAAAAAAAGTAAATTTCAACAATGCTCACAATCCACTCTGGGAAGAATGAGTTACATAAATCATCTACCACTGCAAACACAATTTTGTGTGCAGTCCTCCACCCATCATCATCATCATCACTCTATCAGATCCTTCTGCCCTGGACAAGGCGGTGACCATCCCTGCCCGTATCAGCGGTGATCCAGAGAAGAGGCAAGAAATGCATGTGTGCAATCATAGTGGCTAGCATAACTGGAATGCAAATCCCAACGACCTCACCAGTACCACGTATTTTTGTGACACCATAGCAAAAGATGTTGAAAGAGAGTTAAAAGAAGGCTAGTGAAATATGTTTGGGATATTAATTGGATGTCCTCTGAAGCATAAGCAGTAGTGTGGTGAAGGGCATGAAAATTCCCATTTGCAGAAATATCCAGAAGGAAATAACTAAACTGGCATCATGGCTAGTTGGAGGCAGCAGTTTGCACTTGAATCAAAGTCTAAATCAAACCATTTAATCTATCAGGACTGTGTTCTGCCACTTGGAAATGCATAGAGTTCAGGGAACATCTTATGAAGAACATCAGCGGCAGAACATCAGTTCTTACCTGGCAAAAAGAATTTAACAATCTCATTAGAGAACTACACAATATTTATCTTTAAGTGTCCTACTGGTTTAGGAGGTAAAATATTACGCAGTTTCTCTCACATTACAGCAGAATATTTGCTTATTCTTTAAGATAAAGATTTCAGTAATTTCATATTCTTTTCTTAACAAGTCATAAACATGGATGTTGGTTCCCGTATGAAAAAGCTAATATATTTAATAGATGGAAAAGCCAATTAAACAACTTCCAGAGTGTCTTTTTCACCAAAATCCATCTTTTGGACTCCAAGGGCCTGATTCTCCCTTGATATGTCTTGTACAATTTCCCACTCCCTTTATATACATTAATAAATGAGCAGCATGACTGTAGGTTGTGAAGAAGAATTCTGCTCACCATCAAGTATCATATTACATCATCTTTTGGACTATTTCTCATCTTGGCCATTTTGAATGGCAGGATTTTGGCAACTTGTCTTCTACTGAAATACAGACCAAACACAACAGTGCCTTTCCAAGGGAATTTTTTTCTTCAGTCTTGTCAGATGCCATAACACCTCACAGTGCAAGACAGACTAAAGTCATGTCAATCTCTCAGTTATTCACTTCTAATCACACAACTTTATCTCAGTTCCCAGACTACAGCTGCCTGAGAAGCCAACACAGTGCTCCTGCTGTTCCTGTTCCCACATGAGCAAAGCAAAACCGGTCCCTTATCTACACTTAGGACACTGAATATAAGCAGGGTCTGCACATGTTGGAGAGGAGGAATTTAATTTTTATGTGCTTGCAAACTACTGTGGTACAGTTTACCAGTCTCAGTGCTGTATTTTTGATACCTCTTTGTTCCTCATCCCTTGGAATTGTAAAGTTTTTTGAGGTGGTTAAAATGCTTCTTTTTAAGTCTGTACTTTGTACTTGACTACAGTTGAGAATTGTGATCTTACATTGACTAGATAAGAGTACTGCTGCCTCAGTTCAAGTCCAAGATAGGCAGTCTGATAATCTGCGAACTCTGAGTAGCAGGGAGCTCTCAGAATTTAATTCCAGAGATCAGTGCATCCAGGCAAAATGGGCTTATGAATCTCATCAAGGAAATAGTCACAGTTACTGTTGGCTATCAGTGCTACTGCAAGTTTAATTGTTCTCAAGGCGTTCAGAGTTTCTATGTGGATGACTTCTAATTGCTGTTGCAACAGAATGAATAAACAGTTCTTGGGCAAAGAGCTATGATCCCAGACAGACAGATATTGCTGAATACTGCTCAAAGCAACCTGCATTGCACACCTGCATCTATGGAGGGGTTTTAATTGTTTTATATTAAAACTATCAATAACCCCTTCTTCGAATTCAAACTTTGAATCCACAGGCAATAAACAGCGTATGTGAAATAACTGAAGTTTCTTTACTTGTTCCTTCACCAATCTGTCTACGGGTCTGTCTTTAACAAATAACCCTGATGGGAGTGGTTAATCAAGTTCACCACTTTTATAAATGAATTTGAGCTTAACTCTGATGCTTTGCATGTGAGACCTGTTCTTATAACTGATATTAAAGAAAAAATGAGGTTCGGGGAACCTGGCTGTTTTCTGGCTCAGTTTTATTTTTTACTCTCTTGTAAAATTGTATAAAGTTTTCTCTTAACCATGTGAACTTGGACAATATAAACTAGAAATCAAATAATGTCAAATGCATTATACTTATAGTTACCAGTTTTTTTGGGTCAATATCATGGCAGAATGTGAAAAATTGATCCAACATTTGTAAAAAGCAGAAACAAAAGCAAAGATTTAGGAATTGCTGGTGTGAAACAAAAAACTAATTCCTATGAAGCTCTCCTAACCTTTTTTTTTTTTTGTCTAGTTGCCTTGTCCAGCTTTTTGATGAAAGAGTCACTTTGAAAGAAATACAAAATTCAGACTTCCTAAAGAGTATTTTCACAAGCAAGCACTCTTTCCAGTTGTGACAGTCTTTCAAAATCTCCCTGCATCTGGATAGAAACCTGGGATAAAATCCCATTTAGTCTCACATTTAAATGAATCCAATAAAGGAATTTTAAAAGTAAAACCTGAATTTGACAACTTTGAGTTTTGGAACCTGGTTTTAACTTTCTTCTGGAAAGGTTTTAATGCAAGGATGGATGTGAAAGTCCAAAAAAAGAGTTTTAAGTAATTGATGGGTGTGGGACAGGGTGATACCCAAGAGGAAGGCTTCACAGTCTGCTTTGGGAATGAGTCAGTCCAACCTAAGCTAAACAGATGACACAAACTCCACCTCAGTGACTAAGACTTGGTAAATTCTGCTACTGTTAAGGTTTCCATTGTAATTACATCTACTCTTCAAATAAACAATATGATGCTCATTTAAAATAAATTAACCTGTTATTTCATCTAATACATTTGAAACTGGAGTATTCATTCTCCCCAAGTAAGCATTTGTTATTCCTTTACTTGAGCAGTCTGTATTTCTTCAGAGATGGCAGAGAGAAAATGTTCTGCCTGAAACATCCTGGCATAGTTTGTGCTGCTAAAGTAAAAGAAATGATAACCCAAAGGACAACTCCCTTTTTTTTGCACCTATGAACAATTAAATGAACTGCTGGCTGCAATGCTATTGCTTCATTCCTCCCAGAGCAGCACTTCTTAATGCCTCCGAACAATTACAAAAACAAGTAAGTCAGGATCATCCTGAACTGGATTGTGCTAACACACAGCTGAGGATAAATTTGGCCTTGATGAGTCTCTCTTTACTCAACACTTCATGTTGTTTTATTCAGCCTGTCCCATTTCTTGCTTAATCTCACCTGGGATGACTATGACCTATTCTGACTCCTGTAGGCTGACCTGGAGAGGAAAAAACCTATTTTTTGTGTACTGAATGTCATTTGTGTGTTGTATATTGCTGCTCATTCACATGCTCTCTTTCACTAAGACTGCTGCCCCCAACAGTTCTCCAAGGGTTTCTGTATTTCCAGCATCACTACTGTCTACATCCAAGGACCATTAAATCATTCACTAAAATCTGCTTTTAGATACATCCTCCTGCACACACACACTGCAAATGACCTTTGCTTAAAAGTACATGGGACCCTTTCTATATATCAGAGAGCTACAATTCTGCACATGATTTCTTTAATATTGTACCTTTGTCCAGAAACTGAAAGTCATTTGTCCATAGTTTGAAGCTACTGGTCAGACAACACTGCCAAAACCCTTGAGTTCTGTTCAAATTGGGTTCAACTCCCATTTTTTATTACAGTGATTGATAAATCCTGCACAAGGAAAACTCAGTAAAGCATTAACTATTTCATGGGAAATGGAAGCTCGACTTCACATAACTTTCCTGCTTTCTGTTTTTCTAGTTTTGTTGGTGGCTGTGGCTGTGAGAGTGTGTGTGTGCGTGCACACACCTAATCTCTGCAATATTTCAGAAATTCTCTCCAGTCCTCCTGGTCTGCTCTAGTGAGCATCTCATTAAGTCTTTGAAGGGCTCACGTGCGTTGTACTAACCTTGACAAGCTACACAGTCCTAGGAAGTGGAAGGCAAAACACAAATAGTCAAAACCATCAAAAGAATAGCTTTTTTAATTTCATATAATATGGAAAATATCAGTGGTAATTAAAAAGAACCTCAACCCCGCCTCCTACCCCTCCCCCCCCCAAAAAAAACCATAAAAAACAAAACAAAACAAAACAAAACAAAACAAACAAAAACCCCAAAAACACAAAACCAAAACAAAACTCAACTGAACAAAAACAAAACAAAAATGAACCAAACCATACAAAAAACAAACCCCAAACAAAAACAACCCTACAAAATGTCTTGAAACAGGCAGGAACTTTTCCTTCTCTCACAAACCCAGAGAAGAAAATTCACCTTTGAAGGTCCTCTTAGTCAGCTTTTCATGGTTACCAGAAATTATAAACCACGGACTGTCTTGCAAATATATATACACGATTCTTTTCATAATGTCTGATTCAACACTCTGTCATCTGGAAAATCTCCCACTGACTTCAATGCACTTTCACCTAAGCAAGGTCTGAGTAAAGACTGCAGAATTCAGTCCATAAGCTTTAAAAACATACTGTGTACCTTTGAGGAGGATAATCTTTCTCTCTTTATACACCCTGTGCCAAGTTGGACCTGGCACTGACAGGATTTTTGCTATTAGCAGACAATAGGGACTAGGTTAAAAATAGTGTAGCCATGAGAAAGCAATGATTCTGATTAAGTAAATTCCATTGAACTCTTTCTAGTAAGCATTATTCAGGTCATGAATGCTAATTTGTCCTGCAGGGGGCTGTGGGTAATTACCCAGAAAAACTATCAGCTTTATTGAGTTGCTACAAAATACTATTACTGAATGGAATGCTCTGTAAAGGGACACAACCTTGATATGTGCCTGTAGAACTGTACAGTCTTTTTCTGAAGAGATCATAAGCTGGACCAAAATCATAGTAACTTTACTTTGGATTAGGATACATTCTAGGCTACTTTTATGTTTCTCTTAAGTAAAATTAGCATGCAAAATTATGCAGCACAGAAGTGCCACTATGACACCTAGAGCAAATTTAGCGTTCTGCATATTTAAAGTTGTGTAGAATCAGAACCATCTTAAAAAAATGAAGCAAATGTGGCACATTGGCTGCATTCCAGCAGTCACATAGAACTGCTGACATTAGTAAAATCTAGATAATTTAGTCCCATATGGGAATCCATACCACAATTATATTGTCCCTGTTCTGACACAGTCCTGATTTTGCACTTCTTTAAACCTAGCTTTTTATAATTTTAATTCCCTCCACCAATAAAGCAATTTGCATTCACAGAGCCTTCTCTGCTAAGTGAGAGTGAAGAAGAAATCTGTTACATGACCTTGGTCTGTTTTGCAGTTGATTACAAGGAAACAAAGTCTTCAGCTAAACTGTTCTCTCATCTGTTTTTAATTGATGTAGAACATTGCACTCCAAACCGTAGCAGAGAACTATACAAGTAGCACGCCGTGGTAGGTGACAATTCACTTTCAGTTCAAGAATGCATTTGTGAAGCAAATTCTCTTGCATGGAAAGAGATGCAGCACACACACTGGAAGTTTGTATATACCTGGGAAATACATACACTTGCTGCCCACCTTACTTCCTAGGGAAATACCAAGTCCCCCAATTGAATCTTACCTGACTTACTGGGCTCAGACTAGCATGTTCAGGGTAGAATCAAAATCCCGGTGTGTACTCCAGCCTCTCCCTGGGATTTTGGGGCCTCTAGTCACAACCACTGCTGTGATACTTCCTGCAGATGTCCAAAGATCCACTGACTGTTGCTAAAGTGACAGGGCACTGCCAGAAGCATTAGAATGGGCAGGTATATACAAAGGAATAGCAGGATATTTTATATAGCTGTACCAAAGTAAATGAAAATAATTTCCTTTTTGTTTGGACTCAGTATAAATCTCCAGTCAGTAAAGACTACACCTGAGCACTGCCATGCTCATCATTGCACAGACAGCTGGAGTCCTCAGCTAAAGGATGTGCCAGCAGAGACTGACATTTCCACTCAGGTCCTCTTTTATGGCAATTGGGATCTGCTCCATTTTAATTGGATAAATCTATGGTAATTAACACCCATGGATGATATGGCCCTTATCCTAAACATTTAATGGCAAAAATTAGTTCCAAATAAATAGTTCTTCAAAAGCACTCCAGGTAGAAATTACATGAATCAGATTTTATTTGTTATTACTTCTGACATTTTTAGGTACTGTGACAGAACAAAAAAAAAGCATGTGAAGAGTATGACAAAATTAAAATTTAATATTAGGAATATAAAAATTATCTTCATGATTCTTCTTAACTTTTGGAAGTGCTGGACACAAAACTTCTTAAAAAGTAAGGCTGTGACAGATGTAAGGAGTATTTTCTTTAAATTTCAGTAACAATGGAGAAACCAGCAGCAAAGTTTGCTTATTATTTTAATAAATGATCTGACACTCCATTCTTTTATTTCAATTTCTCTTGTTTTCTCTCGCTTTGCACTCTCCAAATGCTTTTTTTTTTTTCACACAGTCTCCAAATAAATTCATTTCCTTTACTCCACAAAAGATTAACATTCTCACAAAACCAGCACTGCTGAGATTGGCTACTGTAATTTGTTTGAAGGATTGATTTCATGTTCAAAATATTGGAACAGCAATGTTTGTCATTAAAAAAAAATATTGAACATAAGTTTGAGTTGGACACGATATTAATTAATAATGTTTTTCAGTGTCCCACTTTCCATAAAAGGTATGAGGTTTGAATCAAATATCAAAACGTAACCCTACACATTTTGTTGAAAAGGCTCAGTTTTGTTCTAAGTGTTTCAATGTATCTGTAGAAGTTTGCTATTCTATATTTTTACATTTGATTTTAAAATAAATTTTATTATTACTTACTTTGAAAGTTTTCCTGCTTTATTTTGGCAAAAAAATAAAAAAATTGTTTCATCCTCACAACTAGTTTTTTATAAATGTCCTGAATAAACTCACCAGCTATGAACAAAGACAAAAAAATTGTGAAGCTAAATTTTTCTAAGGTATTAAAAAGGAAATACTTTTATCATTCTTTTAGGACCTTGATAATAACAGAATTGAAAAACAAAACTCCACCTCAATCTATTGTGATTACTAGCTAGCAAATCTCATTTTCAGTATCACTAAAAACCATAAGCAATCATGACAATTCTGCTGCTATTGTATTTTTTTAAAATGCATAAGATCAAAAATGCACAACCACCCTAGATTTTTTATTCTTAAAAATATAATATTCTTTCTTCTTGCGATTCTTTCAAGAGAAAATTAACACAATATATTAATGGAAAATACCAGCTATCAGGAGTGTGGACAAATACTCCTATAACATTAGTTAGTCCCCCCGCTTCCAAAAAGTTTTCCAATAAACTTTTTGCTTACTCCACTAACATGTGAAATATACTTTCCCCTGTTTCCAGCTGACAGATAGGTGCTCCTAAATACAATTATCATTGTTTATTTTGTCTTCACAGTAATATTAATTTCCCAAACAAAGATAATACTGCCAGAGTATGTAAGATTAATTTTACTGTTAAGTCATTAGTCACTACTTTGTGCTCATTCTAAAAAAGGCAGGAAGCATTAATCTGAGCATATCACATGGGATTTAAGGAAAGGTTAAAAGAAGTTTTTTATTTCCATTGGGGCATTAACATAAAGAAAATATAAACAAACTTACAGCAGCCCCAACAGACTATAAAATTCTGTTTTTTCATTCAAGCTGTGAACAACTGAGAGCCATTTCTCATCACTCCTGAATGTGCTGTGTTGTAGAAAGAGTCTAACAAGGATTAAAAAGGCCATCCTATGCATGCATTTTGCTAAATCCCTGCATGCCATTCTAGGGTGACTGTAGTGTCTGAACAAGTTCTTTCTGTTTGCCTGTAAGAAATAGCTGGCTCAAACAATTCATCTGATCACTGAGGCTCAGCCAGAGAGTGTGCCAGCCCAACTATATGCAGTCTAATACTCTTTCCATGAATGACAGTTTAAAAAGGACTTTTTTGCTTGAATGGTCCTCCATAGGATGTGGAAATAGGCTCAGCTAGGGAAGGGAAGTAGAGAGGGTAGGAAACCAGAACCAAACATCACTGTTTAATTCCTACTGGCTACCTGTCTTTTACTCCAGTGCAGGCAGACAGATTTACAGTAAATTAATATGAACTCACCTGTCAAAAAGCTCTTTATTCTACATCTGTTACAAAGCAGTTATCTGAAAAGGGCATGAGGTCAATGAAATTGCACAATAGCAATAGGACAGTGAAAGAAATGCACAGGGGGGATCCTTGCTTCCTCTTATGAACAGCCATTTCTCATGTGTTCAGATATTTTGAAAGATTAAGATGTGGAAATGTCAGAACAGGTTTGCTAAATCAAGCTACCAAAACATAGCTTGGGTAATAATTATTCCACTAAGGCAGAGAAGGAGAAAGTGGCATTTTACCATTACTACTGCAGAAACTGAAGATGGACAATAACTTCACACTACAGGTACAATAATCATACTGTACACATATATATTGGTCTGACAGCATTGAATACATAACAAACACGTTAGGTTTACTGAGCACAATCATTATGTTTTAGTATGTTCAAGAGACTCAAGTTATCCACATCAAGATCTGAAACTAATTGCAAACTAATTCAGTTTGATATTTCACCTTGCAGGGGTTATGTGAGTAACAGCCATACAAAATAAACTAGGCAATCCTGTTTTCTATATGCCAGTTGAAATGAAGACTATCTCACTGAGAGTTGCCGTGTTCTACTCTGGCACTGAACTCACTGCTTAGCTGGAGAGAGACTGATCTACAAAAGTAAAAGTTTTACAAGTCTTCCAACCAACTGGCCTCTAACCTATCTTTCTTTGAAAACACAGAGTAAGCCTCAGGATTGTGAAGCTTATATACAGAAAGCAGCTTTCAAAGTATTTACAGGCCATGTACAAAGCAGGCAGCTGTAATGTGAATTCACCATTACTATCCCACTGAATACATTTCTGCTTTCCCACTGGAATCTCTCCTTGGTGACAAATTACTCATTCTTCATGCTTACTCAGTTCTGACCTCACCTGAACACATCATTTCCATCAAATACTGCAAAGCTTTCCTAGTTCTGCGATGTGGTCAAATTTCAGACAGCTCAAACGTCTTCACTTAAAAGAAGTGATGATGTTCCAGAGACCTCAAAGGCAAGATCCAGCAAGACATCCTGCCCTTGGTGTAAGTGTACTGTGATTTGCACATTCCGTGAATTATGCTACATCATGTGGGCCTGTTTTTATAATCTGGCAATTGTGCAAGGTGATCCGGATATTATTTCAGGACATTTTTGTGAGTTTTTTTCTTCAGTTTATAGAGGATGGTTTTTGGTTTTTTTTCCGCCTGTCTAGTGCTGAAATTTCTATTCCAGGTTTCCCGTAGATATAAAAGATACACATGTGCACAATATTACTTATTCTTACCCTGTCAGCATCAATAAGGCATACTGTACCTGGCCTTTCCAGACATACAGAGAATAGTAATTACCTAGAAAACATTTGCTAACGAAATTTCCATAGCATTTTATTATACTTCCCTTCTACACTCAGATTGCCATCTCCGGACATGTATGAGACTTATATTTGGGGAAGAGATATTATAGCAGCTCAGAGCTTAAAAGACTTATGGAAAAAATCAAAGCAGTCTCTGGATGTGATAGCTGACAAGAAGGTCCATGTTGTCATTACACAATATCTTAGGACTCCCACAGTCCTCAGGTTATGGAAGATGAGCTTCCTGTGGGCTATTTGTTGGAAGATCTCACTACCACCATTATTAAATGCTTCATTAAAATTAGAGCATCCCACTTTTTTTTTTTCTTTTTTTTTTTTTTTGTGATTGATAGTGCTTAAAAAGCAGAAATCTCAGTTTCTCCATGTGTGTGATCTGCCAACAATCACACAAGCCCACACTAGTTGCTCTGGTCACTGTAGGAACCTCAGGAGGTTGCTGGGTCCAGATGGCTCAGTTTATCATAGCACACTACTGAGTCTCTTAAAGGAGCTGCAAACCATCTGGGCAGATTTAAAGCCAAAAGGAAATATGTTGAATCCTATGGAAACAGGTCTCTTGCATACTGCCCCCACAGTCTTTGTCATCTACCTGTTCCTCTAACTGAGCCACAGGCAAGAAACTTCATGGGAGGTGCAGTTACTGGACCTCAGGGAAATAAATGCCCAATATTATTCCTCTTGTTTTTTCAATGTTTCTCTTTCTATTAATCACTTCTGATGACTGATTGAGGGAAAACACAGGAAACGAACATATGTGGGACTAGTTTCTTTCCCTGTCATGGAGTCCAGAACATTTCCAACTTTGTGGAACCACAGTAAGTGTAAGCAGTTGATGTTTTCTTGGGTGTTTGTATGCATATACATCTACTTACAAATCAAAGACAATGAGAATACTAAATTAACATCAACATTTACTGTTTAATTTTTCAGCATGTTGGCTGCTTCCTCGAAAAATTCTGGACAGCTGCATTGTTCTCAAGCATAACCAGGAAGCCTACTGAGGCAATCTCACCTGTGCTAGAATCACAAGCAGCACGGTTTAAACACACATGCAAGTGGCTTCAAAATTTTGTAAATCACTTTATATATCTTTAAACCCTACCTTCTCATAATTTAAGCAGATAGGAAGTATGTGATCAACCATTCTAACATATCATTTTTTTCACCATTGTACAAAATGCACAGCACAGGCCCATGTCATGGTGCATGTGAATCACAGCATTTACACTGCCTAGGGCACATGAACACCAAGGAGCAGTCTAGGCCCAGCTGATAAAGCTGTAGTGCAAAACAACACCTCACTGCTCAGCAGAGGTGTAACAGCCAACAGTGGTTTACTGGACCAAGGAGAAATTTACTTCTTTAATACATATCATGTTCTCTCTCCTATGTTTCCCCTTACAGAGTGAAATTAGGTAAGAGATTGCTGCAGTTTTATGTGCTATGTCCCTCCAAAATTAGAGAGTAACAAACTGTCTTTATTAGCCTGTACATTTGGTATAGTGCAATAAATCACTGAAAGTGCAGGTGAGCACATAGTGATTGAAAGAGTCAAGAAAAACTGAAAAACTTCATGTATCTGGTGAAAGAGATTTTAGAGCTGAAGCATGGCAAGACAAAATACGACACTTTCTAACCCTGCCTATTCTATTGCTTGTTTCTAGTCATTAATGTTTTGTTTATTGACAGGAAAGTCACAGTTTATAAAGCTTAGCTCAGAGCAGGTATTTAAAAAAATTTTTTTTAATTCCCCAAGCATAGTAATATGGACCCAAACTATTTTTTGTACCTGCTTTTCTTTCAAAACTGGAATTTGTAGCCTTATTCCAGATGACCAAAGTATTGGTCACAAAGAATTTGTAAAAAAAAAGTGTGCTTGTTTATGAAGCAAACACGTGTAAGATTGATGAAATTATTAATGTCACAGTGTTAACTTTCTTCTCATAAATACAGTTTAACAGTGCTGACATTGCAATTACAGTCAAATGTTCCGGCTCTTTGCTTATTTGCTCAATCTGTCAGTCCACCATGGGGGGAGACAAATTGTGGTGAGCATTTGACAAAGCACAAAAGAGATATAAGACTATTCTGATTAAATCTTGCTGAAAGATTAAATGACTCTGAATACTTTCCAGATTTTTCAGATATGACATTTTTAACCAATACTACTAAACTATCCTGCTCACCACAGGTTTAAAAACATTTAGGGTAAAAATAGTGTGTGTGGCTCACAGACTAGCTGGTTGTTGTGTTTCAGAACCAACAGATTAATAGCTGCATTCATATTATGTGCCTCAGTGATGTGAATAATGTATTTTCCTGGATCAAAACTTATATGTAGCTCATCCATACTCAGACATTTGACCCCAAATGAATGACTCCTCTGACAAAACTTTCTCATTGACATCAGAGCAAGAACATCACAGAGTTGACTCTACATTGTGAATAAAAGACAGTATTAAACAAATTTCAAATTCAGCCATGCATGTAAGAGGACTATAGCCAAGGCAAATTTCAAATATACCAACCCCATATGTTTCAGAGTCAGAAATTATTAAAACATAGAGTAGTAATGTTCGTGACTTTAAATGTGTGCTAAGACTTCTACAGACTTCAGCTGTGCAGGTTCTTACAGATTTTGGCACATAATCATAGAAACAAATTATGTGGAACATGTGAGCTAAACCTACTTGTTTACATTCCTACAGATGATTAAAGGTCTTGACTTATCCATACAAAAGCATACAAGAAATGGAAGACAAACTTCTCATGCCTTTTACTGGGAATCCATTTAACTTTGGCATTAAAGTTGCTAAAGATACTAAAATGGGTTTTTTTCCTAGCACAAATTTTATCCATATACTGGGCTATTATTTATTATGATGACTTGTAGTCAGAATATCAGAAAAAAGCCATGTAAAATTTAATGTTTCTTAATCAAGGAATTGTAAGTGATGACACCACATGCAGGAGCATTAAGAAAATGAAGTTCCCATTTTTAGATTTATATTCTGCATTTATAATGCAAAACACATACTTAAATTTGTTAATCTAGACTAGTTTTATATCAGGTGAGGATTTGGTCCTAAATGTCCATTTTACTAAGACTTTCCCTCTTTTTCTTTTGTTTTTCAGACTGATCTTTTTGTAAAAGGCCCAAATAGACAGGTTGGGCCTTTCATTTACAATTGATGAGACATATATTGAAACTGAAACACATAAATGACACATTTCAAAAATCTCCAATAGACGTATGTTTACCTTCTGAGTGAATGAGAGTATTGCATTTGCTTTCTCTTTCATTAGATCTGAAGGCTGAAAAAAAGTCTCATATGCTCACAATAAAAACATTTTGATTTATGATTTGCCAGATTTCAGTGATGACTTCTTTCAAAAGAGAGAGGAATCCACTGTATGAGTTTCACAAAATATTTAGATAGCACAGAACAAAAACAAAACCTACAAAAATGCAATTCTCAAAGTTTACAGAAATAAATTAAATTGAAAAAAAATTTAGAAGCTATCTTGTTAGTATTCTGCTTTTACATGCACAGGTATCCACTAAATGATAGGAAATGGTGATCTGGGAAAAACCTAGAAACTGAAGACCTTTTTGTTGACATTATTATCCTGGTTAGAGAAATTGAAATAACAACTATCTGCCCCCAAAACTGTTATTGCTTATAACTCCCTATGCTTTCCTTTCAAATTTGAAATATGTGATTTTTTAAAAAAAATTATATATGAAAAAAGTACACAATTATATACTTTTCAAATGTGATAAATGAACACACAAGCAGTAATTTTTACGTCCACCTTCCAGCAAATACTTAAAATACACGAGCTGAGCAGAGCAAGCAATCTCAATCAAAGTCCATGTGTCTGGCAGAGCTGTGTGTAAAATGACAACCCTACAAAAGATCCTGTAAATTTACTGCCCAATCCTGACCTTAATACCTTCAGTAGTAAAACTCCTGCTGACAGCAGTAAGAGCAGAATCAGGCCCCTACAGCTTAGGTTTCTAAGGTTTTCTCCCCCTACCTTCCCCCTCCTTCAACAACAGCTTGAATTCCTGTATTCTGATTAAGATAGATGGAGTATTTGCATCCTATCCATATTCATAATCCTCCTTTTCAGTGTCAACCCAAAACACCGCATTTGTTGCCCAGGCAGACACATGCAATGTCTTCAGAAGGTTTTGCATAGATGGATAAGGACACGTCCCTTTTCAAATTTTGCAGAATAGGTGGCCACTAGGTGAATTCATGCTGTTAAAGTGCTAAAAGACCAGAACAAAAAAACATGTCTTTTGTGTGTGACAGAAACTGTAATTAATGATTTCTCCCTTTTTGCTAAAGAGAAAAGGGAGATGTGCTGTTGACAGGCATTTTATTAATGGTTTCTACCATCTTAGTATACATAAAAGGCATTATTGGCTGCAGAGCTAGTTTAAAAGATTTTTAGGTTTTTTTCGGAAATGTTGAAGATGTTTCATGGATGAAAAATGAAGGCAATCTGTCCACTGCCTCTGAAAGTTTGGGCTTCAATAATAAAATTGAAACTATTGTGACAGTTTCCATTGAATCCTTTAACCATTTGCCTCCTGCTGGCACAATCAATGATGGCATCTGGAGGAACATGGTCACCCTTACCTAGTTTCTCTCTTATTTCAGCAACAAAACCTGTCAATAACATGTCTCATGGCTGCTTTTCTAAGGAGATTTATCAACCATCTAGGTGATGGCACTTATTTTAGTGACTGTTGGTCTGTTGTTTTATTCAAAACCAATAGGAGATACACATTCAGCCTGGCACACAAGAAATTAGACATGCATTTTCCAGTTTCAACAATGGCAGCTGACTGCCTAATCCAGAGGCCGGGGAAGTGATGATTTAGACTTTGCCTCCCGATGAAATTAAAGTGAATGAGAATAACACAATGTTACATTACTTTCTTAACTATATTAAGTAGAAGAATGTGACAATCCTGCGTGCAATTCTTGAATTTGCTCTCATTTTGAAATATGCCAAGCGAAAATCCTAATTCTGTTCAAATGAAAGGCGGCAGCTTGACTGTTCCGATAGCGCTATGCTCATTTACACTGCCTAATGGGCTTCCCATTGCTTATGGACAGACAAGAAAACACCCATTTATCTAGGTTAGTGCTCCTTCTGCAACACTTTGAGAAAATGTTTTGCTTTGCCACTGATTTGTGAACAACTTAATAACTTGTGTGAAGCAACAAGAAAGCAGACATTTACCACATGCGTTCACAATAATGCAATCAGAAAACATGTCGGGGAAGGGATTTACAGCAGTTTGCACACGCTCTCCAAACAACCAAGAAGGAAAAGGTTCTCGCTGTATTTTATTGAAGGGTTGCTGATACCTTCATTTTTAAGCCCAGGACACTTTTGAGATTACTCAGCTCAGCATCACAACTGACATGGGTGTTAAATACAGGTGTGTTGCTAGCATAATAAAATATCCATCTCTTCTGTAAGCAAATGTGCGGTTATTTTAGTTCAGTTTTTCTAACTTCATTTCTAAATGTCTTGAAAAAATCTATGTTTTGGGAGGCAGCTGGAAATGCACTATTTGCACACTGATCTATATGAGCAGCCATTCATTTTCTCTGGGAATTTTCATGTAAGCTCCCTTATTGGGAATATGCTAATGGCAACCGCCATGATTACTGATTTTCTTTGAATCATTATTCCTCTGTGGGCAAAGCAATCAGAAAGGGAGAACAGGAGATTTACTTCTTGCTTGTGCGCCTTCTTCAACCATCTGCTCTATCCTGATTCATTTGAATAAGATCTGCAGTTTTAGATTCTTTACTCTGGCATTCTGAAGCATTTTAAAGCTTAAAAGGAGTTAATAGTTATCTATCAGTGTCACAAACATGGTACTGTGATGCATTCTAAGAGCAAGTTTGCCTTCCAATGGTTTACAGGGCCAGATTAATTTTATTAAAGTAAAAAATTACAATGTTCTTTAACAGCTTCATTATTTCAGACAAGTCTTTTGTGAGCACATTTATTATCTGGAGCGTGGAGTATAAAAGCTGAAAGAAAGGGAACTAATTTATAAAGCAAGAACATTTTAAAAATGGAAATTGTTAATCTACTCCACCCCATACATGGAAAAAATAGAGGACAAAATTGTGATCAATTTAATGAAAATACAACCTTGTAAAACCCACTGCAGTTACTGAATTCTTGTACCTGTTATTTTACCTGGGTGAATTTTTGAAGTACATTTACACAAGGTCATTCTGATTTTAACAAAGGTGCTATTTAGCTGCATCAAAATTTAATTAATTTTTTCTCTCAAATCAAGTACTGGCCTCACATAACCAGTTTCCCATGCACAGTGACAATGATGTGCATGCTTTCTTTTTTTTTTAATTTGATGACAGTTTTCTGATAGAAATATATATCTACACACACACACACACACACATATACATATATATATATATATAGATAGATATACCAGCTTAAAAACCCTAGCACTGCTAATTGCAAAAGACCATTTTGTACAACAGAAATGGAAAATAAGCAAGAAGACATCATAACAAGACAGAACTAAGCACAGATGAATGACAGCAGAGGCAGCATTCAGAGAATTGCAGTGAATACTCAAGTGCAGTCTTTTCACAAGCAAGTAACCTTTGAAACCTTAAGAAAAATTAGTGTTGGGAATCAAAAACATTTTTACTATTCTTATTTCAGAAATATGGTTCTGATGAACACAAGAAGAGTTTCTCTGATCAGTCCCGTAAAATGTTTCATAAAGCCTATTAAAAAAGAGGCTCTTCTACAAAACTAGAACGTCTTCAGACTAGCATGCAGTACACAATGATCTTCAAATCATAAGATGACCCATTTTGCTAGTTTTGGAGCCAGAAACCTAAACTAATGCAGAATTATTAAAACAGAGCAGTTTGTCAGTTCCTTTGGTGAGGCTGCAGACATTAAAATCTCTGCCTAGCTTTTCTATTTTCTTTTTAATATCTTTTTCTGGCAGCCCCAATTGGTTAGCATTCTGATTTCTCCTTATCTTTTTAAAAATAGAAAGATAATACAAAAGACTGAAATGGCAGTGCCCTCCCAGCTAGAATTAGTTATGGGGAGCCACTTTCTATCAACTAATTTCAGGTTCTTTCAGAGCTCTCAGAGCTGCAACTTGTGTGAAGAAAGAGAAGTTTTTAAAGAAAGGCTTTGCCTATTCTTATTCAAACAAAGTGAACTTAAAAATGCACTTTGTGCTTCCTTTTAATTAGAGATGCAACTAAACTAAACCATAAATTACAGAACTTTCTGTATTTGGGACCTGGCTATCCTAAAGATAAGAAACAAGGACTACACTTTCTTTTGGTTTAAAGATGCATCAATCTTTGAAATTCCTTATTCCATAGCTCACTAGAGGACTGGAAATCCAGATTTATTTTTATGGTGTTTTTCCAATGTCAATGTGTTCCCATGAATTTCAAGGATTGGTCTCAACCTTGTTTTTACTTTGATGTATTGTACTAAGCGAGCAGTTCTGAGAAACATGAATAAAAATGTTCTATCTTAATAATTAATAAGGCAAATTTTTTAACACCAAATTAAAGTTAGGCAAGTAGCCAATGAAATAGAGAGAAGAAATCACAGAAACATGAAAATCATTTATCTTTATAACAACATAGGCCCTTCAGTATTTTGCTGTCCAAGCATACTACACATTAAAACACACAGTACAATATTAAGTCCTTTTAATTGAGAAACATTTTGTCTTGTCTTACATTTGTATTTCTCTTTCTTCCTAATGAAACTGTTCTTACTGCTACACCTTTGTGCAATGCAGATTGCTTATTTCATGGTTAAAGCCACTTACCACATGAAGCTCTGGCTCTAAGTACACAGCCTCACAAAACAGTAGGAATATTTTGATCTCCTTCTCAGCGTATCTCTGTGGTCTTAAACATTTTTAGGTTCTTTTTCTAGTACCAAAAAAACCCCAGCAACCTCATTACCTATCCAAGCAAGGAGTTCCTGAAAAACAGAGCATCAAATGCTAGCCCCTCATGAAAAGCTGAGGGGAAAGCAGGGGAGGCAGTATGTTTATTCTTCACAGAGAATTGAAGAATATCTCTGACTACAAGGTGGAGTAATAACACCAGTTAATAATAGATCCAACTGCTCCCATTTTAACAACCAACAAATCCAGACCAGGAAGGTCGACCAACTACACTTAACCCTGTTAAAAATACCACATCTTCCCCTCTGCAGTGACCACTGCGCAGAGTTCAGCCTGGGGTACCTGGGGGGAAATGCAAAATACTCTGTTAGCTGTCCATAGGCTGCCTTACAACAAAGTCTGTTTATGGCAAACTTGCAGCCCTTGTAAAACACTCAGCTCATGAATACACCATTTGTTGTAGGCACTTTACATAATCCTAATCATAATAATGCTTGAGAGCATCACGATCTTTACAATTATCAACTCAAGCATATGAAATACCAGTGGAAAAGATGAGTCTTATATTTTTTATCCAATTTTAATGATTCTCTAGTATATAAATTACCTAAACCAAACTAACAAAACAAAACAACCCTACCCAAACCAAACCAAACCAAACCAAACAACAAAAAAACCCCTCAAAACAAACAAAAAAAACCAACAACAAAAGGAAAGAGAGAGTAATTGTGAGACTAGACCCGAACTGTTAGTGAACCCAGCTGAACCTCAGAATTTCTTGAAAGCAGTAGACAGGTACTAGCAAAATATTCTTAGTACAATTTTTTTCTCTTGAATTGAAGGTAGATGCATGAAGATTTTCCATTGATTAATAATGCAAAAATTAAAAAAAGAAAAAACCAAAACCAAAAAACCATACAACCAAACAAAAATCCCACAAAAAAAAAACAAACCTAAAAAAACCCCAAACAAACAAACAAAAAAAACCCCACACCACAAGACCCTACAAACTATTTTGAAATCCACAAATGAGATCTAAATAAACTTGCTTTATGAGTATTTCTATAAATATATTTGGATAACATTGAATAATATCCTTATGCACCTTTTAAGATGGTATGTATTAGTTTATGTTTTCCAGTGTATTTTTTTAACACTCAGATTTTAAGATACCACCACCATGCATAAACATTGTAGAAATTCAATTTCACATAAGTTTTATTTTATTGTTGATATATACAGACTATCAAGTCACTAGCATAGCTGCATTTCTGTTTCTTTTCAGAATGCACTGTATTTCTCAACTGTGCCACAAAATAAAATAAAAAAGATTTTCCTGTCATTTGCATATGATGTTATTTGGAACTGTTAATCTATCATGTAGACACAGTCAAATGCACCTTGTAATTAACACAAACTAAATTCACTGCACTTAGGTAGGATGCTAGTTGATGTACATACTAGACAATTGTGCATACAGCCTGCTCTGAAAGTTGAAAGCCTTTCATTTAATGCATACAACAAACCTAATGTGATTTCTAAAGAGGCGGGTTTTAAATAACCTGAAGAATGGAAAGGGGTGGGGGGGAGGAAAGAAAAATAAAATACTTGGCTTACAATGCTTTAAAGCAAGTGTTTCCCAGACAACAAAATGTACACTTTTTTTTTAAATATTAAAAATTGATCAACTGGTGACAAAAATAAGACTTAATTCAGAGTCTTTTGAATGGTTTCATAATTTGGGTCCATGTCCAGATAAGATTAAAATTTTCTAAGATTGCATTTTTGGGAACTGAAGGAACCAAAATCTGGTAATTTGATGATGGATAAAATTTCTGAATATATATATTATTTTTTTCTGGTTTATGCAGCTGTAAGGGTGTTTCCACAGAATTCATTTGTAGTATCATCACATTCCAAGAAACACTTGCAGTAATTCAGTTAAGTTGGATCGATGGAAGTCACACCTTTGTGTACGTTACCTGCAGTCCCTGACTGAGAAAGAAACCTATAACTTTGGGAGGGGCAGAGAGATGTCAGGGTAACCAGCAGCTTGAAGGCACAGACAACACTAGATTCAATGTGTGCATTTGTGACAAACACTTCAATCCAGAAAGAAAAGGCTGAATAGCTTAACTCAACTTCTTACTCAAACTTAGCTCAACTTCTCCCAAAAAGCACAATCTAGGACAGTGAATGTAATTACAACTGTCTCTCTTTCCCATCAAAATTTAGCAAGCACCCAGCTATCCCCACAATATATTATTGCAAATCTCTGTGCTGATTAGGCAAAGAGCGCATCACATCATAAACACAGTGGTTAGCTCAGCACAACTGAAATAACTTAAGTTTAAACAATAAGGAGCAAAGGAGCAGAAACCAAAATGCTGCAGGAAAACATAAGAATTAATCATCAGCTACCACTCCTACAGATTAGTACAGTGGTCAAGGAACTTTCATTAACTACTGAAGAAATTATTTGTATTTTCTCGAGTCATACACTAGTGTGAAAACAAGGACAAGGAGGAGCTTCAACAAAGCTTCGTATGTGAGTTAATTAAGCTTTTGGAGTAATTGTCCTCCCATAAACCTCAATAGATTTCTCTCAGTTCCTTTCTCAGATACTGGATTCCCTAAGGATTTTAATTTCCTTCTCCAGTTCCTAATTACTGTATCCACTCAGGTTCCAGTCATCTTCGTTTCTCTCTGAGTGCTCTACTCCTTTCAGCTCCCTATGCCTTCGCCATAGGGTCTAGTTTCCCCATTCAAGCTGACTTACCATATTATTCTGGGTAGTCATTTAGTGGAGGGGTTTTTTGGGGTTTTTTTGGGGTTTTTTTTGTGGTTTTTTTTTGTGCTTTTTGGTTTTGTTTTGGTTTGGTTTTTTTTTTTTTGGCTTTGTTGGTTTTTGGTTTCGTTTGGATTTTTTTTTTTTGTAGCTTTGTTTTGTTTTGTAGGTATTGATGAAAATCCGTCACTATTACTAGCAGACCAGACTTTGGGGTAAAAATAGAACACTCTTCTCGGCACTCTGCATTAGCTAGTCTTTTTTTTCTTTTTTTCTCCCAACATCATTTCAGCAGTATTTCTGTGCTAGCTAGTTTATGCTTTGGGGTTACTTTACTGAGAAATAAGCCCATCTGCTTACAAAATTTTAACAACAACATTACTTTAGGTGGAAATGCACAGATCTAAGATCTGCAGACTGCATTCGCATATAAAACTACAGCCTAATTTATCTTTCTCCAGAAGGACTTGAATGCTTCTTCCAAAACAAAGACCACAATCAACAACAAACAAAAGGCACCAAAAAAAAAGAAAGAAAAAGCAGACTCTCCAGCTACCCAGCAATTTCTTTTCAAGAATGGTAAAATTTCTATCATCTTGTCTCAAAACTTGTTGTCTAAGAAAGTTTAACTTTGTATGTAGTTGTGCTCAAAATCATGCCAGCATCTCACTGCTTATGGAATAAAAGAACACCATATATTTTATGGTACAAAAATCAAAGGTTGCTCTTCCTGCTACTGGTTTTACTCAGCAGTAAAGAGAAAACCTTGCAAGTGTTGTTTACACAGTACTAAATCCTTGTAAAGTCATACTGAAACAAGTCTGCTATCTGACCTAGCCCTTAGGGCTACTTAAACACCTGTGGATTTATAGAGTTCAGATGTCTACAAGGTCTGTGCTGAAGTTCATTTCCAAACCTGTGCCCCATGTGAAGTCCTTTGTTGGCACAGTTAAGCCATTACTACTTGTTTCTGGTTTGTAAGGCAATCACATTATGAAACAGAAAGAGTTCAGAATTAAGATAACTTACCTTTATACACACACTGTAAATGTACATAACAGCTAAAAGCTCAACATGTAAGTTTTTATTTGCAGAAGCTTAACTTCACTAAGATAAAAACAACACAGGGAAAGAGAGGAGTTATCCTCATCTGTATATGTATAATGAATTCCCCAGCAGGACCTGTACATGTTAAATACACATCAGACCATCAAGTTTGAGCACAGTATGCTTTGTTCTAAGAAAATAAGCATTATGGTAGAAAATACAAAAAACTTCTCATCCCACTCTCAGAAAATACACTCTCCTGCACTCCAGATACAGCAAAATATCACAATATAATTCATAAGAGGACTAGGATAGAACATGTTTTAAACTTTTCAATAATTTAGCTAGTTGGAAGGTTTACAGGTTAAATCAGGGTCCCACAGAAACCCACATGGCTGACTTAGAGAGGACCAAGACTACATTGTCCACTGGGTTTAAATGAAGTATACCCTAAGTACTATGAATCACCAACAGCCAAAGGTGTTTGCTTTCAATTTTATTATTTCACAATAATCTCACATTAAAATTTACAGTTACGGCCATGGTACTGTTATTCTCTGGGTCAATGACACCCATTTTCTATAGATCCTTTATTGCTGGATGTATGCTTATCATAAGCTGAAAATAATGGTAACTGTATGCTTTGGGTGTATTTCATATAGCTCTGTCCACCACAAGTGGTAAATGTCAGGTTTTCTGTGAGGTCTCCCAGAGGTTCCAGAAACACAAAGCCTCACTTGGATGGTGCAGAATGGCAGCGACTCTGGAAGCCTGCACTGCCCCAGGACTCACTGGAGCATTTGGCCCACTTCAGCTGCAGTGTGCATTGAAGACTCATGGGTTTATTAAGATTTCACAATCCTTAATATTTTTCAGAGCCCTAGTTCTTAAAATAGGAGGTCAGGAAAAGTTTTAAAATATTATTCTAGTACATTCTAAGAGTTAATAAAAGTGAAAGCAAATCATTATTAAAGAAATACAGCCTTTTTTTTTCTTCCCCTCTGTTTTGTTTTTTTTTCTTTCTTTTTTTTCCTTTCCCTCTGGTTCTGTAATTTTATGATTTTTAAGCCAATCTCATAATGCATAAATGTGTCACCTTAATTTGCTAATGCTGGGACTGGTAAGATTGCTTCCTGGAGCTCTGAGCAAGTGAGTGCTGAGAAAGAGCTTCAGGAAAGCGTGCAGTTGGGGATTTTTTTTTTTATTATTCTTCTTTTTAAACTACTAATCTAGCATCACTATACAAAAGAGAGCAAAAGCAGCAATTGTATTACTGTCATCCCATCTCTCTGTGATGGCTTTAGGCAGGTTTGCGCTGCCAATAAAGAGCAGTGAACAGGGCTGCTCATCACTACACCAAAGCTGGCTCTTGCACAGGGGGGACAAAGGACACATTCCTGTTTCTACTCCCTGTTCAGTGGTGCACTAACCTAGGGCACAGCAGCATACACACCTTCTCATCTGAGCTGCTACTGCAGCTGTTTAGAGCTCATGTTTGTACCTTGATGAATTAAGAAGTTACATAAATGCTAAATGCTCTTAAAATGAGACTCACAAAGAATTCAGAACTCTTGTGAAATGCAAATTCCAAATTGTATCTCTCTTAAAGAGCAGAATAATAAAAACAGCCATCACAATTTACCACTCCTTTCTCTTTTACATTCTTCTCAGTATGACTTTCAGTTAAGTAGGTATGTATAATAAACTACTGCCATGCCTGGCCTCTTGTGGATCCATCCTGTTTACACATTGCTAAATCTTTTTTATTACTTCTGACAATATGTTGTTTCAGGCCTTTATATCTGTACTTATATTGGTTATATTGCTGGGTTATCATTGTGGTGGTGACTTACACTGAAGAAAACCCATATCTGTTTATCAGATAGGGTTTGGCTCACACAAACATTTCCATTACCATAATATTTTTTGCACCATTTATTTATAATACATTTATACATAGATACATGGTAATCCTTTACCAAACATACTAGAATATAGCAATTGCCATCAGTGCTATTACTAGGAAAGGAACAACTGACACTTTCTGGCAAAAGCAAGAGACGACACAGCCAATGCAAATTATTTATCTCAGTTGTTCCCCATGCTGAGTCCTTGAGGTCTGAGGATGAATTAAGTGCCTAGCAACTAACACATAGTCCCTGCCACCCTTCTTTTCTTGTCTCTCTTTATGTGGAGAATTCGGCCCTCACCAGGAAATATCTCTTATCCCCAGTTAATAAGAAGATCCTCATTTATCACCAATTGTCAATCCATGCAGATATCTCCATCCAGTCCTACATTAGCCATTCTCAGAAATACTGACTGCTGTGCACTACATAGGGAAAGTCAAAATATGTGAAAACTGCAAGCAACTCTTATTCATATAACTATTTATACAGCCGAAGGTTATAAAACACCTTTGATCTGACAGCTGCTGGGTAAATACAAAATGAATATAACTAATCTGTTTGAAATTTTTTGGGGAAATTCAGAATTGCCATCCACAGGGTTTTACCAGTGGCAGAAAACCAAGACAATACGGAGGCAAAGAGATGCAGATCAGCCAAGTCCCACATATTGAATGTGAGATTCATGCACCTGACAGCCTGAAACTCCCTGTAGGTAAACCTTCATCAAATGCATTTTCTAATCAGTGCAGAGGCTTCCACATGCTCCTGAATGTACAAAATCAGTTTTGTCTGTCATCTGGGGTCATGAAGCAGAAGGCAGAAGCCAGGGGCTCAATGTAAAAAACCCCCCATCTTGTGTCACAGGTGTCTCTCTAGGACACACCTTGGCCCATACCCAGCCTCTCAAATGCCAGAGGAGAAGGGTTAATTTGAGAGCCCGGGGTGCCCAAGTCAGGGCTAGTCAGGCCACTCAGTAACAACACAAAGGAAATTGTCAAACTGGGATTTGGGGTATTGAGGTGGGAATGTAACACTCAAAGCTCCATAAAGTCTGTGCACGAGAGAGAGCCCATTTACTTCACATCTAGGCACATAGCACAAGGAGGCTCCTCCTGGCACCACAGCAAAATGGTTTTACATTGCTGGATGTGATAGCATTGTGAGGCCATAGCAGGAGCTGCTGAAGGGTAGAGAGGAAAAATGAAGGGTAATGGGTCTGAATTAAGATGAATAGAGCAGCAGACAATTAGCTAGTTCATCAAAAGAGCAAACAATCATTAAGAGAAGCCTTTCACAATGTAAAACCATTTGTAACAGGGTTGCAGTAAAGAGGACACCAATTCTTCAAGACTGCAATTGAGCTTAATCTTATTCCTAACAGGGCTGATTCTCAAAAACTCAGAGAAATAATCAGTTATTTCCTGCCTTCAGTGGAAATGGAGCACTAGATCTTTGATTAAACTTCATTCCTAATATTTGGTTTGCTGGGGAAAAAAATGCTCTTCTAAATTATTAGAGTACTTTGATGGAACAATTTGTTCCTTCTGTTTGAAATATTTCCTACTGCAATAAACTGCTGAATGTAAATGCCAAAATACAGATTTTCAGAGCTATAGAGATATTTTTAGGTTTTCAAATATTAAAACAAAATGGCATCATTTTGTATCTAAATCTGAATTTTAATGAGAAGCTCTATTGATAATCACAGAACATCTATATTTATAGAAAAATGGAATATCATAAATACAGGATTGTGCCACTATCTACATATGTTGCCTCTCTCCATACACAGAGAAATCAGAGTTTAATTTCTATAGCAATGGAAATACAGCAATTTACACCAGAACTATTAGTCAGAATGCAAAAAAATAGATCTAAGCCAATGTGTTGGCTCAGTTTTTAAAAGTTGGGTCAAGCTAAATTTTTCTCATGTATGCTTTTATTTCTGCCTCGCTGAAGAGAGGGACAATTCTGTGCTCACTCCATAAGGCCTTTATTGAAGGCTCTCAGACTTTAATGCCCTTTATTGTTGCAGTACTTACGACCTAGGTGTCAAACAGAAATAAAATGTACAGCAGCAAACCCGAAAAGCCAAATACAAAGAAACTGATAGAAATTTTGTTAAGATAAGTTTGATTTCTAGAGGTTAGTAAAAATAATGAAAGAGAAGAAAAAGACTAGCAAGCATGATTTTTAATTCCTACTCTATAGCAAAACGAAATATTATTTTTAACCATGAGCTTGAAAAGTTCCCCTAAATAAACAGACAATAGCTGCTCTCTTGAGATGGAATTTCTCTAATTTGGTTAAGTGTATAACTAAGTTGTGCATATGGGCTACATATTCAGAAGAAAAAAGCTTTATATAGTAATTCAAAAATAGAAAAGTTGATGTGTAAATTCTTAGACCCTTTTCTTAATGCTGTAAACATTTTATCAGACACTTTAAAGGGCAGAAAATGTATCCATTAAGCAGTATACCTTCAGATCTTAGCAGTGCGAATGTACACAAATAAACATTTAAGAGGAGAGTATAATGGACACAGCTAAAATGTTGAAAACTGCCTTTCTCAGCATATTCCCATAAGCATAAGTATTCTGAGATAAATATATGCCATTGTTCATTAGCTTTATTTCATAAGTAATATAACAATTGGATAGGAAGGAAAAAACCTCCATGTAATAAATTAGTGGTATATGTTATTGCATGAGCAATAGAGCAGAATGTGAAATCAATAAAAATGAAATGTCTTTTTCTCCAAAACATGTGTTACAGAAAATGTAAAAAAAAAAAAACAAACCCCAGAACTTGCAAAAACCTGACTCCTCCTTCTCCAAACATATATATAAACTCCATATTTTTGCCATTTTTCTAAATTGAAGCTTAAAGGGGTCTTGTTTTCCTTTAAACTTTAGTGTCTGTGGGAAAAAATTTATACACTGCACAGCGTATTCTTTTGGGTACATATTTTCTAGCATTGTTATTATTAATAATAATAATACAAAAAAGTATAGCAGATCAAACCAGAAGGAGCCTTGAATATATTTGCTGGGAATTGCCTCAGGCTAAACACCAGGGACATGAAACAAACTGTTCTTATCACCTTTTTCCAAACACAGCGATTTAAATTTACAATGAAAGTGCCAGCACCAGCTGCACTTTAAGAAAGCACCACATGTCTTGATGAGCTCCAAGAAAATGGAAAAAAGCCCAGTTCAAGTTGGAGGTGTCATCTTCCTCTAGTCAGCTGGGTGACACAAAGCTGAAAGCGATGAAGTGCTAATTAGAGGTTGATGAACAGAATCTCAGAGTGGAAACTTGTCGAAATAGCCTCTACTGAATCACAGCCTTATGAGTCTGCCCTTATCTCCCCATACAAAGCACTGACAGAACCAGAAAAAGGCAGTGTGAATCCAAATATCTATATGGTTAGGTTACACATTTTATCTCTTACCATATGTCCATTTTAACTTGGGAGTTATTTAAAAATTACCTTATTTTTTAGAATGCAGATATGAATTTTCCCTAGTTAGTTCCCTAAGAATGTCTAGACTGTATTGCAGAAGGAGCAATCAGACCTTTTTTTTTTTAAAAAAAAGCGCCTTTTAAAACTAATTAGATAAGGGAAAAAAAGTCTTCCAATGCTAAGTGATAATGAGCAAATAGCTATTTCTTAATCAGAGATATGAATAAAACCACATGAAAGAAAAAAGGAAAAAAATGAACTTAAATTTAAATAAAGATCAAGCTTAGAAGAGGTGTGAGTTTGAAATTGTTCTTCACTAAAAGCAAAGGTGGAGGGAGAGGCTTTAGCTGGCAGGAGAGTTTGGCGCTTTTTTGTTGTTTTTCTATAATACGTTGAATATGAATACGTTGAATATAATATGTTGAATTGACAGCATTTTTGGTGAGTATCTAGCTCTAACGGAACCAAAAGCAGAAATATTTAGCAGGGCTGGCAGGCAAGTACAGGCAGGGTGGTTTCACTTCTGGCAGCAGCAGGAGCTGCTGCTCACCCAGGAACAGCAGATGCTCCAAGCTGGGCTGGCAGGATACTGGAAGGTGACACTGGTTTGCACAGTTATGTCTCTCCTGCTCTTCCCTCCACCCCACAGACCCCCATTTCCTCCACCTCATCCACCCATGCACAGTGCGCTGTCCTCACCGAACCAGGGCACCCCTCCCTGTCCCACAGCACCAAAGCCAGCTTCAGTGGGAGACAAATACGTGCTGAATGTTAAACGCAGATTCAAAGTTCTCTTTGATTCCAGATGCCAAATCCAATTAATAAGAATGAAAATGTGAAGGTAGAGAGGAGGGTTGAAACCTTTCCCACACTGATGCAGCAGTGGGACACTGCAGCAATAACTACTCCCTGAATGTGTGCATTATGCTGGGGACACACTTATTTGGGTCACCAATTTGGCACCAGAATATCTTACCTGGAACTTTTTAGAAGCTTTTTTCCAAATTACACTGCATTGATACCCAGGAACTAGCTGACTTCATGGACAATTTCTATTTTGTTTTAATATCAGGATTTGTCTTAACTATGCATAGTAAAATGGTCACTTGGTGAACAGTAAGTAGTTTGTGAGATAAAATACCATCAGGACTAAGTGTATCAATTTTGAAACATCTTTCAGCACATATGCTAACAAGTCCAGCAAAACTAGACTACATAGAGCAGAATCATTCACAAAAGCCCAACCCCTCGTGCTCTAAATTATATTCTTGGGAGGCATTATGCATTTCTGTGCAACGTGTGCTAGCTAATATGATGAGGTTTTTAATGTAATCTGATTGTACTAAGATATAACATACTAAAGTTACAGACCTTTGCTGATATCAACAGAGAAGGAAAAGATGACAAAATCCTCAGAAGTTTAGTCACAACACAAAAAATACAGCCTTTGCCCTGAAGAGCGCACAATTTAAGAATAAAAATTCAGGACTATGATCATTTTATCATTTTATGTAAATAGGGCGTACTATACAAAATCATATTTTAATTTTTAATACCTTGTGAGCACACACTCACATCTATAATTTCAGGCTTCAGAAACTTAGTTCAGACTAATTGTTGTTTCAAAAAAAAAAAAAGAAGAATCCATGCTCTTTTGAAAATGTCAACTCCCATTAAACCAGCTCTCCAAAATAATGATGTTCATCTGATTTTTCACTCTTTGATTAGGCTTGTATAATTCTGTATTATCTTGGTAGCTTTGATGCCAAACAAGATTAAATTGTCATGTACAGTATATTAAATTTATAATCTGAGTAAGAAAAACCACTTGTAAAGCACTCAATCAGTATCTAGAGACATAGCTACTAAATTTACATAATTTACACCACTGACGTGCCATTATTTCCTAATTATTTATGGCCAATTATCAATTGCTGGTCAATGCGTGGAATCAGTCACTATAATTATTTCCCTACGGCCTCTTGTTTAGATGCAACAGAGACAGTTTTATCAAGCTTCAGTATGACACCAGCATAGACATTTCCCCTGCAAAGAGATAATTTTTTGATTGGGATTTTAATTCAGCAGTATTAAAAAATATTTCTACTACAAACTGTGCTCTACCATTTCCATTAGAAACTTAGAGGAGCATTTTGTACAAAACAATTAAGAGAGGATTCTCCAGAAAAAACACTAAACAATGTCAAACCAAACAAAAAAACAAGCCAAAAAACCCCCCACACCAAAACTGACATAGTGGGAGAATCTTATCAACAGTAATGTGATCTTATTGTCTATCCTGTTCTCTTTTAATTTATTTTTTTATTTAGCACATTTTCTTTTTCCTTTTGTATTTTGTTAAAATGGATGAAATAATAGCTGATTTCTGCCCTCATATCTAGATTTCACTTCTACACAAATCAGTCCTAAAGCACGCAAACAAAAATCTGCATTTGAATTCCTAATGATTCCTCCTATTGTCTCATTGCTGCTACAACCTGTCAATCACTGCTGAAAAGTGCTAATCACTCCCAGAAATCCCAGTCTCAGAGACAAAAGTACCAGTCACCACAAAAATAATACCAATTGGTCATGGGTGGAAGGCAAATCTCGCTAGGGATCTAAGTGCACAATGGAGTTTATTAAGTCCATTTTGCTATAGTCTAGCTCTGCTAGTAGCATCCGACAGTTTCAGACTTTAATTTCAAAGTCAACTAAAATCCACTAAAGTAACTTATATTCATTAGCTAGGCTTTAACTGTACTGCTGTGAAATCTCTTGGCTGCAAGGGCTTTTAGTAGAAGTGGCAGCTTTCATTTTCAATTTAAGGAAAATAGATCTAGTTGGATGTTAGGTACTTCTTTTTTAATCAGTTTGATTTTTACAGGCGCTTAGTTCTTTCCAGAGTTGTTTCTTTAACTAATTGTATACATCTTTGGCTAATACTGCACATGAAAGAATACCTTGCAGTTAATACTCTGTACCTGATCAATTCTCCTCTGTTACAACATTCAACTTTAGTAGAAAGAAGGAGTAAGAATGAATATATACAATGTATTATAAAGAACTATTGCCTCAGGTTACAGAAACTGCATTTTCTGTTAGAATGGGGAAGGTGGTTAATGCAGTAGTCTTGACATCTAAACTGCTGTACCCTAAAATCCACATTTTTTTAAGCCTCAGTGCAGATTGCACTGTTTGCATTTAAAACTATAAACACAGACTGTGTCTTCCTGTTACATCAACTAAATACTGAAGTATGTTTGATCTTAATAAACTATAATTAAGCAACATACAGTAATTACCTTTTAGAAATCCCTATAGTGATTATTACCTCTGGAGTTGACTAGAGGAGACTAAGAATGTGCAATAATTGAGTTCTGTTGGTTATATGCTTTCTACTTTCTTTTTCTTAGAGAAGCAAAACATTTTAAATGGGCAAAACTTCTTCAATGAGTAAGGTTCATCTGGCTTCAGGCAGAGACCACTGCAATCATTAAACTTTACCAAAGTTGCTGTTGAGTTTAATTTATCAATTTTATTGCAGTGGAAGGACTACCCCTGAAAAAATGATAATATTTACATTGAAAGAGGTTTGCAGAGAGGCATAATTTGTATATGGCTTTGGGCAATGTGTGCCTGCCTGCTTGGGATAGCTGGATTTCAGTAGTTACAGCATGCAATTCTGAACACTTCTTGCTTCAAAAGGAACCCACAGCTCCTGATCTTAGAGTGCTGCCACAGCACACTCAGTGCCCATACTGCTGGCAAAGTAACTTTTAAAACTCAAAATACAACATGGGAAAAGCTTGTTTTGTTTTGTTTTTCCTTTTAAAACAGTGTTTGCAGTTTAGGTAACTTTCTATTTCTTACAGTTAGAATAAATACCAAGCCTCAGCACAAACGCAGGGTCTGCAAAGCAGTACATAATTCCAAAACACAGGTTCATTAATATAATTCTCTCATGATTACAGTGTCTATTATTTTAGATTTCTGATCTTGATATAAATAATAATGCAATTCAAGTGACTGCACACATGGTGATCCAGGAAGGGAAGCAAGCTTGCACTTCAGATATACTCACTTTGTGATACAAGCCACTCTAGACACATTAATTCAGAAGTACATTAATCCACAGTGCCACCTAGCCACCTGTGTATATTTCGTTTAAATGTGACAAAAATAAAAGCCTTCTAAACTGTAAAAACTGTTAAACCTCTCCCCTTCCCCTCCCCTCCAGTTACAGGATGTAGATGGAGTAGAATAATAATAAAAAAATAGTCCAATGTGTTTATAGCAACTGTTACTGACCTAAAGGAAACCTGCAAATCTTTGCTACAGCTTTGTGTTACACTGTTATTACTCCAAACAACATAAACTGGGATATTAGCTTCGCTGAATTAAAATGAAGCGTTCTATAAACACCTGCTTTGTTGCACGAAACTTGCTTCACTGAAACATGGAACCTCTTCCTTTCTCTTTTTGCTTCTTTTCAGCTCTAACCTTAGAACTAAATTAGATTTTACATTATGTTTATGTTGCAAGAATGTTTTAAAGCTTCAGCAAGTACCTAATTTATTTTGGGTCTTATTATTGTAAAAATAATAAAGTCAGGCTAGCAGATATTAAAATACATCCTCTAAATATACATCTAATAGATATTCTCAACCAGTAATACTCCCACAGCAATTTTAACACACACCATGAGTACACCAAACCTCTTTGACAGAATGCTCAAAGCACCGTGTACCTCCCAGCTCAAGGTGTGACAGAAATGAGTTGCTTTTAAAACTTTCTCCTCCTTTGACAGAAACCACACAATATTCCCTGACTACATTTTACAATTTGCATAGGAAAGGAAAGATGGTACAGGAATTGAAATGTCCCGAACAGCTCTGCAAAGGAAAGCCTGAGGCTGGTATCTGCCTCTCCTAGGGAAGCAAGGAACTTGCTCCCCCATGGCATTTGAACCTCTTCCAGGCAGGACAGAGTTTTGCTGGCCACTACCCTGCAGAGCACAATTCAGAGTGTAACACAGTGCATCAAAGGTATGCTCAGAAACCATCCCAAACACACTGGGTTTTAGCAGACAAGACAAAAACTTTCCCTGTGTGCAGGCAAGTTGACCCAAGAACTGTCCTCCTCTTAATTCTTTCCAGCTCCCAGGCCTTAACATTTTGCCTGGTCCACCAGGGTAAAAAGAGCCAGTAGGCCAGTCTACTCAGAGAGTAATTCTAAATATTACCCTGTTTACCTTCATTTAGACCTCTGCACAATGATGGCACAGAGAGGAAGCCTAGGGTGAAGGAAAAGAGGAAAAAAAAAGAAAAAGAAGTCTTCAACATATGTTTTTCCACTTCTGTACTGAGAATTTTTCACCCTTGTTCGATTTCCTATGAGTAGAACCAGTGATCCAGCCATGCTTTTTGCCCCTTTTAAAGAAAGTAAGCGGATAAAAAAAAAAAAAAAGGGCATACAAAGGGCACTCTTCATCTATCATAAAAAAGAAAAAAGCCCTAACGAGCAAGCTACCAAAAAAGAGATGGGTTGTTCCTGACACAGATTAAAATAAATAATTCTTACTTCACAGTTTTCTTGTGCGTAAAATATCCAGTTTTGAGTTTCCACCCCTGATACCAGACATAGGCTGGTTCCAGGGGACTGCAGACATTGTTTCTTCCAGGTCTGGGTTTATTTATTTATCGATTTATTTATTTATTTTTAAATATTGTTTATATCCTATTTTGATTTTTTTGCTATATCAAAAATATAATATTTTTTGAAAAAAAATCCTAATTTTTGTTAACCTCTTCTTTCTTAGCACACAGGATATAGGGAAATATATGCTTATGCTCCTCTGCTTTGTTAATTTCTGAACCTTCACTAACAACTTTTCCCTGTCAGTACAAATCAGAACTAATAAATCAAAATAAACTGAATATATGTACAAGAATAAAAAGAAAGACAAATAGAGAGATTTTGGTGAGCATTAAAGGACAGGTGCAAGAGGACTTAAAAAACCCCAAAACAAATCACGATTTGAAGGCAACCCTTCAGCCCCACCTACTTCACTCTATCTGGCTGTCTACTACAGCCTCAATCAAATTAGGGCATGGGCTATTTCAAAAGATGCTGCTTGGTTTTGGTGAAAGTAAAAAAAAAAAATTAAAATTCAGGGTTTCTTTTAAAATCTAATCTCACCCTTCCCAGCAGAGTGCCTGTCCTTTCTGTGTAACTTCAATACTGGTTATTTCGTATCACAGTAAATGCAGTGGGCAGGACGATGACTGACACCTGATCCAAGACAATGGGGCAAGGACCCAGGGCCCGGCAGCCTTGTGCTTTGACAGGCTTTTTCTCCTGGTGACTGTTAGCCATTGTTTGATAACTACAGACTTCCCTTCCCACAGACCTTTCTGAACTCTGCTGTCTTTGAACGGCGCTCGAAATGAGAAGGAAAGTATTTACCAGCCAGTAATTACAAGCCACCCCTCATGTAAAGGTAAACGGTAATGAGGAATGTGCAAAGAATAGCTAGCACTGTCAAAAGAGGAAAAAAAAAAAGAAAAAGCTTGTAAAACGTAAAGCCATACAAATGCCTTATAGACTTATCCGCAGTAACTGTATCAATTAACCATGCTAAGAGCCCTAACTCAGATGGGCACTGCACACAGCATGTCTGCCAGTGTTTTATTATCAAGTCCATTATGATGAGTTCTTGTCCTAGACAAAAGGAGAACAGAAAAAGAATTCAGGCTGACAAATTAGACTTGAAATCAGTTTCATTTACATAACGACTGGAAGTTCATTAATAACAGAGTTTTAATTATTCATGCTCTTGTTTCACTAGATACAGCAGTTTTCCCCCTGCTGTGCTGGATGTCTGGATTAGGTAAAATGAACCATAGCAAACTGATAGACTGCCCAGATTTCCTAAGTTCTTTGCTGCTTTCAAGGAGAACACTTGGGGGTGGAAGAGTAGGAGAGGACAGGGGGATGGGAAGAAAGCCTTTCCTTCAGCTGATGTTGTAACATGCTAGTGAAGGACATATTTAAAATCTGCTACAGGTCTAAACTTGGATTTGATGGAAACTCAGTCTCAAAATTCAAGACATAAGAAACAGATGTCAATTTCTCTGTTGATTTGCCAAATTCTAGTTCCTTATTTAGATCAGTAGAATCAATGCTAGGAGTTTGTGTTAGGATATCTGGTGTGAGCAGAGAGTGTTATAAGAAGATAACATTTTAGTCTCTCACAAAGAGTTGTTTAGCTTCTACACGAAATTCATGGTAATTTTGTAAATTCAGTTTTCTCACATTTCTTCTGTGGGCTTTTGTTTTGTATGCATTTTCATTTTGGTTAGCTTCATTCTTAATTATAAAATGGAATAAAGAAGGTCAGAAGATAATATATTTTCTATAGAAAAAAAAATCTAATTACTAGGATCTTTGTAAAAAATTAACCAAAAGGCAACAATGAATGAACTGCTTTATCTTATAAAGATAAGTTTTTCCCATCACAGCATCTAACAAGTAACTCCCATTGACTTCAACATACCCTGCAGGGAAAGAATAGGATCCGTGGATTTTACATGACTATTTGCTATTCAGTGAAACCTGAGGGCCCTACTCTCCCGCTGCAGGATGCATGTAATACCCATTGAAATCAATGGGAATTACCCTTATGTCCTGCAGCACAACCAGGCCTCACAGCTATACATGTTGTGAACTATGAACACTGGCAGGTGGACAAAGTGAGGGAGAGATTTGAAGAATGGTGCTTACTAAAAGACATAAGTTATACTTTGAGATCCTTCCTTTTTCTTGTGGCCTGTAACCAAGACAAAAGAATACATGTCTTTTCTTTCAAAACGTGAAGTTTTCTTAAAACAAAACAATGAATGGAATTTTAAAAAATAGTGCAGAAATTAAAGCAAATGGGTGATCTCTTAAGCTTTTACCGTTCAGGGCTTCCTTTTTGCTGGAAGAACCAGTAACTTTTTTACCCACTGTTTCTCTATCCTTGAATGCTTAATAATATAGCTAGAAAAAAAAAAAAAAAGATGGAAAAAATCTTAGAGGAACGGAACAGCAGAGATTCAATTGACATCTGAACCATGTTCGCTCTGGTACTGTTATGAGTATTCTGTTGCTACTGGGGGATAAGGAGGAGAGATGTTTCCATTTGAATTCAGGTACAAGTATACAGCCACCAAATTTTTGTCAATATGTTGCATCTTCCAGTTCTGTTTATTGGTAGGTAGTGTACATGTCCATAATAAATATCATGTCCATAATAAATTTCATTGAATGCTTACAAAAGCTTTTCTTTTTTTTTTAATGGAAGACAATTCTAAACTATGAGGAACAGAACGAAGTTGGAAGTCAGTAAATTTAAGACTACATTCCAGCTATATCACTGTCCTTCATCACAAAGCCTACCCTGGGCCAAACCATAAATCCCTCAGTCATTCTGATGGCTAAGGAGTGCATTCATATATAATCATTCACAGAAATTGTTCTGCAGGGCTAGACAAAAATCTACGAGTCACTGTTCACCCCTTTAAATAAGCAGCGCTTGGACTGGCCTCATATTTTCTGTTCCTCTCCCTGGAAATAAGGAGACAGCATTTCCTTGACTGATTGGTTTACTCCATGAATACATTCCTCAGTCAGGTTACTGATGAACACAGTAAAAATCTGAAATGAAAAGAGCTGCTAGATTCCTGTTTGAGAAGATTTGGTTGATGTGAACAATTTCCTCTCAGTCTGAGAGTGACAACAGGAACATAATAAAGGCATGAGAGGTGTATGGATGCATTAACCGTGTAATGCGTTTTTGATTGGACTTTATGAGAATAATGTGAGTTTCTTACAGCCAGCTCCAAATTTAGGTTGTTCATAAAGAAACTAGTGCTAACCTGACAGAGTTGATAGGGTCTAGTGGAAAAAGAGGTCTGCTTACCACAGAGGTCAAAAGGGACCAAGGTTATTCCAGCCTGCTCTATGAACACATTTCATTTTTATTCTCACCAAGTTCCCAGATATATGATGTCTCTCACATTCCTGTGGGAGATCCTATGCTTCTAACTGTTCTTCTGATCTTTTAGGAAACATACCAGGCAGCTCCCACTGCACAGATGGCATGCAGTGTCTGATTGAACCAGCAGACTTGGTGCTGTCTCAATGCCTTTTATTGGCAAGAACTGATTGAGTAGCCCTGATTGATACTCTTAGTAGTAGCTGGACAATCTGCCTTGCTATGTTTAATCCACAGACCATGTGGCTGTTGGAAGACACTTTTTTTTTAACAGCTTTTTAACAATTTACAAGGGCAGCTTTTTTGAGAAATTATCTTTCCTGATTTTAACATGTTGTAAAATCTCTACATATTCTTTGTCTATCACTGGATTTTCTAAAAAAAAACCTTCCTGTAACTCAGTGTGGTTTATTTTCAGTTGCTTTCAAGTTTTAGAATATAAAAAGTGCAAAATCCTGGGAAAATCTTAGTGAAAAAGTGTCACTTAATGAAAAAATAACAGTCATGAAAAAATATGGACACACATATCACTTCCTTGTCATTGACAAACCACACTGTTGAAAAACCTAACGATAGAAGCTTTAAACAACACATTAAGGCAAATTAAACAGACTGAAGGACTCTTAGATTGTTGTTCTGGCCCACATTTTCAGATATTCTAGATTCAAACCTAGCCAAGACTTGACTGTCTGGCTTACAAATAGAATCCTTAATTTTTACATAAAAAATTAAAGATTAAAATTACCTTTCTTTGATGACTTCTTTTTGAAAGAAGTGACCTACAGCATACATTTTTTGAACTTGTCAAATGTAGTAACTGTCCCTGATTCATCAGAAACTCAATGCCATTTGGCCCACTGCATACTATGTGATGCTGTTAACATACTTTTTTTCCACAGCTAGAATAATTATGTACTGCTTCTTCCTTAAGGAGGATACTTTGGTGAAGGGGAAGAGACAAAAGAGCGATGTTTTTCAGATCTAACCCTTGTTATTTCCATTTACCGCCTTTTACCTGTTCTCAGCAGGTAATTTCCAGTTATTCACAAGTTTCCCTTTAGCCTTAATAAGGAAATCTTCAAGTCAGGTTAGTGCAGAAGATTAAGACTGTATTAAGATGAAGTCTGAAATGTTCTGCTACCAATTAGCAGTCTAGTATTTCTGTAAGCCTTGAATTTTTGATGCGATCAATGACACCAAGTGGAGCCATCTTCTGTGGAGTGGTTATTAAAGATATAAAAATCAATACAAAGATGATACTTGGAATCCATATCACAAGATAATGAATCGCCATGAGAGCCAGCTAAGAAGGAATGTCAGCAAACCAAACAGAAGGTTTGTGCATAACAAATTATTTGATGCCAGTGGAGTTTAAGCTAAATTTTGCATGAGACAGAAGTCTTCAGGCAACACTTATGATACATTTGCATGGCAAGGTTTTAATGAGATGAAGACACAAGACCAACCATGCACAGGGCTTTTTGTGCATTAAAGAGAGACGGAAGGGGAGAGAGATGATTGAGACGTATGGGATTAAGACAATAATGCTATAATTTGACTTTAATGACAAAACAGCATCAAAAACTTTCTCTGTCAGTAATCCTTATTCAATTTCTTTTAAATGAAACATTATTTGCCTGCACCTTAAGCACTGATTGCTATTGGAGTTGTGTATTGGAGCTTCACAGGATACTCCAAATTTAATTTCAACTAGGGATTGATTTGGTTGGCTTCAAAGCCAGGTTTTCCTTTCCAAAATTGAACTAGTGCATGACTTTGCAAGTTCATTTGGGTTTACTGTCTGACACAATTGTATAAGACTTTACAGCATTTAGGGCACGTTTTGCCCTGCTGATCTCCTGTTCATTCACATGTTCAGACCCACACACAGAACTATTAAAACAGTCTTGCTGCCCCTCCTGCATTTCCCTGGGAAATATATTCCTCACTAAAAGCTAAAGATTCAAGAGACTCACACAGTTCAAATTCATATTATATGAAAAACGTCACTTTAAACTTATATCAAATAAAATGTTTTGAGAGCATTTTGCTATCATTAGTTTTCCTTGAACTTTTCTGAAATATGAGAACAGCATGTTCTTATTTTACAGATTACTCATTTTACTGAGGTATGTAAAAACCAAAATGAACTAACATTAAGATATGACAAGGTCTTAGGTAATTTGATCTTCTTTAGTTGTGGGACATTTACCTGCTAATTGCCTATCCTGTCTATTTAAACTGTGACTTCTTTGTGATACAGCTGCATTACTATGACTGAGTCTGAATCAGGGTCTCTGAACACTAATGGAATTCAAATGACTGATATTAATAAAAATCAGATAATAGTATCCCATAGGAAGTCTAGAAGATCCAGAATGACAACAGGTCCTCTAACGCATCTCAATCTGCTGTAGCTACAAAGCCAATCATACCCTAAAATTTATACAGCTTTACTCCATTTTTTTTTTACAAACCATATATATTCCTTTTTAAAACTTCATATTCCCTTTCAAGCAGTATTTGCTCTTATTCAGTAGGAGTAGGCCACTTTGAACACACCTACTGCGGTACAGCAAATCCTCTGTTTCCTTGTTTTTCCTAGGCACACATAGCTTTCACATTTGCAGGCAGTAAGTAGCAAGTGCTTGCAGATAATCATAATCTCAGCACACAATCACAGCTTATTGTGCTTTTAACAGGACACTATATGCAAGCCCGTTATTCTTGGTTAATCAGTAACTCTCTGTTGTTTGACAGCCACTAGATTTTTATTTAACTTTTTAGTGTGCAATTTCTCACCTTCTCTATTTCAAAATCTCTTCTCTATTTCAAATAAAAAGACTAAAAGGCAACAACGGTTCAGATCCTCACCAGGGTAATATGCATACCTCCAAAAGTTGCATCAATTGAGGATCAACCCTTTGTCCTGCAAGCAAGAATAACACTGAAACATTACAGCAACTCTACTGCTGCCTGCTAGAGGCAGCTGGCAAGTTAGTGAATCAGCCATCCAGTTGTACAGCAAAGCTACTTCAAACCTAAATAGACAAATAAAGAGCAGCCATGACATTCTTCGTGCAGTTTTCACCAGCTACTGCAGTTTTGACTTAATTTGTTTCCCTGCCTCTTTGCATCTTGAGTCTTTGAAGGCAAATGAACCAGCCGGTGTCATAAAACAAGGAGAACTAGAGCAGCCTTCAGTAATAACAAAAACTAACGGAAAAAGGAGATCTTTTGCAGGCAACATTTCACATGGCTCAAAACGTCTTTGCCGCAGTTTCAATTCTGCAGCCTTGCGATTGTTCTGACACCTCTTTATTGTTCCTTTTAAGTGCAAATGCCTAGGTAGCATCACTATAAATGAAACAGTAGTGTTCACAGATTGCATTCAACGGCTGTTAGAGCTTCGTCTCCTTCATCTGCACAATTTGCATCTATTACAGGCTCGGGAATATGGCTTTTGCTGCTTCTCAGTGGCCTCAGAAGGGGGCACAAGAACCCCCCCGCTAAAGAACGGCAGTGAGGCTGATCTTTAAAGCCCTTCCTAGAGGCAGCCCCTCTATGGTGCTTACTGAAGGGTGGGAGGAGGGGAAGAGGATGCTACTGTGAAGACTTTAGAGGACATCACTATGATGCGCTATGCAAGTTCTCTGAATGATCCTGCCTTGTGATACCCACTACAAAACTGAAGGTGTTTAACAAGAATTGATAATAAAGATGCAGAGCTCTAGTCCAAGCACAGGCATTCAGGGCCTCATGAACGTGGCTCAGAGGGGTTTTGTACAGTGATTTGTGCAGCAGTCTTTCTGTGGGGTGCAAAAAAGAGGTGGGTGAATACATTTAGTACCTGCGAAATTCACTTTTCTTTCACAGCGCAGCAGGGATAAAGAGCCCACAGAGAACAACCTCTCTTAATTCTCTAATATCAGTTATGTGCTGAGACTCTTTTAACAAAATTAACCAGTATGGCCTCAGCTAAAACCCTGTCTGGAAGCTCAGCAGTGTTTTCATGCAAAGCAGGATGCAATGCAGGAGGTGCTGTGTGTTTCCTTTCAGGTTGCTCAAACCGAGAGAGGACAATCACTCTTAATAAATCAAACATACAAAGTGCAGAAGCTGTCCATTTTTTATTTCTGAGAAAATAACAGTTTGATTTGACTGCTCTTCTTGGATACATAAAGAAAGGTTTGCAGATGAGATTCAGAGCCTTTGTCTCTTTCAGGGAAATGTCTGCAATAATTGACAGGAGTGGCACATTCCAGAAATGAAAACACTAAAAATGTGAGTTGTTCAGGGAAGAAACTTATGCTATTTATGTTTAGTACTTGAGCAGACTTAATTTAGGCCTTTAGGTGTGGTACCAATTATAACCAGGCTAGAGGTGATAGCATACTCAATGTGGTTTTATTACTGTTATTATACCTGCGTAATTATTATCTCACAAGTCCAACATTTCAACAGAGTCACACTGCAGCATGTGATGCCATTGATGTTCAGGTAGTACACACAATTATTTGTCCTTTCCGTCATGAGACTCCACTATTGCAATATTCACATCAAACGAAAGCAAAAATACGACTTATAACATCACTGTTATTTTTCTTTGTTGTGTCTCTCAGGAATCAGAAGATAAGCCAAAGCCAGGAGATGGGAATTCATTTTACTACGCCACCCTGCTGATCAACTAAAACAAAAAGTTACCATACGCTTTATCTCTGTGACAATGCAATGGGATTATATTATTTTATCTTGGTTTACTAGCAAGGCGTAATTGTATACAGCCTCTCCATGGAGCACACAAAGAACTGAGACTGGAAATTTGAAAAAAAGGAGATAGGTGTATGGAAATACATTTTCTTCAACTCTGATCAATAGAATGAAAATCTGAAGAATCACTGACACAACATCTTCCGTATTCTCATTCTTTTTTGAGATAGAGAACATATTTCACTTACAGAATTGAACTGTTACAAACGCAGTTGGAGTCTGCATTATCTGTTCTTTGGATCCAAATCATTGGCTTAAAATCTTTGTCTTTGTCATAGTTTTTCATTTAAAAGAAAAGAATTAGGTAAAATCTCTTCAATGACCATAAGAATTTATTAGCAAATACTCTATTTGTATGTCCAGCTTCTGTAGAATACAAAGTAAACCTCTCTTCAAACACATAATAGATACATTTTCCTGAAGACAGATACTTGTTTCATATAATGTTTTGTTCAATAGTTAAAAAAATGAGATTTTGTCAAATGACCTACAACAAAATCAGTCCTAGGGAAAGCCCTAAGCACTGACTATCCACCTTTCTATTTTAAAATGTTATTTTTCTATTACTGCTTTAAACATCTTGCAGTGTGACTTCAGTGTCCCACTAAAGTATGCCATCAAGTGTGGTGCTATTATTCTCCTATAAATTCAAACCAGAGCCACAGGAGAGCAAATCACAATGCCTCAACCTTCTACACCAGTCAGTGGCTATACAGAATACAGATTTTCAACCACTCTAAACATTCTAGCAATTCATTTCAGCTACATCTATCTAGCACAAATTTATATAACACACTTAGATCCTCCAAATAAACTTTTACAAAGGCAGGTTTCCTTCTAATAGGAGAATAAAAAAAGTCTTTTAAGATGATGTTAGAGCATGATGGTGTTTGTATTCCAAGGAAAGCAAGCAGTATTGTAACTTACAGAAAGCTACAAAGCTCAGAAATTCTGCAAGACCTACATTTGCCATTAAACTAGGTGTCCCTGGCCAATGACTTAGAGACTGTCCATCATTACTAGCAAAGAGAAGCTGGGTACAGATATCACAGATAATGTAAAATAAATACAGCACATGTTTATGCAAATAGATGAATTTCATGGTTTTGTTTTCCTCTGCATTTCCCATTAAAACTGGATCAGAAACAAGGTAATTAAATTAGCCCACTGGTAGAACTCCAGGAGAAATTAGCTCAACCAGACACAAAAATCTCAACAGAATCATTGATAACTGGCTGCACCCTTCCAGACTTTGCCTTCCAGAGAGGCAGATACAGAATAAACAGGTGCAAGCAGGAAGATAACCACTTGGCAAAACCTGGATGCAAGAGCACGGTAGCCAGGTAAGTACAGTCATCCAAGTAGGAGGGGCAGCACTGAAAATGGTTCATCAGGAATGACTAGGAGGCTTTTCAGCCCCATATGGCACTCTTTTCAGCCCCTTGACACCAAACACTACTGGCCTCTCTGTCAAAAGCAGCATTTTTAAAAATCTTGTCATCGTGACTGCACAGGCAGTGCCAGGAGTCACCCCACTCACTTCTTCATGCTTCCCACCACCTGGTGCTGGCAAAGATCCCTTTGGCTAGCAAGGCATTGGGACTTTGGTTTTTCTTGTGGCTCTATTGTAAAGGGTACAATGTGGATCCTTGTCTCCTTAGGTATAATTAAGTGCTTAAGTGGCAGCATGTCATGCTGCAATTTTGTGATCTGAGCCTGGGTCCTGAGCTAGCCTGAAAGCTCAGAGGGCAGACAGGCAGCATTGCATTGAATAACTGGTGAAAATTGCCAAAGTTAGCATTAATTCAGGGAATAAATGCACATCAAAAATTTAGAGGAGCCTACCTTCAACTCAACTTCATCAGCAATGCTTTAAGGAAAGGATGAAAGGAAACAGCAAGGAAGAAGCCATCAAGTTATGTTTGTCACAGTAGCGCCTCCAATCAAATGGGTCTCTTACCCAAGATCAGGTTTCATTCTGCCCAGCTTCAGGTAAGGTGGTGTCACTGGAGTACTGTCACCTGCAAAAAGATCACAAAATATTTGTGGATTTAAGATACAAACATTACAAGCATTAAAAAAGTAAAATATGATACATTTAATCACACCCCTCACCAGAAATGAATACATATTTATCTAGCAAAAAAGCAAAGGACAGAATGAATCCAGAAGCTCAGTTTGGTGGCTGACAGCAGGTGAAAAACCGATGAATCTTATGCAGCAGTGGAAGGGCAGTAACAAAAAAAAAAAACAAAAAAAAAAAACCATACCAAAAATCCCAACCAAACCAGCAAACCCACACCAATTAATTTCTAATCTTCAACAATTAGTTATTTGAAGACAGCATTTTTGCCAACTGCTTGTATTGATGATTTAAATAAAGGAAGGCTTCCACCACCATTAAAACTAAATTTCTTTCTCATCCAGAGAGAAAGTAGTTGCCTTTGGAGACTGAACAAAGACAGGTCTGAATTCTTCCCCTACACTCTTTTCTTCCCTAAGCATGGATCCAGAGAGAAAGACAAAGGGTTATTTTGATTTGCACACCACTGCTTCCTTTCATGCTTTTTTTTTCCTTGAAGTGGCATGTGCTCCTTTAAAAGGAGCAGACTCCCAGCTTGCCATGGGACCTTATTGTTTTCTATCTGTGATTGAAATAAATCTCCTGAAATATGTTTGGTTTCTCTTAAATTTCAAAGTGATGGCCAGTACTCAGCTGCAAATGGTTTTAAACTGATCTTAGTCACTGCAGATTAAAACTCCCTCATAACTTGCTGTGAAACAAAACACAGTTAAAACCCTCTCATCATCATCTGGGAAATTCTGGCCAAGCTTTACTTTCAGCTATCTTCATTCAAATCTGGAGACATTCTTTGGAAATCAACACAGAGACTGTTAGACTTCAGGTAATGCAAGCAAGTTCCCACCAGGTTTAGCAAAGTTACTTCAGGATTTGACATAATGGTTAGGCATGTAGTTCCACAAACTGAACTGAGAGCAAAGTGTCCCCATCCCTACATAGTATTTGCATCCTCCTCCCTCTCTTACTTTCTCCTCTGCTCACTCCTGATATTCAATAAAAACTCCAGACTTATTCTTTGCCAAATGAAGCAGACAAGTGTTTCATTATTTTTTTCTTTTTTAAACTTGTTTATCTTATCGCTTGCTCTCTCCGAAATAAGTGATTTGCATGTGTCTTGAAGCCAAGAAATATCTTCTAGTCTTTCATACATTTCTGATCTGATCAAAAATATTTTCCTGGGAGAAATGATTATGTAATGGTTATGGGGGAGGAGAGTGTGAAACTGGAGTTACAAATAACTAAGTATTCAAGGAATTCTCCAGCCTGAATTGGCTGTAGGAATTTGGTTTTAAGCTGAGATAGAAGACACAATATTATCAAAGGAAACAAAATTAACAACAACTTTGCAACAAAACACCCAACCCATAAATAAAAGCTTATTTTGAAATTGATACCCAGAGTAGTAAAGGAGGAACTAAATCAAGATCACAGCTAAGACAGAGGAGCTCTATTCTTGTATCAGTTTTGATCACTGTGCAGCCTCAAGTAAGAAACTTCTTTAGTATCTAATGAATCAAATTCAGATAATGATACCATCTTTAAAGAGATTTGACATCCTCAACCCTAAATTTTATTACTGTGGCATGCCTGGATCTGTAGCACAGTTTTTGCAAGAAAAAGCTCGTAGTTTCAAGCAAAGAAGTAGCATATGTTCAGTTTAAAATTCAAATGTATTTATAACTGAACACTAATGGCAATGTCATTTATTCATTTAACAATTTTGCAATAGGCCAGATGAGGCAAGCCATTTTTAAATGCATTGATTGGTACTGTACAGAGAAAGAGGAGTTAAAAAGAAGCTGAGGTTCATCAGAAGTTGCAGTATGCCATAAGGTGGCGAATGCTGCCCTCTGGCTCAGGCTGGCAATGGTCACTCATTTAGAAATGCTGTTTTCAAAGTGTGGGGGAGAAAAGAGAGGTTGAGGTTCAACAGCTTTCCTTAGTACTTTGGTATGCAATAGTTGTATTAAAAGGCTACATGCTTGAAAAAATACAATGTTAGAAAGAAATTTCCTCAAGGGCTAAAGCTTGTAGTTATTTTAAAATTATGTTTTTCAAGTATCTCCAGCACAGAAAAAGAGCTACTTTATCATCTATCTTGAATGGGCCATATAAAAGAGTCATCAGCACTAAACTTACAGGCCCATGGAGGACAGATTCTTTTACACTGTTTTTTTCAATAATTCAAGAATAGATATAACTTATTTCAATGTGTTATTTTAAAGTTTTAGGCAAGATTTATAACAAAGGAAAAGTACAGTACTCTTTATCTGTTCATACAGCGAAGGAAAGCTTAACCCATTTCACTAAAAGGCAGTGTGATTGAGATGTGTAAGTCTGCAGCTCAACCACAACAGCTTTAGAATTTGCTAAAGACTATGCTTGCATTTTTCTGCTGTAGATACACCATTGCTTTTTAAAAAATCATGTGTGAACAGATATTTAAGAAATAGAAGATAATGATTTTATAGTGCTCCTACGAGAAAATGGGAACCATTTTTCCCTTTAAAAGTTACACCTTCCCTTCTACTACCCCACATTTTTAGTTAGTTGGAAATAAGGGGAAACATACCTCAGTTATTAAAGTGGGAAACAACATCTATTACAGAAGGTAGATGTAAGATACTGCTCCATTGCCATATTAAGCGTGCCCACCCTGCAAGAGGCCCAGAGCCAGCCTGTCTTGCTGGATGGTCTCTTGCCTGGCAGGTTGATCCTCAGAAAAGGAATGTTAGACTTGATGTCCTTCTGAGTGCAAGGTTCAGTTTTATTTTTCTACCTCCTCCCACCTAAAATTCAGTGCTTGAGGAACTGTTTGAGGAAGCATGGGATAGAATAAAGGGTTACAGGCAACATGCAGGTCCCCTTCAACGTGATATTCCATGATTCTGTGAAAACCAGCTCCACTGATGCCTTAAGTCTTAGATTTCACATTTTCCAGACTCTGTACTGCATTAGTATATAACTCTGAACTTCATGTAGAGTGTTGGCAAGTTCTCTTCACAGTTTGGTTGGACAAAACAATCCTTTTCCAGCCCGAGAACCAAGGACACCATTACAGCTTCAGGCCCAAAAAGTGTAAACAACAGGGAATTGAGGAGAGAAATCTGGGAGGATGGGACTGCATAACCTGAAGCTGTAATTGGACAATTAACCCCAATATGTAACTTATAAAAGTGTGAAAACATGTGATCCCTCGTCTCTCTTGGGTGTAGCCTTGGCCAGGCTCTTGTACTGCCCAAGGTGTATCCTTTGAAGGTCTTTTTAATAAATACCTACTTTATTCCTTTAACACTGTCTAGCCTCTGTTCTAGGTAGCCTCTCAAGGCATCACCATGACTAAGTCCTACAGCTTATCTTTCTACAATATGAGCTAGAAGAGAGACTGGATGCCTTTCTCTTAAGATGATAAAATGCAGTATTCTGAATACAAGACAGTATTTCTCCTGGGAGTATTTAATTTTGGATAAGAAAAAGTACTCTTCTACATCTAACGAGAAAATTTTGTTTTGTCTTGAGGGAGAAATTTCAGAATAGCTTTGGGAACAACCATCTCAGAATAAAACTGCAAACAGAAAGCAGTTGATAAAGCTTTTTGTACACTCATAGTACACATTGGCATAAAGGTAATTAAAAAACCCCAAACCAAACAACTTTAGCATATTAAAAGAAAAAGGAAACCCTAAGCAAAGTTTCAAAGGAAGAATTTTTAGAAGTTATGAATGCAATACATGGATTCAAAAGATCCAAGGGAATCAGGTGAGGAGAGCAAAATACACTGGGAAACCTCATAATGTGCTCTCATCTGCACTTAACAGTGAAATTTGCAGTGAATTAAACTCACACAATGAGTTTTAAGAATTTTTTTCCTATAAAAATGAGAAAAAACAAGGCAACTGGCAAATCTTCTGGTTAAGGTTTTTATTTCTGGGAAAGGCAAATGTTACGCTAATTCCATATCCCTGTAAATAAGGAGATCTAGCAAAGCTTTTAACATGGAAGATACCTCCTTTGCTTATTTATTCAGGGAATATGTAGAATCAAGTGGAAATTACTGAAAGTGAATCTGAGTCTTTCAGCAATAGAATTAGCTATGTTGGAAAATTAGTTTCCATGTCTTTAGCCACTGCCATGGCTTCTGAGAAGGAAAGAACCTGTTTTGGGAAAGGTCACATAATTAGAACTGATGCAAAGATAGAAAATAATTATTTTCAGGTTTTGAAGCTTGTTACCATGCTTTGAGCACATACAAAGTCTTTCAAAGATCTGCAGAAACAAAATGGTATTAAAGCAGTTGTTTTGACAGTCAATGTAGCCTGCTGGGTATGCTCTATTCTGAGGAGTTTACACACTGAATTTGGCAGAACATAAAGCTTAGCCTAGGTCATAAATTTCCCAGGCCAGGGCCAAAGCCCACAGAACATAGCAGTCTCCAGAGTTTGATGACAATGTTTTGGATGTTATGAAGCCATGTTTGGCCTATTGCATGTGACAGAGAAGTCACTAGTTCAAGCTTTTCCTCAGTGATGTAGCCAAGAATTCAAGTGGTTGGTATTGCCATGGCAGGAGCGCTGGTATTTCAAGGTGCTGTGAGCTTGAAAAGATCTCTGTGCACATGGTGTGATTTGAAAGGTGTCCGAGGGAAATGCAAGGGGCTTAGGGAACTATCTTCTTGGTTTTTTTTCTGCAACACCATGTATTCTCTAATTTACATCTCCCCATATTCTGAGAAAAAAAAATATCAGTGGGAAAGAGGGGATAGAGAAAAGCTGGGAACTTGACAGGGAGCTTGTGACAACACAAGGTTGACAGAGTTGAATGTCCTAATACCTGGAGCTAAATGAGAAAGTGCTGCTCAGCCTTTAGAAGTCACATCTCGTGTTAGGTCTGGCTGAGATGGACAGTACAGCCCTTGCAGTGCTGTGCTTTGCACTGGTAGCAAGAAAATTGCTGATAACACACCAACGTTCTGGCCACTACTGAGCAGCGCTGGCACAGCATCAGAGCTGTCTCTCCAACATTCCCAGCTGGCTGGGCAGAATCTTGGGAGGGGACACAGCTAGGACAACTGGCCTAAACTAATCAAAGGGATATTCCATACCATATGACATTGGTCATATATATAAGCTCAGATATAAAAGCTAAGAAAAGGAGGAGAAAGGAGAGTCATTTGTTATTTCCATTTGCCTTCCAGAGCAACCACTGCCTGAACCGAAAATCTGGTTTCTGAGAATGTCTGGACATCACTTGCTGGTGGGAAGTAGGAATAAATCTTTAGGATCTTTTGTTGCTTGTGCATACTTTTGCTTTGGTTAACTGCCTTATCTCAACCTATGAGCTGTTTTCTATCTTATTTTCTCTCCCAGTCCAGTTAAGTGGGAGGAGTGATAGAGTAGCTCAGTGGGCATCTAACCAAGATCAACCCACTACACATCTGAAGCCAGCACTGCACAATTTTCTTCTCTGATGATACAGACAAAATTCAGTCTTTAGGGAGCTTCCACATCTATATAAAGACATCCTTGTTCTTCTTGCAAGCACAGAGTCACTGAGCTTGACAGTGGAAGCAAAAGAAGATATGAAAGACTCTCTGAAAAGCATGTGTTTTTTATCCTGCTCTCACCAGCCTTGGTGTTTCCTGGGCCTTTTTTCTCTATGGCGATCCCAGATGTATGAGTAAACAATGAGATTACTGTATTTATACAGATATTTCCAGAGCTGAAATATAAAGAAAAAGAAGGAAAAATTTTTACACTTCCCACACATTTATACTCCAGCCAGAGATTCTCTGATCGATTTCTAAGTCCACCCATATATATTTTTAAACAGTGCATTGCTAGAAAATCCATATTTGTATTAATTTACTTTATGAAGTAAGACAAAGGAATAACTAATTCTCAAGGAAGGTGATGGTAAGTCACGTTGTCTTGAGAGTTGGTGCCTTTTCTCACTGATGTTACATTCCAGAGACATGAGTGCACAAATACCACACAGCTGAGATTTTCAAAAGGATCTGAGTGGCAAGGACCTCAGCTTGTTCCAACCAATCAATCAGAAGACATTCCAACATACTTTTCCATTTACCTGAATAAGAAGTTATGTTACACAGCATAAAAACCAAACCTCGAGCTTCCCTGATCAAAGTGGGAGGACTTGTGCTAGTAACAGTTGACACAGAATGTAGAACGTGAAAAATATATGCTAAGTAAAATCATGCTTCTTTCTTGGTGAGTTTGGAAACTGCAGATCTCACTCATCACCTGTGATTCTCTTCAAAAAGGCTCTAGCAGCTCCTTTGCTCAGAGTGACAATACCTAAGTGACTCAGCTTCTAACATCACACATTTAATTTACATCAGAGCAGAACAACCCACCACTAGAAAACTATTGGCAAATGTAAGATATTTCATTGCAAGGAAGCAGTCAGGATGCTCAGGAGCTCTATGGGGGTAACTGTTTCACTTCCAGCTTTCAAAATGAACTCTTCTTTCATTTGTTTTAAGTCGCTTCTTACTTTCTGAGCGATTTTTGCCATAGGAATTTGAACACATTCTCAAATCAAGAAAATTGGAATAGTAAATCAGACTGTAAGATAAAGAATAATACCTCTGCTATTAAGTATCACAAAAAGTTACAATTAATATGAATTTTAGTATGCAAGTCAGATTCCACTTAAAAAATCCAAAAACCTGATATAAAAGGAGAACTCTGAAACAGCTGGGTAGCTTGAATCTGATATAAAGTTTATCTTTCAGAAAGATGTGCTGCACATCTTATAGCTAAAGACACAGCTTTAATTTTCAAGCCATGGAGAAGAGTGAACACATAGGGAGAATTCCTCATTACAGTGTCAAGGGAAACTGAGAACATTTGCTTAGACTCCCAATAGGGGTATGAAAACATGTTGAAATTTAGAGGTTAGTAATAGTTACTGTAATCCTTTTATGAGTTTTTATTTTCAAAGTATGTATACATGAAGCAAAAAAGTTCAAGACTTTAAGTGAGGTTTAAGTGTATGCTTTGAAATGGGAATAATATGGGAGTAGATGACATTTACACCATCTAAATTTATAAAAAGGTATTAAAAAGAGTTTAGATTTAAAGTGAAGAAAAAATTAAGCTAATAATGTAAATCTGAAGTTATTTGTGTGTGCATCAATGTCTGGACAAAAGAATGCAGTAAAAACTAGCTTGTTAACAAAGACTATGGACTTGAAAGGAAACACCAATGTCTGTAGGAGAAAAAGGAAAGAATGGAGAAACATTCCCTGTTTACAGTGACATTAGATCTGCAGTGGCACAGGAACACTTGGTTAAAAATGAAGAACTAGTTCTTTCCAACAAGATGCTAAATGTTGACTGACAGCTGACTGGGTTGGGCGAAAAATAAGAGAAGAATCACATTAAGTATAATAACATAAATTAAGGGTAGTTTTCACACTTGTAATATCCATTTTAACCATTATCTTCGGATCAGTATCTAATTAATACTTCTGGACTAGGCCTTGCATGCTGGTAATAATACCTTTCGTATCATTTTCATTTGAATTCTTCTTAATGTTTTCTTTGTCTGGGTTCTCTGCCTTAATGCAAATTAACTTTGCTTTTATTAATGCCCCTGGCAGAGTTTTTGAGACTCATGGCACAGAGTCACATTACACTAATCCATGGCAAATGGGGAAAACTGATGAAAGGACAGTGGCATTTTGGGTTTGGTGGTTCAGTTTTTGGTTAGTTTTCTGGGGGAGTTTTGTGGTGGTGGAGGGACACAAGCGGCCCAGAGGGGATCTGTGTTGGACTGGGTTAATTTTGTGTCAAGTCATCTTGCCAGGATTATATGATCTTTAAACTTGATATCAGTAAAACAAGGATGGGACTTTTGGGATCAGTCAGCAGTTACAGTGAATTAGGTATAATGTGAAACTGCACCTTGAGAAGGGAAAAGTCACTTCTGGGCATTTTAGAGAGCTGTGAAATGCCCTCCCAGCTTAAGAGAGAGGAATGAGGCTACAGGCCTGTCAGAAGAAAAGAATTTAAAGTGAGGTTGTGTCTGAGGGGAAGGCAAACCCAGTCAGTGTAGACACAGAGTTTGATCCACAACTCTCTGAAGTCAAATGTTTTAGTTTACGTCAATGGCCTTTGATTAGGCCCAGAGAGAGCTGTAAGATCCAAGGGCTGCCAGGCTTGGTTACAGTCATCAATACTATAAATCCCTGAGAGACTTTCCTTACTAAACTCTAGGCCTTTTTGCTGCAGGACGCTAACTAAGGGCATGATCCCGAGCAAACTTAGTCCCATCGGCTCCAAAGGCCATAAATTCTTTTGACCATCTTGCAGCACAGATTCTCCGGTTTGCTGTAACTACTTAATACAACCACCAGAAAGGACAAGAGAACAGAAGACAGCTTCTGGCAAAGAGAAGCTGTTTCTATTGACAGAACTGGAGCTTCCTCCAAGAGCAGGGCGAGTTAGGAAGGCCCAGCCTGCTGTGAGCTGGTCCCAGGGAATCATCACAGCTGGAGTTTGGCCAGGAGATTTCCCTGTGCAAAGGGGAAGCTGGACCCTGAGGCTGCCTGAGGGAAGCCTTCAGGTCCATTTTGTGGCACTGAGCCCAGAAAGTGGCCCACTAACTTTAACAGTCTATACTGTTTGTTTCATTTTTATAGCATCTTGTGAAAAAAATCTGATTTATCCAGTTGTTGAACCTTTCTGAACTGAGACAAGCTCACGTGGAAATCAGTTCTCTTAGAAAATAAAAGCTCTAACTCTCCTTGCTGCAAGAGCTGATCATATTGTTGTTGTATACTTGGGAAATCCTTATCTGCAGATCAACCTTGAAGCTCACCATCTTACTTCCTCAAAGCTCAATTTACATTACTTGGTTGTCTGTGTTTGTTTTCTTTTTGTTAATTTTGGTTTTTTTAAAAATAAATTTTAAAAAGAAATATTTGCAGGATAAGCAGAAAATAAATCAACAATAACAGAAAACCAGCAACTTGATTCTTTCTTCCTGCTTCTGCAAAAAAACCCATAAAAGCTCAATTGTCCTCTCAGGACTCCTTGTAAGTCTTAACAAAAGTCTCTAAAAAGCAACTAAATGAAAGACCAGGGAGTTAGCAGCAGGGCAGATCTATCACAGACAAATCAGACAAAACCCTCTCTCCTTCTGACCATATCTAGGCTTAGTTCTGATCTCCTTACTCACGCTGAGTAATAATTCACACCATAACTAGCCCCACTGGAGCTGCTAAAATCACTTGGAGTAAGCCATAAGCCTGTTTGAAAAATATCAGTCTGATACACTAAGGCTAAAAATCCTAAAAGCTAATTCAAATATTATTTTTGTAATTACATGGCCTCAAAAAATTATTCAGTTCTTTGTTTTTGTTGCTGTGATGTGTTACCTTCCAAACAAAACCAGAAAGTTTGTAATTTTCTTTTTTGTTTGTTTTGTTTTTTCATCTTAATATAGAATCCAGCTAGAAAAATAATATTTTGTCTAACCTAGAAAATGCAATGAATATACAAAGATATATGAAGAACATGTACCTTTTTGACAGAGATATTAAAACAAGAAAACCTGAGGCCAAGTCTACAGTACAAACTTCTGTCTGAAAAGTACATTAGTCAACAATGTAATAGGACACGATCTCAGCCATTAACCCAGGCTGAGCCTACCCAGTGATTAGCCTGACTCAAAGGCCTTATTTATTTACTGCGTCGTCATGTTGCTGTGCTCACCCGTGTGTACGTGACAGTGACACTGCTGGGAGGGAGACTTGCTGTGCTGCTGCAGAAGTGTGCACCGTAGAGATTTTTCCTACCTTTGTAAATTGATCTCTACTCTGTGTCTTTCTCAGTGAGCCCTTGGAGAGTTTAGCCATGTTTCTAATCACATGAAAGGGAGAGACTGGAAAGTGTCAAAAGACTACTGACAATCAAGCAAATTTTCCTGAGTTTCAGCCTAGCAAGGCTGGACACCAGCACCAGTGGAAGCACTCCAAAAGCTAATCAGGATCGTTGGGAAGGCTATTCTGTTCTTGCTTAAAATACTGAATTCCTGCTAGTGAGCTCAGCATGGAGATGTGAAGCCTTGGGAAGTCCCGGAGGTGCCAGCAGCGCTGTTCAATGAATGCCATTGCTCAACACACCCCAGTGGTCCGGCCAAACTCCTCCTCCAGCAGGAAGCCTGGCAACAAGGCACTCAACCAGTTGAACAAAAACTACGAGCTTTGCACCACGCCAGCTATTTGCCAACAACCAGTAGCCCGCAGGCTGGATACTGTTACCTAGTTATTAACGAATGCTGCTGATTAACCTTTTCAGAGCACTCTGTCCACCACACCTACTGGTGGGAACCTGCAGTGATAATGCTCAGGGGAAGTTGCTGACATCAGACTGGCACTGAGGGTCCTGAAAAGGCACCCCAAGAAGTGAAAATGACTTTAAGAGTTGGATAGAAACCAGGATAGTTCTCCCAGAGGTATTTGGGAATGACAGAGTGGGAAGGGTAAGCTTTTTAAAGCTTTCTAAAAGTAATTAAGAGTTCACCATAATTTACACTATATCTCAGGCTGCTGCGCTTGATGGAGAGCAAATTAAAATTTTGTTCAGAAAGCTTCTTATTATGCCCCAGAATTAAATTTGGCAGAGATCGTGACACCCTCCCCCAGCTATTCTCACCCACGTTTCCAGCCCAAAATTCTTGAAAGTAATGTACTGCTGAAACATAGATGATGGCATCTAAAGCACTCAAAATTATGTGTGTGACAAATTCCAAAGAATCTGGGGACTGTAAAGCTCTGGCAAAAAAAAAAAAAAAAAAAAAAAAAAAAAAAAGAAGTATTTTTGTAGCTATATATTTTTAATTTATGTTGTTGTTGTTGTTGGTCATACCTCCTAAGCATTTTGAACCTTAGTTTTCTTTAGAATATACCAAATAAATTAGAAGACAAGACTCTGGAAAAGGTCATGAAATAATATGAAACTAGGGCAAGAACAACAAGACATACAAGATTTTGAAATATAACGAAGTTTGCACTAAGATATTGAAAGGTGACAATTAAAACAAAAGCACCAGGAATAAGCAAATATGAAGAAGCTGTCTAAATCTTAATTATGAATAGCAATAAAGGAGGCAAAACAAACAAATTCTGAAAGAAAAGAACAGAAAGGACAAATATGAAATATAAAAGACTGCACAAAAAGCATATTAGGAGGAGGAAAAAAAAGCCCAAATTCAGTAATACATGTAAGAAAACAACCCAGCCTCACTTTGTTACGGTAAGACTGCTCATGCATACCTTTACCAAGGGTTCTGCTAACACTTTTTTAAATTGTTGTTTTCTCAATTTAACAGAACTGTTACTCTTTAGGCTAAAAGCATAGTAAAAAAAAAAAAAAAGATTTCTTGCCTAGATCCTTGCTATGGCTGAGATTGCACATGACAATTGAGCCAGTTTGACAGCTTGCCGCTGTTGACTGGGGAAGCTGCCTCACCCCCCTGCTTTGTTCCCAGCCATGTGGTCTCACTCCTTCCCTTGCACTGAAATCAGCACTTGCTGATGCCCCAGTACAAAATACTCCACTCTCTTATTTAGAAACAAAATCTTTTTCTTCTGCAGATATTTTTGTTTGTTTTTAAGAAACACTGAGGAGAGATCCGTGAAACTGCTTAATAGTTCCAGGAAATCTTTACCATTAAAATATTCCTGGAGCTATGGAGATGACAGACATTTGTGTTTTGTGCCTGTTCTGTTCATTCTAATATTCCTATCTCATTTCTTGGAATAAAAATCTTAAATGCAGTCCCATTCCCCTCATAAATTAAAAAAAAAAAATGCAGCAAACGCTCAGGTTATAGCCCCTGTGCAAACTGTAACAAAAGTGGGATATTAGAACCAAAGCGAGTTTCCCTCTGACTTCCACACCATGAACTGACACTGTATGAGCACAGATCAAGGCAAGCTATCTGGCATCAGCTACACTGAAGACTGAGAACAGAAAAAAATCACAAATCAGTTGCCATATTCTACCATCATTTGCACTCTTACAACCTGGTTGAAACCTTCACTGCTTCAGCAGTAGAATTTGGGTTTGTGTGTACAGATTAGAAAACAAGGAAAGTCTAACATGGGGTTACTGCTATTATTTAAATAAAAGATCTGGAGGTTTTTTCCTCTTCTGTTTTGGGGAGGACAGATTTCTTTTTGAGTGGTCCTATAACGGGATGGAAAAATCTGTGCTTGTGCTATAATCCACAGACCACAGAAGGATGTCCATTACTTTGCATCAGCCAAAAAATCTTCTTTGGACAACATTATTGCCACTCACACAAAAAAACCTGAAAACCCCAAACACAAAAACTAGACACAAACTTATTGCTGAAAACAAAGCTTAGTTTCTAATATTCAGCCCTGATTCTTACTCATAAAAGCAGTTTCATTACTATCTGTGGTACAAACAGGACATGGCAGCATTCAGGCTATTAAAACCAGAGATTATTCAAAAGTTAACATGTGGTTTTTATTTACAGAAACAGAACAAAAGAGACTCTAATTGAAACAGATCATTTAAATAAACCCAGCACACTGCTTATGCAGATAGTGTACTTATGTAGATACACACGTGCATGCACATGCACACCCAGCCAGAGCTTCCAGTGTTTTCTGGCTTCTGCAGTACACACAGGGACCTACTGGGCCCAGAACTCTTGCTGCACATTCCAGGATTTTCTGGGTATCAAGGCCCCCCAGCACAGATCTGGGAGTCACTGGGCATGAACCTCTGCTCAGCTGCCTCTCAGGTAATTTGTCTGTGTTTCATCAAATACAGCATATCCCTGAGAAATATCTGAGGATATTTGATGTACTGATATTTTCCTGATCATTTCCCTTATTGTTCCATTTTAAAAGACAGCGGAAATTATTTAGATTGCTTGTTAAAAGAAACAAACACAGGAAATGAAACCGGGTGAAAATAATTTCTTAATTTTGAGGGTGCATTGAGGTGGAACAATCCTTACCAAAGATAACTGAAAATGTAAACACACTGATTTCAATCAAGAGCACTTTTCATAAGAATATTTCAGTCACGAGTTGCTGCTGATCCTTTTAGAGGTGTGTTACCCATTCTGGAATATACACAAGAGTTCAAGTGTTGCATAATTACATGAAACAGGGCCTATACAAGAATATCCTGTTTTGCTTCCTGTACACTCACTAGGGTGGCTCAGCTGAATCCTTGACAACATCTAGCTCCATGAAGAAAACATCAAGACTCCTTGCTGATAGGAGGTTTTTTACCTAGAGCTTCTCAGCAGTTGGGCTGTTTAGCCCCAATGTGTAAGCAGACAATCACCCTATTGTTTACTTTCTACTCAGAAGGAGTATTACTGCTTTTCCTCACTGTCCACAGTCTCTGTAATCTTAGCAGTCATGTTCACTCAGCAGTTAGTCTAAATATGAGCTTCCCAAAGGAGTTTCAAATCCATGACATAGATTAGTATCACTGTGGTTTGATGCTATCTGTGACAAATTCCACAGTAATTAACATTTTAAACCACGGTCAATACCGAAATTATTTGATGAGGGCTCACTCTAGCCCCCAAATCGTGAGAAATTAACAAATTTAAGGGGTATTATTACTAAGTGAATAGGCTGTGGAGGACAATGTATCTTTCAAAAACCCTGTCAGCATTGCTTCATCTCATTACATATCGCTATATCTTTAAAAAAGGAGCGATTCAATTGTGTGATGGTGAATCATGAAACTTCACAAACATTCAAGGAACACACATGCCACTACAAATTAACCATTAGCACTGCATGGTATTCATCCTTTCTGTCACACACTGTGGGAAGCATGCCTTATTAGCATGGAAGCAAGGAGCAATAGCATCTCGGTGTACTTAACATTCGCTTACCTTGGAAAAAAGAGCACACAATTGCAGTCTTAAACAAAAACCCCAACCCTCAAAATGCTGCAGATCTATTCCTTTCCACATTTAATCCTTGGATTTAAAAATGGCAAAATTGAATCCTAAATCCTTTTCTTTCCTCTCTTCCAGTTCGCTGTTTTTTACAATGAAATGTACTTTTTGCATTTTTAATCAGCTTTAATCATAAACAAGGCAGGCATCACAATTGCAGCTATTGCAGGGTTCCCCCTCACACACTTCTTTCTTGGTTTTGAATTTCAATAGTACCCTCAACTGGGGGTCTTCCTAGATCCCAGATGTCGAATTATATGGTCTGTCCTATTCTTCTTAGAGGGGCAATCCCGTTCCCTGTTAAGTTTCACAGGAGTCTGAATAGCTATTCTGCAATCACCCATTTCTTCCTTAATTGTATTACAACTGAACGTAAGTTTGATCATTAAGAAATTGTTCTCCTTTTCTTAACAGTTTCTTAGAAAATTTTAGAAGTATCTGCTGTCTTTACCTAGTAATGGGAAGCACTCTGTGCAAACCCTTAAAAAATAAATCTACATTTAGCATCATTGTTCCTGTCTGAGGTCCTGTGCGGTCTATAAAATCTCAAGAAAGGGGCCCACTTCCCATACCCATCCTACTTACATGCTGTTTTATTTAAGAATCAAGAGTACATTTTACAACCACTTTGCCATGTTAAAAAACAAAGAAACATAAAAGTGACTTTCAGGGGGAGGGTAGACCTATGTTTTGTTTTACTAGCTTCTTTCAGAGTAAACTTGTAAAATAAAAAGATATAACTGCCAAAGAATTTTGTAAACGCTAATGTAGCAGTAAGCCAGAGCCTCCCACTGACCTAGAAGCAGAACTGGTATTTTAAAGGTGCCCTGCTTTAATGGACATTTATACATATGTGCATTTGAAATGTCATTTTCTCTCAAGTGTAACCCAACACTATGGAATCACACACATCTCAGAAATAACTCCTACCCACTCCTACTTCAAATAGTAACAGAGGCTAGCTGGCAGATAAGGTTAACATTGTGTAAGGTATTTAAACTAGCAGAGCAGTTCAGATATGTAGCAATGCATCACGAAGGCAAGTCATGGCCTTTGGCACCCCTCCTCATATTATTATTAATTACATATTTCCTCATCTTATTAGTGTTTGAGTGGATGTAAGAAATAAACAAAGCTGCTCTAAAGTATATTGCAGACATACTACAGCCTGACATCTTTCTGGGATTAATAAAAGAAGAACCAGTACTAGAAGTGAACTTTGGCTTGTATGTCCTCAAGGCAATTTTGTTTTTGGATAGATTACATGGTCAACTGTTATCTGAATCTGGGAGGGATCATTTCTTTAGAGATATTGAGGATCCTGTTGAGCTACATGGCAGCAATCATAACCTCCCTTGTTCTTACAAAAGAAAAAAATAATCTTTTGAGGCTTGACCATATCAGCAACCCGTTGAGTTATTGAATAATCTCTGCGCTGCAGACTCAGGCACAGCTGTTAGCATTCATTATGCTATGATTTTCGTTTTATAATTCACTTCTAAATCATAAAGATCTAAACCCCCAATATGTAGAACAGTTGTATCAGCATCACATCAGGTAAGTGAGGCACTAAAGTTCATCTAACACTATGTGAACTTGCCCATAAAGCTGTAGACATGCAAAGTTACCAGAAATTGTGCAAAAGTCTCAGCTCCAAACTTCGGATAAGTTCACAAGTAACGTATCTTTAAGCAATTCTACTTCCCAAGCAGTATGCTTTATTTGCATTATCAAAGGAACAAACTAAACTCCCATTGTTCGTGCTGTACCACTTCACAGCAACATCTGCTGGGTAACCCAGAGCTGTAATAACAGCAACCCTGACATACTGAAGTGACAGAACAATATGAGGCACGGCTATGGGAAGGCAAGGGTTAGATAAGAGGATAAGAGAAGGCTTTCACATCAAAGACTTTGCCTCGCAATGACACCTACGTTTTGCTACTGCTTGTGCCATTGATTTCATGTCCGGGTAGCCAGTTCATCTAGAAGTCTCCCCAGCTTATGAGAGTTTGTATCAGAAACAATAAAGTCAGATGGCAGTTTTGTATGCCTTGGGGGAGAAAGCAGATCCATATGCTGGGGAAAATGACAGAAAAACCAGAATGATTTTACTCGATTCCACAGTCATTTATTCTTTCAGCCAGCATTTCGTTTAAGTGTACCTCATAGTGTTAGGACCCAAAATTTCATGGCCTAAAGTTTCCTCCTGTCTAAGGGGAAAAAGGTTTAAAAACCCTACATTCCCTTAGTAAGGCAATAACAAGAATACTTGGGTTGATGGTCCCGTTGATGCAATAGTTGAGGCAGGGTTTTTTCTGTTTGTTTGGTTGGTTTTTTGTGGGGTGTTTTTCCTTGTTGTTGTTGGGTTTTTTTTTTTCTTCTTTTGTTGTAGCAGGAGTATCTTTAGGGCAAAAGTCTCTGGGAGAAACACTATTAAATACTTAGCCTGGACAAAAGCTTCTTGCAGAGGGAATTTCAATTGCTTTTCAGCTGCACTGTGGTTTATTGTTTGCTTTAACTCAGGCCAGAGCCTAAGCTACATACCATGGTGTCTGTTAAAAAATCATTATGGTGCAATTAAAAACAATGTTTAAAGTGGAATTCCCCCCTCCCCTTTCTCTGTATAACTCTGTTGTATGCTTCCTCTGTGCCTTTCATGATAATCTGCACCAGCTCTGGTCAAGAGATACAGCTGTCATGAAACACTCAACAGATGGCAGTGGCTGGGTGATGCTTCATCCATTTTTGGATGCTCTACTGACATTTGAGCTCATGCCTTCCATAAATGCTGTCATGCCCCTGACTCTTTTTAGCCAACACAAGCCTACAATGTGCAGTGACAATATTCATCTTTCCAAAGGAATAGAGATAAATTGAAATGCCCTTATAAAAAGCAATATAAAATACTTAAATTTAGTGTCCTTTAAAACTTTTAACCATTATAGATAGATATGGCTAGAAAATAGATAGACTGATAAATTGGTAGATGGATCTCCTTTCTTACTGCTGTTTCATCCTTAAGCTATTTTTATTTTTATAAGGCTCTTCAGAGATTGATTTAGCTTACAAAGAACAGAAATGTCTCCAGTTTTAGGAAACTGCTAGGAACTCAAGTGCTTTGAAAAAAATTGATTAGCACAACTTCTTCAAAAAGAAACATCTAAAAGATACAGAGTATTTTTAAGCTTTTCAGGTAGTAAAGGGTGCTCAGCCTTTAATCTTACATTAATTGTTAAAAGCTTATTTCTAGTGCATTATTATTATACAGTTAGAGTCAAACTGGAAGATGCATCAGTTTGAGTGCTGAAAGATACCACACTGTCTTTATGGTTTTTGGGGGGGGGAGGTTTGTTTGTTTTAAAACAGCTTGATAATAGTGCCACCTAATATGATTGATTGGTATGAAGAGACTGTGACAATCCCTGTATGCGTCCCACATAGGGCACTACCTTCCATGCTTACCAAGGTTCAATCCCAGTCACTGTGGCTCCTGACACAAAAACAAACAAGAGATAAGAGATGGAGGGAGAAGAGGTGGATAAATTCATGTACTTAATCACAGGGATTAAGAAAGACATCTTGGGAATGGCAAGTACTGGTATTTTGTCCTGACCTAGGAGTGGTGGCTACATTTCTTTCATGCTGTTTCTAGTGCAATTCATTCTAAATGCAGGATGTTCAGAGACTATCAGTGCAAATGCAGATGATGTGTTTAATTGGAAACATTTGATGATGCCCTTCACTATGAGGCCTATTTTTTCATGTTAAGAATTATGTGCTTTACAAGTTAATTTATACCCTAACAGTGATGAAAGAAAATGTATGGGCTACGTTGCTTTGCCAACAGTCCTTGCTGAACAGCCAGGAGATATTTAACCAGGTACTTAAGCAAGACACACCTTCTAGTGTGATGAAAAGGAAACGAAAGTTAGGGAGTGTGATCTAATTCTTCAAGCCTGAACTTATATTTAGCACTGGAAGTATCAGCAGAATGATGCTATGACAGTGTGAGGGTGCAGTGAGGTAGGAGTCACTTTTTACACTTCAGCAATAGATTGTGTCCTGTGTGAAGTGATTGAGATCTCACAGAAACTAACTCCACAACAAACACAACTCATTATTTGCTAACACTAGCCATGTTTGGCTACCACACAACACAGCTGACTGATGTAACTGCTTACAGTTTTCAAATTAGTCAAAGGACTTTCAGATTGCTGTCTTTTCTGTCAGATTTAAGGGCAATGACTGGAGATAGGGCAGTTTCAATCACTTTTAATATCCTGTATTTCTGTTACACTTCAACTGTTAGGACAGTAAGAGAAAGGGACTCTCAGTCTACACCTGAGCCTGTCATTGATCAACAGGATCACAGCCACTTATTTTCATCATGAACTGCATGGTCTGCCTCTACAAAAGTTTCATTTCTTGAATATTTGATTCCCAAGTTTCACCTCTAAAGACATCTAACTATCAAGAGGATCTAAAGCTGACATCTTAACTTAGTAGTGTCTATTGTTTCATCATCTTGGGCTTCACAGACAACATCCTTGCTAGATTAGAACAGTCAGATATGGCCCACTAATCTGCACTATTAGACCTCAGAGAGCACCAGGAATATACAGGGTTCAGGCTTGGCACCATCACATATATAACTGTATGTCTGAGCATTAGAAATGAAAGAGATGCTAATGCTGTAAATCAGAGGGTTAATCTTCTCTTTCAGTCCTTAGAAGTCCTCTGGATCCTTTTTTACTATGTACCCACACCAAGAGTGCAGACAGCAATTCTCATGAATTTCTGCCTTTAAGACAGCACAGTTCTCTGATGCCTCAGCAAGTATCAAAGAATATGCAATATATGCATTTATCATAGTTTCACATCCCATTAAACACTCTCTTATTTAAATCCTATTTATCTCATGTTGCAGAAAAGTATGTTCTCTAGCTGTAGCCATATCATTTGCTATTTTGCTGAATTGTGCCATTGCATTCATTATCTAATATATAAAGAGAGCAAAGTAAGAAAATATGGTTCTTTGCAGCACTGGCTATTGCATTTAGAGGCTCTTTTGTACCAGTTTCAGACACTTTATCTTACATCAAGAAAAAGAAAAAGGATAAGGATAGAGAAGTAACTAGAGAAGGATTTGGAACTCTTGTAACTTCTAAACCTAAGCTACGGAGAAGTCTGCAGTGCATCTGTGTAAGTCTGGATAGTATTTCTATTTCCTGAAGCATTTCCCATCCCATATGCTTATCTCACACACTTTCATGGAGCTGTATTAATGAGTGGAACATTACTAGCAGTTATAGTTTCATTCTAAGTTAAAACCTCAAGAACCACCTGTTGCACACTTCATACAAATAACAGCATAACACTGAAAGCTTTCATACAAATTCTAGCTGTAATTCACCTCATAAGACATTGATTTTCCTTGTAAAAAAGGGTAAGAGCAATCCCTTTCTTTCATATGTGCATGACTTCGCCTTATTTCAGCATCATTAACTTGGGGAGTGGGCATTTCATGTCTTGTTTGGCTCTTGGAATAGATGAGGTTATAGAAATTTGAGCTGAGAGCTGTATGGTAAAGGTTACTTCTCTTGTTATAGTATTCTTGGCTATATAACAATATAAAATGATAAAGGACTGAGAGCAGAAACACTGAAAAAAGCAGTACCAAACACACTGCAAACACACAAAACAGCAAAGCTGAGCAAAAAAAAATCTTGCTGCAAAGATTCAGAAGCCACAGCTGATCTGTTTGAGCACTCTGAGACTACACACAATAGGGAGCTTTCCAGTACTAATCTGTTGTGACATTTTATAGAAACTAATTCTTTCAGACAAATAAAGGTCTAGTTTGGAACAATTTTTATTCAGGCCATCAACATCATTCCTGATTTGATGTGATTTTCAAATAGCATATGTTTTTCTGTTTGCAGTCTCCACATCCTGCAAAAAAGCAAGATAAAACTAGCAAATTCAGCCTTCACAAAACAGCCAAGACAGCAGGCAGGTACAACTTAACAGATATTTACAGATTTTAAAGCAGGACAAGCACATAACAGAGAGAATTTTGAACAAGAACAGAGTTGCCAATGTCTATATATTTGGAATATGTATGTCTATTCACACATATGCACACACATGGGGAATTTTAGCATAAAACTATTTTATCACTTCCTCAGCTGCCTGTATCCTGTATGCTGGTCATCAGTAATAGGCTGAAAACCTAAAACAAACAAACAAACAAACAAACAAACAAAAAGAAGAAAAAGTTGTTTGAGAGGGTTTTTTGGTGTGGCTTCAGTAGTAGCCCTTCTGCCAGTGTTTCACTGTGTTATTCTGAAGAGCAGCTCTTTGCATGTGAGGAAGCAGACACCGGTGATTTAGGCAGGCCAACAAAGTACAGTACTATTACTCAGCTGATAGTTAATGATTTCCCATTTAATGCAGTTCATTTTTCATAACCCAGGGTTCAAACAGGAGCAGCTGCTATTAGGGATATAACGATATTGAACTTCAGACCAAAGGCATAGGAGAGCTTCTTTTTTAACTCCAGCTACTGGACCCATCTGGCTCTTCACTTAAGTACTGCAAATGAAGGAGAGAAACACTTTGCTTCCCATCAGCAAGGTCCTGAACAGAATACACAATTATTCAGACGAAAGGCTTTCCAGTAAAAACTAGCTGCATTAACAACGTGCGCCTCAACTTTGGTGGATAAAAACAATTTAATCCACTTTATTTCCTAAAGAACACTGAAGAAATTAGAAGCATATAAAAAATTTAAATCATACTTACCTTGAATAATTTTTAATACCAACATCCCCCAAGTCTCATCATGAGGAAACTGGGTCAGTGTTTCTAAACCATTTTCTTCTGGAAATGAAAGATTAATTTTTGATTCACCTCCACTTTGGAAAAAGAAGGAGGAGAGTGAAAAAAGTTTCTAGGCTTGTAGGACATAGCAGAAGCTCATATACATTCTCTTTCTGGTAGGGAACTTTCAATTTTGAGGCATGAAACTTGCAGTTCCCCAATATTCCATCTCTGAGTGCTTTAAGAAAAGCAGCATTCCCCTTTTCCAGCAAACTCTAATGAAATGGAAGTCGTTAGACTTGCTTTAGATTTTTGTTTCCATCACTTTGAAGGAGACAGCCTTCAAGTGCTAAAAATGTTATCGAACTGCTTACTTTTGAGAAAAGATCTTTTAAATAAAAAATCCTTTCCTCGTGCAATAATCTTCTATTTTCATTTCTGTTGTGGAGATCTGACAGAAAGTAGATTATGACAGAACTACATTTACCTCCAATTTCTACCAACATCTGTAAATTAGGATTTGCAAGGAAAGAAGTGGATTATATACTTTCACTACAATTACAGGACTACAGAACAACAACTGTTGCCTAGTTATGATTATAGCTAATCCTTTCATTGCCCACAGTGGACCAAAAAATTTCATAGCTTAAATGTAAAAGTAGGCGTCTTTTGTTATCAGCAGCTTTTAAAACAGAAGTATCTAAGCACAGTGCAATTTTAAATTACAGGAATCTATATCAGGACTTACATGCAACTTCACATCTTTTTGGGTTCCCTCCACATCTAAGAACATAAAATCACTTCACAATTATTATAGAATTAATTCTCAATATTGACTGTAATTTTGGTGTTATTATTTTTACTTTTGAAATCTCTAATACCATATGACAGCAAGCATTGCTAGAATTTTTGTCCACATACCAAAACCAGTTCTGGTTAGGTTCTCCACTGCTTGTAATACCCAATATTATTATTGTTCTGGAACACTGAGAAAAGTGGACTCAATTCACCTCCCTTTTCCATAAATTCCCAGTTTTCAGTCCTTCCTTTATCCCCAACAATACTAACTCCAAATTGCATAATTTCACTCAAATATAAGAATTTACAAAAGGAATTTATAAGAAACTTGAAAAGAGTTTTGCTAGATCTAAAGTTTATTCTCAGGTACCAGAATATCTTTTTGTAGTCTAGGTTGATTCTCAAAGACACAACTTTACTTCCAAGTGTTGATTTCCCTTAAAAGTTAAACTGAATAACTACACACAACTCCTTGCCAAGCTTTATTAATTTTATATTTCCAAAATCAAGTCATGTAAAACTTGGCCTTTTTCCTTGTATTTCGTAAGCATCTCCCTGTCCTGTCTTTCCCTTAGACTTCATCCTTTAGACACACATACCGATGAACTACTGGGGAACCACTGGGATGTTTTTTCTTCAATAAATATTAAACTTATTGCCACGCAAGTTTATGAAGTTTCATTCAGCATTCTCCTTGGTTTTTCCTCTAGTAGCTTCCAAAACTCAGATGCTTCTTTAAATACCTTTTCTTTTTGTGAATAGCAGTTTCCACTGGATAGCTGTGCTAAAAGAAGTACTTACATTTGCCAGTGTTTGTAAACAAGGGAGGCAGAAGAAAGCAAAGCCTCTCCTCCTCCCTGCTGTTTCTTGGCATCCCAAGGGTCTTACACAGCCAATTCCTCCATGCAAGATAGACTAATGAACAACTTCATTTCTGTTTTATAGATAGCCTTGTCCAAAACTTCAAAACCTGCCCAGGTGATCCCTAGCCCGAGGAGCACCTCAAGTCTGGAGGCATTTTCAAGTTAGGCAGCAGAAGTCCACAGATGCCAGAGGGGTTGTGGTTTTTTTCTCTTACACAAGTCAGACAGTGCTGGGAGTCCACACAGGGAATTCTGATCTGTCAGATTTCCAGTCAAGGAAATTCACGAAGTTTCTTACAAAGGAATTGAAGTACCCTGATACTCTAAGGATTTCTAAATTTTCCTTACGGAAAAGGATTCCAGGTTCTGAATCCACAAATCCTTCTGATTCAGCAAAATACCTTCTCAGTACACATACAACACCTTTGTTCAGGGTTCAAAGAGCCCTGGTTGCTTTCATAACTGCTTAGTTTATGGAAATGTGGATATTTTCCAGATTTCACCTCCCATGATTAAGTACACTAGAGTTGGATTTTTGAAGTAGTTTCTTCCCAGCTTCCTATCTAGATGGGCCTAGTAGATTTATCTATAAAAAGTTACTTTAAAGGGGAATAACAAATCATGGCCTAATTATAACAGTCACCAAAACCAAGTCTACTTATGCTGTCCTCGGCACAGAGAGACAAGCTTTTACCTCTGCAGCAGCATAAAAGAGAGCTTAATGTCTCATACATAGGGAGTAAAAAGCCTAGAACTATTGGATAAGAGCAGGGGAGAAAGTGCCATAGGGATAAAAATAATTTTGTTTTTAAGGGCCTAGACATTTAATTCCAGAAGAAGAATCAAGGCTGCAAATGCCACCTGGTAAATAGTACCCAGGACTGAGATTACCTGTTGCAAACTGAGACATAAATACACCCCTATGATACAATGATTAGGTGTGAGCTGGGAGAGGGCATCCCAGCATTAAGTCACCTGCTATGACACACATACCAGCGGCCACCCTGTGACCAGGACTGCATATGCCATTTATCAGGATCTCCTCCTATGCACATTTCAGTGGCATAAATATGGATTTGTTTTTGCGATCGTGGCAGATGCTACAGAAGGCGGGGGAAAGGAGAAAGAATATTCCACAGGCACATAGGCTATGAGCCTGGCAGAATAACCAACCCAGCCCCCAGTTTCACCCTTTTAAATTCAGCGACCTTTCAAAGAAGCAGGCCAGGCTATGTGCATAGGCCTGACCTATCTATGACAGAGCAATTTATCTCATAGTGGACTCAAATTCTTCTTCAGACACCTTTTTATTTGCTAATTCATTGGTTGTGTTCATTAAAAAGTTTTGTAGCTGTAACAGAGACACCGTCACACTTCACAAGGCTGCTGCACTGGCACCAGTGTGTGGGCAGACAAATATGACTCATTCCTTCCTGCATACTCAAGTCTAGCTCACTTTTCACTAACGTCTGAGCATTTCTTGAACTTTTCAGTACTCCTGTGCTGTGTTTTACTTTTGCAGATGCATCAGCTCTAAACTACCCAAGTCTGATTTTTACGCCTCGATGTGAAGTGCTTAGATCCTATTCCTAAGAACTAGTCACCTGCTCTTAGCAACATTCGTGACATCTGCCCACCAAACTCACTGACTAAGCTACTATTGTTTCCTCATGAAAACAAAACAAAATTATTAGCCCACCATACATCACGTAAAGCCTTTCTAGAGACTTTGTCAAGATAAATTCAACTTTTCACCCAGATTTCATTAAAAATACTTTTCATTAATGCATATGTGATTTAGGAAGATTATTGATATAGTTTTGATTTCTGTAAAATACCACCTCTGAAAATTGACCAACACACTAACGCAATCACAGTAGTAAAAATATATAGCGCAGTTTTATAAGAACTATGTCTTGTTAGCATTCTTTTCTCAAATTTCTATTATCTATATCACTATTATTAAACTTCTATTATCTAAATCACATTACAATCAAGATTTTGCCCGTTCCTTCACTACTTGTTCCTTTCTTTTTCTACAATTAGATATTTAACACAAGAACCAGAAATACTAGAATTACAAGACAAGTAGCATGCTTCTCCATCTTCTAGGAGAAAAAAATGAGTCCTAAAATAAGCTCAAAGTCTTCATACAAGCCCTGCCCAAAGAACATAGTTTCTTAAAACTTATATGTGCTAATGTTTCACCCACAGTAATTATCCTATGTGCTAATTTTATACAAAGATTCTAATCAAAAGATTTTTTTTTTGTATTGTACTAAAAAAATGTGAAGACTGAGAAACTGGTGTTTAACATCCTAACATTTAGATATATCCTCCTTCCTTCCACTAAATTGACTTTCCCAAATATTAACTACTCTAAGTTTCTGGTACTTCTCAAGGAAAACATTGCTCTATAGTAAGATTTCTTGGAAGCAAAAGGGGAAGTAAGAGTATTAAATTTTTTTTGGCAATGCCATCTCTTAAGAGTGACTATTTGGATCTTGAGTCTAAAACAAAATGTGGCTTTTGATGAAAATAATCTGACATCTCAAGTTTCCATAGAAAACCTCAGTTCTGTTGTTATTTCCTCCAAATATTAAAATCAACCCATGACCTCAATAAGAAAAATACGGACATTGGAAGAGAAGAAGATCATAATTAAAATTGACTGTGGGGAAAAAATGTGTGTCCTTAATTACACTTATGCAAAGTATTTACAGGCAGAACAGAAGACATTCTTGTCTGCTTCATATCAGATTGTTTCTAAGGAAGAAGCTAGCAATATTTGTTTGGCAACCACTTATTTTGTAATGAGGTCAGCATGTTCACTTCATTTGTTTTTCTCATAGTAATGGTTAGTCCCACACCTTCAACTAAAGGCCAAAGACTATTATTCCACAGTATTAGCAAGAAGATTATGAAAATACAGAATAGAGGTTGCTTAAGACTATAATATGATGGACAAAGGCATTTGACAACACTGAAAACTGAAAGATTTATAGCTAATGGTATTTGATTACACACAAGAAATATTCTGTAAATACATGTAAATTACTTAGCATAGCTGTATTTGTAATAATTTACATTTAATCTGGCATTTCTCATATGCTATCAACAGTAGATAACAACTAGTATTGTTTCATTATATTTAAGAGCACAGTGCTTTGGGGAAAGCTTGGCTTAGTTTGGTTTGTTTCATACGTACAAATTCACATTACTAACAACTCAGGAGGTGTCCTTCCTCAGTGCTGGACGATCAATATCTTGATTATCATGTGCATTTTGACTAAAAAATGTCATTTTTGCAGAGGAAATTGAATGCAACAATTTTCATCTCTAGTTGACAAAGTGTTACCTTGGAAATACTGCAATGTAACAAATGCATTATTGGTACGTAGTGACTGGATAAAAGCAATACGGTCAGGCAGGCTTTTAGATGAAGTATGAATGGGAGAATGGGGAAACCAAAACCAACTCAAAAGACTTTTTCCTCTCCTTGAGAACCAGGTGTCAACCTCAATATGATGAGCATAGGAAATTCTTTCTGTTTGTGATTGAATAACAGTGATACCTCTTCCTTTATTTAGAGTCCTTTCATCTTTTTAGATCAAATGCTTTAAAGGCTTTAGACGAAGATTACTCCCTCACATCCACCTACCCCTGACATGCAAGCAGCCTCTGGGATGCCAGTGAAGAGTGCCAGCAGTGCCAAATAACTGGTTCCAGAAGGGGAAGTAAAAAAGAATTAATCCAGCTGAAACTACAGGGGAACAGCAGAAAGGACAACATAATGACCCAAAATGGAACTTGGCCAAGACACCAGGCTTAACAATCACGCAAGGAGCTGAGCAACTGTTAGAATTTAGTTTTGTGTCTCATCAGCCACAATAAACCGAGCCAAAACACCACTGCTGAGCCCTGTGCTGATGAACTCATTTAGTCCTCCTCTTGCTTGTCTAAGTGGCAAGAGGTGTCATCTATTAATTTGCCAACAGCCCCGACTGCAACACCCAAGTCTCTATTGTTCTCCTTTCCAAGCCATGCACAACCCAGTTTACTTAATAGAGGATGACAAAGTGGCAAGGCAGTATGGCTAAAGAGACAGGCATCTGAGAGGATAATGATCTGTCAGCAGGGTTGTGGCAAAAGGAATTTACATGAAGATTAATCAATGTTTACAGCTCTTCTCATTTATGAGAACAAGCTGCTGTTTCTACCTGCCACCAATTCTATGACTATGACAAAAAAAAAAAAAAAAAAGAGAAAAGAAAATGAGCTTTGCTTTTTATCTGAAGGGTGGGAATAGTGCTCTAAATACACTGCAAATGCCAGTTTTAGTAGGTATAAATTCACAGTTAATCTTTAGTGGGGGACCAATGTTTTGCAGACACTGGATGCATCATTCCCACACTGCTTGAAAGTAATTGCAAACTATGGTAAGGTTATCTGAAGAAAAAAACCAAACACCACCAAAACCTCAAAGTCCCAGAAAAACGTGCTCACAATTTGCCTCTAAGAGTCAGAACAGCTGTCATGATTAATAGTGGTTTGAGAACTGAAAAAATAATTTCTTTCAGAGTTTCTGTAATTCAAATAAACAAGCGAGTGTGTATTTTTAAGAGGCAATACAAAATTAGAGGTGATACGACAGAACACACAGTAAGATCTGTACAAAGTAGGCTATGAGGAACTTCTTAATAACCTGAAAACTGGAACATGAATTTAAAAACGAACTTATTGATTTCTACATCATATTTACAAGAGCTAGTGTTGTGAAATATGAATTATAGCTTTCTGTGCCAAGGGAAGCCCTGAGCCCCAATGGAATCCACCCTAATGAGAACAAGTGGGTGAATGCTGCTCGCTTCACTCAGTCATTATCCCGTAAGGATGAAAGGTTTATACCCTGTGTCTGCCTAACGGGAGTAACTCTCACTTCTACCCGTCGCAGCCTTTCTTGGCCATAGCACCTGGGTAGGTGGCAGTGCAGACATTAAAGCTTGCTGCCTTCACCCTTTCCTCCTCCTACCATGAGGAAGGATCTGCACCACATACCAACCTTAGGGTGGAACAAATCCAGGATAACCCAATTACAGATGATAAAGTTACTCTAGATCTGCACAGCATTCATTAAGACAGGGATCCCTCTAAGGACAAGCCAGCATGAAATGGGACTGATTTGGCATGGGCTTAATAGCCAGATCCACCAGTTGGCAATTTCTGTTTTCTTCTCTGCCTCGTGGGGTTTGCAGTGCCTGGGTAGGATGGTGGCTTCCCAGAGCCCCTGGGAAATGCCTGTGAGCCTCACCCGGCTGCCTCTCAAAGGAGCAGCCTCTCTGCCCGCCCTTCCCTGTGATGAACTCCTCTGCAAACATGGAGTCAGGGCACAACAATGGCAAGTGACAGTGACTGAACTGTATAAACATGTTGACAACTGATTAAGCAAAAATAAAACAAGACTCAAATAGCTCTTCTGCATAATTCCCGATTTGCATAACCAAAAGGGTGGCAAGACTCCAGCCACCGTTCATTTCCTGCAGCAGCCAGAATAATGCAGATTGGAGCGCTCCTTTGCCAACAGGAATTTCAGAACTCCGCAGGGCATAAGAGAGCCTTGCATCCAGCCATTGAGACAGCAAAGCCTCCCCTCATGGTCACAAAGGGGCAGCAGGGTTTTCTTGAAGCTGCTCCTCGGGAGACTCACAGGAGCACAAGCAGGCTAAAGGCCACAACAACAGGCAGCAGAGACAGCACATATTAGAGACCTGAACAGGAGACAAACTGCAGTGCCCCAGCCGCGGTCAGCACTTCATCTAGGAAATTACCTCAGCTAAAGGAGGAACGCATCCCAAGGTGTAATAAAGCAAAAATGCATGTCTCTTGCTAGACAAAAATCAGTGAACCACTAACCCGGAGTTGAGAGGTTATTGAGATTATCTAATACTATTTCGTGGCTTCTAAAGCATCTCTACTTTTGGGCAGTAATTGCCAGCTCTGTTCCAACAAAACCAAAGCTGGAAAGAATTTAATCACTTTACCTTGACTATGAACTGGTTTGGGCTGTGCTTCTTCAGGTTGGGTTTTTCTGGTTTTTTGTTTTACATTATAATTTCCACATGATCCAATACAGAAATTGATATTCCTTTAACAACATAAAAACAATGCCAACAAGGTCAATATTGTGGCAATACTGCAATTCAAATAAACTCTTGCTGTCAAGACAGGAGTGTTGCAGGTTGCTTACAAAGCCACTAGGCTGTATAAATGCAGACATTAGACTGATGCTTATTTGAAGGCAGAATTTTAACTCAGTTTACATATAGGCCCTAATAAGCTCAGTAGAAATATCACCATTTTTCAGGGTGTGAAGATGCATGCACCGTTTGGCCAAAGCTGCCTTCTTCTTCTAAGGCGGCTTGAAGCTGTTAACGAAACTCATCTCAACAGAGTATTATTGAAAACTATAGGATTGGTGATCTCTTTCCTGTAAAGTAGTTGGAAGACATTCCTGCTAATACCATAGCCACAAAATAAGTTTAAACAGGCTATTTCCTGATGCCCCTGACATGGGCACTGCAGTAGAAGAGTTTGCAAGGTCACAGCGATATAGCAATCCTGATTAATTCAGTTCTTCTGGACAATAAATGAAGGACTTGTTTATTTGCTTTTAGAGAGGGTCTTGCTTTCATCCATAATTTCAAGACCTTCTTTATGTGAGAAAAAGAGTTAGGTTGAGTTTTCTTCCTCAGCCAGAGGAAACGTGTCGTAGTAATCCTCCACTTTTAGCTTTCCGAAGGCTGGGATGTCACAGCTTGTCTCCTCTCCACGCCTACTGCAGCGAGACCAGATAGTGAAACAAAGTTAAAAATAGTATCAAACTCTACTCCCAATCTGTACAGGGGGCTTTTTTTTTTTTTTCCCCCAGGTTTCTGCTTTTTTAACAATTCTGCTAAAATTTACGATCAGGTCAGTATTCAAAGTGTTTAGGTTTGGTAGGCCCTTCTCCATAGTGGCTTATGCTGCCCTTTTCCTGTACACATCCTCCCCTAACTCTTTGCACCCCAGTCTCCAGTGCTCAGCTGCTGTCACAAAGAGCTGTCTATCTCCACTCCTTGCGCAGTGAGTTCCATAGAACCAACCCTGGATTTGTTTCCTCCTTCTCCTCTCCCCCAGAGCTCTTAGCACAAGTTTACCAGCCTTCCCTAGCTGGCTGCCTATACTGTTAGTATTATCCCCTGAAAGCACACATGATCCTAGTGCACTTCATCTTCCCTTGGCTACTAATTCCTGAGGAAGGATGCTCTGCAGGGATATCACTTTTTTTGTTACCCCACCTCAGCTATCCTGAAAAGCCTGAATTTCCTTGGAAGCAGGAAACCAGACTCCCTAAGGACTTTGTGCATCTGCATAATCACCAAAACTTCCTTAAGGTCAGCACAGATCCCACCATATGCAAAGAGGGGTTCTAACAAGTCGGGAAACAGCATTTGGCTGCCTGTGAGTCCACTGTGTTTTCTCCTAAACCACCCCATTCTTTGCTTGGTCTCCCATCCCTCACTGCTTCTCCCACAACTGGTCAAAATATGTGTACCCTCACAGTTCTGACCCCGAACCCTGCCAAATCCAAGCCAACAATACCCAAAAAGGAAAGGGAGTGGGAAACAAAGAAGATATGGAGGGAGACAGGCAATAGTTAATGGAGTTCCTTGCAGCTTCCTGTACCCTCATCTTGACAGGTTCCAGGTCCTCAGAGGATGCTTTTGCCCTACTTCTACGGTTCAGTGTCAATTCTTAGAAAATCAATGTTAGAGCCCCTTCAGTAATTCAAATAAAGCAACAAGATTATGGTAGTGATGACTCATGACTGGGGTAATGAAGATGTTTCCATGAGAATCATAAAATATATCCAAAGTTTCCTGTTTAAAGCTAGCATGAATGACCAGTATTTCTGATGGGAAAGACAATTCAAATTAATTGAGGAAAATTACTTAAACTCAAGTATCAAAAGACAACTTCACTAAGTGTTTTTATCAGTGGTCTGTCAGTTCGTAAGGACAGCCACTAACAGCGAGATAAGAGCCTAAGGTGAGAGATAAGGCAAACCCCAACTACTGGATGTGCGTGCATCTGCACACCAGTGTGTGCAAGGACCTGCATCTGTACCCACACACAAGCCCCAGTGCTACAAGGTCCTGCATTAGCACACCAAGCTGGTGATGAGGGTTTTCTTCCTCCAGATTTCTGAGGTAAATGCACATTATCAGTATCTATTCTGACACTTTGGAGTTTTCTACATTTAATTGGCATGAAATCTATGGAGCCCAGCTTTCTTATCTCTATTATCCAAACGGGGTAAAAAAAAACTCACAGCAAATGTCTAACAGCCAAATAAGTATGACCAGTAGAAATTATTAGATTTCCATGCTCTTTAAAAAAAGAGTTATTAGAGAAAGTTCATTTAGGTTTCTTTTAAGGAAAGAAAAGCCTCTTAAGGCAAGAAAATATCTGTTATTGCAGAGCAAAGTGAACATCTAATTTGGACTGTAAATAACATACTGACATTTCTTTACTACTTTTTTTTTTTACTACTTTTACTCTAATTCTGTATTTCTGAAAAAAGAATTTCAGAGGTGAGAAAGTGAAATAATTGGAAATTCTTGATTTGCTAGGATACACCCCTTCTATCCTAGATACCAAATGAATTTCTCTGTTTAGATATCCATGCTTATTTCACTTTTGGATCCTACTTTGGCTGAAGAAAATATATAGTCCATAATACAGTTTGTTATGACTTGACATATCATATAGATGAATATTTTGACCTGAATTATCTAACCCTGGAACAAATTATTGAAAGTTAATGCTTTGTTGATACTCTGCCTTTATGTCTTCACCAAAGCTAGCACTGACTTGAAGTTATTCATAGAATGCCCTTGGAAAATTTGACAGATTGTAGATGAATTCAACCCAGAGTCATTCTAAAGGCAGCGATGACAAAAGGTGTCTTCTGGACACCTTTTGTCCAGAAGACAAAAATAGTCCTAATCCTGGACTATTTTTTACTTTTTTTTTTTTTTAATTTAATTAAAAAACACAATTAAAACTGATGTCCAGTTTATTCTTGCTACTTCAATAGCCATGGAATAGATCACACAAAGCGGAAGTCTGGCTGTACATGTAGCAGTATACATTTACTGACCACAGAGAAAAAATTGAATCCAAATGCACCCCAGTACTATTAAACTCTCAATAAATTACCCTGTTGATAACTTAGGCATTAGAATATAATTATTAGTAAAATGGCTTAGTATTTAGTCTAACCAGAAACCAAAGACATGGAATCCAGTATGTTATTCCTTGGCAAAAGGCTCTGGGCAATCTTTGAGTTGCACCTTTTAGGAGAGGCAGCCCAGGGAGAAAGAAGGGAGGGAGATTTGAGACATCTTACAACAAGCTGTTCATATTTTCCTAGTGCAGAACTAAGGCAGCCCTCTTAAATTTACAGCAGCTCTTGAGGATCTTGAAAAGTAGTTTACCACACCTCTGTGGCCCAAGATACCATTGCAAACCCCCATCATACCATTAGTCCTAGGCTGAGAAAAGGGAAAATGCATCTTTTGTCCCACTCCAAACCTTTACTTTGAGAATAGCATTCAGGGCCTTGTGAGCAGGAGAGAATTTTTATAAAAACAGGAAGAAATAAAATAGCCAGATCATCTAAGATATTATCTTCCTGTAAGGAAGAGTCCACACATATGGTACAATTTGAATTGGTTTAAATTCAAATATCAGAATATTAATGATATGAAAAATTTAATTTAGCCAAATAACATCATAAAAATCTCCAAAAATGTGAATTCTTTAATCTACAAAGAAAAAAATAAATATGAAAAATGCCTTTTGTTGAGAACATACCCTCCCAATCCATACAGAAGAAATACATTCAGAGCAAACAGTGCAAGGGATAGAAAATACATAGTCTTTTTCTCCCAGATTTCTCAAAGAAGAAAATAATGAGGCACAGGAAGACAGATTTGTGTTGTTTCATGACACAGTATTCTCTTTCTGCCTCTCTTAAATTTCCTTTACTTCTAAGAACAATAAAAAGTCACTGAAGAGTTGACAAAATCTTGCTCACCAAGATACACCAGAATTAATCAATGAACAGGAATAGGACTGGATTTCAAGGAACATAGTTTTACTCTGGCCTTTTTTATCAGTTATTTCACCTCTGTGCCTCAGTTTCCTTGACTATAAATAGGATTAAGTCTTAGAAAGCCATTTCATATCCAGGGAATGTAAAGTGCTATTATCTTCATGTTATAAATGGAAGAAAGTTTTGACCTTTAAATATATGTCTTCAGAAAAAAGAAACAAAGACAATCGTCTGTTTATTTGAAAGTAGCCACTTTATACCTTTACCATCCCAATAAAAATACAGAATCAAAGCCTGGTTTTGATACATGTGTGGTATTACAATCCCGTGTTGCTGATAGTACTTCTTAATGTTAAGAGCCTGGTGGCTAACTTATGTTTCCTCTGGGTACGTTCCCATATTCCTCTCCACTTTGGGAGGCAGGCTCTTGTTGCCGCTCAGATATGTATCCCACATCTTGTAATCATTAATGTACTCAGGGGAAAAGGAGGGGGCAAGAGGACGTTGTTTCAAAGTATGTTTCTGCCCAATTCATTTTGGCTTAATTTGAAGACCAAAGCAGAGCTCTATTGAAGCACGTCCTTCCTCAGTCATTTATCATGCTTCCCCTTCCTCACTGCTGAGCTCAGACCCTAAGCAGCTATAATACAGCTTTGGTTAGATTCGAGAGTAATTTCTTTGCTCATTCTTATTCTAATTTTTTTTTTTTTAAGATTTTGAAACTTTCTTAATTGTTACAAATGTCAGTGGATTGGCAACGTAACGGTAACAGTAGAATTATTAAACTGCTGCTTTACTTGGCAGCTAAGTGTACAGAAAGAATATTCCCCTAATATCTTTAAAGAGAAGGCAAGAATCTAACTCAAAGCTTCCCAGTATGGGGAAGGAGTAATAAAAGAAAAAAAACCTAAGAATTTCCACCCCTAGAATAATGGGATAGAATCAGTGCCAGCCAGTCCAGACCTGATAAGGGTAATGGACAAAGTAGCAACTTTCCCACCCCACTCCCCTAGACAACATTTTTTCAGTGACAAGTCTGGTTTTCAAGGGCTCTGGGACAGACATAGAAGAAAGGCCTTGGCTAATTCTTCTTACTCTAGGAAGCCTTCTCCCCTAAGCAAACTTTGGGGAGAAGTGACTTTATGTGACTCTAGCCCAGGAACAGCTACACTGGGAAGGGCAGAGAACGTGATTGTTTAAGATTTTTACAGCTGATGCCCAAATACATGACAGGAAGACTTTGGAGAAGTGCAGGACTACCAGAATTAGTGCACAGAACCACACAGGTCTTTTGGTGTCTCATTCTGCAGAAATGAGGGCAGCTCCTGTGCCAATGGTGTGAATCTGTTCCCCCAGCCTTGCTCTGTTTACTGTTGGCAACACACACATCCCTGTAAATAGCGGCACCCCTCTCATTAGGCAAAAAATATTGTTCGGCAGTGAGATTGAAAATATCAAAGAAATCATCCTTTTAAGAAGCCTGACTCCTCCCTCTCTCCAAAACCATTGCACTGCAAAGGCCTACTGTAAAAATTCTTGTTGAAGGGGGCCTCTGTGCTCATTTGCCAATGAATAGGCTTGTTTTTTCCTCCCTGGTACAATGTGTTTATGCCAATAACATGAAATATCATTGAATAAATAAACCAGAGGGAAAAAAATTAGAGTCCTTTAAATTACAACAGAAAGATTTTCCTGATTGCTTATACACTATGCAGTGTGTATAGAAACAGACAACTGCCTGCAGAACATCTACCCTGAATATGTAGTTATTAAAACTGATTTTATTTGTGCATTTTACTACCTGAGTGACTAAAAATTGATTCTTATATTTTACTCCAGCAGGTTTTTAAAAACTGTAACTGCATTCTTCCTATAAACTGTCTTGAATATTTCCCCATAAAGAGAATTTAATACTTCAGATAAAAACCATAGGAATTAAGACAACAGGCTAACATTTGTCCAAATATGATCTTAACTCCAGATAATTTGAGGAATCTCTCTCTCTATTTTTGTGTTCACAGTTTGTGCCAGATCCTCACTGCGTAGTGAAACCTTTCAGTGTTGGACTGTGCTCATTCCAAACTCATAATGAAACAAAGCAATAGTTTTGTGGAATTGCACTACTACCCATTTAAGCTACTCCCAACTCTCTGGCACTGTCTGGTACTGCTAACACAGCAGACAGCTGCCCAACCCCCTTTTCCCTTTTCTTCCTGCTGTTAAGCTACACCTATCTGTAGATCATCGAGTCTTTCTGGACTTGTAAAAAGATTTGTGCCAGACTATGTTTCTTGGCTTTAACAGTCAGCTTCCTTTCCAGAATATACATGCTGCTTTACACATACTTTTATTACTGACATCATGAGAATACATGTCTACTATGTTTAAATTTGGGTGTTAACCTGATTTTGCTTCTTCCATAAGTGGGTGATGTGAGACTAAGAAAGCAAATTAAGAAGCTGTTACCTGCTTGAACCATTTCCCCCTGCCCTTTCACAGGGGAAGTGATAGTCATCCGAAACAGCAGGAAGCCTCCAGTCAGGACAGTCTTCCAGAAATCTGAGTTTCCATGTATTTGAATCATATCACTAATGCAGTCATATTGACTTTGCATTTTATTAAGTGATTAAAATATTACTAGACACTAAAATAGCACACACCCAACTTTCCTTGATTCTCAGTTGGGACATATTAAGAAACAAGTTCTTAGAAGTAACTATTAACAGTTGTTAGGTTCTTGTTGAGTTCTGTCTCATCAGGACTGAGTAACAGATATTTCCAAATGTCGAACACACAAGACGTAGGGTGGTCCCTATTAATCAGGGCACATTTAAAACTATTACTGTTGTCCCCTATGAACTTCTTGCACTATGAGAGTTTCTAAAAACTGGTCAGAAATAAGCAGTACCTTGTATAAATCCACATTCTACTGAGCGAAACCAGATGAGGACTCAAACATTCAAACAGAAGATCCCGGTGTTCTCAATGAGCCATACGGGAAGGTTTATTTAGTTTATTTCTATTCAACACTCTCTCCTCACAGACTATTTTCTAAGGATCTCACTACATTTGCCTAGACTGGAAAGCCAGAATTGGATTTAGCTCCCAGAACGGGCCTTTTATTTATCACATTCTGCAACCACAAGAGTCCAACCCATTTATTTCCTAGACCACATGATTTATGGGATCAAGCCTACATCAGCCAGTGGAAGACCACACTCCCACTTCTTGCAAGAGAAGACTATCATTCTGTACAATCAGAATTTATTAAAAGGAGATATTTTTCTTACTGTCCTTTGGGAACTTACTCCATGAACATTAGCAACATAGGCAATTGGCTGTCTACAGGCAAACAAAGCTATTTCTGGGGCCATGATTGCACAATATGAAACGCTCAGCAGCAAAAATGGCTTAAATTTTCTGTCATCCTTTTAGTAATCTTCCCCTTTCCCAGGTCCTTCTTGTGAAAGTATTGAGTCAGAAAATCTAGATCAGTTCCCAGGTTCAATTCTCTCATGCTGATACTGGTACAGCTGAGAAAAACCCGGCAAGGGCATAAACAGAGAGCAAAGAATAGCTAAAAACTGTTTACACTGCTATTGACTCCAAAGATTTCATACCAAAGTGCAGCCTAAATTTAACTTCTTATCCTGGCTTTAATCTGAACCAGCCACCCTTCTTGTGTCTGCAAAATTACTCAGGAAATGTCTGAGATTAAATTTACTCCCACATAATTCTCTGACTCTCCAGCTCGCGCAGGGACAAGAGACATGTAAGAGTAGCCCATTTGACAATGCTTTAACATTTCTTTCTTTGGTAAATTGTTGCACTGGGAGGTAGCAGGAGCATATGAAAACAAGAAAGACTGCTTAAAAGGAAACCAAATTCTTCCCATATATCTGAAATTAACAGGTGAGTACTGGGTTAAGTCTTGGATTAATTCTTCTCTGCCCTGCATTAACACCCAGGATTTTCCTTTTACATGTACCAGCCTGGTGAATACCTGATTCCTCAAACTAAACAAAAAAATTCAGTAATTCATTAACTTGATTCCATGAATTTGTGGGGAGGAAAAGAATTTCATAGCAAGGTATAATATTATAAAATATAAGTATTATGGTGAAAATAGATTGCTGTTTGAAGATTGATCCTATGGTTCCATTATACATAATATAGGCTTTTTATAGTAGGTTACCTAAGGACTGTGGAATAACACAGATGAATAGGGTATTAGAAGCTAGCAGGATCTCAAATATAAAATGGATTATGGTAGGGCTGAATGTTTGTGGTTCCCAGGCTATTGGCTGGAGTACAATCCAGAAATAAATTGAGCCAGTACTAGCTGCGCTATGGCATAGCGGTTTTCTTACCAAGAAAATACCACTTGAAACTTAGTTTGAATTTAAACAAATTTAAATTCTTACCCATTTGAGATCTTGTCACAAAGACAGAAAGCATGTCAGAGAGCAATATGTAATCTTGGAAGTGTTACAGTTCAGGTGATATTCACCATGAGGTGAGACAGCTCTTCATACAATTTAATGGAAAGCATGGAAGTCACAGTTCAAAGAAGCACGTTTGAAAGGATAAAATTAGGTAATTCTTCCTAGCTATAATTAGTGCACTGAATCTCAGTTAAATCAGCTTCTTCACCAGGTATGCAACTCTCCCCTTTCTCTGTGTCAACCCCTCCCTGCTCCCCTCAATTAAAAAAGAAAAAAAAAAAAAAGCCAACACAGAAATAGTCCTCTATATCTAAATTCCCAAATCCTGCAGCTTTAGAAGACCTTCGTTTCATCCTTCTTTGTATTACAAACTCAAAGGCAGAACTAATAAAAAGAAATCAAACAAGATGATGCTATCTGTTTCCCACTGGACTTAGAAGTACTTCAACTCAACCACAGACCCACATCACATTACTGGGCAAGGCATCTCAAATAACAGACTCCTCTAGGGAGGACAGAATAAGTCTTCTGTTGCAAATTTACCTCCTGCTTATTTAATGCAGACTGCTAAACCCAAATATGCCCCTTTTTGGAATGTGGGATTAGTTCTGAAATGCCACTCTAATACAGATAATTCTTTCCTGCCTCCTTGAGGGTTTATCTGCCAGGCTAGATGCTTGGTTAGCATTCAGCTGGTCTTCTGGCACTCATGAGAGGAAGTTGGTGAAAATAGATGAGATGAGACTGGGTTGCAGACGAACCCTAGGGGAAAAAAGTATTATTCAATGGCATGTGAAAACTCAATTAAATTTATGCCAAATCATTGTCAGCATATGGAAAGAAAACTCAAAGCCAAATGCAGAACTCCAGTTCTCTAGAAGTACCAAACTTCTGTGTTAGCTATGTCTGCTTTTCATATACTATGAATCCTCAATTCCCCTACCCTAAGAGAAACCAGACAGTACCAATCTAGAGATAATGACTGAAGTCAGCATGCAAATAATGTGCTGAAAAACTCATCAGGGCTACATGGCTTAGATTTTGTCATCATCAATCAAGTAACTAGGTAGAAACATAAAGATCTACAATCTAATAGCAATAATACTGATGTCTGCCAAAAAGGACTGTTTACTTTATGTAGATATTGAGAGATACTGCTCTTATTTGGGTGTTGAAATATTCATAATGTATTGGTGTACCTTTGGGTTGACTTTCTGGTAAGACCTGAGATTATTTTCTATTAAAACAAAATCATATTGCTGTAATAATTTGACAACATAATGCTGTCCTGACACTCATGTGCTAACTATTTAGAAATGAAGCAGTATTAAGATATTGCATGCATTTTTTCAGTATCCATGCACAGATCCTTAGAGCCAGCAGTTATTTACAAAAGCAAAACAGCATCACATTAATTGCTACTGGAAGCTATCCATTTTCATACTGATAACTGTACCAAATATAATATTATGTTGTATTGGGAAATATTTGATAGAAATATACTTTCTCCAGAGTTAGAAAGAGGCTATTAAGTGATTTTATTTGTAAAAAAAACCTGACAGTTAGAAAGAAAGTAAAATATTCTGATACTTATGTGTCATGAATGGCTTTTAAAAAACTTGGAAAAACAATCCTTGATTGAATTTTTGAAAAAAAGTATCTTTTGATTTTTACTTTCTGTTCAACTGTACAAATACTATTTTCCAATAATTAAAGGCACTATGGAAAGTTATTTTCAAAAGTTGTAGCTGCCTATATTACTTGCACAGATCCAAATTTCTAATTCACATCTGAAATGAAATCTTGCCTTAACTGCTCTTGTACAAAGAATAATTAACTACTCTGGTTGAAGCTTTTAGGCATCTGAACCAACCAAGAGAATAACTACATGACACTACCTTGTCTATAGGACCGAGCACATCTAAACCCCTTGTACAAGAATATCAAGAGCTAACCAAAGCCCTGTCTCTCTAAGCCCAGATTTCTGAACAGGTTGCCCATGTGAAAATCCAAACAATTCAGACCATGTACCATCTATTGCCTCACTGAAAATCAGCAAAGCCTTTGAGAAAGTTGACCTTAATCTTTTATGGTCTCTCTTTATGAAGTCAATAAATGGTAACACTTGCACTTCTACTGCAAACACTGAAGCACCTATAAATCATGATAAGAAGCATCATTTTACTACAACCATATAACAACTGACAAGAAAATCTCATCAATATTTTGATGTTGTCATTGCCATTTCTGATCCTGGGTGAAACAGGCAGCAAAGTTCTGTTCTAAATAAGCAAATTTCTTCTAAAGCTTTAGGTACTGGATGCACAGCCCCACCCTTGTCACCAGCAGAGAGCTCTAGCTGCAGGTGATGCTCCCCATGCCTCGCACCCATCCCAGGCTGGTGCTGCCCCAGAAGGAGCCAGGATGGCAGCACTGGGGGCTCCTCCCAAGGGCACTGCCAAAATGCAAGGATGTGCCTTGGAGACCTGGGGGAAGCCTGATGGGCTGAGAACTGGCACACGGTTTCTGTCATTGGAATGTATGATGAAAAAACAATAAAAATACATAAAGTGAAGCACTCCACTGAAACCCAGGACTGTTTCCGCCCCCAAGAATGGTTTTAAGGAAAATTTCTGTTTTGGTTTAGTTCAAATCTGGTTTTAGCTATTTAAATGGAACAGTCTTTGAAGGTCTTAATCTCATTTATAATAATTTAAGACCATTTAGATACTGAAAAACCTTTGCATATCATAAGATGCCATGCTGATTCATTCTGTAAATGTCATAGGCAGTACCAGATAAACACTTCATTTATAAAATAAGCTGTAGAAGATGTTTTCATGTAACAGTGTCTTTAGTAGATGGAATTATAGGAGAAATTACATGATAATTTCCAATTCCAGTCTTTCTTAGCACCTCCATTTCAGCTTTAAGTGTGGGTTGTGTTTGGGTTTTCCCTCAACCCTTGCATTTCTACTTTATTGTTTACCTCCTAGGAGTCAGAATTAGTTCTGTAGCATGAATAATAGAACATGGCAATTGATGATTTAATATTAAAGGAGTGACTTCACTTTTAAAAACATAAAAAGAAACAGTTTTAAGATAGAGCAAGAAAGAAAAATCATAGTTAATAAAACCACAATATGATTTTAATATCATCAAAGGCATCTGTAAAATAGCTAGTGTCATTTAAAAAGACTTTTGAAAGACTTGTGTCACAACATTGCTGAAGTGATCAATTTTAAACAGATTTGCATGTATAGATCAACTTTCTCAAAGAAAGTGTTTTTCTTTTTTAAAGGAAAATAAAATCCTACATTATCTAACAAGACTTGAACAGAGGTCACTATCAAAAGTTACAGAAACATTCAATTTTTGTAGGAAATTGATAGCAGTGACTTCAGTCTACTTAGTGTGCAACAGCACTTTAATGAGCAGTTATACTGTGAAGGTCTGTGTCACAGATAATACGGATAAAAATACTAGTCAAGACAAGATTGAGGTATTTTTCCTTAAATATTATTTTTTTCTTTTTTAAACAGCATGACAATGAAAAAGACTAATTTACTGACTTCAACAAACAGCACTTCCTCCTGTCCCACAACCTCTGCTAATGTGCCAAAGAACAAATTCTATCACACCAGTTCCCCCCCAAAACTTCACTTAAAGTCCTATATTCTAAAGATCAGCTAAATATATGGAAATATTATTAGCTTAGAGTCTTTGTTGTTTCTGGCAGGAATTGTACCAGTGGCGTCTGAACCACTTCATTTCACACAGAATAAAGGAAGTTAGGCATTTCTTTTTTAAGCAGGTCAAAGTGCAGATACTGAGAATAACTTCTTGGTAACATCTGGTGTGCAGAAGATGTTGCATAACCAGCGACACCTCCATTTTGAGGAAACCATCCAGGAAGTCTGAACAACCTTCTAGTCACTGGTATTGTAACAGCAATGGTCACACTAATAATGGAATTGGAAAAATTTAAAATACATAACTCCAGTATGACGCCTGGTCCAATCCTTCCTGCAAGAATTATCCTCCCTGCATTTGAACTATACACATTTGAATGATGCTTTATTTAACGTATTTTTTTCCATGCACTTTCTCTGACAGTTCCCTTCTCAATCCAGTTTCCACCCTTTATTGGAAATAAAAATCAATTTAGCCTGCCTATGCCCTTCTCTTGGAGAAAACCAAACATTCATACACACATTGCTTCTTTCCTGACCTTCTTCTTCCCTACTTCATACCCAAATAAAAAAAAAAACCCAAAAAAACAACAACCCAGGCACACGGCTTTTCACATGAACTAGGACTTTAGAATAAGCTCCTCCACGGCATAAAACTGCTTTCAGGTTTAGAACAATAGCTTCAGTACAGTGATAGATATACTCTACCAGACAGAAGACACATTTGAATGCTTTACAGAAAAGAATTGTTCAGTCCCAAATGGATACAAGATTCAAGTAACAGAACAATTTGCTACTCCCGAGAACTGCAGCATTTGACATGGGAGGTGGCACATTTTGCTTTCCCTCCATCTGTGACCTTTATATAAGGTGTATAAGCACTGTAAAAAGATTTAGTTGAATGCCTTAATGCCTTCTTTCGAAGATTGCCATAATCTCTTTTATTTATTTTCTAAAATAAAAAAAAAATCCTGTGGAAAGCCATCTATCAGGTAGTAAATTACTGTCTGAAAGTAGATAGTGAAATAAATACTACTGTTGCTTTGGAACACCTGGCATCTTAACTGAGATGCCTTTTGCTTTTGTAAATCCTCAGTTCAGCATCTCATTCGGCAAAGAAAGAATGTTAGCTGCAAACTTTTAAGTAATTATTCCACATTGTGGATTCTTACACTCCCAAAAGAAGGTAGTGCAATTATTTTAGGTCTCAAAATACACAGCTATGGTAAAGAGCTAAATTAAATTTACTCTTGGTTTCTCCTTTTGATCCTTCTGTATGAGCAACATTTATTTTTTTTAAACAAATCTGTATTAAATCTCCTGGAGGTAGGAAAAAAATGTGTGAGAGGCTCATAAGCTACTTCCTATTGTAGGTGAGAACCAAATCTCTGCCACTACAGCTCTTCCCATACAGCAGTGCTGACAGTACCAGCTGTTATTGCAATAACTACTGCTGCAATAAAGCCATTTCTTCAAATTAGAGTATGCTTACACAGCAGAATGATCCTCTTCTCTTGTACGTGAGCAACAGGAAACCTCCAGTGAAACAGATCCAGCCTGGCAAAGGTTTTGCTGAGTGTTGAAATTATTCCCTTAAAGCTCTAGGTTTACGGTCCAAGTCCAAGTTTACAGTACAATCCAAGTCCAGCAGACCACTGGTTGTGAAAGAAGTTTTTTTTAAATATTAAAGAAAAATTTATTATTAAATAGAATTAAATACTGGTCTTATTACATTTTAATTCCAATTCCAAGTTATTCTGTGACACTTAAGAGAGAATCATATTGCAAGTCTTATTAAAAAACTTGTACCTCTGTGATCTTGGCGCACATCACATAGAAACTAAAAACATCTTAAACACTAAAAACGCTGTAGAATGTGAGTCCTATACTTAAAGGATAGGATTTCTACATAGCTGCAAACACTGAACTGCACAAGACTTTTTAACATACATGTTTCCATAACTTCAGGGCTCCAGCATTCACATATAATGCTCCAAGTACATCCACATCACTCTGGAAGCAATTTTGCTCTCACTGTGCCTGTGCATTTGGTTCCTGGAGCAGGAGTCAGCTGCACAGCATCGCCAAGGCTCTCATCAGCACTCACAGGTGAGACACACTGTGGGCAGCCAGGGACTCCCCAGCAAATTGCTGGCAAGAGAGCTCAGAGACAGGTAGGAACCTGTGTTCTACCAACTTTCCTCTCTGCCAGCTGAAAGCCAAGAGTGAGACTTGTTACAGACTCTCTCAGAGGTTTTCTCCAATACTGAAGTGCTTCATCCCATCCCAAACTAAGTGGTGCTGACTGGAAGAGGTTGTGAGATTGAGTAGCTGAGACAGTTTCAACACAGGGTATTTGTGCAGGAGCAAGTAACAGCACAGACTACTTCTGTTTTCACATGGTTTGATCCCAAACTAACTGCAGTACTTCTGCAGGCTGGGCCAAATCTGGGCCCAAATTTATCATGGTAATTATTAGCTGATCATTGTTACCTTCTGCTGTAATCATCATGCTTGCAATGTATTGGGAACTTCTGGCTACATTTATAAACATACACTGTGTGTTTTAACAAGAGGTGCTGCTGGGCTAACAGACTGAGTGGCTTTTCATTGACATTTTGGTGTTATTTACTCATTTTTCCTTGATGAGGCAAGGCATACTTCTATCATTTGGTATTTTATGAAGATTATATGCAGTGCATTTTTTTCTTTATACACAACTATTAACCCAACAATGTTAGTGGCAGGAAAATCTTTGTGCCAAACACTACTGACTCTAGAGTTCTTGACTCATTGCCAAAAAAAAAAACCCAAAACAAAAAAAAAAAAAAAACAAACAACCCCAAACAAATCCAAAAAACCCCTGCATTTCAAGATTAAATACCAAAAAAGGACAGCTTTGAGGCCAAAGATGCTGACAATAAAACCATGACACCACATCAGCTCACCCATCACTGAATGTTAACCAGAAATGTATGAGTACACGTGTATCTATTCAGATTTTACAATGTCTGAAGAGAATTAAAAATTTAAAAAAAACTATTAAAAATACAGTTTGAAACAACAGCAAAATATTTTGCCACAAACTTGGAAAGAAAATGCAACATTTTGTTAAACTAAACAAGAATAAACACAGGTATACAGACAAGGAGAGACCACAGACCAGATCTCCAGGAATGGATTTTCCTGTGGTGTGGGGACAGGGAGGAGAAGCAGCTGTCTTTAATCACAGCCCAGGACTGCAACTACTCATTTCCTAAACATTCTAGTATGAGCAGAGACACAAAGCTTTCAGTAGGTCAAGCCATCCACTTCTAATCCTACCAAATATATATATACACACATATCTACACATACATACATACATATATATAAAAAATGCAGTATTTCTTCTGAAGAGCCAATTATATCGGTATCCAGTGATATTACATAATAACAGGGCAAGTTTATTACCACTTACTGCACCCAAGCAGAGATTCTTTGTGGCCTTTAAATGTATGTTCATCTAACAAGAGTTAAGCTATGGGAAATCAGAAAGCATAGCCTGGCCTTCCATTTCACTGTGAGCTTTACAACTGCTCACACACTCACAGCTCACACACTCCACATCCTCAGCAGAGGAATTAACTACTTTGGCATTCCATGTGTCAGTGTCTCCAGAGAAAAGCAGCTTTTTTTTTTTTTTCAGCAGTCCCAAGGCAATATGGATTTGACCACCCCTTCTTGAATCACTCTTGAAGTATCTGTACATTGTTTTGTAAAATTGAGGCCTTTCCTGAATAAAAATACCCTAGAGGTGTTGAACATAAGCTATCCTACAGGCTTTATAAATATTAATTTACTCAGCCATATAAACTGCCTGAAAGAATTTTTAATCGCCCTGAAACAGCACAAACCAGGCAGAATCCAGGTGCTCTGTGAACTTCTGGCTCAGTGCTCTTGCCAGAGTCACATATCACAGCTAAATGTGAGAAACAAAGAGAACCACAGTTCCCTTTTCTCTCAAAACAGGAAGGAACAAGGAAACAAGCAAACAAATGAGGAAGCAAACAAGAAATTGTTGAAATAGACTTCATGGTCACTATCAGTCACCCAAGAATATCATCTGATCTTCGCTTATTTCCCTGGGAACATTGCTTGTTTTCAGGTTTGGGTTTGGTTTCTTTTGGTAGGTTTTTTGGTTGTTTTTTTTTTTTTAATTTTCTTTTGTTTGTTTCTTTCTTTAAATTTTTTATAGTACAGTTCAGACTTCAATTCTCTGATCTCAATTCTTTAAGTGACTAGTGTTTGAAACTGTTTAAATGCTCTGAAAAGAATACAATCCACCAGCAAGAGACACTAAATACACAGATCTAGCAGACAACTCTGTCACACACTGGGCCATGACACACCACAAAGATTTGGATTGTATCTGCATAGTTTAGTCTCCTTTCTTTCTTCAGTGTGAAGTTCACTCTGGGTTATTTGTTCCAACTTAATTCTGTTTCTCTTGAGAAACACCAACTGCAGTCACTCATCTTCAGACAATGTACTACCACAGCAAAGCCAGTTAATTTTGGGCATTATTTACACCACTATAGGGCTACACATTGTAATGTATTTCAACACCTGAAAATTCTACCACTTTTTTCATATTGGTTACTTCATTCATATGCAACTTCTCCATGTAAACTTTATGAAGCTGGTAATGTTCTGCCACTTCTTTTTTTAAAAGGCCACTAAATAGTAAAATTAATACCCCAAAAGGTTTCAAGATTTCCAAAGCTGCTCAAAATTCATCACAACTAATCAAATGCTCTGGCAAAAATTTTACTCTTATTATTTGTTTAGAGTGTTAATACACACCATAAAGAGAATACAGTGTTCAGGTGAAATTAGTGATGCAAGAATTCCACTTATTCCTGGGAGGATTGCACAATCAGATGATAGAGTGCAGTACCACAGAAGAAAAACTACATAACAGACATGTGCTAAATGCTGCTGTTGGGCTCTCTTCCCTTCCTTAATAACAAAAGTCTTGAGCTTCTCGAAGGGCAATTGTCACTGCTAGGAAAGATGTGCGCTAATTATCTATCCATCTTCTGTTTTTTAAGTTACCAGTACTACATTTCCATCTTAAACAATGAGGGTCAAACTTTACAAATACTTTTTACGCCTGTCTCCTCTTATTTTTCCCTCAGCTTTCCAAAAATTGATATTTCCTTTGGGTTTTTTCCCTTTCAAGGGAAGAGTGAGCCCCGACACTAAACAGCACCTTCGGCGGCGCGGCTCAGCCTGCCGGGGGGAATGCCAGCCTCGGGCAGAGCCTCTAGAAAGAGGGAAAACTGCGACATGAGGAAAGGGAGGAACACATCTGATTTTAGCCAAGTGAATGACAGAGGAAGGGAAAATAAATCTAATCAAAGCAAGTCCCTAAATTTAAATTTCAGTCAGAGAAAAAAATCTGGAGGGGGGAAAAAAGCGCTGTCCTTGACGCAAATTAGCTCTGTCACAGGACAAGAAGGAAGCAGACAAAGCCTGTTGCAGAGCCACCTTCAGTACCTCCTCCAGCACCTTTCAGGAGGTTTTGCACATCCAAACCATCAGGTTTGTTGTTAAACCACGCACATTGCCCGGCAGTGACAGCCACCCTCGATCCCTCCCGAGGCACGCTGCCTCGCCCCCGGCCCAGCGCAGCCATTTTGCAGCCTCGAGTCACTCCAGCTCGCACTCCTTCAAACTCCTTCCCAGCCTGGGGCTCGGACATTACACCCAAAGGAACAGGGATAGAGAACACGGCACAAACTCACTGATCGCCATGGAAACAGCCGAGCACCAGGCCCAAGCACAGGGGCGAGCATTCCTTTTTGCCGTGCCTCTGTGGCACACAGGCTGCACCCCCAAGGCAGCTGGAGCCCAGCTCCTCCTCGGCGCTCCCGATCGCTGCCCACTCCCGACTCCTCCTATGGCATTGAGGCAAGGGAAGGAAGAGGCATTTTTCAGCGGAACCTCTCGTAAAATGCTTTCTGTGGCTGCCTCTGGCAGATGCTGTTTATAATATGCCTCTTCCCTAAAGTCATAATCTTACCTTAAAGCCTCTTGCTCTCCCTGACAAATTTATACTAAACTGGATTGTGGTTAATACAGCTCAGGTTCTCTGTGTTGTTTTGCTTTATTGTCTCTAGGGTTGGTTTATCCTTCATATTTGCCTCTTCTAATGCAGCCACACAGAGAAAGACATCAACATTTCTTGTGCAGTAATCTCCCAAATCTCTTTCCCTCATCTCTTTCCTTCTTCACTATGCTGCATGTTTTTGTTATTTAATGGGTTCGATTTTTTTATTTTTTTCTGTTTTGGTTCACTGTTCCTAGACTTCATATTTTACATCATGTACTCTAAACTTTGTTTTCATTTACTGGCCCAGACATTTAGGAGATGCCTCTATCTCTGAAGCTGCTTATGCTGCTCCTCATTAGGTGAGGCTGCTGGCTAGTAAAATGTCAAACATTAAAATTAAGTCATTTTTACTGCTTTGGCAAGCCTACCTAGGCTTTAAATGTGTTTTTCTGCATTTAAGTAGCTTACTGATAGGGAAGAGGTGTGCCAATGTCTTTACAAACAATTGGATGGGCGAAGGGATGGGTGTTCACACCTTTGGAATGGGGCTGAATGTCTCTGCTGGCTTTGGGGCAGCAGGTTGGCTGCAGAGCCCAGGCAGGCTCCTGACACAAACAAGTGCGACTGCATGAGCCTAAGCTGCTGAACTTTGGGGTAAAATGACAGCTTCAAGGGAGGCATTATGTAGCAACAGCATAACCTGCACTTCAGTAACGGTGATACAGAAACATCTGCTACATGAAGAGGTGAGGGGAGGCATGTGCAGGGCCAGCTGCACCAGCCTGTGCTTCAAGCTTTGCTAGATGGAAGTTAAATGCCACTTACCACTCCATTGCATCTGATTCATGGGAGTCAGTCAGCCGAAGTCTGTGTGTGCTGGAAAAATGTAGACCTACATTTTGGTAACATGCAAACAAACAATAACACCAAAGCTGGGCATGCTAACAGACACAAGACATCGAGATTGACAGCTTGAATAAGTTTCAGACTCACACTGATACTTTGCTTTCACTCAAAACTCTGCTTGCAAACTGCTCTTTAAAGTGGAATCTCAATCAATTTTTTAACTGCTAGATTTAAGACGGGCTCTCTGACTGTGGTCTCTACCAGCACTGCTAAAGGTTAGCCAGTTACTGCCAGTAATGATGATAAACTTAAAAGCTGGTGCTGCTTGCTCAGTGATCCATCAACAAATTACAAGAGTATTTAATCTGATACACGGTAAATCCATAGTGAAAAAACCCTCCTAACATCAGTGAGCCTCCCTACAGTGAATAAAGATAAGCATGTGCAAGAGTCAGGTAAAATCCACATTACCTGAGTATGTTCCGAAGGCAGACAATGAGCTATGTGAAAACTCATAGGGGCTACAGCAAGAGTTTACATCCAAATATTTTGAATCCTGAAATAATATCCATCTTGGTTTTAACTATGTGTAGTAGAAAGAGAGACAAGTTTAACATAGCACTTCTGGACTTAAGTAGCCTTTTAGGAGTGCATTGGGCCTTAGCTCCTGCACTGTGTCTAAGATAAGAACAAAAAGTGTCTTCTGTTGCTTGAACTCTTGTTTTTCACATTGAGAGTTGGTAACCAAAGGGCTAGGGAAGCAGCTGGCTCTTGTCCCTGCAGGTAATTTCGTGGAGCAGGGGGGAGAGTGCTGGCTGCCCCCAGCCACTGTGGTTCTGCAGGGAAGGCTGGATGTTCATGGAGCAAAAGGATCTCTTCTTACTTTTTTCTTCTCACAGTTCCTCCTCATATTGGTGTACTTTTTTCTTGCTCTATTACATATCTCTGAAATACTTCAGCAGTTTATGGTATCAGAGGACTTTTTTATTAGTAGTATTGTAAAGAGTTCAAATGGTCATTGTATCCAGGCCTGAAAGAATGTAAATCAAAATATCCCTTTTCTTACATTCTTTTATTCTTTCAAGAATTTTGAAATTATGGGTCTCTGTTAGAGTAAAAATAATATTTACTACAACATGAAATGAAAAGATTTCAAGCAATTATAGCAGGACCATCCCATGCTTTTATCTGTAAACCCTTCTCTTTCTCACCTACTGAATGTGAATGGCTGTCTCAGCAGATGACAAAAAGGTATCACTAGGACAAAGTCCACATTTAGGGCTGAAGGTCTGTCCCTCTGCAAATTCAGAGTTTCTCATCCACCTCTGTATTCCTACAAGAAAGTCAAACTGCCTGAATGAGCTGAGCTGCTGAAATGGTTACAAGGGATGAAGAGCTGGTCTCTAGATCATCATGTCACCATTCTGAAGGTCATTTACGGATTTTGGCAGACAAAATACACAGAGAAAAGCATAATTGGGGATGGAAGCCTGATAGAGAGTTTTCATTTGGCTCTTTGTGATTCAAAGAGCTTTCCATACTTGTTCCCTTTTTACTTTGAAGTGTCAACCCAGTTCAAAATGGGCTCTGGGACTTCAAGGGGCTTACAACCTGATGTGACAAGTCCCACATACAATTAAAAAGATATATTGACATGTGCAATCTCTTCTGTGTGTGAAAATAGAGATTTAACAGTAAATAACAAAATGTGTTTAGTGTTGTAGGGGATTCTCTCTCTTTCCATCAGCTGCTTGGGAGATTGAAAAGGGCTGTGAAAAGCAAGGAAAGAAAGCACGACAAGCAAATGTTTCACAGTGCTCAAAGTCACAAGCAACTATGCTGATGCCATGTTGAAACTATTTCAGCCAGAAAACCTCCCCCTGCCTTATTCTCCCAACTGCATTTTCTCCTGTGAAGGAGAAGTTTACTCTACAAGTTATCAGAAAAGCAAACAAACAAGGAAGTTTACACAAAAATCAAGGGGAATGGAATGATAGGACAATGACAGAAAACAACAAAAGCAAGGAAATACACAGATAAATGTCAAATGCACCCCCTGGACCCTTCCATTTGTTTTACAACAGCTAATTTAAAAGACTCCTCCTTCCTTACTTTCAGGATGCCTCCTGCTGAGTCAAGGTTTGAAGGCATTCAATACTATTTACTTTTAGTACCTGGTGTGGATTTCACTAGCACTAATGGATGTCCATTAGGGGTGGCAAAAGACCCTCTTCACAAAACTTCTGGGGACAGGACAGAAATTGACCCGGTGAAGAAATCTACTATCCTGTTGTTAAGACTCAATTTTGCCACAAAATTCCTGCACAGACTTGGATGATAATACTTCATCTTTTTCTGCTTTAGTTCCCTATCTCCATAACAGCAAGATAATGCATTTGCTTGGTCTTTGTGGGTGAGATTTTCAGTATCACTGAGAATTAACTTGAAACAGAGAGTAAAATCTCCCTGGATTTCAGCAGGAGGATATTATTTGTATGCTTTCATTTGTATGCTCAGGTTTTCCCCAACTGTCTGTCTGGATCACGAGTGCTTTGGGTCAGAGATATTCAGTGTATGTATTTCAGTGTCTGTGTTAACCCCAATTCACACAGTGGAACTCTGATTCTGTACGAGCACACCAATTACCAATGCATAACAGTAATTGAGTGGGGAGTGTGGGCCACTATCTTTCAGCCAGGAACCTGGGGTACTTGGTTGGGTTGACTCTGAATTGAAGGCAGGTAAATTTAGCCTTGGATTCTTTAATTTTATTTTTTTTCAGACAGGATCCAACATGGAAGCATGGACTAGGCAAATTCCTCTACTCTTTTCTGAATATTAGTGTGAAAAATGGGAACGGCTTTATTCATGAACAAAATTAATGGGTTTGGGATGTTATTTTCAAATTGTTGTAAAAAGTTTTTCATACCAACACTTCTTTTACAATTTTTTTAATTGCTCAGTAATATTTCGTTTCTTCTTTAGTGAAAGGTCACACAACTATATACTGTCTCTTAAAATCAGTGAATGCATAATGGCTTCTTCTGCTCTAACAGGAATCATTAAGCAAATTCATAAATCAATGAAGCACACCAATGCATTACTTTAATTATCATTTTTGCTCAGATGGTTGGTTTATGTAATGTAATTGTTTACTATATCTGAGTATTACTCCAGAGAAGCTTGGCTGGATCTTAATTTCAAAATCTATTCTAATTTCTTAAGCATTTTTATCAAAGTAACAAACACTAGCTATGGAGTAGAGCAAAGAAATTCAGTTAAAGGAAAAATACTACCCTCTTCCTCTCCTCTTTTGGCATTTGTTATGAGATAATTTTAAACATTCTTGTCATTCTGTGTGTTTTCTTAGAGATGAATTCTATCCTTAGATTTGTCAGTTAAACCTCCATAACAGTTTTTAGGCACTACAAAGCATTACATGTCATTTGATAGGCAGAGTTTATGAGTCGCGCTTCAATTTATGAGTTGGCCTCAATAGTACCACACTTAGGGTATTAGAACAACCAAACAGAAAATTGTAGACATTAATAGCATGGGGAGCACTGACATTTTTCTTTGAAATACAAGGAATAATGGGTTAAGATAAAATACTATGAAATTCATTTTCTTGAAATAATATTTTTCCTAGCTGAGTGGTATAGAATAGCTAAGTGTTTAACAATCATGATTTATGCTCCTAGCAAAATCAAGAGCGTGTCTCACAAATAAAGAGATTAAAACCCCTTCAACAACCATAATTTGGATTATTATTTATTTCTCATGTTTTCAGCTTTTGGGGTTTGTGTTTTCACAGAGAAATGAAACTCCCATAATATGATAACCTTGGGCAGTGGAGTTTTCAGAATAAAATAGAACTAAGAATATCATGAAGTCCCTGTGATGGGATTTACAAGCGCCCAATGGCTTGGATGAAGTTAACTCAGGCAGCAAATTAGGGCCCTGCTCAGGGTATTGAACAGCAGGAAGTGAGGATATTCCTCAGCCAAACAGACTTTGAGAGATATGAGTCAAAGACCAGGATTTCAGGGGAGCATAAAGGGGAAATCTGGGCTGGAGGAGGGAGGCTGAGAAAGGCTGTACATTTACAGTGTAGAACAAAGGACTGTATTAGATGAACAGATCACCTGGCTGAGAATGAGCTTTGCATTTATCCCTGAAGACAGTATCAGCACAATTCTTTTGTATCCCTGTAGTCTCTCAAATTGGCTACAGTAGGACATTTGTGATTTTCAGACCTTCAAAACTGAATGGATTGAAAAGAATCTGTGACTTTTCTCACCATGTAGCTCATAACCTACATATTCCTTCAATGACCAGGCATGAGAATGCATATTTCTGTCCCATGTCTTTTTTTGAGTAAAGAGTAAAAATGTCTTTAGTTTATTTTTATTACAGCCAAGATGTTTAAATGAGAAGTGCTAAGTTTCTCATTAATGTTAACATGAGCCACATGTTTACATCAGATACAGGTCCCCTGAAATCTGTATCTCCCCATAAGTGGTACAATCTAAAGCTAATAAGTAGGTAATTGGACAATCATATGAGCTTTGCTTATTTACAACTGTTATTAAAGTAATTCAAAAGCAGTAGTGAGGGCAAGAAGAATTTATGAAACCATATTGATTTATAAGTGTAAGAAAGCTGCTGCATAAGATGACTAGAACAATAAAATGTCATGTTTAATCACATCAGGGCTAGGTCCACCAAAATCAGTGGAGTTTCATCACAAATCACTATGGTTATGTCTTACTGTGTTCAGATTATGTGTACCTTGCAGCTTTAGGAATAATAGTATAGTATTTAAAGGGTCATTTTTAAAAATCATTGCTAATAATTTAGAAATGAGACATAGAAATTTATTATCAAAATTCTAAGAAAAAGTAAATTTTTAAAGCTGTTTCAACTGCTGTACCCAGATATCCTTGGTATAATCTGGAAAGTAAAATATTTAGGGATTCCATTTATTTTGTATAGTGTGACGTTTCAAAGAAATCTTTAATTTTGTCTACACCCTCTGTAACCTCCCCCTGCAAAAAACCCCAAAAACAAACAAACAAACCCCAAACCTCCAATAATAATTCAGCAGTGTTATTAATGCATTTTCCCCAGGATCTTATAAACTTCCACTATTTCACATATGTAATGTTTTCTCCTACTGGCATGTTGCTTCAAAGATTGAATTAGAGTATTGCACGGGCTGGAAATCTCAGGGTGTCTCTAGAGGGTAGAATTTGTCTTGAAGAACAACCATTAACCCAAATTGGTCCATAAGCTGTACCTCAGCAGGACTTATGATTTAACAGTCTGTTGAATTTCTCTAGTTTTTTGCCTTTTCCCTTTCCAGAGTATGATTTTTGTGTCGATCAGAAGCTAGCTGAGTTGCCCAAACACTTGATAACAGAATGGGCAGAAACCTGACATCCTGCCATACTAAGAGGCTTCTGCTGCAGGCTGTGAATGACCAGTGGTGTACAATTTCTTTGTCTATGTGAAACTCGTGAAGCGCTTGTAGAGGAGTTCTTACTATTTTTAATAATTTGTGGGAATCTGTAATCAAAATCACAATCACTTGCTGATGTGCTCCATGTAATCTTAATTCAGAAACATGCTATAATTAATTGTGTTCTGCTGGCATTAGGAAAGAAATCTTTTCAGCAGATACCAAATCATATCTATCAAAATCCTTGGGACTAAAATAAAATCATGTACCTTTTGAGCTTCTGAAAGCTAAGGGGTGTTGTCTGCAGATTTACTTATGCCTGCTTTTGCTGTGTATAACTCTAAATTAATCTTCCATACAACTTCTCTGAGAAGTATCTAGACACACCTGGCCCTCCAGAAAAAAACCCGACATCAATCCAACTCTCTTTTGTCTAGATGTAAGGTTGTATGGCATGTCTCTCAGCAACAGCACAGAGCTTTTTTCCCTTTCTTGTAGGGAAAATTTCAGTGAGTGGTTTTGTCCGTAAGACAGAGGAATTTTTAAATTCTTAGGAAACATACAGCAAAAGCTGTGTCACAAAAGGTAATGTTTGAAAAAAATTATTAAAGAGTTGCACAAAACAGAGAGAACATGGTGAGTATTGCGTTTTAAAGTGACTTTTTTGTTATAAATTATTTACTGTCATCGTATGTCAACCTGATCCATTTCATTGACCCAATTTAAAAAGATACAAAATGCTTAGGACTTGAAAAGAGTTGAAATTTCATTGCAACTAGCATGAACACATTTGTTCATATAATCTGTCTGCAAATTGAAGAGTTCACTGTTTATCCTTGATCTCAATACCAGTTTTATCAGAAGAGATGGGTTTGGCTGTAGAAAAATGTGACTTTGTACCATAAATTAACTACCTGGCTTTATGAGCAGCAGTTGCAATGATCTTTTTGGGGGGCGAGGGGTATCTGTTGCTGTTATTGTGTTCTTAGTTTTTTTTTTTTTAAATATAGTTATCTCGTGAGGACTGCAATGTGATCAGTTCTGTACTTTGCACTGATGAGGGCTGTCCAACAGGACTTTCTTCTTGGATAGGGCAGTTCAGGCCCACAGATTCAGCCTGCTGATTTACCATGTCAGAACAGACTTTCCCTCATCCCTTGCCCTGTTGGACTGCAGTTCTTTGTTGTCTGATGGAGGCAGTCTCTCTCCCCAGTGAACCAGTGAGCGACATGACCGTTCTCTGCAATGCTTCTGCAGCTCCCTGAGTCTAACTCTGCACCAAGGCTGGGAGAGAAATACACATTATCCATATTACTATTGTTCCATCTAAGCAAATAGCCATGATCCTGGAGAATGAAGTGACAGCATGGCCAGTCACTGGTGCACTGGTGCCAGAAGGTTGCCCCCCGCCCCCGAATGATGAGGTCTGTGTGGCACTGATAAGCAGCTGAGAACCTACATGGGAGGGAGTTTTCTTTGCACTGTTTTCAAAACAGGTCCATGCCCTAAGGGCAAAGCCTGCTCTCCAGATGGAACATAGTGAGGTAACAAGGCTTCAGCTACAGACCAAACAGCCAAACGTCTTCTCCAAAGCTATCCTGATTTATTTATTTTTTACAAGGTTTTGATTCATTTTGTTTGAGTGAAATGGCTGCTATTTCTGCCTTTGCTCAGTTTGAACATGTTTTAATAGAGGATTAGTCTCCTCAGGCAGGTGCAAGGAAAGTGCTTACAGGGTACGACGGTGAAAAGAACCGGCCGGTAGGGAACAAAATCTCAACACGTTGTGGTATAATAAGCCCTTTTAAACAGAAGTGAATGTTTGACATTTACATTTCCCTGTCTCCTGTACAAGGCCAGAACAATGTTCTGAAACTATAAAAGTGGTGGAAAATATTTTGCTTAAAACAACAACAAAAAAATCCCTTTAATTTTTTAAGCCTCCAACCCTGACAACTTGTCATGGGAAAAACTGGGTGTGCTCCGTCCCTAGGGACAACTCTGTTCTCAGTTGTTCCACAGATGAGTTCTGGTGTCACTTTGGAGAAAAGACACCTGCTCCAGTGGTGAAACAGCTAGCACTATTAAAAAATTAACAAAAACTTAAAAGGAATGGGAAAAAAGAGAAAGTGAAATTGATGAAAATTAGAGACTGGGGATAGGAAAATTATAAGAGAGAGGAAAATTTAATAAAGCCTATTTTATTTACTCTAACTTTCTAAAGCCATGACTAATGCATAATTTAAATATGTTTAATTAATTAATCCAGTAAATGGATACCTAGCAATTTCAAGGAGCTAGCAAATAAGCTAAAATAGATTACATTATCAGAATACGCAGAGAGCATGCCCAACAATATCTGAGCTAATTTGTCTGTTAAATAGCACATCATTGTTCCACTTCAAATTCCTCCTTAAAACCTCTTTGCTCTGTTGCACCTGTGAATGGTAAGGCTTTTGGCTTGCGAGGAATACTACTGATTACATTGGTGAATTTTGTCTCACTTTCTTTTGGTTTATATTATTTGTACTATCCTGCGCTTAAACACAGCACAAGAACTTTTCCAGCCTCTTTAGAAGGATTTCAGTAGAGTGGACTTCAAGTAAGAACAATTATTATGCTTGCAGACAGCATATCAATACTACTGAAAATTAATAAAAGTAACGGCATTGAGTCACACTTTGGTTTAGTTCTTGAAAGTCACAATCATAATTAAAGATACATTTTCTAGTTAATTTTCTAAGGAAAGTAAAGCATAAGAGAGGCTTTTAATCTCTAGGATAAATATAATCTGCAATATTTTAATTGTCTTAACATTTTTTTAAGAAACTGATATATATGTTAAAAAAGAAAGAACAATAAAAATGAAATACTTGGTATCTGTATGAACAAAACTATTTATATGAAAAAAAGCTGGTCTTACTGTCTGCCAAAACATATCTAACACAGATCTCTTTAGGCCCAGCTAACCTTGGTTTTGATGATGGAGAGAGAAATAGGGCAAGAAAAGTGATAGAGTTTTGTTTTAGCAGAAGTGATGTAGGCACTTCTACAGGAACAGTGTCATGGTGAGGACATAGAGGTATAGAATGAGAGTGAAAGTGAGGATGTCTGAATAAGGATGCTTTTTGACCTGCATATGAACCAAAATACAACTAATTATTAATAAGATGATAAAGAAAAGTTTTATATCTAAAACTAGTGAAGACTTCATAAAGAACTTTAATCCCATCTGCCTGTCTCCCAGAAAGAATAAGATAAATTCAGAAATTATTTTGATCCTTCTATAAAGTCTTAGTCTCAAAGCCTGTCTTGGCTTAAATTCAAAAGACCAGTGTGTATTTTTCAGTTGCTGACATCTGAATATCTCATTAGTATGTTGAAATTATCACTCAAATGACTGTTTTATTTGCCTAAGTGCTGATTTAATAGACCAGATCCAAGATTTGGCAGTATAGCCAATGCATCTGTGTTTGAAAAGTGAGTTCTGACTTTGAATTATATATGACAACCTTTGTGCTGCTGTTCAGCGCAAGCAAGCCTTCATTCTATCCACCATGGCAATTCTTACACCAAAACTTGAGGTAGTGTACACAAACTGTTAGATCCTACAATGTATCCAGATTTTGTCTTTGCATTTTGTTTGGCTATATTTAATTGTTTGAGGATTTTTTCAACTTCCTGACTAGGAAAAGCACTACAGTTCAGTTTTTTTTTCAATTTTAACTGCTCTTTTATAATCAAAACTTCATTTCCTCGGTATAACAGCTGATGTGAGTTTAAAGGAAAAAGAGCAGAGAACAGCCCTGTAGGTAGCAGAAGAAGTGATAGAGACTAGAAGCTTAAAGGGTCCAGAAAGGAGGAACAAAGGAAGAGCTAAGGGTGCCTTGAATGACACATTTGCTGATGACAAGTGGATGACAACTAATGAAAAGCTGTTAGATAACCACCTTCCATTGAATCCTCATTCTACATAGAGGAAACTATTGAAAAGGCATATATTTAGGTTAAAATCTCTCTCTTAATCATTGAATGTGGAACTGGCCAATCTGGAAATTTGGGCTCTGTTGCTAAATATCAAAAATCTATTGTAAATTTAAAAGAAACATCACAGCAACAACAAACAACAAAAACCTCAAGACCTCCTGTTATAAGAAACTCATTTGATACTACCAGAAAAGTTGTTTGAAAATACAGATGAATTGAAATGTATAATATCCTTTTAAAATGAAACTGAGCTCGTTTCATTAATAAACAGTTTATCCTTGTAAGAGTGTTATAGTAACGTGGCACAGCTTTGTGGAATAGAAGGCTCATTCTCTATGGCTTTTCTATTATTATTAACTACAGGAACACATAAAAGGTGCTACATTTGCAAAGTATTATTATTCAAACCTATCAATGTTAAAAATCCTTTTTAGTTAATTTGCCCTCACAGCTTGAAACACCCTGGCAGTTCTTGAAGCTCTGGTGTTTTCTCTAGACAGCCTTTGGCATAATTCCAACATGATTCTGACCCTTAAAAGACCTGGGACTTCAGTTAAGGCCCGTCAGTCACACCAAACTGTGACAGATCAGTGGTGTGGGCAAATACCACGGAGAGGCTCTGATGCTGTCCTCACACTCATTTTAACTAACGCCCCTGAAAAGTCTTGGGTCACGTTTACAGAGCAGTGACACTATTGTTTCAAGAAAAGGCAAAGGTATGGTTTATTATTGCACTGAGGATGCACAAAAGTGCTTTCAAAAAGTGAACATATATTTATCCCTATGAACCACAGTCACAATGGGTTACACAGATATTTGAGTGTTCAAATGTGTGCATGCAAAATCAGAAGGAACTCATACATGTTCCTCAATGAGACATTTTTATTTTTGAAATTGATAGTGCCTATTACATGCAAATTACTTTGCATTTTTACTGTTAGGAAATGTCAATAAATCCATGGCATGTAAAAGGGCACTGCTACTATGGCAGTGATTGGAATTCTATACTTTGTCAAATACATGTACCTCTTAATTCAATAATCTTTAAAAGCAATACTCATTGTGGTTTACAGTATGACACCTGACCTTTTGTTAATGTCAGATACCATTTTGCTTTAGCATGGAAAATTATTATATTTCTATAAATATAATCATTATTCTTGGGGAAAATGTATTAAAGAAATAGAATAGGAAACTGATCAGTTTATCAATTATTTCCCGTGACAGTGATTTTATATATTATTGTTGGCATTTCTGTAGGTATCCTAAAAAGGCCCTAAAAGAGCAGCATCTCTGAGTCAAAATTATGCCTGCAATACTGGCCTATTAGCTGAGGGTAGACAAAAAACCAAAAATTCTGTTGTGCTGATTGGGAAGAAGAATGTAGCATCAGGTTGTTTTTCCAGCCAAGCATGATAAAATTTCTGGCAATGCTTATACAATATGGGGTTTGGACTTCTCCTTAAAGGTATCTAAGTACAATTTACAAAATACCTATTTAGCTGTCATAGATATGTCCAGTTCTGCCTTAAAAGCAAGCTAGCAGCAAGGGAGATAAAGAATTCAGTTCCACATCATTAGGAGATACAGATTTTTTTTGCTTCCCTAAACAAATATATTGCCATTGAATGAAATGTATCAGTTAAGCTTGAGTCCTCTGCTTGACCAGTGGATTCATGTAGATTATCTATCAATACATGCTTCTCTTTTCATGTTGACAGGATAAATCTCATTGATTCATGTCTGACTTGGGTTAGAGGGAGAGTACAGGTTAAAAAAGAACTCTGAAATATGTGTATTTTTTTTACATATATCTCCATATGTAAATATGGCAAGAGGTTCATTTTATCTGAGCAGCTGGACTTTACTGAGCAATCTTGCACAGAAGTGTTTTGTTCTTTCTTTTGGGATAGACCAAGGCAGAATTTTGGCCTGTGGAAGAAAAGCAATGCACTTTCTTTTTGTTTATGATGTGCCTCCAATGGTACTTCATGTGCCAGAAAAATATCCTTTAAATAGCAATCTTCTTCACCTTCCATGCTGGGCATTGACATTGTTTTCTTTATGAGGTAAAGTGTAGAAAGATACAGCACAGTCTTAGAATGGCTTAGCAAGAGAGTGATGCCAGATTTAGACTTTGTTTATGACATAGTTCTTCTATGAATATGCAAGTAAAAATCAAAAGACTCTCCAGCTTGTGACAAGGAATTCATTATGAAACCCCACAACAAACCTAATGAGAACTTTAACAATTCCTTATTCAAACATTATATTAGAGGGCAAAAGAGTAGCAGAGATGAATCAGTTGCCTTACTAATGTATGAAATAGTGGAGACAGAAGCTACATTCATGTGTATGGAGAACATGAGAATATTTTGGAATATTTGTGTGGACATTTTAGGTTATTAAGCTTTTTGCAGATTATTTAAAAGGAGGAAGATGGGTTAAAAACTGGGAGTCAGAATTGGGCCGTTTGAAAGAGCCTTTCACCTCCAGAAGTTTCTTTGCTAAAGATAATAGAAGCCTCAGCCACCTAGACAGTAATTTTTAAAAATTAACCACCATCTAGAGAAGAGAGAATTTTCCAGAGACAGCATTTTACTACTGCTGTTACAGACTTTGCTAAATTTGGCCTGGACATTTTGCCCCTAGGCATTCAGTAATTGAAATGACCAATAGAGGCTATGGCCATAGCTTTGAAAAAACCTGTGTTGCCTACTTGTAATTCATTGCTGGTTGCTTAGCTTCCCCTAAAAGTCAACTCCTCATTTACAGTTGATATAAGTCCTTCTCTAAAGGCTGGAGAAAAGGTAATGTGAGTCATGAGCCTGCTTTTCAGGACACAGAAAAAAGTCTTCTTCAAGACCTCACTGAATTGGTTGGTGCTGTTTTCCATCATGGGAAGCAACTACCCCGGGGCTCTGAGAGAGGAAGGAGGTCATGTGAGTGCTTCTCAATCCATTTCAGACAAAATGAGCTGGGTTAGCTCATACTCACCTTCAACAGTCCATTAAGCTTTCCCAGTTCATTTTGTCTGTAATGCAAAGGAGTGAGTACACAAACTCCTCCACAAACAGAGATTGGAGGATGGCAGCTTCTGGTGGAGTGAAGTGACAGACCATTGGGGAAAAAGCCATTTTCCATTGCCTGCTCAGGAATGCTTTCCCGTGAAGTCTAAGTCAAAGCAGGCAGACCATCACCTTTTATGCAAGGTAAGTTAAAGTCTGGCCCAATGAGGCTCCCTGAGATAGCTTTTTAAAGACTGGATCTTGGTGGAGAAACTTTTAGAAAAGTAAATAGTAAACCTACAACCATTTTAAACAAGAGTTGATAATTAAAACTTTAAAAAAAAACAAAAAGGGAATGCTTAATTTAAAATCTTACTTGCACCTTTATGTGTGTATAGGAAAGCAGGTGGATCTCTCTATGTGATTTACTAAAAGATATATTTGAAAGTAAATGCCTTTGAAAAAAACTAGATATTTAATTACAGTAAATGAATGCAAATAAATTACAAATGTCAGGATTCACTGGAAAAAATCAATAAAATCTCTAACATTCTTTAAAAAAATTCTGAGAACTATGGATGTGTCCACTGCACACTTTCAAAGACTGAAAGAAAACAGGGAATAAAACCACAGAAATTTCTGGGGATAGATAAAGATAGAGAGCACTTTACATCCTTGACCACAACCTTACAAACCAATGATGTTTGATGGCACAAGAGTGGTTTCAGAATCTTTGGACAGAGCCATATACAAGCATTTAATTTCAAAATCAGGAATCGTAAACCTATGGTTTTGTCTAATAGAACACTAAGGCTGTATTTAACTTCTATCAGATGAATCATTCCATACCCTCTCACCTTAGAGCAAATTAAGTGCTTCAGTTGTGTCATTTCAGGGCCTATAAGCCAAATTATGTAGACTTCTCCAGCCCAAATATATTATTGGGATGGGAGCACTAATTTTAAGATATTGTAACATACACCATGTCATATTCTCTTTTCAGTTACAAATTTATCTCTTCTGATGTGAGAGAATGAAGTATGGAAAGACATAAGGAAAGGAATATGACACTGGAAGCCTAACTGGTTTAGCTTAAAATTCAGCAGTGTCTACTGCTTTGCTGAAGGAATGTAACCTGCTGGTGACAGCAATCATGACTTGACAGAGGATCAATCACAAGAGTTACAAGTGCTTTGCCCTTTTTCTGATATGTGACAGTTTTGGAAAACAGCATCCTAGATAATCCCTTGAGGAACAACTTTCTGGATTATCTCTAGTGACCCTAGTTTTCCTACACAAACATAAATGTGCTTCATATTATTAGCCCCAGTTAGGATAATAGCCTTGGCAACAAAGAGGTGCAGAAGAACTGGGGAGCTTTTCTGTGCTTGGCAGATACAAAAGACACCTTGAACTAACAGAATAAAACAACAACAACAATGAAAGGGTAAAGCTACCTGCAGCTGCGCGGTGCAGCTCTGATGGGAACAGTTTTACTGGCTGTGAGGAGTTTAATTCACTCCTTGCACTCTTCTGGTTTTAGCCAGTAGAATTTTAATGGAAAAGTCAGTTTAGTTTCCTTCCAAAATTCACACATTAATTTAAAATTGGAATACCACAGCTATGAGCCAGACCTTTTTTACTTGGCCAGTGTTCATCCTGTAACTATGTAAGTGGTTCATGCATTAGCAAAGTCTTCCATGGCCAAAGACTGGGAGAAGATTTGGAAGATTAGGATGCACAAAGTTTTGAAAGGATTTTCAAAGTTTGATATTTGCACCTGTGTAACTAGCAAAGGACAAAGTTTAGCCCTTAATATTATTTTATCCTGGCAGCATTTTAATATATCCTGGTTTGATTTTGCATCAATTCCTAGCTCCTTAACAGTTTTAAATATGGTTGTGACTTACAGCTGGGGTCACTGAACAACGTTAGCTAAACATCCAGAGTGTGATCTTTTATTACAGTTAAGCTTTTTCAAAAGCCAAGAAGAATCTGTGAAGAAAATACTAGAGATGGAATTTTTAAAGTCTGTATGGCTCCGAAGTCATATAACTTATTTACGTATATTTTAAGGATATTGATTCCAAAGAAGAAATGCACCCACAAAACGAAACCCAAGTTAAAGGCTAATGTGTAAATTGCTTTAAAAACTGTAGTTGCTGTAATTACATGGAGCATTTTACAAGCAACTAGGGACTGCTTTGCATAGATGACTGAAATTTAATCAGTATCTGGCACAGATTGCCTTTCTTTCACACCTCACATTTCTGAAGTACTATTCTAGGGGAACCTGCTAGAATTGTGAGCCTTTGTTATCACATTTATCTCTCTATGCAGCTTCCAAAAGAGTGACTTTCCCCAATCTCCCAGAAGATATGGGTCTGGGTCCTTTTTCAGGAGCTTATGTCTTTCTTTTCCTTTTTGGGCAAAGTTCATTCCACTACTCAGGCTCAGGTTTGTAGTCACATGGATTTTTTATGTATGAAATATAGAAAATATTGTTAATTTTGCTACCTGATACTACAAGATAAAGGAAGCCTCCACAGCTCTTCGTATTCACAGAACATAAACACTTGTGCTAAAGCTTTTATTAAATACAACTTATTTCTTCTTCAGGCTTTATTTTATTATTTGTGTTAGCTGCCATGAAACTGTCAGTTAAACAAAGGGGGCACCCAATAATCTCTGCCTTTTAAAGTCAGAAGGAAGCGGAAAATAATTAGGTATGGTAAATGTGAAAATTGATCTATCTGAAGAGTGTGCAGTTTACAAGCAAAAAATCAATAAGTTTAAACCATACAGATTAAAATCATGTATCAATGTTTTAAATGGTTCAAGATGTAAAGGTCTGAAAGTCTAAATAGAATTCCTGATGATTACTTCTATTAAAATCCTAAGTATTGGAAGATATACAATGACTGTCTAGATTCATTACTATATTATCTGCTTTGTAGAAAAATAATATCCTTGCTGCTTGTTTGTAAAATCCTCATTACTATGCCTAATATACTCTGTCCCTGGAGTAAATTAAAGCATTTCCTTCTTCGCTACTATGCTTTCCTGTAAGTTGGATTCTTTAAGGGGATTCTTTGAGAAATACAGGGACTATTCTGTGACATCTGAGTTCTGGAGATCAATTTATAGCTGTTAAAGATCATGAAGAATTGCCCATTAAAACAGTTACTATTTGACAAATAACAACATTTGTGCTTAGCCTGGATATTTATCAAGCAGACAGAGCACTTATTCCTGATGCCTGAATGAAAGTCTGCATGAAAAAACTTATTAATCAGTTATGGTCTGTTTTAAAACACCTGTCTTGTTTAAATAGAAACTACCAATGTGCACTTTTGCATGTATTAATACTGCATTCCTGATCTGATGGCACTGGAATGTGCCTGTGTTGAGACGTCACAGCCATGGGCCAAACTACCAACAGAAGAAGCTCTGTTATAGAAATCCTGTTTTCCTTTCCTTGAGAAATGCTGGGACTCTGTTTTCATCTATGTGGATCTGGTGGATTATTCATACTGCATTTGGCCTTATAAAACTTCAGATCATGGCTGTATTTGCTCACACACGGCGGCTGCGCTGTGTCACTGTAGTCAGTGGGGACACTGCTACTGAAGTCATTAGCTTTTCAGAGGATGGAAACTGATTCAAAGAGCACCTCATATTTTAAAGTTCCAAACTAAAAACAGGCTTTGGGACATTTCTTAATTGTTTGTGAGCAAAAACTTTATTTTAAGCAAAACATTTTGTCAAAATCAAAGGTGTTCCAAGCAGCTTAGTTATTGAATCCACAGGGGAAAAAAAAAGAAAGATTTGCATAGGTCCCAGTTACAAAGAGTCTACTATTTTCTAGTAAGGATCAGCTTAACTAAAATAAAGAAGTATGGATAAGACAAAAGTTTCTAAGGAAAGCTTTGTGGTTCATCATCCTACTTAATTTCTTTGAGGATTATGTAGGAGTTGTTAAATGGTGTGGATTTCTGTTCAAATTGAACACAGTATGAGACTATTTAATTTCTGTTTACTGTTCAAACTACTACAGGTATAGCATATATTTTAACAGCAAATGATGAATTTGGCCCCTCAATTTTATGTTACATATTCTGCATGAAGTATCAGGTCTGTTTCTTAAGGACAGGTTCAAAATCCATGGAACTTGTTTCAAAAAGGAATGAATAATTATAATCTGTGGTTTTTATCCATGAATAATTATTATCTGTGTTTACAGAGCATTCATTTTTCAAAGCTGTATACAAATATTAACAAGAAATCATCACAACATCCTTGTGTGTCATGTTTCACATATAGCAAAATAAGAAAAAAAAATATATAAAATATAGTGCCTAGCACTTTAGTCGTATAACTGGGGTTTCAAGCTACTAAAGTAATGCAAATAACAATAATGGTATGGGAGAAACCTTTCAAGTTTGAGTCTCTAACTGGCTTGATTTTCATAGGTTTAGACTTCTGAGAACTCACAACTCCCTTTGAAGTCAATTGAAAATGTGAGTGTCAGCACACATTAAAATCAGACCACTAATTTGGATGCTTAAACATGAAATTTAAATTTACAACATTAAGTTTGGAAAAATTCACCTGGGTGACTTTTCCAAAGGTACCACTGGACCTAGGAGATTCTTGATTTTCAACAACTTGTTTTCACAGAGATTCCCGCACAGAAACAATGGACTAAGAAAATCACAATATGGTAGATCTGTGCAGCTAAAGGAAGCTGGAGTGGGCAGGGAATACTGCAGCATAGTCCAGATATTGCAAGAACAAGAGAACCTTCCCTTCTTTCCAGAGCAGCCTAATGACAAAATAGCTGAGGCCACACTGCCTCATGGAGAGGACACTGAAGAGGACACAAAGAAGTCATTTCATATAGACACCTCCTCTCACCTGCTTGTATGTTACCTCCTACCATGTAACACAAAACTGGCTGGAATAGCTGTTGCCACAAAAGTCCCGGGGATTAGCTTTGTTTATACTTTTTAAGAATTATGCGCCAGATCATCCTGTCCAGTGTCTCAAGGTCACTTCCTCAGGTTCAGATGAGCTGAGGGATTTATCTCAATTCTAGTTGTTACTGAGCAGATAATTACTGAGGAGGGACACTATGAGGAGCATCTTCCTCATCAGCTGACAGCCACAGGACGTGGTCACATTACAGAATGAATGTTCCTTCATCTGTATGATTTCTTAGGTTTGATGAGGCAGCCAAAGTTCTTCCTGTGTTAGGTCTGCAGCAAGCATCAAGAACTGATGACTTGAATGCATAGTGAGCTCCTAATATTGAAATAAGGGGTGGAGCTGGTGAATTCTGTCTAGTGCCAGCTTTCTATGTAATATTTCCCAGGATATGTCTACCTTAGTAAGCACTGCCATTCAACAGAAGTCAGTTTGTAATGTGAATCACCCAACACTGAGAACCCAACATACATGTCATGTGTTTGAACATGGGCTTGTTCCTGTGGTTTGAATGCCCATGACTGCTCAGATCCCACCAGAGGCATTCCTGAAACACATCCTCTAGCTCAGTGCTGTCCGGAAGGAACAAGGCTATTTTGTCTCTGGGCTGCAGCTCAGTGTTTTGGGAGGCTGTGGGGATTTCCTTCAAGAGTGCACTCGTAATTTATGTACCCCCTGATGGAAGTACAACCTCCATGCTGGTTCTGTGCCTTGGTATCTCCAAAGCCAGCATACATCAGGAGTTTGCCCACAGCAGAACTCTGTAAGGTGGGAAGTAGTCAAATACCTCTGGCTTAGAAACCTATGGAGAAGGTAATGGAAGTTGGGAGTTACAGTAAGCTAAGCCAGGTTATTAAAAAGAATTGTTTCATCCTTTTAATGATCAGGAACAGATCCACAATCTCGCGTACTAAGCCCCAGCTGAATGTCCTACTCATACACAGCTGACTTTCAAAGGATGGAATAACAGAGTAAAGCTATGGCTGTACTAAACTTGCATAAAATATAAACAATATTGTAAATAGAGAAAGTTCTCTATGGTTCAGTGTATTTTCATTGCATTTTTTGAGAGAATGAGGCATATGAATGTCAGAAAAGTGTCAGCTTGTATTGTGATGCTTGCAGCTTTAATTACGAGCAACTCCAATTCTCTATGTTTACAGAAGGGAGATCACCTACATGTTATTTAAAAACCACTGGGTGTAAGTTTATAGTGGTAACAGGCAAGTCTAATTTTCTTTCATACTTAGGATTTAATAGGTACAGAATGCTGCCCAAGGGAAAAAAAAATGAACAAGTAGTAACTTGATATTTATTCTACACAGACGTGAAGAAAGCTCACAGAAATACACAATGTCTGAAACATTGACATGTATAACTATTTTAATTGAAATGTTGATTTTCTAATAGACCATTCTGCTATGGTAGAGCTTGAAATAGTTGCAATAATTTCCAGACAAAAAGGAAAAAAAACACTCCCAACCCCCATGGCAAAAAAAAACCAAAAAACAAAAAACAAAACTGTTTGCAAAAGTTTATGGTGGAGTCATACAAATTGCACCAAGTTTATACAGTCCAAAGTTGAGAATGTAGCATTATGATTTTGTATAATTGATGCTGTCTTTCCTTGGCCAGATTTTTTTGTGAGGTCTTGAGCTTCTGATATTTCTTGTCTATGCTGGAGAATATTTGTGTAGAATCCTCCGATGGTTTCTAGTGCAGATACCCAGCTCTGCCAGTTTGACGCAGAATTATGACCAGGAATATGGTGTAACAAATAGAGCAGTGGCAGAAATCCTAAAATCTCAGCCCTCCTGGTTGTTCCATGTCTGAAGACACAAGAAGCCCTGTTACTGTTTTTCATTTTTTGCAGATGTGACTGGCCATACAGTCAATGCTGGTGATTTACCCAAGAACATATGGAAAGTTTGTGGCAGAATCAACATGTGGAGTGCAAGCTTATCCTTGCCCTCAGTTCAGGCTCACTTGCACCTGGACCTCCTCCTGACACTAGATTTCGAAAGCCTGACCCATCACAGATTCTTCTATGTGCTCAAGCTAAAGCCTAGATGAAGCAAACCATTATTTTAAATTAACTTTTCTATTTTTTCAGTGCATAATTTTTATTCTGTTGATATTTATATTCGTAGCAAATGTATTTGGTGCCTCAGTTCCTTTTTTCACATTAGAATTGTCATTTGTGTCACATTTTAAGCCAAATTAAATTATTAAAATACTCAGTTATGTAACTACTAGCACCATAGAATTTCTTCTTATTATGGAGACAAACACGGAGTATATTGGAAAAAAAACCCTGTGAATCTCATTTCTGATCCTAATGAAGCAAGTAACCCATTATACCAAGGTTAATTTGTTGACTCATGATTTCCACTTATCCAATGATATACTGAATCATATGAACAAACCTCTACATCTAATCAGTTTTTTTATTGAATCCTGACCTTTTATGCACCTTCTTCTTGATTATGAATGACAGTGACCTTTATCTAATTTAAAACACACATACTGATGCAAAAATATGCAAAGTACACATGTAAATTCTGAATTAAGATGAAGTTGTGCATAATCTTCCAGGGAGAAATTGCTTTAGAGAGAGATGTTTATATTAGTGCCAATTGAGGGTATATGGGGAGAAAAAGTGAATTAGTCAGAACTCAGATGGTTTTGGACGAACAGCTGCAGAGATACTGAGGGCTGTTTAGATTTTCTCTGCTTCTATTTAGAATCCTGAAATGTCAATATAAATATCAATTTTTATTATGCTATTCAGCTTTTATGGCATTCATGAAATGATCAAAATGGAATAAAGTCAGATAAAACACCTTTTCACCTAAGGTTTGACAAACTGTCCCCCAGTATTCCATTTATGTTTCACTCAAAATACATAGTAGTAATTTTCTACAACACAAAATCTGGGTCAAATTCACAATATTGTAAAAGCTGTCTGGTTCACTTTGCCGTTTACCTCATTAGGAAGGAATGGTATGAGCATCATATGGAGATGATCTTTTTAGTTCAGGATATAATTAGGAATTGCTGTAAATGCTGAAAAATAAATAAACAAATTTTAGAGTAGCGGGTCTTGGGATAAAAAGAACTCCCTAACTTTCATTTTGCTTTTTTTCTGCTCATCACTATTGGGCCTGCACTGAAATTACTACAGATGAACGCACAATGGGCACGGTCGGAACCACTGTGTAATCCTATAATCTACTCTCTCTTTTCACAAGTCATTCCTTCCTCTGAATTGCTGTGAACCTAAGTTGTAGATCAGTAGCTTTGTTCTAGCCTCTCTTTTAAAAAATATGTGAAAAAAAATACAGAAAATTTGCAAAACTCAGTGTAAAGACTGTCAAAGCACAAATCTAACAAACACATTCCTCTGAGACGCTCCAACCAAACAGTACCTGGCATTAGCATGTACTTTCATGATTAACAACAGGGGGTTGTCAGACTGCTATTTCTGAAATAAACAGATTTATCCTGACAGATAATCAGCAGTTTGCGCTACCTAATACATGTTATCATCCTCCACTGACATCATTACATTAAAAGCACCCTTAGTATAATCTTTTGTATGAAATTAAACAGGTTTTATGATACATTTTTGGTGGGTTTTTTGTGGCGGATAGAGGGAAGCCTGGTGAAGAGACTGCGAGGTTAGAGAAAACATCCATAGCAAACAACACAGAGAAGCTCCCCAGAAATGGCATGCTGTTTTTGTTTTTTCACAATCTATTAATGTAATTTCTAAATTAATTAAACCCAAATGTTCTGACTGTAAACCACGTCTTGTACTTTTAAGCAGTCCTCTGTATTGTCCTTGGCTGTCCCCTATGTTACCTCAATACTCTCCAGCGTCCCTCTGTCTGTCCGTCCTGCTAGGTTCGCATAAAATCTTGCCATATAGCATGAACTTATGAAGTATTTTTGATCTTTCCACTTATAGACATATTTTTGGGGCTGGCAGATGGACTTTGAGAAACCATCAAGCAATACCTGCGCAGTTTTCTGGCAGGCTCAACTCCTCAACTTTTGGACACCTCTTTGTTGACCATCTCTTCCTCCCTTCAGAAAGGAGGCACCAGGTTGTACATTACTCACTGAACAGGTAAAACAGAAACTTTTGAATCTATGGAGGAATTATGAAACAAAGTCATTTGAACATGGGATGCCTCTGGATCCTCTCTCCCTTCCAACCTGCCTGCTCACTCACCTAGTTGTTTCTGCAGTGATCAAGTTTGTAATCAACATGGGCAATGAAATTTTTAAGAAAAACTAAATATACACCCCCTATGTGTGTGTGTATATATGTCTATGTATAGGTATGTATATGTAATATATGTACCCTCCTCCAGGTAAACAATTCTTGCCTCAGCTCTAAGGGTAAGGGGAATTATATACTCTCAGGTTCACTGGAGAAAATACTGAAATTTCTTTCCTTTTTTAATTTTAGGTTGCCAGCTGACATTATACTATTGCCATCTGTGAACTCATGTAACATAGCCATAGCAAAAACAAGGAGCAAAAATTGCATGGGGACTGTTACTTGACTTTAACAAGGATTTCATCTTCTTCCTTAGAGCACAATTTCTAAGTCATAGACTTTTCTGCAGGGGCAAGTCAGATATCAAAGTCCTGGCTCCAGAGGCCTGTTGTGACTTATTTCTCCAGAGACAGAACCTGTATCCCTCTCTCAGTCCTTTGTCTCACATGGAATAAATTTTGTCTTTTCTGCCTTCTTCCTTTATAACTTGGCAGGAAGAAAATAAAGAAATAGTGTCTAGTGAGTGAGAGATTTTTATCCATTCACACTCATGCATTTTCACACGCATTCCCCCTAATGACAAAAAACCAACCAGCCCCCCAACTAAAAGAGCAGAACTAAAGCAGTGGGAAGGATGAACTTCCTTATGTGACAAGTGTAACCTTTAAACAAAGAAGTGGCAGCATCACACACTTTAAATGCATCTTCATTCCTATGTAATCTTTGCGTCCTGTAAAACCTAGCTTTTGACAAATATGTATGTATTGATTAAGGATCTTTCCCCCTGTATTCTCCTCCAAAAGCTTTCAGTTGCAGTTGTTAAAACTAATGCAAAATTTTGCCACAGATCTTTTGCCCCAGGTAAGCTGGACAAAAATACAACATCTGATACTCTGATGTGGAATGGAGAAATAAATATTAAGCCAACCAAGTGATGTCAGTGGTTTATTTTGTTTTCATTTTTAAAAGTGTTGAATTTCTACTGACCCACATTCTGTGTATTTCTTGTATTCAGTGATTTTTGAGGTTGCTTAGATTTTCAGTTGCGTTAGATATTTTGTGTCCAAGGGTCAAATGAGCATTGCTTTTGAGTCAGATGCCTACTGGCTGCATTTCTGATATCTAACTTTTTCACACTGAGAAAAATAAAAAAAGTGGGAGGCAGTTCAAGCTACCCCAAATAGACAGAAGTAAAGCAACAATTACTTTTCCTGTGTGGACTGCTCTTGCTCATTTCTCCTCAAGAGATAACACTCACTGACATAATGTCAGATAACCATGTTCAGTGTTTCACAGACTTGCCATTTAAAGATTCATTTCCACTCCACTTATTTTCTTTTTATCAGCTTCTCTTTTGGTGCATTTCATCTGTGAAAATTTTCATGTAGACTCCAGGACAGGTATTTGGGAGAGAGGGAAGCAAATGGGTTCAACTTAAAACACCTCTAGAAATTTTAAAGAGAGCAAGATAGGACAGAAAAATGAGAAGTTCTCATGAGAGTAGTTGTTTGCATAAAATTCTCAACTCTCTAAAGTTTCAGTGCAGTTCCCGGGGAAGATGGATATATAAAGACTCAGGTTAACTTCAGTCATTACCAAGCATTTTACATCTGCTGAAGAATTCCAAACATATTAAAGCTTGTCAATCCAAATCTTTAGACTAAAATAAATAAACAAAAACCAACCAACCAAATAAGCAAATAAATAAATAACTAAATAAGGAGCAATTTCAAAGGCTGTCAGTAGGCAAGTTATAGATCTGATTCAGCTTTTAACCCCTAGAGGTATAAGTACACTTTATCTGCAAAAGATATGCAATGTCTGTACTCTGCAATATTACATTTTAATAATCTGCAGCACAAGGCAATAATAAAAAAGGAGAATATGATATAATTGTGTACGTAATTTGATGAGAAGCTGTGGGGAACATCGTCTTTCTATGCAATTATAGAAAATACTAATAACAAATCCTCGAGGACTTTGTTGACAATTAAGTTTCCTATTTTTAGCTGTGTGTTTTCTCAAAAGCTCTACAATTTACTTTTTAGGATTCCCATTTTTTTTCCCCCTCTCTAGAATACTTTTGAAGTGTTGTTTAGCTTAGAATTGTAAACAAGGCTTTCAAGAAGTTGGATTTAACTTAACAACAATATCTAAAGCATTCTTTTAAGATGGTAAAACCAGCAGAAAGGAGCCTGATGGGAGTAAAAGCCCTGCATTGTATACAGCTCCAAGGTCCCACGGACCCGCTGCAAGGCGCATCCACAGTAGAGAATCTGGAAACCTTTCTAGAGAGAGGTTTGGCTGAGTTACTGTAGCAATGGCAGGTTTGCGGAGGCAGAGGAAGAAACCAAACCGATGGGAAAAGGGAACTGGCTGCAGGAAGTCTCTGACAATCTTCACTAGAAAACTCCATAACATTAATTAGCCTGAAATGAAACACAGGCTCTCGCTCCTTGGAGAGTTTACTGAAAATACATTCAGAGGCCTCAATAATATTTCATCTCAACCTGGTTTCATCTCATTTATTTCGGTATATCAAAGAATTAAACTGAGGTGTGTCTAGTAAACCTGGTGAACTTAAAGGAAACTTGAGTACATAATTTGGAAATAACTGTATGAAATGCTGCTGATGACTCACTAAGGACCACTTTTGTCCCTGTGAGACATTGATCATTGGGTAAAAGATGGAAAAGAATCAGGAAATAGCTGTCTGCTCCGACAGTATTTTAATCCACTTACAAAAAATCTTCCTTGGAAAGGCCTTTTTCATATCTCCAGTGGTGACTCATCTAATCTCATCTCTGTATATTGCTAAACTCCACAGGGATCACCTTTACTTTCCAACTTTACCCTGGCCAGAGATTCAGTCAGACAAAAGATCCTTAATGTCTTTCCTTAAGTTCAGCTCACTTCTCTAAAATGCATTTCCCTTCTCTTTCACAAAATGAAAGAAGTAGTTTTTTAGAAATGCTTTCTTTTTCCCCCCTTCTTTTTGGTTTTCTTTTTTTTTTTTTTTTTTTTTTTTTTTTTTTTTGTCTTCTGGGGAGGCAGGATGCCAGTATCAAATGCCTCTTTTCTGTAAATCAAAATTTCTTTGTTGGTACAAGTTGAGTTTTTGGGAAGAATATATTTCTTTTTTCCTGTCTAGAAAGGATTCTTAAATTTTACTTTTAAAACTCATGTATCAAAAAATGTATGTTTGTTCCTCCACATTATATATACGCTTGTTCTCTCTAACGTTAATTTATTCAAAAAACTCTGCACTTGAAAGAGTTAAAAAAAATTCTAATTACAGGATAAGAAAGAAAGGTCAGACTCCACTTACATCATTGTGAAGGGCTTTTATTACACACTGCTATAAAACATATTTCTTTTTTTCAGTTGCCATTCTCACAGGGTAACCTGCATACCAATAGGATCTCCAAAATGCCATGAAGCAAAAGATATTTATCTGCTAAATTCTATGTACAGTAACCTTACAAATGCCAGAGAAAGAAAGATTGCCCTCTGCACAGTAATACTTGTGTAGATGTCTTCTTTATGCTAACAATGACAAGGCTCTCTCGGTTTGCACTGTACTCCAAAATCAGAATGCATTTTTTGTTCAAAAAGCAGACTGTATATCAAAGAGAAAAGATGCACATTTTAGGCACTGAAATACTTAATATAGTGAGCAAATTCTCTCCTGAAGCATTTTTAGTAAAAATATCTAATCCAGAAACATAAAATGAAAATGTATGACTCAAATGTTCTTGAAGAAATTAGACAGGATATGTTTGGGAATATCTCTCTGTCCTGGCTGGTTAGCTAAATTTTCATTTTGAACTCTGTTTGAAGCCTCACAGAACTGTTATTTGATTAACTTGACTATGTTAGATAGCAAGTTAACCAAAAGCAGGGTGGCTCCAAATCTAATTGCTGTCATTTTTTAAATCCAGCTATGCAAAACAACAAACAAGAACTTTACTCTGGGACAAGTACAAGTCAGAAAAATTCTAATTTTTGCAATATATTAGTCTTCAATTCCATTACTTGTGATTTAATGTATCTAAAGTTGTTTATATAGTTATTTATATAACTATTTTCAGCCCTAAATTCTGACAATGTATTCAAAGAAATATACATTAATAAATGCAAGATCTTCTGTCTGCTTTCATAATACCAGTGTGTGCTGTCAGATGTATTAGTTCAATATTTCAAGTGATGTATGCTTAAAATTAGAATGTAACGAATGACGTAGCAACTGACTTTCTTTTTCTTAAGGAGTTTTTAGGAATCTCATTCAAATAGTTTTTTCAGAGTTGCACTTTGTTTGCAGAGCAAGCAATGCCTATCCAACCTTTCTAAACAATAAATATTAACACAGAATAGTGAGGGTTCCATTTCATCACTTCTGCTGGTAATTCTACTAACTATGTTTATCTTGTGGTCTAAATTTATGACAGGCCCATTTGCAGTGAGGCCTGGAGTTTCCTTGTTTACAACACTGCAAAGTAAAAGGTGACCCTTTTATTTTTGTTTAAAACCTTTCAACAGTTTGTTCTGCTCCAGAGATAGCACCTTAATAAGGTTTCAGGCCAGAAAGCTCTCTTGTTTTCTTTTGTGGGGGTACAGTTCACTTCATTTACTTACACAGACATTAGAAAACATTTTTAAAACAGAATACAAACTTGGCTGCAGATTACATTTGTAGATTAGCAAGCTTCTGCACTGAGATCTTACCTGCCATTATGTAAAGGAAAAAAGAACCAGGGGGTAGAGGATACATAGCTGGCTAAATAAACAGTAAATGAGCTGTTTAAACAGTTGTATCTATACACACAAGTAATAAAAGCATCAGGCACCTGGTGCAAATCTATTAGGACCTAATTCTGACAACAATATACATCATTATAGTGGGATCTGATAAAGAGCAAACACTGGAGGCATTACATGTCTTTAGAAGAATCAGACTTCCTACCTTAGCAAGAGTGATAGAAGGTAAGTCCCCCTTTAAAGAAAGTTGTAAGTAAAGCCAGGCAGCAGTTGCAGTGAATTGAGTCCTTTCAGTCACTGTATACATGCAGTAGTTCTGCAATAAGGGAAAAATATAATGGGAGGAGCAGCTGTGAACGAGTGACCTCCTGAAGCTGAGTTCTCTTTGTGAATCGAGCACTGGGAGCCAGTGCCTCTGATTTGCATGGATTATCTCCACTTGAACAGATACATTTAAATTAACTGGCACAGGGGCACAGGGATAGAAAACAAAACAAAACCAAAAAAAAAAAAAAAAAAAAAAACCACCCAAAAAAAGAGGGAGAGAAAATAAAAGAGGAAGGAGTAAGTGGGTGAGCGGAGCAGAGCGCGGAGGGCGAGCGCTCGGCTGGGCGCGCTGAGCCGGCAGCGCTGCGGCTCCGAAGAGCTACAGCTCCCTCTTCATGCCGCAGCCGTAAGACGAGGAAAGCTGTCTGTACGGTCGAGCTTAACACAGAGTCCCCCCACCCCCGCCCCTGCTCCCCCCAGCTTATGATGGTCCATTTGATCAGATTTCTATAAACACTTAATAACTCAGCCTGACGTGCACCCAGGGTTTTGGACTGCAAGCCTTAAATGATTATAAATCTGGTAAACCCTTGCTAAACGATTTTAAACACAGAAGTATTTTGAACATAGTAACTTGTACAAGTGGAGATGGGTTATTTCCAAGTGGGCCATGGCAGATTTATTATTTGTGAGTGTACAGGTGCCTTTAAAATAGTTAAGGGATGGCAGCATTCAGAGCATGCTGTGCGGGAAGATCCCTGACAGGATGGCGGTGTGTGTTCCAGCCGGTGGTTTCAATGTTATCTAAAAATCTAACAAGACAAAAGAGAGACAAAAAAATTTGCATTCAACCACTTCAGAATTTCTCCCTTATTACCATAAATACCACAAACATTACCTGTTGCACACTCCTGATTTGATTTAAATGCAGTACTTAAGCTGATTAGAGAAATATGAGAGTATGTTCAACCCTCTCAAACCTGCATCCAATCCAAGAGGATCCTGAAATAAACTTTGTTTCTTTGTTCAGAATATTTAAAATAAGTTCTTTGTACACAATGGTGTAGAATTCTGTGAACCTCCACATGGATTCATTCTGCTCAGAAATTAGACCAAAAGTCATGAAAAGTAGTAGAATGACTGGTCATGTGTTCTTTCATGAACATCCTAAAACAGGAATGGATGCAATTGCATTCTCTGAGAATTATTCATTGGTGAGATTTGGTGGGACCAAATGTCCTGTATTAGCACTCAAAAGATTCAAATGCTGCTTTTTAAGATGCATGTCTTGCTGTAAAATAGTACTTGTTCAGAGATAAATAGAATGAAACTGTGTTCAAAGACAACCACGGCTGAAGTCTGTTTCCAACTCATTTGCAAATCAAGCTGAGTCCAACATGAGTCTTTTGGGTTTCACAGTTCTGGGGATGCCAACATTTATTTGTAACACAGAATCCAGAACACTGCCTTTATCTGAACAGAATATAGGGTAAGTACTATGCTTAATTGAATGAGAAACTGCTTCTTTTAAAGTAAAATTTACTACAGATAAACAATCCCATAGACATTGGAAAAGGTAATGGAGGATATAGTTGGGGTTCCTAAGACATGCTTTATGACACAGTTATTGGTGTACTATTTAAAGTGCTTCCTCTGAGAAATGCTCTTTTTTTCACTGGAGGTCTGGGAGTTTGATTATTTTGAGAGGGGAAGGATCCTTCAATTAGACTCTGTGTCTTTGAATACTTACCCAGACGGTATTTAACCTGTCTGAAATATCATCCTTCCCTGTGCACAGTCCAGAACTTCTCAACTGTGTTCTCTGGAAATATCTTGTAAGTTGGACCCCAAATTTTGTTTCTCATTTTCTCAATTGTGACCACTCCACTTCCAGTGACCACTCACCAGGTAATAACAGATGAATTTGACTCCAGCAGGGCACTCAGAAGTCTAGTCTCAATATCAAACCTGTATATGATAGCTGTATAAAGCGGCCTCCTGGTTGATAGATGGCTTTGAAAAAAGATGGACTGTGAACCAAATTTGCTCTTATTACTCTGTACCCTGCAATACACTCCTCAGTGCTGCAGTATCCAAGCTGATAATGGCATAGCTATTCAGTCCCACCAACCTGTATGTCACCAGCAACAGGGAATCCTAGAAAAAGAAAGAAATAATCTAGCAGTGAGAGGGATTTTTGCTTTAAGGGTACATGTAAGAGGAAATGCCTTTGTAAGGAGTGGAGACAGCCACAGAAGGTACAATAGAAAAATCCAGGGACAATGTGAGCTGAATTCAGAAACTGTAGGGTGTTTCTTATTCTCTGGAAAGATATAAATGCCTGCAATGTCATCTGCTAAAGTTCGTCAAGAGAAGACCTTACTAGAGATGTGCCTGGAGGTAATGTTGAATGAAGATGTGGATTTGAGGAAATGGTGTAAGAAAGAGCGAACTGAATGGGCAACTGGAGAATTATGGGCACTTTTTAAGCGAGAGGTCATACAAGAGATACCTCAGGGGAGACTGGTGAGTCAGGGAAGTCTGTAAAAATATAACAAGTGGAGCAATCTGGGAAACAGAGGAAAGCAAAATAATATGCTTGTCGTCTGGGAGACTCAAAAACTATAACAGAAAAAAAACCAAAACAGAAGGTAGAAAGGAAGTGGAAAATTTAACTCCAGGAAAAAAACTGTAGAATCCAAAAAGGAGTGATAATGGTAGAGAAGTTAGTGAGTAAGGAAAAATGAAAGCAAGGATCATCTGTTAATGGAAGGCAAAATGGACTAAAAAAAATAGTGACTGCTTGAACAGGGAGCCTGTGTTAATCAGAAACAAATAAACTGTCACTAGATCAATTCCACAGAGCAGGATGTGAGGTAATTTCTCAATACGGAAGATGTGGGTGGAAAAGGAAAAATGCATTCTGCTGGGAATAGGAAAGGATCTTTTTTTTAATTTAATTTTCCTCAATGGGAAATGATGCTAAGAAATTCCCACTGGAATAAATCAAAGATGATTAGACTAAATGATTTCATTTTAGGTAGGGGAAAAGTGCCTAAAAAGAGAAGACTCGTGGGAATAGTAGCTGGCTGAATATCCATGGAAAAAATTGGAACTGAGATCCACATTATTTAGGGGAAAAAAAGAACCTTTAGAAATACATGGAAACCTTGTTAGAGCTTCATGTCTTGTTGCTCTACATAATAAGAAGCAAATCTGCTCAATGAAAATTGAGCTCTGGTTGAGGAAATATTGCTGGATGATCAGGTAAGAGAAGGTAAATTTACGTAGTGGGACCAAGGTATGGTAATGTTCAAGCTGCTCAGGAAAGATCTGAAGAAAGATAAGTAAATTTGTGTAACTGCCTTCTAGTAATCTGATAGATTAGGAAGGAAAAAGAAAGTATGGCATACATCAGACAAGAGCACATTTGGGCCAAACTAAGGCAAATATTTACCAAGCAGTCACCAGCCAGTAAGAGGTGAGACTGCCACTCTCTTTCCTCTGATAAGCAGCACAGATACTATCAGAAAACTGGTCCAAAACCAGATCATGAGTGAAGCTCATTTAAATTAAATGGAACAATCAATAAAAACTAGGCTTTATGGCTGAACGGGCAAATTTTGTTAGCCTAAAAGACCTTGTTAGTAAAATTAGACCGGATTATTCAATACCTTGAATATGGAAGACCCTTGCAATTCCTTTAGATTAAAGAAGCTAAAGATATCTGGAATGTGTAGCAGATGGAGATGAGACAATGCATGGAAAAGTGGCCAAGCTATTCCATGATGTGGAAGAACTCCTTCCTTTTATAAGAGACATGCAATCACAGGATGAAAGAAAAAAGATGGATCAACAGATGTGTATTAGAGGTCAAAATACAAAGTAAAGTGAAAATTGTCAACAGCCAAATTGATTTACAATTTGGAAGGGCTATTTAAACAAACAGGAAAACAATCTTCATGCAGATGATACCAAAAATTAAAACCACAGGGCTTCAATGCAAGCTAATAGAAATAAAGAAAGTGTGTCAACAATTAAATATTTCTTCATGTATGTTTTCAGAGGAAACAGGATAAATAGTGGGAAGGAAGCTGTGATGCCATAAAATTACCAAACTGGAAGCAAAACTAAAAGCACAGTGTACTCAGGACAGGGAGAGGTATCAAATAAAGTCCGTTCCACAATCTGACAAGAAAGGGAACATGAAATCCCAAAGCTGGTAGGAAGCAGCTCAGACATGATACTGGCTGACTGGAGAAGAGAAAATGTATTATCCATTTATAAAAGGGAGACCTATGCAGCTACAAACCCATTAGTCTGACCTCAGTTGCTTCAGAAGAAATTTTGAAGGAAAAAATAATTGAAGACAGGGAGGCAAATGGAAAATGGGATAACATACAAAAAGGATTTACTAAAGATAGAATGTACAGAGTGAATTTGTTATGGCTCTTTAATAAGATAACTGATTTTCTAAACAAAAGATTTGTGATACATCTTATCTGTATCTGTGCTGCTTATGATACAGCATTACATAGGAAACAGGGGATTAGGAGACGAGTTGTAAAGTGGATAAGAGATTTTCTAATGGATAGATGGCAACAGGTGGCATTGAAAGAAGCAGCATCAAACTGCTGAAAATTTACTAGCAGGAATTCTCAAAATTCAGTCTTTCAATCAATCTTTTTTTAACATTCAGGCATGAAGAGATGAGGTATGAAATCTATACTTTCCATTGAGCTTGAAAACAAAGTCCTTGCGAAAGAGGATTAGTGGGGTTTTCTAATTACATAAAATACAAGTACCTGAATATTTTATACACACACATTAAATATGGTACTATATTTTTCTGTAATAAAAAATATATATATGCCATGTAAAGAGTGTGGCCTTATATGAAATTCTGTATGTGGTCTTTGTCACTTGGAATCAAGAAAACATGCAAAAACTGGGATAATTAAAAGAAGGTGCAGCTGCAATGGCTGGCAGACTGGAGAGCCACCATTCATGGAGGAGAGTAAAATACTTAGATGCTTTTGTCTGACTGAGCAAAAAACTGAAAGAGGATATGACTGGTGTCTGTAAATGTATTTCTCACACAGCAGACTGGAAAACAGTTGAATAAAGCTATAGAACAAGGCTGACAAATGGAAAAGCAGCTCATGCTTAGATAAGAAATGCAGAGAGGATTTCAACCATAAGAAAAGTGAATTTTCCGGACTCCCAATAGCTGAAGTAGGGGTAAAAAAAAAAATTAAGTGTGTTTTAATGGAGAATGATTCTTCTGTTAAAGATGTCCTTTCACCTGGTTGCCTATGCAATTAGAAGACTAGGCTTGAGACATTCCTCATCTTTTGTTCCCAATTTCTGTAATAGATTCCATTGAACTCAGTGACCTGTCATGTGTCTTCTCCCTCCCACTTTTTTAGTGCCAATCAGTGTCTCTGGTGTTGCTGAAGACTCGAGCAGACTCAATGGTGTATCTGTCATGCTTCAGAATGTGCTGTCTGTAGATGCACCGTGCATTCTTCCCTCTTCTACCCTTCATTTTGAAACCTGTCTGATAAGGAAAGATTATGTCATAGATATAATTATTTTAGCATCCAGTACAGAAGCTGTTAGGTACTCCGTCCAAGATAACTAAGAAACAGAAAAGAAACATAGGAAGGAGCAAGATGATGTAGCAGGAAAGGACAAGAGTGCAGTTCACCAGGAAAATATTGCTGGAGTAAAATAAATGAGAAAAGCATATTAACTTTTAGCCATGGCTGAAATCACGGAGCAAGTCAGGCAGAGAGATCAAAGGATGTAGAAAAGATTAGAGAAAATGGACAAAGAAATTCAAGAAAACATTTTTTAACTTTACAAGAAGCTTGATTTTGATTCACTTATAAAAGAGGTCCCTTTGATTTATTTAAATCCCCCCTGAACATCCTTGCTCTGCAATTGTACACCCTGTTAACAATTCTCTGTTGATTAGACAATGGAAAAGCAGAAAAGAACCAATCATGGTTGTAACAGCAGAAAAGCCAAATACATTCTAACAGCTGGCTATCACACTATCTGCTACATCCCAGAAAGAAAAGTCCAGCAGATATAACTCAGTACCTAAAAAGTCAGACTAATATGCAAAAACACCAAGGCTATTGGTGCTATTTTTATTTGTTCCTGTTCCCAATATAGGCAGATGTGAACACCAGTAGCAAGTATATACATTCAGATATAATAGGAGATCCTGGATTTCTCATCACTTATTATAAATGCATATACAAGCTGTAACTAAATCCCAAATATTCAAAATAATCAATATCAAAAGGTTCTACCTGAAGTACTTTCAGCAGAGCTGATTAATTCCAGAAAGAAGGGCCTATGATCTGGTTTCCTAAGGAGAAAAGTAGAGGAAATCAGATCCTTGGTGACCCTCTAAATGAAGTCTTTGAAGGAGGCCAAGCCAGTCAGAGATTTTTCTGGCTGAAGAAATTTCATTGAGAAAAGCTGCTTTGTTAAACTGGAGAACTTTTGATAAAGTGTTGTAGATGCCAAGGCAGGCTCTAAGGAAACCTTTGATCCCTTGCAGGTCTCTTTGTAGAGGTGAAGAAATGTGGTGTAGCAGTGAACCCTGTTTTCCCTGTCTCCGGTATGTAACTATGGGCAATATATTCACTGTTCTGCTTGGATAATTTCACTGATAACAGCAAAGGTGGGGACAGGAATGTAATTTTCATTCAGAAGCGGTAGAGTCTAGAAAAAATAAAGAAAATGTCCTTCTTTTAATTTAAACAAATAAAGAAACAAAGCTCTCTTAATCCTGTGGAGCAGCTACTAAGCTTTCCAGAGTTGTAAGTCCAGAGGGTCTATTCTGAAGAGAATCTCAAATTCTGTCGGTCTGAGAGAGAAAATAATTCAATTAGAAATAAATTCTCCCCAAAGCAACCTGAAATTTCCAAAAGCTTTTCTTTTTTTTTACACCACCTTGTACTAAAGTTTTCATAAAAGACAATTAATCACCTCAGAAACAACCTGTCTGAACAGCAGCCAGTCTTCAAATTTTAGCTTAGGTTTTGCATGTAGAATTCACCCCCAAAATAATTACTCAGAAACTGAGAATCTACATCCCAACAGAAACTGAATTTAAAAAATGGATTCCATGGATTTTTCCACAAAGTGTGTAATCGATGAAAAAAGCAAGTTGGTGCCTAGTGAGAAACTATTTCACTGGTGAATTCCTATGTGACTTTAATTTTCCTGTATGCTTGCAGACATGTATGTTTTTTCTTACTTTAAAGATAATCTCTGAAGTAGTTTCATACTACATTTTTTAAAAATGGAAAAATGGATGTTCTGGATAGTTTGAGGTTTACCTGTGATGTCTGTAGGTGATCAAATTGCTAGTTCAGCCTTCCAAGCCCTACATAATGAAATGGTGGAAAATGCATTTAAAACATATTTAGTAACAGAAGAAAAAGGAATAAAATAAAACATTTCAGAGAACATTGAAACAATTACTGGTGTTTTACTTGTAATGACAGCTTTCCCACACTTTATACAAAGAACAGAGAGCCTGTTAGGCCAAAATGTGGTGGATAATCTTTATGGAAGAAGGGTGAAATTTAAATCCAGACTCTAAGACTGGATAGTGTAATGAGCAATAGACAGACTATGCACTTAATTCCATTAAGTGAAATGTATTTCATTAACAAAAGTGTTAGCAGAATTAAAACCTCACACTAAAGGAATGTGAAAATCATCAGTGGCAGCCAAAAAGCTGCTGCAATATGGTACATATTGCAGAAGAACTGAGACTGATGTGGGATTAAATACATATGAAATGAATAAAAAAAACCTGACCAAAATTGTAGCAAAATTTGAATGCTAATTTATGGCACCTAGTGAAAGAAGCAGGACAGCAGATCATCTGCATATAAATGGCCTCAACACATTTCTTGGTGCCAGTCTGTTACCCTGCTCAGAAGGAAACAAAACACATTTCTTAACCTAAGACTGAGACAATGAATTGCCAAATAGGAGATTCATTAAATTTCATTAGTTAAACAGGAATTATAAAAGCAACAGCTTTTTTTAATAAAGTCTAATAAAACTAAGAAATGGTTGAAAATGATGTATGGACTAGAGGAAGCAAGAAAAGATAGGAAAGAAGAAATAAAAATAACACAGGATACCTCCATATTAGAGATAGAATGCTTTCACATAGACACTATGTTATACATAATTATGCTAACTCACCCTGAGAAACAGTTTTATATCTTGGAAAGGACTCGGAGGAACATCACATAGGGAAGAAAAACCACCATAAATATCAGGTGACAGAATAAGATATAATACCACAGACTTCCAAATAAGAGTATGCAACAAGTCCACACATAAACATCATAATTATGGAAGAAAAAAAAGCAATATTGGAAAGTTTATTCTATTCGTAATTATGTTCTTCTTCACTTTCCAATAGTTTTTAAAAGCAAATTGAAAACAAATATTACAAAATTGTTTAAAACAAAAATTGTTTTAGATTCTTATTTTCTTTTCATAAATCTGTTCTGTCTTTATTATACACATCAAAGGGCCAACTAGTCCTTGCAACAACTGTTATCTTAAATTTCTAAAGTGCCTGAAGTTTTTATTTTTTAGATATACAAGCAAAAACTTGTATGTATTTAGCGAGAAAAAGAATTTAGCAAGGAAAAAATTAAGAAACAGTATGATGAATAAGGAATCCAAGACATTTGATTTGGTTTATGTGGGATTCTCTTTTACAAAGATGAGCAAAAATTTCAGAAGCCCTCTATTTCAGAAGTGTTATCTATTCAAGATTTTTTATCAGAATTCACAGTGATTTCTGTAATACTGCAGTCATCACATCTGATTACATTGATTGATATCACAGCCTAACATTTGATACAGCTCTGTCACATCTCTTTTTTGGAATGACCAACTGCAACAAATCACATCTGCTAAACTGTGTGAAAGAAAGGGACCAGTGAGGTTTTGTCTAAGTGGAGATTTGTCTTCAGAGTTACTTGAGGCCTTTTCCACTTGTTTCTTATGAGTACAATGTCATCAAACAAGACAAAAGAGTGAGTCTATTGTCATTATGAAATATCCAATGTCTCTTCTCTCCATAAATACATTAGTGGTGTTGCCTGTAATTGCTGGAATAGTCCAAGGGGTAAGCTGGGTATCTGATAATTCCCTCACAATTTCTCAGTGGCAGCGAAATCTAAATCATCATCCTTGGGTCTTTGCCTCCTTATCTACAGCAGGGCTTCCCCCACATGTTCCCCTGGCAGCCCTTTTAGCTCCTCACCCTGCTCCAAGTTTTGTATCCCCTGTCATCTCCCTGGAGCACCAAGTCCCCTCCTCCAGACATCTCAGGGCCTTTTCTGCAGCTCAGAACTGCCTAACGACTACACCCCTTTCTCACCTTTGTATTTGCAATTGAAAAAGTAGATCTGTTAACATTACAGATGGATGTTTTCAGTGACTGACTCACTTGGAGACTTTTGGTATTCTCCTGGCCTTAGTTCATGCTGTTTCTTTTCCTGTTTCATCCCCCTTCAACAGAGTCTGTTAGTTTTGGTCTGTGTAGAACAGAATAGTCAAGTGAACACAACAGTATTTGTACCAACAACCTACAGCAATCTCCTCTTTTCTCCCCAATTACCAATGTAGTATTTTAGGATATGAAATGTTTATTTTTCAAGCACCATTTTGAGATTTGCTATTTAATTTCAGGAACAGTATGATGATCAAGTTTATTAAATAACACTCAACTGAGAATGTTCCCATTTCATATCTTGATTCCTGAAAGGTTTAGGGCTATTGTTTAGTTTCCTGTTTCTGGTAATTTCAGTGTAACTGTACATGGTACATAAAATGAGTTGTTGAACAGCAGCTCCACAGGCATTAGAATTCAACACCTCTGGAGTCCCCTGCTTAAGGACGTGTACGTGTTAGAATGAGTTCAGAGGAAGCCACAAAGCTGATCAGGGGCTGGAGTAGCTCTTTTAGGCAGACAGAGAGAGTTGGGACTATCTAGCCTGGGGAAGGGAAGGCTCCTGGGAGGAGCTGCCCAGAGAAGCTGTGGATGCCCCATCCCTGGAAGTGTTCAGGGCCAGGTTGGATGGAGCTTTGAGCAATCTGGTCTAATGGAAGGTGTTCCTGTCCATGGCAGGGGGTTGAAACTAGATGACTTTTAAGGTCCCTTCCAACCTAAACCCTTCTATCATTCTGTGATTCTAACATTTAATGGGACTAAGGCCAAAGATGTAAATAAAAAAAATATTTTGAAAGACTAAAAATTTTAATTTCTTGCTAATCCTGTAGCATATTAATAAAACCTGATATTAAAAATTTAATTTAAATAAAGCACTAAGAGACTCATCTTCCTAACTATCTGTGTACTCAAAAAGGAGAAAGAGCCAGTCCTTCAAAGAGCAATCCAGGTCACCTAGGGCAGGCTGGGCCCCCAACCTTCCATTTTACCTTTGAACTGAGGTTTCACCTGTGAAGAAGCAACAGCAAGTTTACAGAGAAGATGGATTAATTAACTGGATCTGTGGTCTTTTATTCCAGCTGAGTATCAGGAGGGCTGTGTTTGCAGTGTCAAAGATGAACACATTTATTTTGGGATCTTTTTAACAAGCAGTTAATGGATGTTGATACCCATTTGCCATTACAGTTAGTGACAATTTGATGTCTATGCTGACATTGTTTTGAGAATCTCATCCCAGGAGATTTGAACAGAAAATCTAGCAACTTTCTTTTTTTTTTTTTTTTTTTTTTATTTTTTTAATACAAGGACTCTTGTTTCCTGAAGTATTTTTATTACTTCCTCTCACTACTTGTTTGGGCAACCAGACTCCTCCCTTTCAGAAGTGAATGAAAACAGTTTGGGCAGCACCTGGATGAATTAAATTTTTCAGTTCTATGGCTGCCTTTAGGAAGCTCTTTTCATTAAAAGTCATTTGCATACTACAAAACTGTATTCCTTATAAGTGTCAAAGCTGATTTGAAGCAGAGGGCTGATGGGCAAAAATCAACAAAATTGCTAAGGAAGAGTTAATAAGGTCAAACAAATTTGTTGATCAGTCTTTAAAGAAATCTTTCTGGACTAGTTTTCTGTTTGCTCAGGAATTCAGGCAAACCTATTCTTCATGCAAGTCTTACTTTTTAATTCATCACATTTATTTTTGTAGAGAAGCAATATTGAAGATTGAATTTAAGCAATCACTTTAGCCTTTTCCACTGGGTTAGGTAATGCAAAGAAATTACTCTATGAAGAGTGTAAAGCTTATCCACCTTTTCCTTACTGTGTCACTCTCTCATGACATCTTGTTGTATGCTTTGTCCTGTTATTAATATTCATGGTTTTATTACAGTACCAGCACTTTATTCAGAAGATCTGATTTGTGCAGACAAGTCATCTCTTTGCAAAAAACAGGAAAGAGGTGAGGAGGATTATGTCCATTTGTTCACATCCTGAGCCCTTAAAAATATTTATCTCAGCAAATATAATGTGGATTATTTTGGGTTGGATTGTCAGAGGCGCTGTAGTTTGTGACAGCCCTGAGAAGCTGAAGGAAGCTGAGAGCAGGTTCAGTTCTGCCATGTGTAGGTGCTGTTTCAGCTACTGAACTGCCCAGCAGAGCTCTGTCCTCTGCCACTCCTGGCTCAGGTTGAAATAACCCAGCTCTGCTTCTCTCCCTTATCTACAGCTGAAAACAGGTCTTTGCTGCTTTAGTGGGCTTAGCTCCAAAACTTACTGTGCAGGAACAAGAGCAATTTATAAAGTTCCTCTGGATGTACCGAGCAAGTTTTTAAAAACTTGATCTCGGCAGAATTGCAGCCATTGACTGTGTGGGATGGCTGGGAAAGCACAGGAACATTTCAATCCCTGGAGCAGGTGACATAAGTTTATTGCTGGCATTTCCCTTTATGATGACAGGGACTTCTGCAAGCTGATGACAGTTAGATGCAGCCAGGTTCCACTTTTGTAAAATGAAGGCATTCTGGGGATTGTAGAATATCACCTGCCCCTAAAACCCCTGAGAGACAGAGGCACATATGTGGACTCAGACTCTGTGCAGCATAAGTCTACATCTTAGCCTGCAAAAGACTTCTAAAACTCATTTTGGGTTTATAGGGCAAAATTGCATGAAAAATAGTTGTTACATGTGCATGGTGGAGAAGGGAGAGGAGAGAAAAAGGTGTCAAAAAACCAAAAGATGAACCAAATACAACTTGTCACAGATCTGTTCAAGACCACTAAGGCTGGCTCTGGCAGTTGGCTAAACTCAATATTTGTACTATTCAAAGTATTTCCTAGGGTAATTATGGAGAAATACAAGGAAATACTGTATTTTGAGCCAGAAATGCTGGGAGGTAATGAGTGCTTCCTTTGAAGCTGGTTTGAGTTTCAGGCACTCAGTACCTGGCAGGATCTGGCCTGTGTGGAGAGCTCATTTGTCTTGAATCACACTGACACGACAATATGTGACACACACAAAGATGGCAAGAAAAATCCATGAAATACAGAGGCAGCTCTGTTGACTTCAATGCTATGTCACACATCTGAATCAGGCTGTATTTGTTCTTGAGGCTTTAAAGATAGGATGTATTTAAAGGAACCAGATTACAGAAAATCAAGTAGAAAATGGAAAAGTCTTTATTATAATTAAGAAGTAGATTTTTTTGCCAAAAATAGAAATTCAGCAATATTTTTCTGCATTTTTTTTATACCAAAGCAAAATGAAATAAAAACAGTTTTTTTACTGTAGATGTTTATTACTTTTTTCATCCAGAGTTTAGATAGTGAAGACTGAAATGCCTTGGAATTTAATTTATAGTGACTTCTATCTTCTTTGACACAAAAATTTAGACTGATATAAATGTATCCATCTGTGTTCAGTATCTCTGAAAAAGGCATTAAACCGAGGCAAACTCCCTCTCCCATTTCAGTAGAAGTATAGTATATGGAGAAGAATTATGTAATTTACAATATAATCAAGTGCTATCAGCTTTCTTCCATACACACTGCAAATTGTTCTCTCAGAAATATGCTACATCTTAACATTTTTGCAAACTCAGTTACACTTTTCTGGCCAGAAACTCGTACATCTTATTTGATGAGAAAGACATTCATTCTCATGAATATAATGTAAAATTCATTAACATCTCTATGAAATTGCTGTCAGTGGTGTTAGAAACTGACAATAAGTGAATAACATTAATTGGAAACCTTTTGGGCATTTTTCATCAGGATTTTGGTGTTGATATTAAAATGTATATGAATAATATATTTAATAAATATAATTGGAAATAATATCAGGAAGTTTTTAATGATACAATGTATGTTTGAATAAATAAATAAATTATTAGGAACTGTATGGTAATGCCAATATTATGTATGTGTATATTTCTTTAGAATTTCCCAAACTTTAGACTTTCTCCAAAAAGTAGATTTGGCATCATGATTCCCCCTCTAAAGGTAGGGAAATTCGGTATGTAGAAAAGACCTCAATAAATATTCTCTGAAAATCTCAAATTACTGCATGAAGAATTCTGGAAATGATTTAGCATCATGACTAAATTAAACAAATTTAAAGCAACAACAACAAAAAAATGGTATCTGTTCCCATAATCTTATTAAGTAAGTGAACTGCAGAGAAAATTCAAGAGAAGGGTTGGGGACCTTTTATCAACATAATCCTCTTTCCATCAAGAAGCCCCTCACATTCTCGCAACTCTCAAAAGAAACATTTCATTTATGTCACTGGTAAAATACTTTATTTTACAAAGATTTTGTTTTTCAGTTCTCTGCCTAAATGATTGATCTGTGAGGGGCAAAACCTTGCAATTAAATAATTTGAAACCCTGAAAAAACTTGAGAGTTCCTGATTTTAATTCACAGTTTTCAGATGAGGAAATGTCACTGAGTGTACATTCTGCTGTGTCCAAATCGGAGTGTCAAAATATATACATACTTAACATGGGATTCTCTAGGAACAGAAGTTGACTTAAGACTTTACAAGCCTTTATTAACTGTGAGAGGGCACTGGGAGGAATTGACTACCCACTTGTGGGACCCAAAGCATCTGTTGTCATGACCTGTTCCTTAGCTCTCAGCAGTGCTGGCATCCAGCAGCCCTGCAGTGAGGGGAGAGGTGCAGATGGTCACTCAGTGGTGGGCCATATCCCGGCTCTTCCACTTCAATATCCAGCCCCCAGCTCCTGGGACAAATTCTTGCTGCACTGAAGGAAGGGTTAAATAAGAAGAGCACAGCACTGGAGTGCCTGCTGTCACCTTTTCTGCTTGCTGCCACCTTTTCTGCTTGCATGCTGGGTGTGCAGCCAGTGCCCTGGAGGGCTCTCTCCCAGCTCTGCCCAGCCCTGTCCCATGCCAGCAGAGGTGAGCAGCGCGCACTGGACAACACCTCAGTCCTGGACAACATCTATTTTGATACACCACAGACTGAGAATTCTCTTGCAAAATACCTCCCTTCTGTATGGAAAAAACACTGTGAACCTTCAAGTTCAAGAGTATATCAACTTAGTCAGACAAATCCCACCCCTCATCCCTTTCTAAATTCAGTAATTCTGTAACTTTGCATGCTATCTTTTCATTGCTTTTTGTTTGGTTCTCTTCCCCACACCCTTTCATCACTGAGCATTACTGATTAACAAAACTCTATGTGATTTTCTCTCAATCTTTATCTGTCAATAAGGACTGCTTCTGCAAGCTTCTGCAGACAATTGTCTTTAATAAACTTTTCAGAGTTTATTCCTCCCTGCATGTATAATGAATTACTCCACAACCCCAGACTGCTCCTGCATATCCAAGGTGCTAGGGGCTGTACGAGGACACAGAAGTCCTTGAGAACCAAAGATCCAGAGACATGACAGCATCTGAATGAAATACTCCCTGCCCCTTACAAGCATTTTTCCAGTGCACACAAACCTGTTTGGACTGATCTGAAGAGCCCTGGCACTGGATTTCACATTAGATACACTTCCTATATCCCTATGTTGCACTCTGGTTTTTAAAACCAAAACTAAAAATGCCATAATCATTATTAGTTAATTTAATTTAATTTATTATTTGGTTAAATTTCCTCCCTTTTCCAGTTCTTTTTCCCAAAGAAAACACATTGGAATTAAAGGTAATCTACTAACACAGATATTGCTCTTTCCACCAGTAAATATGAGATTCAAATATATTTTGTGAGTCCACCTTGACAGATGAAACAACAACAATCACTTAGTATGACCTTCTTTCCTTTAAAAACAGAATAATAAGTAGTAAGCCTTTGTATTTATATAAACATATGGATAATGCATTAATATGGTCAAAATTTCTGACACAGATCCCAACTCTGCTGTGAAATGGATGACCATACTGTATTATGCTCCTTAGGACAGGCTCATCCTAAAGTGTGTTTGACGTCACAATCTGGTCAAGTTCTCCATCTCTGCATGGTAAGAACAGCAAAGTTGTGGTATTTAGGTCTCAACCCACAGCAAGCCATCTCCTCCAGCTGCACAATGACAGCTTCACCTCTCTTAAGAACAAAGTTACAGTACTAGATCTGGTTGTAAGATTTTGGTGTTAGCTATCTATGCCCATAGGTACCAAAGGGAGCTCTCACCTTATCCAATGGAAACCATTATTTTGTGACAAGGGTGGAATCAGACTCAGTTGATATAAGCAAAAAGGACAATGTTATTGCAGAAAAAAAAAACAAAAAACAATTTTTGGGGAATATTGTCTAGTTTAAACACTAGTTTCAACACATGCCTTCACTTTGCAAACTGATGAAGCCTTCTTGTTTTAAAATATCCAGGATTACAGTACTGTGACTAAAGCAATAGGGAAAGCACTTCCTTCCCACAGCATGTATGGACAAGTCAGGTGATGTTCAAAACACAGTTTAAACAGTGGAATGTGCAAAACATACTTGGGAAATCAATACATTAATGTGAGACCCTTTTAGATGTGAATATGAAGTTAGGAAACAGAAGAAGAGGACCATGGTCTGTGTTATATTCAGGTTATAAAAGATTTTCACTGATGGATGTTACATAGTCCATCCTAATAAACTGATTTCTTGTTTACTTCTGATGTGTTCAACCAAGATTGGAAGTGAGTTGAAATATTTCCACTCTTTTATGTCCTCTCCTGAAAGACAGCTTAAGAAGAATTTATTTAACTACCAAGGCAGGGAAAAAAAAATAGATGTAATGGCTTTCTAACAGCAATGGAGTTGAAAGCCTAACTCATTGTTACTATATCCAAAGCATTTTAAAAGTACAAGCAAGGAATGCATCTCTATCATCTGAGTTTAATACAAAATCATGTTCCTCTCCTGTCACACACAGGATTTGTTATAGATTTTATCTGCAATAAAAGCTATGTCAGTAGTGCCACATAATACATTTGTAAAGGTTAGAGATATTTTAACCCACATCTGTGAGCAGAATTTTAATGACAAGCATATACTCTGAAGCAGTACTAGGAGAGGAAAACTCTACTCTTCTGTAGATATTAATACAAATCAGTGTAGAACAATGCCTATGCAACATTACAATCGGGTCATTGTGAATCATGTCCTTGAAATTACAAATATGTGACATAAGTAAAAATATATTATTACGAATTCTGCCAATCTCTTGTCCTTGTCAGGGGTTTCGGTTTTTGCAATCCAGAGAGATTAAACTATTTTATTGCTTAAACTGTCATGAAGACCTGCAAAACAGAACAGCAGAATTACTTTAATGACTTTCTTTTTGAAATATGCATTCTTACAAACCATGCATAATGAACAGCAAATTCACAGATGTATTGTCTCTGTCCATTTCTATTTTGCTTTCAAAATATTCATTTTTTTCTACCTTCAACTTTGCTAATTAGGGGAAAAATGAAGGAAGCAAACATCCCATCAACAGTGGTTTCATTCACATCCAAGGGCTTCAAGTATTTTCTTTGAAACTGAAAGGAGGTTAACATGGGAAATTAAAATTTTGATATTGAAAGGTGATGCTTCCTCTTTAATCATCCTCTGTATTGATAAAACTTTTTCATGGGATTACATCTGATTTAATTGTTCTTGATTCTTTTAATTGGTTTGAGATGATGCAGTTTCTGCAAGATGCAGTTCACCAATGCCTTGTCAGGAAAAAAACACTATAGCTGAAGTGAACAAGTTTATCATATGAGTTCCACTAAAAAGATGGAATTGATCATTTGAACTTTTTTCACTTAGGCAGATCAAGAGATGCAAGTAGGACTATGCTTGAACAAAAAGTTACATATCCAAAATAAACTCTTGGGTTACAGGTCTATGACCATAACTACTTGTGCTACTTTAAGCTTATTTTGGCATCTGATCATCTTTATTGGAACTGCAAGACTTGATGGGGTAAATGATAATTTAATTATTGGGCTCCATACAAAGTTTCAACTTTTACCTTTTCCACTTAAAACAACAAGTTTCTAGAAAGCACAGGCAAAACTCTTGTTTTGATTAACCTTTTATCTTCAAGCCTTAGATCAGTATCAGGACATTTTTTTCTCTTTTCTTTCATAATCAATTTTAGAAAATAATGTTGCTATTTGCATCATTACTGAACCTCCACATTACATTGTGCAATATTTGTGGAGCATAAAGCAAAACAGTTTGATTTTAGAGGACATCTGCTATAAATAAAATGATACCATAAATTTTCCAAGACAGCCATCACCTACCCAGTTGTTACAGAGGCAAAAAGTCTTGGCTTCCCAGAGCAGGTTCCTTTTCAGTCTCTTGTCAGGGAGGTCAACAGCATTTACTTTTGTGCTTTTTCTAGGTACCTTCCCCCACTGTAATGAAATTAGAATGTAATGCTTTCGACGCCTGCACGTATCAGCTTTCATTCTTTGGGGAAACATATGAACATCATTAAACACAGTTTCTCTCTCTGTTTTCAAAAATGTTTCCTTAACAAACTTTATGAAATTCAAGCTGGGGAGTTCATTCCGATGCTGTCTTTAATAAAGGGGCATCTGCTAATGCTGGTGAATGTAAGCATCTGTTACAGTTTCTGGTAGAAATCCCTGTCTTCATGAACAGAGAGATCTCAAGACGGACATATCATTCTCTAGGAAGGTGCTATCTCTGGAGCCTGACTGGGTATTTGCTTTATCCTTAGGAACATTGTTCAAATCTGTTCATCCTTTGCTTTGCAAAGTGAAAGAAATGGAAGGAATTTTTAATTATATTACTGCTGCCACTTACCGTTAATAATAAATGCTACACGGCGCCATGCCTAGCTCTCGTCTCCTGAGAAGATTCACAGCACAGCTGGGGAGTGGGGTTGCTGTTGGTCTCTCTTTAAAGCACACATTTCTCTGCAGTGCTTTGCTCTATAAGCTTGTTAAGAGTGGAATGAATTAGGAGTGAGCTGATGACTTGCTCACCTCAGAGACGCAAGAATTATGTTCTTGCATTCTTTGAAAAGTTCATGGGCAGCATCTACTCAGGTTCTCTGTGTGCCTTTTCTTCATGAGGCTCTCAAATATCTGAACTGTGGTAGGCCTTGGCATTTTTATAGTGTATTTACCTTCCGGTATGTAAAGAGCAAAGGTGCTTTTTAAGTCAAGCAGGATATGAAGGCTCCTTCTCTGGCAAGATAACCTCAAATGGTTTCGCAGCTGCCTGAGACTGAAGTAAGTGCTTTTGATGAATGAGCCAAAATGACATGTTTGGGGATGAAATAAGGTGCTAGTCACAGGTTTTTGAAACAGCAACCATGGTAAGTGCTAGAAATATAGCTTTTTTTCCCAGTAAATTTCTGTTGTGTGAGCTAGTTACACTTCTGAGCTGTTGTTTGTGCTATCAAAGTCCCTTAACTGCAATTAGATAATGATATTAAAGTTGGTTAGAAACTGTACAAGCAACACAAGCTGAGAAGAGTCATGAATCAATTCACACCCCAAAATGAGTGCAAGAGCATTTCTGTTTTAGAGTGAAATTTGGGACTCTGGTATAGGCACATGACTGCTTGAGTGGGAAGATAAGAAAAACCCTAATATGCTGGGACTTGTGGTATCTCACTGAGAGATGATAAGACAGAAATAATAGCATTCCATGTGGGACTCCCTTGCTTTTGTCATTGGAGAAGTATCTCATGCTAGCAATGAACAGGCGACATTTTTATTCTGCTTTACCATTTTATTCTATAGCACCTGACTTGTACTTTGCTACAAAAAGAGCTGTACAATTGCATTTTAAAGGTGTTTTGTATGACATACAAGAAGTTTTATGCTTAATAGCACCTCCCTAAAGACAATTTACTCCTTAGGCATCTCTGATATCTGTTTTGAAAGGTACAGCTGTCTAGGACTCATGGGAAGAAATAGATAAGATAACATGAATATGGTTTAATTAGGCTGCAACTTTATTTACTATCTCATTTTGGAACTACTGATAAAGGAGTGCAAATGTTAACAGTTTATTTAATTATTTTCATTAGTTAGAGTCTGATATTTGTCCTCTCTTTTTCTACAACTGTTTCCTGAATTAGAGGAACTGGGAAGCATGAAGATATAGAGGGAATTCTAGAGAGTTTTGGAATTTCCAAATGCTAGAACAACACTAAAAAGTGCTGCATGATGCAAGGAGTGAAGCGGCTGAAGGGGAAGGATGGCTATATACTTTCCATATGAGACAAAATCAATTTTCTGTCTGTGAAAATCATGTTTTTCCTATTGCATATCAGGTCCAAAATTCTCTCTAAATATTTTTTTTTCTTTTACTTTTCTTCAGATGAAATATGTTTTAGATTTATTACCTTTTCCTCTACTAATAATGCTTTTCAGTGAAAGATTCTAATTTAATGGCTTTTTGTTCAAATAAGTGATTTTAAAGTACATTCTTTTCAGTCTGAATTAGACAAAACTGAAAAAGAACATGTATTAAGCTATATACCAGGTTATAGACTCTGGTAAATTCTTAATTGTGCAAATTTATAGCTTGATCTCGGAAGGACTGATTGCTTATATACACAATGTTGAAATTATTCCCATGCTTGTATATATTTTCCTAGAACACAGGCTTTATAACTTTCACAGGTCTTCATGATACAGTCTCTAAACAGTCCACAATAAATGATAATGGCTACAAAAATGGTTTTTAATGGATTCCTTTTAAAAAACTGTTCAGGCCTAATCACTGTTGTCCAATATACCCACTATTTGTGAGCCGTTTATTAGGGAAGAAAAAAAAAGAAAGGGGAATATAAAGGCAATGGATAAGCATTTCCTATCTAGATGCTGCAAGTAATTTTTTCTCAAACAACCCAAATCCTGCTAATTTTGAATCCTTACCACCATTCAGATCAGCTGAGCTTTTAACAGTAGAAGAGTTACTAAAAAATGATGCAAATAATTTAAAGGCACAACTGGGAATTAAACATAACAACATTGCTTATTGCTGATAATTACTCTCCAGCAGGGAGTAGCCCACCTATACCTCTGCATTTAACAAATATTATTACCTTCATTTCTAAAATATGCATTTCTCTGTTCTGCTCTTTTGTTGTTTGTTTGGCTCTTGGGGTTTTTTTGGTAACTTTTTTAATATCTATGTGTTTTTCTATACATACAATGGTAGGATTTACAAGAATAGTACTGTGCACTCAGGACTTTTTTCCTTCAGATTTTGTTTCCTAATGGCATGGGTGATTTAGGATCAGTAAAACCAAATCTTGTTCTCAGGAGACTTGCTTTGATGTATTAAGCTGATAACCCATTCATGAATCCCAATAAAGCCTTTTTTCCAGCTACTTTATGTATTTCACAGACCCTTGTGCTTAAAAGTGTTATTCTTTTATGAGTTATATTGTGATTTTTTGACAATAAAATATGTTGTTTTCTTTAACTGATTTTCTGTGCTAAAACCTCTCAGCTTTTAGTGCATTGGAGCTGTATGACTATCTAAAGGAGAAAATGAGCAAATTCTATATCTAACTGCTTGAATTTCAAGGAGAGCTGAGCATTGATTATGATCATCAGCCTTATATTATTCTAGTTTGATGCATCTCTCTCTCTCACTTTGTCTTTTCTGGCAGCAACTGGGGACACTCTTAAAAGGAGAGACGCCCGGAGTGCCCTGGAGAGTTCCCCTCCACAGGGACATTGCCCTTGGCCACTGCATTGCCAGGGCAGGTGGCAGCTGTGGAGCAGAGGGTGAGGGCAACTCCCAGACTTAGCTCACCAGCAGAGATATTAGTAGGCAGAGATGATGAAACACCTGACATAATTACTTGCTGAATGCAGCTGATTGACTGGTTATTTGTATGTTATATGTGCACTGACCCCTGCTCACCCACTGTCAGACTCAGAGTGCAAGATTTGAATGGTTCAGCTTAAGGTGAATTATGTAGTCTGGCCAATGTTAACATAATTAAAACTTTTATACCAATTACTTTCATGTAACCTGTGCTCTACATATTTTAGAAGTGTTTTGAGCAGTTTTTTATTATTTTTAATGTATTGGTACTTAACCTTTTTATCTCCCTCATCTGTAATATAGCTCTAATTATAGTAGTTAAAAGTGAAGAAACAATTAGAAATGTGGAAAAATACATCCAACTTAATTTTACATAAATCTAAGTCAGAAACTTAGGCCAATAATAGAATTGGGGTTTTTTTTCCAATAGGGGACAAAAAAAGGTATTTTTGGTTCCAGAGTCATATTTACTCTAGTCTAGTCTATTTACTCTAGTCTAGATATTCAGCCTTAAAACCACAGATGCTCAACAACTCCAAAATTATTTGAAATACATAATTTTGCTTGCTATTCGAATTTCTTTCTCACAAAGGTTCCAAGAGAGGTCCCTGGCTGATAGAGAAACAGAAAATGGAGTGTATGAAATATAACAAACACTGTAACTAAAACCAATGTCTTAGTAGGCAACTCTATACATAAATAATAATTTTGAAAATCTTGGTTTTAATAAGACAGGGTGTTTTGTTGATCCCTGCATTAGGAACATTGTAATAATTCATGCACAAGCTGCCTGGGGAAAGACTGCCAGACTCCAGGACAAATAGTCACGAGGAAAGTCCCACAGCAAGGAAGATGGAAGGTTAGTTCATAAATCAAAAACCTTGGGAGATCTGGGAGATCAAAAGCACATTTTGTAGAAATAGGTCCAAGAAGCTGGAGGCACGCACAGAAATCCTTCCTGCATCCAGTACAGCTACAGCCTTGCAGCTGCAGCTCAGGTAATGGCACTGGCCTTGTTACTGCTCCTTCACTTTCAGGCCAAGTTTGGGGAGCTTTTAGCTAAGGTTTCAGCAGCAAAAGCTTTGGTGATTTTGGATGAAATAGAGTGCTTATGTAATCCTTGGTTTAGGGAAAGCAGAGTGAGCTTCCAGCTGGCTGAAGACAAGAGTCTGGGGGCTGGAGCACTTTGATATTCCGACCAGTTGCAAAGTGAATGTTTGTATATGCCTTACTCACTGAAAACGAGACTTAGTTAAGGTTTAGGGTCCAATAATCCTTAAATCCCCTTATGATTTCTGGTGTTATATGCCAAAAAAGCACTTTATTTTTTCCCCCCTACCTGGCACATCTTTAAGTGTATATAGAGATGCATTGTTCACATTCTTTGAAGAGCTCTGGCAAGTGGGAAATCTCTCTAAGCACCATCAGAAAGCAAAAACTAGACAAGAAAGTGCTTAAGTTCCTAGGAACTATTAATTTCCACACATCAGGAGGCTTACAAGCCATAATCACCACAATGAGTGAGTCACCAGATTTTCTGGAATTAATATACACCTTCTTTCTTGATAAAATAGAATGATAACAAATAATAAAAACAGCAAATAAAGCAAGAGCAGCTTCGTCAGCAGGAAGAATGAAAGATATTACATGGCTCTCAGTTTTAGCAGGGCGTTCAGCTGTGAAAAGGGGTAAGTGTTCTAGGATGTACTCCCAGTTTTTATTTCAGAGATTTTTTGTCAATAATTGTTTAACATGCATTCAACAAGTCCTCCAGCGCCCCTTCAAAGACAAAAAACCATGCGCAGTTCTTTCAAGGGATACAAATGCTTATGCAAAGGACTCGTTTCTCTCTTACCTGGAGTTGGAAGGGTTGGCTTACACATTGCTTTATTTTGTATTTCCTAAGGTGTTCCTCATCCATATACTGGGGACCTGATGAATGTGTCCTCTGGCATTTCTTCTGGTGAGCTGTGAGAACCTTCTGATCTGAAACAATACTGTGTGACTGTGCTTGTGTTGTACCACAACAACAAGCAGTTGTTAGTTAGGCAGTTATTTCTCAGTTATTCGCAGAGCTTTTGCTAAAAAACCCTCAAAATCATTAAATGGTCTTTTTGACTAGGTTTGTCTGGGGAAGCCCAAGTTTTTTCAATGTGTAGTGTAAAATTACTCCTGTTGCCTTAGCTCAAAATAGTGCTCTTGATTTGTTACTTAACTAATTCCACCTGAATATCATAGTGAAAATCTGAACACTTAAATCTTGTCTTGAGATCTTATTCTATGCACTAGACACAGAGCTGTTAAAATTCAAAGTCTCTAGACCTCACAGAGGCAACAAAGCTTAAAAGAATATGACCTTTTGTCTACTGGAGTCTGAGTTTGCCCTCTACAAAATGAAATACTGCTTTTGCCTGCCTTATTGAAGTGGGTATTAAAGTCCTCCCTTAATGAAGGAAATCTTGGCTCTGTTAGAATCAATGTCAAAATGCACATTGAGTCCAACATGGCCAGATTTTATCTAATATTTAGGATGCCCTCATTACTGCCCTGTGTGAACTATGACAAACCCTAAGTGTTCTGCATGTGCTGTAAAATATAACCATCCAATGACTGTCTCTCTGTGTCACTAACTTTTGCCCCTTTCCTCCCCACATACAGACATTTAATATGCCTATAATTTGCTTGATGATTTTCATGCCTTCTTTTAATATTGCAACCATATTTGCTGGCTTTCTGCCTGGTCTCCTGGTCTCTTGGACTCATGTGATAATGTGTGCTTTCATTTGTTATTCAGCTAGTTTGCTATCCTCTATGATTTTGTTTCATATTCCTTCCTGCATTCTTTCGAATGTCACTCTTGACTTCTCTCTTCCTTTGGCAGAGCTAAACCCCCAAAACTTTTTGGATAAATGTGGTTTGCATTTCCAGCTGTAATGAGTCTCATTTGAAAGTTTTTCTTAGCATTTGCAATATCTTTATCTGCTCTGCTGCATAATAGAGTTTCAATTTATATACTGCTTTTAACACTAAGCAGAAAGTTCAAAGTCCTTTATAAAATGGGAAAAGAGGAAGCTAAACCTAAATGGTTGATACAGATAGAAAAGTTTTCAGGCTAGAGTTAAATTGAGATAGCATAGGGGCATTCTACATATTATCATCTTTCTTGCTTTACTCCCAGCGCTCCCTGCTTTCTTATTTTCTATTAAACATTAAATTGAAAGTGATATTTCAATTCTTTTGCATCTTTTATGTTACTAATTGCTGTACATAGTTGAGGGAAGTTGTTGGGCTTTTTTTCTAGAGGCTTTCAACATAAATTTTTGAGACTTTTGTTATGGCTTCACTGTTACTTTTACACATGGGCCAAAATGAATCCTCATCAGGGGTTTGCCTGGATGCTACAGTTTATCATCGCATGTAAGTCTCTAGAGCAGCTTCATACTCTGGCAGAAATTCAGCTCCTATGCACTCTCAGGAATGTTAATTTACCACAAATTGTAGCTCATTTCTTGAAAGTGATTTGCCTATAATAGACAGTCCCTGGAGAATTAAAAACGTTGTTGTTTTTTTGTTTTGTTTTGGGTTTTTTTGGGGGTTTTTTTGTTTGTTTTTTAAACAAGGGTTATCTGACACAACCAGGATTTTCAGTTCTGGCTTGAAGCTCCTGCAATAATGCATACTCAGTCTGATTTTTCTAATGTCCTGATGAGACGCCTTATTAACGCTTGACATGGACAGGGCATTGTAGAAAACTCTTTGATTCTATAACCCAGAGACTTTCATAGGCATGCTGTGACACTGTAAGACTTTTTCCTCTTGTGATTATCTCTCTTTAATGTAACATTATTGTACTGGAACTCTTAGTGTCTAATTTCCCAGAGAATTACATCACTCTATTATAAGGAATCCTTCTTACTGTCATTCCTAGATCAGGATTATACAACAAGGCTAATAAATACTCAAGAATTAATCATTACCACAAGCATGGATTGAGCTTTGGGAGAGGAAGAAGTAGGAAAACATCCACCATTTATCATTCCAGAAGGATTTGCAGGGCAATTCTATACCCAGAATAAAGCACAAGCTAAAAAATATTAACAAATGGTAATAACATAAGGTTATTATGATGTTTTTATTTTTAAAAAATTAACCTCTAAGTTACCATCTTCTAGTTTGCATTGATAAGATACTCCAGTGATCTTCTGGCCACAATGACCAATACACATACCTTGAGGTTGCCACTGACAGCTCTGGGCCGTGCTTCATGCTGGCTTTATGGACTGCTTGTTGTCTTCTAACCTGAAGATCATCATAGGAAGAGTGAAAGCAAAATAAAAGATATTTAAACTAGAGTATGAAGACCATTGTCACATGGATTGTTGTTCTCTTACAGGAAGCATGATGCATCTCCCCAACCCCTATTAAGAGAAATCTGCTTGTTGCTGATTTACTATTCAACATTTAAAGGAAAAAGTTAACTGTTTCTTCAATGCATACTTCAGAGGTATAAAATGGAAAATATTTGCTTTAACATACATAAAAATACTTTAAAATTTACTGTTTGGTTCCATCTGTCTGTGACTCAACAGTTACAGCAATCCCCTCACTTTGCTTTTACGTCATACTTTGCAAGGGATGGAAAGAATTACTAGATTACATTTCCCTCAAAATCATTCCTCAGAAATTCCATGATTACCTATCTCTTCTCAATGGAAGGCAGAGGAGAGGGCAGAAATATGGATAGAAAGCAAATACCATGAGAGACACTTGTTGAATCACTGATCTTGCTGCCAGTAGCATTGATCAACACACATTTCCACAAGCTCTCTAAGCTGTGCCATCACCCACTTTCTCTTTAGCAGTCTGCCTGCATGTCAAGCTATTTTACATGGAGTACTTCACCGGTTTTGACTCTTTTTCCAACCTAAAGCCGCTTCTTCTGGCATGATACTTACAGCTCTTTCCAATCAAGTAATATTGATTTCAGGCTTTTCAAGTGCTGTTGCTATATAATTCTCTCCTCTGCTGAGTATGGTCTGATTCTCTCTTTAAAAAAGGCTGGCTCATTCCACTCCTCATCAGAGGAACAGTTCTTCTCGCTCTTCTTTTCCTCCTGATAGACTTGGCTCATGCTCCTTTTCCCACTGCCAAAACTATTGGCCTACTTTGTTATCCTCCAATGGAGCCTTCCTACCCTACTTGGCTGCAGTTGTCCTGTTCCACTCTGCTCAGATTAAGCTCCCTAACTCTGCCCTTTTTTACGGTCATTCTCCTATAATCCTCTGTGCTTTTCTATAATCAGTCTGCTCATCATTTGTAGAAAGCTGTCTCAATAATCAGATTTTGTCCATGTGGAATTTAATCCAGGTATTTGCTAATGACCACTAAGACTGGTGTCTGCCTTTTTGTGGCAGAGCCATGCTGTGGAAACTACACTGTCTACCTGTCATGTGTTCTGTAAAAAATGTACACTTCCACATTAATGTAAAATGATCTGTAAAACATATTAGTACAAAGCTGTGAACAGTCCTTGCACATGTCTTGGGAGCCAGACAGAAATGGACCAAGGAAATTCCAGTTAAAGGCTTATTATTACAGAAGAACATATTACAGAGGCATAAAGGAATCCCATTTGTGTTGTTAAAACCCACCTGACTAAATCCTTCAGAGTGTACCAACATCAGTGAACACGCCTTGGGAGCTGTGCAGAAAACTTCCCAAATTGTACATAAACTTAGCTTAAGAGCATTTGTAACCCTACAGTGTTTATAAGTTGCTAATTATGTGGTCCCTGATTTGCATTAAATATGAAAGAATTTTGAGTCTCCTTTTGTGGGTTACTATTGACAGGTTCTAGCCATTTCTGATGAACAATATTACACTACTGCTTACTTGATGTAGTCATGGCTCAAAATGTGGCAGGAGTTGGCTTTTTTCCCAATAATACAGAAAAAAATACCCAGATATTAAACAAATGAGAAGGTATAATTAATTAATGAAAGTCCTTTTTGAAAATGTTGGCCCACATTAATCTGCCTTTTTCTATGTATTCATGCCACCCTATTTCTTAATTCACCTCTTCTGCATTATTAAAAAGTATAAATTTATTACTGTGAACATTTATGTAGTCTGAAGCATCACCAATTTTAACCAGCGTGCTTGTATGAATCAGAGCATGATAAAAAACATTTGACTTCATAAATCTTTTACATCTGAATGACTGATGAAAAAAGAGTCTATGAAGCCATGAATACCTTCTCAGTAAATGATGCAAAAATTTATATGAAAAATAATTGATAATTTTGAGATCAGTGAAGAAAATTATAAATCTTTCTCCTTTATGAAGTCTTTTGTGTGAAATATGGGATGGTTTAGGCTATAAAATTTATACTTACCAGCAGGATACTCAATCAACAGTTTTAAAAAAGATATTTAGAGATGACAACAGAAGCCAGTGTTATAGACAAGCAATCCAGAAACTGAATTTATTTATACTTTTATTCTCTTGCTCAGTTTCACTTAAAATAAACTATTACAACATTATAAACAGGTAATTACTTCTGCTGGAAACTAAAATATTTCGTTCCAGCACCTTTTCTCAATGGACTTGCAAGACACTATTTAGAATTTGTGTATAGGGTGTGCTGCACATATTAAAACCATAAAGACCATGTCAGGGGCTCAAAGGAATAATAAAATATTAATTTGATGGCAAAAATTAAGTGGCTTAAAGCAAGAAGCTGTTGTTTATCCCATGAGTGGCTTTTAAGACATTGATGTCTGGTTTGATTGTGTCTATTCTTAGCCAAATTAACCACACGTAATGAGACCTAAGTAACTGTCTGACTTCAATCAAGCACCTCACTTATGGAAAACCACCAATTTTCCCTCTGTAAGTCCTGAGTATGAGAAAGGACATTTCCTCTTTCTGAGCTCATCTGATTTTGATAACACTATAAAAAGGCCTGTTTCATCCCTGTCCTTACAGAAAAAAGACCCACTCTCTTTACACATAAAGAAATACATGGAAAGGAGGCCACAGAAAGTGTGCATCTTAATGTGTGATATCCTAATTTACTGAGAAAACAGAAATACCTAACTGACCATGAATAGGGAAATGAATAAATTAATTATACTCTTGTTAAAATAAATGAATGGTTCTAATGCTCTGCTGCTTCAAGAGAGTTAATTCAATTTACAGCACCTAAGAATGCAGCCTATATGTTAGTAGTGGTGTATATAGTGCCATCAGATGTAAATAAGACATCTGCAGATGTAGTTTCCTTTTAGTGACTGCCAGAACCAGGGATAACAGTACAGTGAAAACACCAATTTACACAAGAAATACTGCTCCATAAACTGGTTTGCAGTTAACAAAAGACTATTGACTATGAATTGCATTAACATTTAAAAGCAATATAAAACATGATAATAATTAATTCCTTTTATGAAAAAAAGGAAAAAAGATGCTTCCAGATCTGTTTTTGAATGACAGACAGAATGTAATGACAACTTATAAATTTTCTTTTTTTATTAATATAATTCAGAGTACAGCAGAGAAAACATGAACCCTGAAAAGGAATTTTTTCAAAAGCATCTTTTGAATATCTAAGGTTCCTGACCATCCCGTGTCTTCTTCCTCCTTCTGTTACATTTTCTGCAAAGCACAGCAAAATGTTGAATACATCCTAAGGAAGAACCAGAGAGTCTAAAGGTTTTAGGTAACATAATGTGAAAGCATTGGTAAAAGGGCAGAAGTTGGGAGACGCAGAGCAGGGAGGCACTGGCAGCACAGAGGTGAGCAGAAAAAGGCCAGTTTCACACCTGAGAGAGGTACAAAGACTAGGAGTCACTGAACTTAACTCAAAACTGTAATTCTTTTGAGATGTTCTGGTGAAATCATTTTTCTTATCCTTGAAGTTAATGATCAGAAGGACAAAATGAAACTGTGACCCATGCTTCTTGAAGAAAATAATAAAAAAAAAAAATAAAAAGAGGATGGAGCTTTGCATTGTGTAAGCCCCAGGACTCTGCCAAGGGCAGAACAGCTGGATGTATTTTTTGCTGACTCATGTCATTGGTATGTATGTCTTAGACTCGATCATTCTCGCAATTAGTATCAGAATTATTTTGAGAGAGACAATTGGCCTCTGAATGCAGATGTGCCAAGTATGGTTGGTTATGCATGCATGTCAACTATTTCAACAGGAATGAGGAGAAAAGTAGACAGAATTGGGTGTTTTGTTTGGCTTTAGACGCTTTGCTTTGGTGCTGTGTGTCTGGTATTCGCTTTGTCACATAATTATACTGGGTCTCATTCAGCTTGGAAAATCAGGTTTATTTTCTTTTTCTGAAGAGAGATGACAAGTGCTATTTTAATCTTTCCAAGCAATTTCAGTATTAAGCATTCCTATCACGTATCAGTTCAGGGAGGGAGGTTACAGCTTTAAGTTACTGCATCTGGAGTTTTGTCCACTCTCAGGTGGACGTGACTGCCAGCAGCAAAAGAGAGAGAAGGGTTTGGAATCAGATTGCAATTAAGGTTATACAGCATCAATGGTGTCAGGCTCGAGGGAGGCATTCAGCAGTCTCTCTCTGCTATGCAAACCACCAAACGCCTCCATCTGACAGCTTTTCAAAATAGCTACGCTTGGCACCACTTCTTTGGGCACAATATGTCCTGGATAATTTATTTAGTTTATATATTCAGCTGTGTACTAATTAACTCTTTGTCTTTTGGAGTTCTGATTTCGTGTTTAATACATTTAAAATTTTGTCTTTATAGTCCAAGGGGACAAATTCTTCTGGCACTTATCTGGAATGAATTTGGACTAATTCAGATGGTTTCAGTGGATTTACACTGCCTTTAGAGAGCAGAATTTGATCCTCTCAGTGGAATTAGCAAACAGCTATAATTATCTCCATTAAAAAAAAACAACAGTACAAACAGATTTTACCTTACTTTCTCGCCATTTGCTTTTTGTGTGCCAAAGAACACTTACTAGAGGACAGCACAAAGCTTTTCAAGGAGGCTCATTCAAGTCAGCTGTCAGCCATGAAACTGAACTTGAATTTTGAATTGGGTTTCCACTGAAACTACCCAAACAGCTGTGATTTTTGAGATTTTAATTTTTTAATTTTAATCTGGAGCCCTGAAATTCACTACAGTTGGTTCTGAGAAGGGTCAATGTGCAGGAAATAAGAGCTGGAGCTTGTGCTATTTTGCAGGCCTCACATTTTTTGAATTAACAGCCAGTGTTTGCATGAATTTTCAGTTTAGAGATGTGGAAAACTCTGTCACTATTAGAAGCCCATGTTTAACAGCAATTTGTTGCGAGTTTGATACAGTGCAGCACACAGGATATTCAAGAGCAAGCTGAGAAAGACATAGAAGTTACCTATGCTGTCCAAAGAGAAACTGCTTTCTTGAAATTTCTGTCACATATTTTTAAGTTGTATATTTCTCCTGTATTTTTTCTTATGTATTTTGAATGATGAATATTATTTTTTTCATATATTTTTTTAAAGATAGATGCCATTTAAACGTCATTGCATATAATGTAAGATTTAGTGTTCGCAGAGTGTGAATGTGTGCTTGTGTTTACATTTACACTTTTGCATTGGAATATTTCATTAAAAAAATTACACTGCAAAACAAGTTGAGAAATGCTGAGAGTTTTGGGATTTTTAAATCTTTAAATGCATTTGGTGGCTACCTGGGTTTTTCAGCAAAAGGCATTTGACTTTGTTCTTCACTTAGACTAAACTAATTAGTTTAATTTGCATTATTTTTATGATCCACAATATACTGCATAGCACATATTGAAAAAAAAACTTAACTGCAAATGCATTCTATCAAGTGCATTATTTCCTGTAGCAGGCACAGGCCCTGCGAACCTGCCTTGGCGTTCAGAGACAGAATGCTGAGTCAGGATGACTGGACAAAAGGAGCCCCTCTCTCCCGCTCTCGGACCCTTGCTTATCTTTCTGTAAAGCTATAGGTCACTTTCCTTTAACCCTTACCATTGGACAATTCTCAATCCTCCCTAACCCTATATAAACCCCTGTTTCTGCCCGGCTCGTTGGAGCCGCTGTCCCTGAGACCCTTCGAGACACCCCGCGAAAGAGCTACGAAGAAGACCAATAAAGACATCGTCTTGGAACCTCACACAGCGCTCTCCTCTCTTTCCTGGTCTTCCGAGTGCCTGCTGCGTGCCCCAGCCAAGCCTAGCAAGCCCAAAGAGCTGAAATCACTCATGAGCTGATAATCACTGAGCTGAAATCACTAAAGGCTTGCTAAGGCATAGGTTAGGGGTACCGCCAGAGCTTGGGCTGATTAGCCCCCCTCAGAGCTATGCTATCCGGCTTTGATGCAGCTCCTGGGTACACCCCGTATCCCAGCCAGCGGCATTAATTTCCAGAATATTTCTTCCTTTATATTCGATCAAATAGGAAATATTGGACGCATGATAAACATCTATGGCAGCCTGCACAACAAGACATTTCACTGAGGTGTGTATTAAAGTCCTCTCTGCTTAGTGTTATACTGGAGTTTCCAGGATCACATGGGAACATTTTCTCTTATGAAAACATTTTCAATTTAGAAAGAGAAAAGACATTACACCTGCATGTTCTGAAAATAACTTACAAGTAAAAGTTACTTTTATTTTAAGAATTTATTAGAATAAACATTATCATTAATCACATAAATCATAAATTTATATTCACAGGTGTAAAAAAGTTTGAAATAAAAACTGTTATGTTTGAGTACCATAACACTGACAGAAATGTATTCCAGGTTTTTTTGGAAAGTTAATTTTGACAAAATTAGAACTGACCTTGTACCGTAATAACAGACCTGAATGTTGCAGAAGAAAATGATTCTAGCTAAGTTTCTCTGACCAGGGCTACTAATAATTAATGAAAGTTTTTGAAGTTCCCATCACAGAGGCAAACTGCTAGGAAATTAGAAACCAGAAAAAGAAATAAAGTATAGACATTTCATCACTCAGCGTGTGGAATAAGGAATTTGATGCTGTTCGTTGGCTGACAAACTCAGTTCTCAGATTTTTAGAAAGTCTGAACTTTGTAGCAGGATTAAGCTGATATACCTGACTGTAGAGTGATGAGCTTTGACTGACACAGCCCAAGTTGAATGGTGTTCCCATGCAGAGCAGAGGAAAAATTGTTAAAAATTCCCTTGTCTTAGAGAATGGAGTGGAAAGAGAAGGCAATGAAAGATAAGAAAATACGTAGGTGCAGCATATGCTACACATTTAAAAGAAAAAATTGCTTACTGAAGTGCATGAAAGAAGCATTAGGGTTATTTTTTAAATTTAGAATTCACTCGTGTGGGGTGGAGCAATACTGTGGCAGCCGAAGCGCTAGAGTGGAGGTCAGGCTTTCGTTGTCACTTTTGCTAAATGCTGGGTAGGTCCAACTGCATGAGAGACTGTTAAGGAAACCAAAGGCAGAAGTTTCACACCAAACCCAGCACTCTGGCTCATAAGCAAAAACATTCCCCAGGAATTTACAGTCTGGCACTTCCTACTTGTGTGTACCAGCCTGCTCAAAATCCAGCTCCCCGCAAGCTACTTTTCACTTTGGGATTCACAGAAAGCATATTGAAAGCAATGGAAAAATTCTCATTGATCTTAGGGGCCTTCCAGACAGACCTTCTGTGAGCGTAAATGCTCCAGACACTAATTTAAAGATGCTAATGTGAGTTTGTCATACACTGAGGTTGTTACAGAATTGTGTATAAACAGTGTTTTAAAGTGTGGAGCCATAACCATGTAGTGAGTGAGATGAAATGGGGACCTGTAAGTCACAGCAACATATTTTAGTAATTTGTTTATGTAAAGCAAACAAATTGCTATGAGTTTTAGCAATTACCATCAATTTAGGAGCAATTATTAGCAATTTTTTCCATATTAGTTTGAGGGATTCACTCTATTCTGTTAATTTACTTGTTCTCTCATCTCTCTTTCTATTTTATACCTCTGGAGTAATGAGTAAAGACACAGATAGCAGAGGATGAAAATGCCCATAGTAGAGCAGTTAGGAATCATGTAGTGACCCACAAGGAGAGACAGAGAATGACCTGAATGATCTGGGGCCTCTTGGTATCCTACAAAGAGAAATCCAACTGACTATGAAGTCCATGTTACTAATACTTTACCTTTTTTATTTTTTTATTTTGTTTTAAAATAATACTTTAACAAATCTAGCTATCAAGGGGAAAAAAAAAAAAACAAACCAAAAAACCCAAAGAGTGAACCTGCAGTTACCAAGGGTTTCCAGTATCCCTGAGGGTGTGTGCATAACAGGCAGCCTGCCCCATGTAACAGACACCTCGAGCACTCTTGTACTTCTACCACCCTAAAGCAAACACAAGCCTAAAGCAGAGCCATGTGTATACATAAAAGTCTAAACAGATTAACTTACTCAGAGACAGTGAACCGAACAACAAACAAACAGAAATTAGGATAAAAGAGATCAATACACGGCAACACAAGGGAAAAAGTTACCATCTAAATCTCAGTTTGCTGACAACTAGCAGATTCCTGGCTCTTTCAAAGGAGAAATAGCTGCTTCAGCACCTGCAATGAGAGTAGGCAAGAATGGCATTTACACTTCTGTGGCTCGCGCAGCCATCCTATGAGAATGGATTATTGCATTCTGATGAAAACAAACACTAGTCAAGCTCTGGGATTGCGTTGGGCTGCTAACTGCTTTTCAAAGAAAATGTAGACCATGAAGATTGCAAATATAATGGGTCCCACACTGCAGTGACAAGCACAGTATACAAACAGTAAACCTGCTGGTGTATTCAGATAGTCCTGATCAACAGCACCAGACTCTTGCTATCATGTTTTCAAAGGGAATTTTCTGAAAGATAATAGAAATGTGTGTACATTAGAGACAATCAAATCTACCAACATCTTTTAAGTAACAAACATTGCCTTATGCATTCCTCTTGAGCCTTAAAAGGAAATAAAAAAATTAAAAAAAAAATTGCCATGTTCCATATTGCAGCTGTTTTCCTCAATGGTTCTAGAAACATTAAATTATAAAGCTTTAATCTGCCAGCCAAATACCAAACACATCTGAGATCCCTTATTATGGGCTTGATTACCCATGTCTGATTGACATGGTAACCATGACATCTTTGCTGGGAAGAGGAATTCAACTTAAAAAAAAAAAAAGTAATTTTGTTTTATAGCGATACAGATTTACACAATGTGATAGTAAAGAGGGTAAATGGTGAAACCTGCAGTAAGCACACTGAGCTTACTGCACAAGTTGAACAGCAGAAAAGGCAGAAATAATATAGTTGTCACTGGACTATTCCACCTTAATATCATACCACCAAAAGCATTGTTGTTAGTTGGTCCAACTCCTCAGCTGCGAAATCCCAGAATATTAATGCTAAATGTGAAAACTGTAAACCTCCAGCTTTGCTGGGAACAAAAAATATACGACTGTACAGCAGTCTGCCTCGGTCAACAAATTATTACAATGTTTGTAATAAGACATACACATGTATAATGAATAATGCTTTACTTTTTTGGTGCTCTAATGTTGCTCTTTATGTATGCAATACTCAATTTCTGCTAAAAATGTCAATTAATTTTACTGGTACACAAAAGGTACAGAATAGACAGTGAAACTATATGAAAAAATGGCTAAGCAGTAAGTGCTCTTCTTGGCTTTTCCACAGCATTCTATTATAGAAGAAATATTAAATCTGAAACAGCTTTTAAAAAAGAAAAACCTAAACGCTTCTTCGGTATGTGGTCTTAAAGAGTAACTTATTCTGGAAATGCTTACTTCAATCTCAACATTTATAGGTATAATATATTTTTCAGTAATACCTAGCCATGAGCTTCTCTGATATCAAGCATACAGTCTGGCCCAAGAATGCTACTGAGATGGTTTTAATATAATGTCAGCGTGCTAGTCACAGCTATTTATTCTGAGTATTAATCAGCTTATATTATTTTTATACATACGCAAAGGCTTTTTTTACACTTTTCCAAAATAATAACAACATCCATGTTTGACTTTAGGTTCTGAACTAAAATATAAATGTAACAAGGTGTTTAAAATCCACTCAGGTTTTTTTCTGTAACAATTATCAAGTAAAGAACAATATAAAATGGGTATCTTCTATACAGTTTAGCCCAAACAAAAGGATTTTTTTCCCCCCAATCTTAGGTTCCTTGCATTTCTTATTTTTCTACATACCTCGTCATGACTAATTGGGGTAACATAAGCTTGCACTCTTTTTGGATATTATTCACTGTCAGCTTTCTATGTTGAATAAACTGATCTCTTGAAAACTTACTTACATAGCACACAGCAGGAGAAATGGAGGAGAAGCAATCACTGTCCTAAGAGAGGTGGAAAGAGGAGGCTGAATGAAAAATAGATAGATATGGATCACACATGCCAGGTGCTCAAGTAAAGCCTGTTTATCCCTAATAAGTTGGTGAGGCTGCGGAGAAGAGTTTATCCGTGTGAATATAGGATTCTTGTAGTATTGCCAAGGTCAGTGATAACGGATGGTGATCAGCTCAGTAAATGCTGGTTGTGCACGTTAAAGTTGCCTAGGGACTGCTTTAACCTATGCACCCAATTTTTTTCCAAGCCTACAAAACATTTCAGAAATGAAAACACACGTAAAATGCCTATATGGGCCATGTGTTCTTTGTTTCCTACCTTCCGAAGTAAGCTCTCGTTTCTCTCTATTTTGTATTTTCTTTCTGCCCTGGGTTCTTAAAGATGGATGTGTAATTGTAGTTTGAATGACAGATTGGGGTAGTGCCTTTCATTCACTTCACACAAACCTCCAGGATCCTCAGGGTGTGCGAGTAGGGGCAGAATAGAGTGCTTAGCTTTTAATGGATGGTTAAGAAGTAATGAAAGGGGAATCAGCTTATCTCGGGGTGCCCTGTGGGCTACATTGTTTTCAAATAGCTTTTAGCTGGGACTTCTCTCTCTGAGGTTATATATTGTTCAAGTGATTACCTCAGGACTCTTTCAGATACACCCCTTAGATACCACAGCTGTGGCCACAAGTCTAAATTGTGTTAAAACCAGTTTGCATTACCCTGATAATGTCAAAACACGCCACTGAGCTCTGTTATGACAAAAAAGGCATCATTTTACATCTTTCAGCAAAGAAGGTGGTTTAGGGTAGTCCATCAACGCATTTCATATGTCTGGTTTAAGGACAAACTGGCCAAGATGACAGCAGATGTGGGGATTTAAGGCATGCTTTGAGACTTGCAGTCCACCCTGAGGAGGTTATTCCCTGCTGCATTATGGACATCGACTGCCCAAGACTTTTTAGATTTCTAGACTTGATAGAAGCTGCATAAAATTGTTTCTTTTTCACCCTCAAAGGACCACTTCAGTTATATTTATGCAACATGCACACATAAAATTATTTTACTGGACAAAGTGAACTGTGGTCCTCTGAAATTGTCCAGGTATTAAAAGGAATACTAACTTGAATTTAAAAGCATTTCTGCTCTAAAAATATGGTGGGCTGAGTTAAGAGTGTGATACTAGGAAAGATCATTCCCATAAAGGGTAACTTTCATGGAAGAATCAGCATTTTGCAGCAGACCCAGAACATTGCTTTAGTTCAGTAGGAAGTCTGCCATGAACACTAGGGAGCTTTTCCCTGTGCTTTCTGGGAAGGAGATTACACTTGCCTTCACCTCTGCTGAGTGGACAGGATGGTCACCTTCTGGACATTGCAAACCTTTCAGATTTGTAGGAAGTCACTGAGTTACTTCTTTAGAATTTTCAGAGTGAAGGGAGAGAGGATGTAACTATTCCATCTACCCCTCAACTCTTCCAGGAAGTCAGAGCCTTAGGGTGCAGAAATATCTGATTTTTAAAGGTGGCATGTGTGTCCCTTTGTCCTTAGTAATGTGTCTGCATGAGGAGTCCTTAACTACCATATGGGACAGTGTGTACACTAAATGTTTACCAAGAGTTTGTTTTCTCCAATGCAAATGAATTCTCCAGAAAAGTAATGAAAAAAAAGTCTAAATAAAAGAAGAAATATCAAAATTCTTATTCAAGGCAAAATTGAACAATTTTGAAAGACTTATTTTATTTTTCCTATTTCATTCTTTTAGTATCATATCAATTCTCGTCTTATTTTCTTGTCCAGCATAAATTTTTGCTACAAAAGTAATTTATTTCTCAGGGAATTCAAAGAAAGTATGTGGTCTACAATTCATATCAAGAGACAAGCTCTAATCCTAGTCTTGTCTCTTACAATCACCACCCTCCTTAAAAGTGAAAAGCTAAAAATAGGGAACTTGAATCTCTCAACATCTTCTGAACCAGGAATCTATTTATCTAGGCTATAATGGTCCAGCTTCTGCTGAAGTCAACAAAAGGAATCCTATTGATTTTGGCTAACGCAATGTTCCAAACCCATTGAATTGAAATATTTGGATATATATCTGAGCTCAATACAGTTGCTACGCTTTTTGTGGTTTGCCCAAATCAGCAGGTATTTTATGGAAAATATTTTGGATAGCCAAGGACTTAACCTGCTTCTGTCAGGTAGCATTTTCTTGCCACAAATTTGATAACACCTTTTGCAACTGATTTTAACTGGTATTAACAAAATCATTAGTTAAACTCACTGAAAGTTGTGTCCTGCAGTTGATTTTTGCTGAGTTGCAGTAATCAAACTCAAGTTTCAACATGTCTTTCCAGTTTTATTTTTATCCCTGATGTCAGAGTTTAATTCCAGGAAATTAGACTTTGAGTGTCAAAAATATTTACAGTTGACATGCCAGTGATTGTTTTACAGTGGAGGCTGTGGAAATCTGGAGGAACAAACAAGCTGATCACTAAACTTAACCTAGAGATGTTAGCAGTTTATTATACATATTCCTATCCATTTGACCATTCAAACAGCTGATATACCTGGAAGCTAAACCATTATACTGTTTTTATATGCATATGTACTCACACACCTGTATATGTGATACATGTATAATTTTCCAGTTTTCTGTGTCTGGGGAAGTACTGCAGGCAGTTTACATGCATAAGCAGAAAAGTGTTAATACACACATATGAACACGTGCACACACCCTCTACACAGCTTTTCAAATGCCTCCACCTTTCCTTCAAGATTTAGAAGAAGGTACATATTTTTTGATAACATTTTATTAAAAATAAGCTTCCTTGGAAAGCGGTCAGGAAAAAAAACATGTTTCTGCTTGGCAGCAAAAGCAGTACAGCAGGTCTGTTCTGCAGGTAAAGTCCATCAAAATCTGCTTCACTACAGCTCTGAGTACTAGTCACACACACTTCCCAGGATAAATCACTTGGACTCCTTCCTTGACTTTTGATTTCCCATTTTCTTCCTCTCTCTCTCATTTGAGCATTTTTAGGCTATGTTCCTTTTCCGAGAAGATAAAAAGCAAGCAATGGGAAATATAATTATGTTATTAGGAAGACAATCTTTGTCTGAGCATGTATTCTTGGTTTTGCTTAGAAACTTGTTTTCCTGGAGTCTGGTACTACAGTTAAAGAGAAGGGCATCTCATTAAAAATAAGTTTGGGTGACTGTCATTTGTTAGAAATAAGACAGCAAAACTACTGACCTTCAGTGTCTACTTAGGTCAGTAGACAAACGCCACAGCCTTGCTTTCGAAAAGTGATCGCAAAAAACAATTTTGCTATTCAAATAAGCTTTACTGGGGCTCCAGTTTTTAGAATACATTTCCCATGATAAAGACTAGCTGAAAGCAGTCAGCAGAGGGTTTTTAAAGATGCACTTTAGGCAGTGTAGCAACAGTACATTCAGATGTCCCTTATGTTAGCTTTTCTGAACAGGTATGAGAATTCTACTTTAATTATTTATTCTTCTCAAAATCCAGCCTCTCTTTTTATTAAATATTAAAATGCATGAATTTTTTGAAAGGCACTGTTTTCATTGATAATGGTGGTTCTCTGAATTACTTTTAACTAACTTTGTAATTGAAAGCTGAGTTTGAGAAAGGTGAGTTTAGCATCTTCTGGGAATGGGATTGTAACAGTGTTTTTCAAGGTTACTTTCTCTTCATTAAAAACTTTGTTAAATAATAATGAAGAGGAAACCATCTCATTAAGGAAAGAATAAGATCACTCATCAATTTTACTGCTCTTCTCATCTAACTTTATATCAGTAGGAGTACAGCAGTGCCTTGCATTTCTTAAGAATTCTTTGCCCCATATTCACTGTAAACAGAGAGGAGCCATAATTATACTTCATTTGATCCATATCAAAGGTACTGATCCATGTATCAATTTACATAAAGCACATAAAACATTTTTGCTTTTCACCCCGACTTCACCACTTTCTAACGAAAGTTTTCCTTTGCAGACTTCATTTGAATATAAAAATCTCCCGGTGAAATTTGCGATGTTAAACAAACCATACCAGTCATTCAACTTTTTAATTAAGGATTCAGTGTTCCATCCCTTTTCAGACATTAAAATTCAGGTGCAGTCATTAATCTTTCTAAATGAATTCACCTGTGGCTAATACTGATGTATTTTCTATGAGGCTTGTCATGGACTGCATACTGCATGCATAACCACTCTACAGTTAATTACACAAGGGATTATCGTTAGTGTCATAAAGATAAAGCCTTGCTAGAAGCATTACAGACATTTTTTGAGCAATGACTTATTTAATTTTTGTTAACAGCTACCTAAGTATTTAAGAACAATAAAAGTTTGTTTATATCATGGAAGAGTGAATGGCAAAGTTCAGAGAACTCTCAAAATGAGAAATCATGTCCAAAGCAGCTGACCACCTCTTTCTTGTCTTTCTTGTGTCAGTCTCCCACCTACTCCTCTAAGCAGCAAGAAACAAAATAATGCAAATACTGCACTCCTTTTAAGGTCTGTATGTTAGAGTTCTGTGTCAAGTATTCCTTTCTTAGAAAGATGAATAGCACAGCTTATGAGAACTGTAATTTATAGCAGTACACACCAATCTGCCTAACAAGACAAAAGTTCAAAGGTCGTTAGGGAACAAAGCAATCTCTGAAGAGCAAGCAGTGTATTTTACAGGGCAGTTCATCAAAACATTAATGGTGTGGTGTTCCAGCAACACCCCTCAAAAAAAAAAAACGAAACCCAAAACCAAGAGAGTAGCATATAAACCTTAGAGTTTATTGCATTCTAGGATTTGGATTTATTAATTAGATATTAAAAATAATAACTGCAATTCTGTCTAAAACTGCTGTGTCTTGTAGCAGACAACAACGTGTTGGTAAAAGATTTGCAGTATTCAGCAAGTCTGGGAAGCACTTCCTATCAGTTGAGCTCATAAGCACCACTCCTGGTGTAACGTGAGCGGGCTTGCCTCAGCCATCCAGAGAGATCTAATCAACACACAGCAAACATGAAATAAACAGATGTACTTAAAAACAAGAACAACAACTTTGTTTAAAACATAATACAGTAGAGAAGGAGATTTGATTTTCAAGCCCATTGCATCTGGTTTAAATTAACTTTGGTTGATTTACTTCTGATTTACACTATTAGAAGACAATCCCCAAGATGTTCCTAAATTATATAAAGAATTTGAAATTGTATACATCAGTGAAAAACAGAATGAAAAGAAGAATAACATCATGAAAGTCTCAAACCAGACAAAATTGTGACAAAATAATCTTTAAAATGGGTAACTAATGAAATAAAGTTTTAAATTACATTTTTTGTTACCTTATAAACATTTGGTGGGGAAGAAAAAAAAATTTAAGAGGGAAACTGTGTTCTTTTTCTGATTCAAATATTAAATGTCCTGCTAAGGAATCTATAATTTTTAGTCTGAGTTGCATTGCAGCACAAAATAAATAAAAAGAACCAATGAGAAGTCTGATGTTAGGATTTACTATTTGAGATTTAGAGTTTGTTTGGGCTTTTAAAAAAACCCTTTCCTTTATTTTTTAAAAGCTGAGGGTCAGTAGAACAGAACCATCCACTTCAAACCTTTTTTTTTCACACTTTGCTTTCCTGTCTGTTAAATCCCTCTGGGCTTGCTTCTATAAACAATAGCAGATAATTAGATTTATGCATGTAATTTGATTTAAATTGATTCTAGTGGTTATCCAGTGATGTTACAGAAGCCACCCAGCCAGTCAGTGGGCACACACACACCCACACCCACACACACTAGAAACTTCAGAAGCGTCGTGAAACAAACAACCATCTTTTTCTACATATAGTTTTGTAGACGCAATAAAAACCCCAAAAACTTTTGTAAATTAATGCACTTTATTTATATATGAAACTTAAATTTCATTACATCTGGAGTTCTCCTCATGCATCCCTCCCTGATTGATATAGTTCTATTTTTTTCTATTGTATTTTCAAAATTACATGGATGATGGTCAAATAATGGCAGTAAATCCGTTATGAATTCACCAGACCTTTGGATTTGGGGCTGGAATAGTTTTATGGAAAGGGCCTGTGTTACATGTAGGTCAAAGAGGGTGCAGTTCTTGCTAAGGTGGAAAAGTGGCTAGTGAACATTAAAGTTAATTTGGAAAGTAATTCTTGCATTTTTCATTCTTGCCCAAGATCAATGGTAACCACTAAAATATACCAAAGTAGTGCTGTTTCTGTGTTGTCAGAGGAATAGACTCCCTGTTATACCAAAAAACCAAAAAAAAAGTCTTCAGATAGCCTTCTACGAAAAATACTGTACATATGAAATTTTAGTTCAAAAAGAATGCAATTCATCATTACAGGAAAGTAGAGACTTTTAAAAATTGCAGTTTTTATGTTTTCCATATTTCCTTTTTCCTCCGTTTCTTTTCTGCTCACAGTTTCTTCTCAATCTTGAAAGATTTTATAAAAAGCCAATTACCTCATTAATGTTATCTGCCTCTAGAAATTTTAATTCAACCCAAGTGCAAAGTAATAATTTTTTATTGAAAGATAAGTCCAAAGAACGTATTCCAATGACACAGGATTCATTGTTCTCCCATTCTGATTTGATATGATAATAGTTACCACCAAAATATAGTGAAGGTAAAAGATTCTCAGAGCAAGAAAACCCTCAATCCATGAATTATACTTTGTTTGCTGTCTGCTTTTCTTGGTTTGGGGACAAAACACAAACAATGTTTTAGTGAAAACTAAAGAAACTTCAGGCGTTTTTAATGTTTTACCCTTTCTCTTTTGTTCTGGGGCAAAGCATCCAGAACTAATCTATTCCTTAAGTTGCCCTTGGGAGAAAGAACACCAAGATGTTATGTTTTATTATTTGGGAATATTTTAGGCAAGCTGCAGTAAATAAATAATGCTGTCAAAAGCTCTTATTTATTTAATTTTGAGAATGAGTTTGGCGCTAATGAGGTTGAGGGGCTGATAGCAAAGTCTAGAGTCAGGCACAGCATGGGCAGGTGCTCTGAAATCTTCTTCAAACAGCTCTGTCAGCAAGTGCACTTTAATCCTGCTTTGCAATATCCCTGCTTGCCATCAAAGTGCCAGTTCCTGCCAGGTGCGAGTGCCCTCGGCTCTCACCGATGACAACAGCAGAACAGTGAGCTCAGTGCTTGGCAGAATCAGGATCAAGGATTCAAGCTCTAGTGCAGGGCTGGAAATTAAACCAAAAACGAACTTTGTCAAATGCAGACATTTGTCCTGAGGACAAAGACATTGGTTCTGAAAAACCCTTCGTTAGTTGTTCAGCCAGTATTGAGATTCAGATTCTCCAGCAGTCATCTCACTGCATTTAACAGTTATGATATTTGCTGTTCTATAGATGCCTCAATGATGTAAAAATTAAATATTAGAACAATTGTTAACCATACAATAACTAACCATACTATGTTGGTTGATTAAGCAGAGAAGCCACAAGGTTTGTCTGAATATACAAAGTAATGGATTAACACTGTTAGAGTGCTAAAATTGAGCATTTATATATGTGCATTCTTTATATAGATTAAAAATGACAGGGCTTCTGGACTCTGAGTTACTCTTGCATAGATTTGCGCTTTTGTCTCAGAACCTTTTTTTTTTTTTTTTGCAAGAAATCATTCAAATCTCATGCTTTAAGGGCCAAAAATTTCCTTCATGCTTTCAGGTTTGGCCTGGGGTATTCATCTTCTTTTAAATATCTTTTTAGCTTTGGTTTTGGTCCTTTACCCCCAATCTTAAACAGCACACGGCTTTCCAAGCTCCTACACATTCAGCTTCTGCTCTGTCATAATTTTATACTTCTGGTTCTGAAGGCCCCCAAATCCTCAAAGAATCTGTCCGGCCACTGAAGAAAGCTGTGCTCTGGGACCTGCGGATAGGGCAGCCTGGACTTCTACAGGTCCAAGAGGGTTTCTTGGGAGATCCAAGACAACATGAATTCAGATTAAAGCGTCTCCCAGATCCAGAAATTTCTAAATATTTTCTTTTTATGGATTCTCTGATGCCTAATACAGGCTTCATGAGATCTTTCCCTCTAAGGAGATGCAAATTAGAATTTCTCTTTTACCTGACTTCTTACCATCAGAAGAGCTGAATTTCCATCCATTGTGGAAACCTGTGTCAGCTTCAATCCAATCTGCCAGGAAGGTTTCAAAAAGATGTGTACTATAACTGCACTACACTCATTTCACTCAGAAACAAGGCCAAAGAGTGAGCTGTTTATTGAGGATTTTGCATTACAAGATGTACCAAGGCCTCATGGAACAGCAACAACTTCAGCAGAAAGGAGCAAAACCAGAGGGGAATATAGAAAACCATACACTGCCTTATTCTCTTTGGATCAAATAATGGACAGTGAAGGTGTTTGGAGAAAAAAAGTAAGACATTTAATACAGTCAGGCTTGACATGCTAGATAAGAGGTAAATTACAAAGTTCTAAGGACAGTGTTCAGAATCATGTAAATGATGGTATGATACATGTAGAAGACAGATTCTTAAAGAAAAGGTAAAGAGCACTGAGTAACATTCCCCAAGAGGTGAATGTAGTTCCATCCTCACTCTGGTGATGATGGATAAACATAATGCAGCCTATCTGTGCTCCTGTAATGCATGAGAGAGGATTCATTGTACTAACTAGGACTGAATTTCTGTTTTTGTGAAAGCATACAGGTGTAGGGTCTGGTCACGTTACTCAACACATGTACTTGCATGCATTAACACAACCCCAATGAAGCTCTCATGTGGACTGCAAAAAAGAAGACATATGTTTATGTCTTACTCTGATTTGGCAGAATCTGAATTTTATTATAGCCAGGTCACAAATGTACTGACAAGGGAAAGCCTAACTCCATTATGACACACTAAATTACTAGCAAGGTTAATATAACTCCTGTGATGAAGATCTTTGACCACCTTTAATAGCTAGATTATTATTCCATTACTCTTCCTAAACTCTAGTTAAATTTCGTTCCCCTAATTCGTTCATTTTAAATTTAATTTACATAATTAATATCAGTATAAATATGCAGATTTCTGAAATACACTTTTTGTGATTCAATAGTACAACTCTTGCTAAATTGAGAGTGTTATGCTTAAACTAGACTGGCAGCACTTGGTGAAGCTTTCCCTTGCATTTCTGGATATATGCTCCATTTCAGCTCATGAGCAAGCTGGTTACTGGCCAGATACCACAGCCATGAAAGGCTTCATTTTTCTCATTTGTTGGTTCAGCAACATGCCTTGTAGAGTATATTTGCAAGATGTCATATTCTAACAGGCATATAAACAGAACATTGAGTTGGAAGCGAATTTCATAAAAGGGCTCCAAAGCTAAAAGCCCAGCAGGATCCATCCAGTTTACAAAAGCTCTTCCTCCTTACATTGCATGCAGGGTGTGCTTAGATGTGCCCACATCATCCTTACCAAATGTCTTTTTCTGGCTGCTCAGGTCATATTTGTCACTAGCATACAGAAATGTAAAGTCTAAAGAAAGCGTGAGCTGCTTTGCATCACTAATCTTGTTACTGTAATGGCTATGAAAGTATTCAACAAAAAAGAGCATATAAGCCAGTCCACATGTGTATACTGTGCACAGCATGTGCCCCAGTGAGCCATGGATGTTCTCTGGCTCCCTGAAACAGCGACAAATCCCAGTCATTTTAATGCAGCTCCTCACATCCAGCCACAAGTGACAAATACCTCTCCATGACTAGACGAAAGGGCTGCTGACAGTTCTTTCTGCCTTAAAGACAGATGAAGCGCTCTGATGGGAATAAAAAGTTCACCAACCTCTCAAATCCAATTAAATATTTTTATCTTTAGAGTCTTTGGAAAAAAAGAGATGAGGCTCTCCTTTCTCTCTCTCCCCCTTTCAAGCTTCCTTCTTGTCATTTAGCCCCTCTTTAATTTGGCATATAAGCCCCCCAAGACTTAAACCCTAAGTCTCTTGAGACCAAGATTACATCATTACTGTTATGGCATGTTATACACTAATCATAACCATTACCATTTACAAGTTCACAGCTTCATTCAATTAAGTGTCTGACATGGATTTTTCAGTTAATTCATGGTGAAGGTCACCAGTGGTCAGAATGGCAGGTGCATTCTGCTACCTCTTTGAATGCTAATTACCAGTCTTAGGCAAGTACTGGAGAATACAGAGTCAACAAGTTAATCAAAAGGCTTAGAACTTAAGACACATTTTTATAGGCGTGTCTAATGGTCTGTAAAATAATATAGCATAATTAGCATATTCAAATGACAGCCACATCATTTAAAACTCTAATTTACATTGAAAGGCTGTAAAAGATTCTTTCCCATTACTATTTCAATAGAAAAAGAAAAAATGAATTCATACAACTGTGTTAGAAGCCATGTAGCACCATGCTTAGATCTATCACAAGTCTCTATGTACTGTAATCAAATATTCAAAGGTACAAGGACTTCTTGATCTAATGTTAAAAACAGGTCTGCTTGCTTTATTGCTGTGAGATAGACATTATCCAAAAATCATGTATATGTGCTGGTATAAAACCAGAATCCGGTTTCAGCTTGCAGGAGAAATTCCTAGAATAGTTGTACTAGAATGCACGCAAGGGTGCAATCATAAAGAATTATTTGAGAATATAGAAAAAGACATGGTGCTTCTCAGGTGGAGCTATTTCCAGCTGCAAATGGCTGAACAGTTTATGCAAGAACCTGGATCAGCCTGACGTGTCAGGATGAGCCCAGACATCCAGCGGATAGAAATCAGTCATAGATTTACAAACCTCTTCCTTGAATATCCATGAGAAGAGTGGAATTATATTTTTGGGAAGAATACCCCAAGGTCTACTCTGTTGGCAGTTCATTTGCTTTAGAATTTGTGCCCATATATAAGACTAGTGGACAAACATCTCCATGTTTATTAAACCCCATTTTCAAAGTCTAAGCAGAACTGTAATACAAGCTTGCCCTAACTCAATGAGTCTAATCTTCCCTACATGGCCCCAGACTAACTATATTGATGCATGATAATATTATGTATAAAAATATATTCTATATCACAGCTATGCACACATAAGGCAGCAGAGTAGAATTAGATTAGGAAGTCCCAGTGTAGAAATTTAGATACCCTATTTAAAGAAGTTATTAGAGGTTTGAATTGCTGAAGAAATTCACCTAGCTGAAGGGGGAAAATCCCCACAGCCTTATATTACAGTTATAGTAAAATTTCCTACCAATGTTAGCAAGCTGTAAGCTTTCCTAGTGCTAATATATAAAATTAATTTCATGCTTGTCTACTCTTGTAAAATCACTGACAGAATACTTCACTTTTTAAGGCAAAACTGGGGACTCATATAAACGCAACATTATTTTGAGCAAACTAATATTTGGATTATATGGCTACCCAATTAATTAAAATAATAAAACATAAACCAGGTGAAGGTTCCTGCCAAGAAGGCAAAAGTTTGTAAACAGACATCAGTGCTTTTTTGGCTCTATTCCCTTGTTGACCAACACTTGATATGATGTTTCGTGCAGATGGAAAATGACAGTGAGAAATATGTATGTTTCTCCATATATTACACAGAGTGATAAATACAAAAGAACTGAGAAAGATGCCTTAGGTATAACATTAGGAGGATGGAAATCCCACCAATAATTAAAGTGGAACATTTCCATGAGTAACTATTCAGATACATAATTTTAAAAATCATAAGCCCCAGGACGGTTTCCTCAGTAGTGTACCAGTGGTACCCTATGCCAAACAATACAGAGGAAAGGTGTTTGTATTCTGTTTTCCTAACAAAATTTGAGTAACAGAGCAAGCTACATCCAGTGAAGAAAAGGAGATTGAACTATTTTTTTGTGATCAAGAACGAGCAATATTTTTAATATTCCAGCTATGAATAAAAACAGAAGAACCTCCCCAGGAAGGTGTACAAAGGAGAGGAAGATACAGGAAAATAATAACTTGGGAAACTTGAATAAGATTAAGTACTCTACCTGCCCTGGGCTATTCCAGCAGGACAGAGAGGCTGGTGTGGTAGATGCTATGGTCTTCCTTCTCTGATTAAATTTGCATGTAGCTTATTTGGTCTAAAATTCATATTTCTGTCAAGGACATGTAAGTGTTGATCAGGATCTACCTGGAGCTGCTGCAGTGATCAAAGCTCAGTAGAGCTGCTGGGGCCCCTCCAGCACTCCTCTCCACCGCTGAAGTCAGCCCAAGGGATCTTGCTTTCTATCTGACTTTTGCTTTCTTCACTGCTGTGAGCTTCACCAGAGCTATTCCTCCTCCTTTTCCTTTAGCAATCCATACATCAAGTCTACAGCTATCACTCAGTTCTCTCTATAACACAGAACACCTGAAAGAAAATTCTTCCACTGTCCTCTTCTCACTATTTCTTTTTGCAAACTCTGAAGACTTTGATAGAGCTTTTGATTACCCTTCTCTCCCAGATACATTGTACAAACACTTCCAAACATGAATACAAACATCATGCTCACTCCAGGGTTACCTAGAGTGATGTTTTAACAAAAATGTCACAAATACTTCATATCCATCATACAAATGAGGGCTGGCATATCCAGACAGCTCTTTGTGCTCTCCAGCACATTTCTTTAGAGGACTTCCCCCCCTTAGGGCTTCCTGCTCATCTGACCTGCTCTTCTCTCCACATACCATCAAGTCCAACAGCAATCTGGCTATTCTTTTGTTGACATCTCTCTGTGAGGCTACCTTTGACACTCCCAGTGTGTCAGCTAGATACAAGCAGTGGTACCAGTACACGTACCAGCCAAAACAGGCTGGGTTTATACCCAGGGCCACCTCAAAGCAGCCCAGCTGGCTGCTGCCAGGAGGAGCTTGGGCTGTGTACTGCTCAGGGAAAGGAGCCGTGCTCCTCAGGGACTGATCACTTCAAGGAAGAATCATTATTCCTGTCTGAAGCTTCTCTCATGCACCTCAGCTCTCAACAGAGCCTGAGCACTTCTGAAAGAATGAGTCTCTAAGCTGGGGCTCTCCAGCTCATATTAACTGCAATAAGTGAGAGCATCCAGGGACTGGTTTGTGTGCAAGGGTCACCTTCAGAGGAAGCTCTCTGTAGAATAAAGCAAATGCTTCTCTGTGCAGCTTCAGCTACAGGGTGGACTACAGTTTACTGTAATTGAAGAAACAGTTTCCTTTTATAATCCAGCTAAACAGCCCCTGTAGTAAAGGCCGATTTACCTTAGCCTCAATTTTCTTTAAATAGCAATTGTCCTGTTGCATTATCTCACATAGATTGTGTTGAAATGCAACACCAGCTAGTGCTGTAGCCCACACCACATTGACACAGGGACATTGTATTGTGAAGTGGTAGAAATAATGTAAAAGAGAAACTTCTTTTTTCCTTAGATTAATTACATACTATTCAGACAACAAGTGACCATTACACAATTTATGGAAGTAGTTGTGATATAAATATGTTATACTTTGCCACAGGTTTATTTGCACTTTATTTTCTATTTGCTGTAAGGAATAACTTGATAGCTTTCTATATTTAAAACCAAGTTTGGTTTAGTTCCCAGTCCATTGCATCTTCTTTCATAACAAAAAATGGAAGGAAGGAAGGAAGGAAGGAAGGAAGGAAGAGAGAGAGAGAGAGAGAGAGAGAGAGAAAGAAAGAAAGAAAGAAAAGAAAGAAAAGAAAGAAAAGAAAGAAAAGAAAGAAAGAAAGAAAAAAAGAAAGAAAGAAAAAAAGAAAGAAGTATTTTTGTCACAGAATCGAATCTACTTTTCTCAGGAGATAAATGAAATATCTCACCGCATCACCTACACATATTCAGCTACCTTGCCTACTGTCAGAAACACTTGCTCTGATCCTTGCTGTTTCATCTCTCAGAGGAGACAGTTACAGCCTCATCCCAGGGAAAAAAATCTTTCATCTTTGTAGTTTTTCAGTGTATCTTCTCATGGTATGCTATCTCACTGTTCAACTACTGGAGATAAACCAATGCAGAGAAACTTAGTGGCTGGACCACATGCCTAACACAGACCTGAGTGGAACTGCCTGCCGTTTTTCCTTAAAATATGCACATAAAACACCTAGATGTCTTCCAGGCTATAAAACAAAAGGCCAATAAGAAGCAGCAACAAAACTATAAGACAGTAAACACTTCAGATAAAGAAATCTTAGACATGCCACAAGGGAAAGACTAAATAAGAAAGATAGGAAACCAATCTTTTCCCTGTCAGTCTGTCCTCATGGGACCAATCCTTCACTCTTTCAGTGGCTGTAAATGTTGCCTAAACTCTCCACAGGATTCACTGACTCCCTAGAAGAATCTCCCTTGCTATTACCTTGTAGACCTGGGCATGTAAATCTCCCCCTGATTATCACACAGTAGCTTCTGTGCCTGCTCAAGGAGTGTCCCCTCTGCACAGGCATTGCTGCATTCAGGCAAGGAAGGAAAGGAGCCCTTCCCTTCCCCTCCTGTCACTTGCAGGGCCTTTCTTCCCTAGCTCCATCACACTTCACACAAAACATAATATGCCATACATATGCACTGACCTAGCCTATACTCAGTTGGCTTAATGTAATCACTGACCCCAGTCACTCTAATTTCCTTTGTCAGTCATTTTAATTTCCGTAGCAGATATGTGACATATGGTCCCAACTAGTGGCTAATTACTAATTGTCAGCTAGAACAAAAGACATTAATGTTTGGTTAATTGTTAATTGCTTTTGACCAATTCCATCAAAATAGTTGGTTTTATTCCCATTGTGATTCAAAATTCTGTTCTGTCACTATATATATCACAATAGCAACACTTATTGTGATGGTTTCTGGTAACAAGACATGGAATTTCTTCCTACTGTAGGGTTAATTTCCCTAACTGAGGCAAATTTCTTCTGTCTTAAGAAAAAATAAGGACTATTCTGTGAAATTTAAATTCTGCAAGCGTTCGTAAGCTCACATGACTGCAAAAGAATTGGTTAGGCCTTACTTTACTCAGATGTGTCATTTTTCAACCACTGTTTAGAGGTTGCAACAAAAGAATATTTATAAGGATGCTCACATTCTTCATAAGGATTTGCAAATTATGCAGTTATGGGTATGATATGATCCAAAACCTACAAAAAAGCCCAAAAACAATGGTTTGGTTTTAATGAGCTTTGCTTATCTCTTTCAATCTGGTCAGTTTATGGGATTGTGTGTATGGCTGGTAAATAACTAATTTTGTTACAACATCTTTTGCTCCCTCTCCCCAGCTTCCCTTCGTTTGTCTGCCACAGCCTGCCACACAGCCTGCCACGGTCACACCAGGGACAGGTCTTTCCTCTGCCTCAGGATTCTTGTTAAAACTGCAGGCAAGTAATTTACTCTCTCTGCTTCAGTTCCCCATCTATAAATTGAAAAGAATACTATTTCCAGGACTATGATAAAGGAAATACTTTCCATTACAGACTAGGAAGTGCTTAGGTGTAAAGGTGCTGATATAAGTACCTTAGATAGGTAAGTATCTGGGGTACAATACAGGCAGATAACAAATAGCTTAATCCAGCTCCTTATCAAGCTAGTCAGCAACTTCTGCAGAATCAGGTTGTTGGACACAGGAGAAACCACTTGAGACTCAGAGTGGGATCTATTAGAGAGGTCTGAACTCTACATTAAGGACTGCTCAAAATAGTGAAGTGCTATTAGTCCCAATTTATAGATGAGGCATCTATGGCAAGAATTTTCAGGAGTGCTTCTTCCACTGCCTCTGCCTTTCCAAAAGGACAGGATGCATGGCTCTGCAGTCCCTGCTGACAGGGGAATGAAAGCAGCACGGTCATCAGCTGTGTGTGGCTCCTGTGATTTCTGTGCTGCCCTGCAGTGCATTCAGAGTTGGCATAAATTAAATGCTGATAAATTTGGACAAGTGACAGAGTGCAGTTTTGCACAAATCCAGTATTATGTTTGAATGGAAGCTCCAAGCGAGCAAAAAATGAGGATCAGGCATCTAGAATAAACTCTACAACAGCTATGAAATTTCAGCATCATGTTTTTTTCATGCATTCAAATGGGATCTGTCTCCCTACGCCTACTCTACATCATCTGACTGGACTGCCTGCTGGGAAGCAACAGTACCATGGCAGCTCTCACTGAGAGATCACTCAGTCATACCGTTTACAGCTATGGAGACTGTAAATCTTTTAGGGAGACTATAAAAGGGTGGCTGTAAAAAAGATATGCTGATTGTTTGTTAGATTTGTTTTTAAAGTACAGTGTTCATTGCTATTTAGCAAACATCTCACTACAGCATCCAGGGGATTATAACTAACCTCCCTGCAGAAAACAAAGTTGCTTCTCCTGGGAAAATACATTTTTCAGGGGTTTGGCTCTGCCATTCTCTTTTCTCTAAACTCAGGAATTGAACCATAGCTGTCTTAATTTTTAAGACCACACTGTTATTACTAACCTGATTGTTTCTGTCTGTAGTAAAGCAAATTTTACAAGTATGTTTTGCAGCTTTTTTTGTTTGAAGTCTGTAGTATTTTGCTGACCCTAGTGCATTTTGCAGACTGTATTGCATTTTAATGCCTTCACTGTATATGTAATTAGGTCAGTTGTTTACTCCAAAAAGTTATTTCAAGGTCCAAACCAGACTAAACTGAGAAGCTGTATTAGTCTTTTTCAGTTTTGTGTCTGAAGTACACCAGAACTCAAAGAAGAAAAAGTAAATGAAAAATGTGTTAACTAACAAGAGATCAGACAGCTGCAAAAACAATGTTTTATAATCCCCCATTTAACATGCACAAATCTTTTCCATTTCACAGAGAAAATTTCCTAGATTCACTTAAATAGAAGCTAAGAATTGTGCAGAAATTACTTAAAATGAGTGAAAATCATATACCACTGTTTAAGCTGCCACTAGCCAAATAGCATTTTTCTAATGGCTTCTACTTTCAGACTACAAGCCAGACTTGCTTGAGTAGCTAAATTGCTCCAGCTCTTATCCATCAGGAGCAGATAACAAAGTAACCTGGAAGAACAGTGCTTTGGGTGGGAAGGAGGAGGAAAACTAAGTAATTTCTTCAGTTCATGAAGAAACTCTTGAAATTTTTTTCGCATTTATTGCAGATGAAATTATTTTGAGGTTTAGGGAACTTTGACCAGTGCCAGAAGCTTTTATGTAACAGCATGAGTGAAAGACATTTCATGGATCACATTTCACTCTAGTGCGACTTTTAAATCTCCAGCTTCAAGACTTGGTGTGCAAAAACAGATAAAAAATGTCATTGTAGAAACACAAATAACATTAATTATTAATATTGTTAAACATTTATACAACCACTGCAAACTCCAACAGTTTAGAAAAAATACAAGACAGGCAAAAAGTTCTTTGGCTATTGATCGAATGAAACCTAAATTTTAAACCTACATTGAATTACTATTATTTCTGATCAATTAATTGATTGTTTTTCCTGATGTCAGTAAACCAGAAATGATCTATGTCATAGCTAAACTAACTTGCCTTTGACTAAACTCTAAATTTTTGGTTATGAAATTATTGACTTCATATTTCAAAAATTTGCTTTTAAGGTTCTTCTGAATGTTTAAGATGCAGAAGAACTTTTAGCATTCATGACATGCTAAGTACAACTTTGCCAATTCTCTTTTGGAAAGCAACAGGAATAATTTTTTTTCTATAGGTAAAAGTGCTATGACAATAACTCCTATTTCTGTGTTTCTATAAGGAATCACAAAAAAATAGCATTAACTTTTTGAACTGAAACAATCGTTGCACTAATTTTAACAAATATTAATTGTATTATCCTTAGATAGCAATCTGTTACTAATATATACATTTCAGTAAGGTTTTAGCTCATGTTTCTATCAAATAATTAACACTTCTTACTTATTTTCATAAGGAGCTATTTAATTTACAAGAGGCCTCTTAAAAGTTATGTTTTTCCTCATTAGATATAATTAAGGGATATGACATTTTGTTCAAGAGAAACTTTTTAGCTTTAATTAGTCAAACAATGCAATGTTTCAAGCTTCCGCTGAAGTTAGTGCGACATTACTTCATATAAACTAAAAATAGATAAAGAAAAAAATAAGAAGAAAATTTGGAAAATGATGACATGATATAACAATTACATGTTCTGAAATCAGAAGTTTCATAGCCCAAAACTGAGACTATGGTCTTGTGAACATTTCTGCATATGCTTAATTTTAAAGCTGAATTGTTAAACTGTTTATAGAATTGGGACTCAATGTAAAACATATTTAATCAAACTGATGACAAGAGAATTGTATCAAATATAATTGAGATCAGAACTGATGTTCCAAATTTGTGATTTATATGTGCTAGAGAATGTAAAACATGAGACCTGCAGTCTCCTGAAAGAATGATTAATGTTTTTGAAACGTTCCCATGAAGCTGCATTCCAAGAGCGTGCAAAATGTGCAATTTCTCTCAGTTTTGACACCAAGCCAGAGAAAACTTACTGGTTTTGATGGTGTTTCACTTTGCAATTTTAAGTTTGCTTGAAATCAAAACCTCATAGTCAAATTTGAGGGTGGAAGTGGGTGTGAGCCCACACAGGTTGAAACATTGCTTTCTGCTTGCACAGAGCCAGGAAGTTGTGCAAAGTCCAAATGCAAACTAAAAGTGGGTCTGCGTGAATATGTATGCATGTGCAGCTAGGGCAGAGCTGAAAATCATACAGGCCTTTGTCAGTTCATGTTGGATTTTGGTGCAGCCCCTGATTTCAAGACATGCAACAGACCTGTGTAAGTTACAGCTGCCGGAGCCTTTTGCCTTCCCTCTCCCATGCTGTAAGTGTTAGCCAAGCAATTGGAGCTGTTGAGCAGGCTGAACAGTACTCTTTGCATACTCAGCTAGTCAGGAAGGTCTCAAAGGTTGTATCATTGTAAAAGTCAAGTAATTAAACACCCACTACTGACTGTAAAAAAAAAGAAAAAGAAAAAGAAAAAGAAAAAAGTGAAAAAAGAAAAAAAGAAAAATAGTGTCTTCTGGGGAAAGGATGGATTCAGAAAGTCTAATTTAACACAGCAGATTTCAGGGGAAGTAGAGCCTTTAACTACATTCTGCTTGACTTCATCCAAAAGAAAGGGATGAGAGAAAAGATTAGAAAAGCTATTCAGTACTTGCTTTCAGCAGTAGAGCTTTGGGAGGTGACAACAGCTACTGGTAATTCTTTCCATAATCTTTTCCCCAAAACACTATTTAGAATCCTCTTCAAAATTTGGCTCTGGATCTATGGCTTCATTATTTTTACAAAATACAAAGCCACCTCCCTTCTGTGCTCTTGGCTACAGATTAAATGTTTCAGTTCCCCAGAAACGTCTCATTTAAAAAAAAGCTGTTGCAAACCCAGGGAACTCTGTTCCACCTGGTTCTACCACCTCCCTGAACACTAGAAAAATTCTGCCTTTGCCCTGAACTCCTCTCAGGCTTCTCCCTTCAGTGCCATCAAAAGCTCAACCACATTTTTGTGGCTGGCTTGCCTCTGCAGTGTCTCAAGAGAAAGAAAAGGCCACTATTTTCTTTTCTACCAGCCACCACTTCCCAGCCTCTGCTCCTCCTGCCACCTGTGGCACAATGGCTCTTTTCATAGCACGGGCATGATTAAGAATTAACCATTAAAATCTGCTACGTGCCATCACAACATCAGGGACTTGGTCTTGTGAAACATTTTGTTGGGTTTCTTTTATTACAAAACCACTGAGAAATGAAATATTTTCTCTGTAGAAATTTATCTGCTTTGAGCTTCTCAAACGCACATTAATATTGTTTATTGGAAACAGCAGAATGAAGGTCTCATTTTCAACACACATCAAGTTGATTACTTACATCAATTGTTGTGATGGGAAAAAAAAGTGCTTCATTTTCTTGGCACTGAATATTGGCTGAGTTTATTCACACCTACTGAAATATAAACAGGCTTATGTTTACATTAGGTACTTTGGGGAAAACATCCTGCAGCCAGAACTCTGGAGCGCTTCAGGAATTTTAAATGCAGCTATGATATTACAACCTAACTAAATAGGCCTTTCTATTCACTCTCCTCTTTACAATTGCATTTCACATATGCATTGTACTCTCCAAAGGGTAAAATCCAGACAGAAATGCAGTATTTAACAAATTGATGCTCATTTACCCCACACCCTTTATAGCATTACATCTCATCCCTGCCCAAGGGTCACTGTCGATGTAATTATAAGGCACTCGGGAGGTGAATGTTAGTTGGGGAACAGAAGAATTCATCTTTTGAATTGTCTTATTTTTTGACAACTTAAATTATACTGTCTTCATTTACATTAAAGGAAATTCTGACTCCTTATGTAAAAGAACTACCAGAAGAGCACCTCTGTCAAAAAGTAGCAGTAAAGGGGTGGAAGTAACCAGTGATACGTGAGAGATGGAGAAGGAGAATCATATGGCAAAGACTAGGCTGGGATTTGGGGAAACACACTGCCTGCCTTTGTCTTGGAGTTTCTGTACATCAGGCAACAGCACCTACTGCCATTGTCTCATGTCCCTATCATCCCCATCTGTTCTGCTTTTCTGTGCCAGTGGCAGGATCTTTAGCTTAGAGAGGCTTTGTACTGCACCTAATATAAAGAGGCTGCTCACTTTTTTAGATTTTAGATGCTATTTTCCTTTCAAGCAGTCAATAGATTATATAATCCTACCATGTACTCATGAGTAGACTCCTAGGTGAGCGTATGTGGAGATCTTTGGGTAAAACATAGCAGGACTATCCACATATGGAGACCTGACTGATGTGTACTGAACTCAAGTGGTCAATATGCTACTGAAGAAAGAAATTATTTTTAATACAGGTAAAAATCAGCAAGAAAAAGAACCACATTTGATCAAGCAAGTTGAAAGGAGGAGTGATGCAGAGTGACATGCTTAACCACACATGAGGAAGGATTGTCTGGGGCAGCAGAGAAATTGCTGAATGAAATGTGCTCGGTAAATGAGAATGGTCAAGACTGGGACATATTTTAATGTCTACTCCGAGTATTTTAAAATACAAAGATAGAGCTTTAATCAGTGTGGCATTTTTGGTTTTTTAATCTGTTTTAAATTACTTCCCAAAAGAATCAGTTTTTGAGTGGATACCGGGAATATAGACCAGAGAAGAGGATAGATGCCTCTACTCAGGCTTTACTTCAATTAAGTCCATTCCTACAGAGAAAACACACTAAGACACTTTCCTAATTCCTCTGGTCTAAAGGTTCTCGTTAGCTCCTCAGACTTAATCCAGGCTTTGACATTGGCTTAAAATTTCAGCTTCAGTTTCCAAAATGTTTTGGAGATTAATTAATATCACTTTGAAATCACTTTACTTCAATCATATGGTATAAGGAACCTTACCACAGGTCTATTTCACTAACACACATATATGAAAAGATTCAGAGACACATGATTTCAGAAGAATCCAAGCAATATTTGTCCTTCTTTTATAAAAGATTTTTTTTTTTAATTCACAAGAAAAGCTTTTTTTTTTCCCTGTCTCATAATAAAGCTTTTACTGTTTTGCCTTGGAAGGCCCATTTCAAAGGCAAAATCTCTTGTTGAGAGGCATAGCTGTAATACGTTCACAGGTGTAATACACTTAGCAAGAAACTGGCAGGAAAATGAAGGTTGTGAAAGACACTTCTTTTTTCAAAAAATTTTTACTAATCAACAGAATAAATGTACATTTTATCAGCAAGTTTTCTAGGGAAGGGCAAATCCTTCCAGCCTCTTAACAGCCAGGTGGATGGTCCTAGGAAAACAACTTTCCTGCCTGTGAAAGTCTCTGTGTCTGTGCTTGTCCATGTACATTTTTGTCTCTCCGACAAACATTTATTGATTCCATTTAATCCCTGAGTTGCAAAGTTGCTGCCTTTGAAAATGGCTAGTGGACAACTTCACTTGCAAACTAGAGGTTCTGAGAACTGGGTGCATTATAGCAACTATCTAAATTTATATCTGTTTAGATAAAAAAGAAAAGAAAAAAAAAGAAAAAAGTTTTCATCGAATAGTCAAGGAGGCTATTTTGTCTTCACTGGTAATATTACACTTTCTTGCAATGAGGAAGAAAACCAACATTCTCTTAAAATTTAAGTTTTCCCCTCTCATGTTACTTAGAATTATGATAATATGAAAAAACCCAACTTGTTCAATCACCATGGGCCACGCTGTAGGCCAATTTCTTTGTTCAAAACACTCTCAAACTAGGATTCCACTGAAATAAAAAGGATTACTTGAATGAATAACTCCTCTCTAAGGACTTTAGGTCTCTTCCCAGGAAACAACAAATATTTTACTTAGAATTGATCAAATTTTTTAATGTCAGCATGACCTATATGGAAACAGAGCCTGTTATTTAAACTGTGCCCAGTCACGGTGGTGTGGAGTTCAGGCATTACTTAAATGAGCAAGAGGGAATGCTAGAAAAGAGGAGTATATATGACCAAACAATCCCAGGATTTTTATAGCCACCATTGCTGATGCAGTGGTTGTTTCACTAAAGCAAACGATGAACACAGTGACAAGAATGCACAAGAATGTTCGGAGCTTCCCATGAAACATTTTCAGTAGACCTTTGCTCTTTCTTGAAGATGGTAGCATAACTATAGCCCCATTTCTTCAAAAACTCCATCTGTTTTAACTGAGACCTAGAAAATATCTGGGTTTGGCAAAGGTGGGAGCATTATTGTTAATGAGATGTCTGGGAGGTTTTAAACTGTGCTGTGAGGCTGCAAATTATTAAAAAGAAAAACAGTGGCCAGTGTATACCAGTATTTCAAATGCAGTGGAACTGAAGTAATAGCAAAAGTAGCAAGAACTATAAACAGGTGTTCCACATTGATTATAGGCTTCTCTGATTCTACAATTTTTGTAAATTGATTAATTTTTAAATAAATAGGTTAGGAAAAGAGCATGGAATAGCATACAGCTAGCTAGCTGTTGCAGATAACAAGCAGGACGTTGTTTAAAACTATCCTGCAGAACATAAGGGAAAACAAACTGAAAATCTCATTTCTGTCTGAAATATGTTTTATTATACTGGGAAATGACAGAAGCAGCACTGAGCATGCAAATGTGAGTGTGTGCATGTGTTTTGTATATACACGCTCAAGAGCATATGGCATCTTTTCTCCTTAATTTTTGCTCCTGTTTACAGGGAATTTCATTCTCATTTCTTCCACCTGCGATATATATCAGAGTATATCTGGACATATATCTATCCATCATCATCCTGCACTGATATCAGAGCCAGGAAACATCCAGTTAAGTGACTGTTTTTCAAATCCAGTCAACCTTGTTCAATAGTGCACAGACTTATGGGCAAACATTCAGATTTGTGTTGACTATAGCCCACCTAGAAGCTGGAACCTTCCTTATATGTCTGTAGCTTGTGCCAGTGGGCTTGGAAATCCTGGGATATTTCTTGGGCACACCACACCATCCCTGCAGTCTCCCCTGCTGCTGGGCAGGAGTCAGTCCTCTCCCATTAGCCAGCTCTTTTCTCAAGATCAAAGCACTGTGTAATGAACTGCACTTTACTCTTTGTTTTTCAAGTTTTTCCTGTACTTCCATTTTGTACCTTTGGCATGTAAATGTTAGGCAGGTGTAATGATGTTTGAGGGGGCACGTGAAGCCAATATTTCAGCATTACCATCAGCAAGGAGCTCCTGGAGCACAGAGGGAGCGTGTGCTGCCCTGGTGGCTCCAGTGCCTGGCGTGGCGGCACAGTGGCACGTGGCATGGTGGCTGGGGCTTCCCCAGAGAGGGAGCAGGCAACCAGCCACGGCAGCAGATGGGGAGAAGAGGAGGCAGCCAAAAGACGAGACATGTATGGATGCAACTACTGAAATGTAGCTCTCAGCTGAATTTTAAAGTGTTGACCTGTCTCTTTTAATCTTATAGTCCAGTATTGCTGAGCAGCATAGACAGTTTGTGTCTGCAGAAATTAATGCTCCATTTTTCTGTCAATAAAGGATAAACTTTTGATTTATCTGATATTTACAAGTTCTAGAAAGAGCTACAGGCAGTTGAGAACTACAGGCAGTTGATTTTATCTTACAAACATATATAAACATGACAGGTATAAGAAAATGTGCAGGTTTAAAATAAAAACTTAAAAGGACTTAGCCCCTCTCTGACTTTTATTTGCATTTTAGGGATTTATGTCCTTTGTAACATTAATTAAACCCCATGTAACTTAAGGAATGCTGTTTATAATGATAGAAAACATAGTTGCAAATATTTCAAGTCATTATATGATTCATTGATAAGCTTTATGGTGAAAAAGTTTTGCCACCCCTGTAGAAAAAAACCTGAGGTAAAGAAGAAATAGGAAACAGTTGGCAATGATTTCTGAGGATAACTAAGGGCATGAAAAAATATCTGTGAAAGAGTAAAAAGAATAGGACTATTTATTTTAGAGAAAAGATAAATACAAGGAAGCCAGACAAAGCATTATAAAATAATATATGACATAGAGAGCAGAGAGCGGAATACTCTGGGTTTCTCATATTACAGGGACAAAGGGATATTTAGTTTAAAAATGAAATTTAAAGTTGAAGAAAAAATATTTGTCTTCACAACAAAGAAGAATTACACCATAGGACTCTTTGTAAAAAAGGCAGCACTGGTTTTAGCAGAATTAAAAACAAATAAAAAACCATCATTTAGATGGTGAGAGTATCCAAAGTGATAGTGTTGAGGTGTAAATCATATATAAGTCTAATTTCAACTGCATTGCATTGGAGGAGAAAGAGAGGAAGAAAAATATCTATTTTGGGTGAAAATCCTGAAAATGCCTCCTTCACAGAAGCTTCCTCTAAAATGGCAGACCTATGGGATTGAATGACATACTGGTTGTATTCAACTTATTAATTCTGTAATAATAAGCAGGAATAAGAAAGGTTAAAATCACTCTCTCTATTGTTTTTCAGTGTGTTTCCTTTGACATAATAAAGAACCATTTAAAAAAAAATCAGGTGTTGTTTCACTTAGTTGAAGTCATAGACTGTCATTGGCAGATAAGTGACACAATAAGAGTGGAAGAAAATTCAAGATGAATGCCTCAGTTTCACCCTTGGACATAGGCACTGCTTCATGAAATGGGCTGGGTGCCAAGAAATTTAATGGTGGTGGTGAGGAGCTAGAAGAGGTCTGCTGGTGGCTGAGAGGCAATGTCTGAGCTGTAAGCAACCCCCACAATACTGTAATTAATGGTATGAATCAAAGACCCACTCCATCATCAAACTCCTATGGAGAAGTATCATTGCTACAGCTGCTTAGGTATTAAGGATAAAAGTGCCCAAACTAGACAACTGAGGTGGACATTTGCCAGCACTAGTTACTGAAATTTAAACAGCCAATAAAAAAAAAAAGAAAAAAAACACCGGAAAAGAATGGTAGAATATGTATTAAGATTCCATATTCCTTCTTGGAAGTGCTTCTCTAAAATTTAAGATATTGCAATAGAAAACCCCACAGGCTACTGCTGGCTGTGTGCAGCTCCCTCTCCACCCCAGTGAGAGCTGTTGTATGTCTATCTTAGACTGCACATCTGCCTTTCATTGCAGCAGACTTTGACTTTTCATGACATTATGACACAGAGGTGAACACAGATGCTTATCCTTGTGCCCCGTTCCAGGTTATCTTCCTGCAGTCCTTGTCCCTGTGGCACAGCTTCTCACGGGACTTGTGTTACAGAGGTGCTGAGGTGGGAGTAAGGGTCTCAAGCCCGTGTTTTCCGAGGAGGTGAGAGGAGGGTGACCCGGCCCAGCCCGGGTGCAGAGCAGCAGAGCAGCCCCGGCGTGGCTCCGCTCGGTCCCCTGGCAGCGCGGGGCTGCGCACGAATGCGCCTCGTTTTATCTCGAGTTCATCAAGCCCTCACAGCTGCCTGCACAGTATGTTCAAATTTGGTATGAAGGCTGTATGTAACTCTAGAGCCATGATCACACACTAATATGCTAATAGGATTAGCATTACAGTTCTTGAGGAAGAAAATTATATCTTTAGATAAGAGGTTTCTTCCACTTTGAAGATTTTGAGCTCTGTACCCCAACACTGCTGTAGTTGGGGGTGTGGGAAATCCACTTTCTTTCACACCATCTTTCTCTCTGCATGCTGTCCAATGGTGTCAGAAGGTTTTCCTTCCACTTTTTTTCACAGCTTTGCCACGGGGTATTATGATATTATCCTTCCACCACAGAAGGGGAAGCTAAGGCAGCAGGCTAGTCATTTACAATAATTAATGCTGGGATTACTATTCCAAGTGTTGTTGCTGATTAGCTACAGAGCTACTGTGCTTGTGGTCACAGGCTGCAGGGCTGACAAGGTAATTTGGATTGAGGAAACTGTGAGTAGTTGGGAGGGTGTCTATGGCTGCTGCCCATGCAGGGGTGACATTTGTTACTTACAATTGTTCTGTACTGTGCTGTACATACCACCATGCCACACAGAACTGCTTTCCTTTGACAAAGGTATACCTGGTGACACATGTTCCACGAAGGTATACATAATTCTCAAGGATATCTTGCATTTCACCTTAATTTCTTTCAGCAGAAACCAACATTGTCCTCAAATTTCCCAGCGTCCCTGAATTCAAGAAGTTGTGACCATGGAATACAAAAGATCTCCCAGTCCCTTCATCTCTTTAACATTACTTAGTGGAGAAAATTGCCCAGTTAATTCTGCTGGATGCTTCTTTACTTCCAAGTGGGAAAAGAAATCCAAAAAATGTGTTGATTTCCAACTCAGGTCTAAAAACGTGTTGGTCACTGAGGCTTAACGCAAGACATGCACGCAATGCTGGCTACAGTGCAGTGTTAATTTTTTTTCAGAGTCAACCGTTTAAAATATGTCATCAGGACATAAAAAAAATTTCAAATTCACCTATAAATGTTTGTTGCATAAAAAGTTAGAAAGAGAGAAGGGGAGCTTTCTAAAATTGCTCATTATCCTTACGTAATATAGCAGAAGGAAATGAGGAAGGTTGGGCAAAATGCCTTTTCTTAAGTGATATTTCTTTCAGGAGAAAGAAACATGGGAAAGGAAAATCAAAATATTTAAGTTATAAATGAATCCAGCTGAAAACAGTGAGATATCACACCCATCACTGTGTTTTAGGCAAAAAATTGCTTTCAGGATTATATAGATACTGTTTATAAATAGGAAACTGTCACCCGGCTTGGTCTTATGCTGCTTCCCCATCAGCCTTGTCGTGGCCTTGCCACAGCCTCACTTACTGCACTCACGTTGTTTTGAAACATTTACCAATTCAGAGGGTAGTTCATGGGCACAAGAAAAAATGTTCCAGCAGCAGAAATAGTCTTAGAGAGATGACAGTGTGCTATTTATTATCTAGCAAGCCATAGTGGAAGGAGCAAACAAATACCAGAACACACAATTGTAAAAAGAGCACTTTAAAGCAGTCTATCAATGTTTTATATTAAATCATCCGTTAAAATTTCCACCGAGACAAGATGACTCTGCTTTGGAGGACTGCATAAAATGGTATGTTAGAAGAAACAAGTGAGTGTCTTTCTCAGTGATTTCTCTGAGTTTCATGAGTGAGGAAATAATTCTTAAATAATCCTGTGGCAAAAACAAAATACTAGTAGTCATCTGTACATATACACATGACTTTTAGAGAAAAGGAAAACTTAGTAAAATGGTCTGACCTATCTCCTATTAGCCTGTTATTTTTCAACAACTTTCCAAGATAACCAGTAAAATGCTCCTAATATTTGTTATGATTCTACCTTCATTTATGGCTCCCTGGTAGAAGTGAGGACTACTACTACTACTTTAAATGAGCTCTTCCTAAGAGACAGATTCAAAATTATTATATTTATGCACACAGGGCTTGAAATAAGACATATCCTAACCTTTAATTATGAATTACGCTCATGGTTTCAGAAAAGCAGCTGAAATCCTACTGATGTTTTAAGAAAGTAAAATCCTGAGGTTTATTTAAGAGGGTTCTGTTACTTTAAATGTCATATTCTGAAAGCCCTTGTTAATAAAGACTGGCACAGGTCACACTGTCAAGGATAAACAATCATTTCTAAATCCTTTGTTTCAGGCTACAGTGAAACCTAATCCCCATGGTGTTCTTGACTGGCCATGCATGCATGTAGATATGCAACACTTTCATAGTACTAGTGCTTTCTTTCAAGCACGTTGCTCCTGACTGCAAGGCATTTGATTTCTGGTAATTAATCAGCTCATCATACATGCTGTGTTTCTCCCTCAGGCCCAACTCAAGTTAGTGATCCAAAACTGGCCCCAGGAAAAAAAGAAACCATTTATGTTTTTAGAGCACAGAATAAAACCCTGATAAACAGTGCTTGGCTAAACATTGAATTCAGATGGCATTATTTATTTTTTTGCAAGATACAGGTCTGGATTTGGAGGTTGGGATTTTATTTTTTTTTTTTTTTTTTTGCAAGCTATAAGCCTGTTTTTCTTTGTAACTTGCAAGTCTGTTTACCTTGTCTGCCCCTGTAGAATGTTAAAAGAGCCTGGAACTGCCAAGTGGGCCCCTAAATGAGACATCAAGATCATAATATTATTTTTGAGGTTTTGTGCTTCAACATCTGAACTCACTGGCTGAAATATTAATGTTAATTTTTTAAAAAACACTCTGTCACATGTTTGTTTGTCATCCTTTATTTTTGTGTTCCTTCATATTTGGCTTGTCTGTATAATAGCCTGGATATTGTTAATTTTATCAGATCCAGGAAACAACTTCAGCTTGTGTTGGTAATTCTTCATGCCTGGAGATGTAGCAACTCTCATTCTTTTCTGTTATGTACCAGTTGGCCTTAACTGCTGTTTGAAGAGTCACACGTTGTTACTAAAGGTCCACAAGAACATTAGAAAACTTAACAGGTGAGCTCCCACTTTTTGTTTCTTATGATTAAGATAATAACGTGTATGCTTACCAAGGCACCATGCTCAGCTAGTGAAGACTACTGGCTTGATCTCTCCATCAGCTCATGGGTTGGGGTACCACTCGTCAGTTCTGCTAATGCACAAGGATTTTGAGTGCTTGCTTTCTGCAGTGATGAGATACAGCCCTGCCAACTTTCATTCTAGGCTGTATTCTTTTGGCACGGGCTAAGCTCTTTATGCCGGTTCTTTTCCCTATGGCAAAGGCAAGAAACTGAAAGGAATTATTTCACCTAATAGCTCCTTGCCTCACAGGGCTGCTCTGAGACTTAATTAATTAATGTTTGTGAAGTGTTTCGAGAGCCTGGGATAAAGAGCTGCTATATAAGCACTGATACAAGGACAACATATTGTTGTTATTAACTCCCAGTCTGATCCAAAGCCACCAAGTGAATAGAAAATGGAACTGTAGCCACCAGTGCAAAAGTGGGGATACTCGGTCCAGCATAAGTAAAGGCAGCACAGTGTATATTTATTTGCAAAGAATTATGTATAGATATGTGTTTAAGCCATGGGTCAGTTTGACCAAGAATTCTTGCAGAACAGGAAAAAAAGAAAAGGATTTTGAACACCACTGCTGTGCTGTTTTTAATTTCCCTGTCTTTTCCTGTTCTTAGCATACCATTCAGATAAGGAAAATAAACCACACTGGGCTGTAGATTAAGTCAAATATCAAAATCATTGCATGCCGACTGTGAAAACTCACTCATGCTGAACATTTGTGGGTTATCAGGATCAAAGAGCACTTCAATATTTATCAAAAGCATAGCCCACCATGGTTTAGTCTTCATTAACCTGGTGTGTGTTTGAAGAACACAATAAAGCTAATGCAGTCCAAGCTAAAGCTGACATTTTTTGACTTAGGAAAACATTTATCCTCTTGAAGAGATATGTATCAGTTTGTAAATGTTGTGAAAGGGCAGAATAACCTAAGGCTCACATATGCTATTGGATTGTCTGAAATTTAGCTTTACAGAGCTGAATTATGCTTTGTACAGAGTCAAGAATGAACTTGTCATTTCTGTAATACCAGTAAAGCTTATTTCACGTATAATGGGACATCCTGCTGTGCATAGATGATACAATTTTTCTAGCTGGATTTAAAAATATTAAAATGAAAAAGAGGTTAAATTAGGCTGTGAAAACTTGGGCATGTGTGATACAAAGGGTGTACAATCAGCTGTAGGGAGTTTTGGTACTCCCTCTGCTACTTTTGGCTGATTGGGTTTCGTGTCTGAACAAGACCTCGAGGAGTTTAGCTCATGTAAAAGACTCTCCCCCGTACATAGAAAGGAATATGGATCGTAATGGGTGTTAGTTCTGATTCCCTGGCACAGCCTCTAGCTTTTTCAATCTGTTCTTACTGTGCAACTAATGCTCATATCCATGATGTTCATCTAGAGAAAGATCATTTGAAAACTTGCTGTGCTAAAATAGTAAGTTTGTATCGCAAAATAAAAAGAAAAGAAATTATGCATACTGATGACATAGGATACGTATGTATGTCAGGGAGAGAAATCAAAATGGAGATTGTGGCACAGGACCCAGACTCCTGGCTCAGCTTTTCTGTCAGTTTCTTTTCATGGCTTAAGCAAGTTGTTTCATTTCTCCAGGTCACAACAAGGTGTTGCAAATATTTTGTTTTATTTTTCTCTGTATGAAACAGCAGGAAGAGAAGCAAACGGGAGCAGGTATGTGTGACCGAGAGGATCATGAGTGTCAAATGGATAAAGAGGAATTGGGAGCTTGATGTTTAAAGAAAAATAAAAGCCTAATTCCAGTCAACAACTTCTTGCTGGTTGGAGCTCAAGCCTGAGAAATGTTTCAGGCAAAGGGAGTTAGGCACTGTTTGCCACTGATTTGCTCCATATTCTTTCTGAACATCTGAAAATTTTCTTCTAATGTGTAACACCTTAATGGAATAAGAAGGCTGGTGAGCCTTGGACATCCATTCCAACCAGAGATGCGTGTCTTTTGAGTTAAACTGAATCACAGTTTGACCCAGAACTGGTAAGAGATTCCTTCATTATCTCCTCTTGAATCTCATATTTATTGCATTCTTGTGCTTCTTCTACTGGGATAATATGGAAATAAAGTACAGTAGTTGGGGAGCATGATGATCACAGGTGGACAGTGAAGCACTGCTGTTCACCATTTAAGCATACTTTATATTCAATATGGTTTAACAATGCTTTTTGCATTTCATTTCCTAGGGGCTGAGTTTCTACTCTCAAATCCTAAAGGGAGATGGCTTAACCAGACGCTGTCAGTAGTCTGCAGCCTGTGCAGATTTCCACATTTTCACTAGAGCCAGGTTTTCTGGAGCTGTTTAACCATCCCATCCCGCAGAGACTGTGTGGCCTCTGTCTGTACTAACAAGTTGGCAGCATGTGCAAGCTGCACCAGACCACACCACAGCCATCAGTCAGGTGCTGGGCTAATAAGGCAAAGCTCCTCATCTCAGGCTTCCTGCTGTAAAGCTGTCTGTCAGCTGTCAGGGAGTGGCCTGGGCTACATGGAAGATGGGAAAACTCTGTAATTCCATGTATCATTGAGGAACATGTCAGAGTGCTGGTTGAGACTGATCCAAAAAAAACCCCAAAAAACCTCTGGGCATTTTGTAACACCTGCAATATAAGCCTGTCAAGGGAAGAAGAGTGAATATCTGGATCTGCCTGTGTTTAAATGCAAATTAGAAGGAAAATACCAGCTGCAATGGGAACAGAACAGTTTTCTAAAGGTTCAGTGGTTCAGTTTGAATACCTCCCTTGTGTAGCATCAGTGACTTACTTTTTAAAGGACCTGTGCACCTGTAGAGCTTATTGTTCTCTACTGTTTGAGTTGTTTATTCTTCTAAAAAATATTTTACAGTAGATGTAAATTGGTTCTTTATACTGAGCTAAATAGGAAAAGGAAAAATATAACACAAATTAAGTTGGGGAAAAAAGGAAGAGAACCTTTACTGGAAATTGTTAGACTCTTATTTTTTTTCTGGTTTTGACATAGGGTTCAGCTGGGTTTTCCTTACCAAATTAGTTCCTCCATTGCCACAGAAAATACAGGAAATCTAAGCAGCTTCTCAAATGAATCAAGTAGAGGAGATAGCACAACATCTTATCTGAGTTTTCCCTCTGGCTTTTTCACCATACTATCCCTTTACTCCATAAACTTTGAGCAAGTTTAAAGGTGCTCCTGCAGCATAAATATAAGTGGGTTGCCTAAGATAAGGGACATTGCATGAAATGGAAAACATGAAAGCAAGCATACATTGAAACAGCCATCTGCTCGGCCTTGGAACAGGGACATTGCAGAGCTCATCTATGCATTAGTGGTGTCATTTAATACAGTTCCTAACAAAAAGAGTTAATAAAATTCATGGCTGTAGCTGATTCACATTATAATGTCCTTCTAGAAAAAGCCTGTACCATTGCTCTGTGTATCTGTCCACAGAATGGTAAGGCAAACTAAAGGGCTTCAGGTCTCTATTGCTGCAGACAGGCAGACTCAGAGTTTACAAGTGAGTTGGAAAACCCTTCTGGATTGGCAGGAAGAGGCGACCTGTGTTCCTGAGGCAATCCCAGCCAAAGCTGTCCCCAAGCCTAGGAGCCATGCACTCTTAATAGCCAACAACTGTGCCAACAGAGTAAGTACTGAAGAGGAGGTATGGAACAACTGTTATTTACATCACTGGAAAATTGTTAAGAAATGGGATATAAGGTCAATGGAGTCTTAAAACACCTCATCAGCATTATCTGCTTCTATGCTCAGTTATTTTGCACATGGTGGTCCACAATGGAACCTTTCAACGTTTACCTTTTGCTTAGGAGTTCACTTGGTGTGTTACTTACCAGGGGAAGTAAGTTGATGGCAAATGGCAATACTGCAGGAAGGGTAATTACATGCAAATAGATGCTGCAAGGCTGTTAAGAGCAACCATTGTATACAAATAGTACAATTTAATAGCTTACCCTACAAATCATTGCAGTTATTTTAAATCTGTCATTCTACAGAGAAATAATATTTCTATAGGCTGGCTCTCATTCTAAAGCCTTTAAGGGGTATATTCGCTAAGAGCTACTTCCATTTCATTTACGTTATTAAATTAGGTTTCTCAAACAAATATTGCCAGCAGTATTAGTAAGCAGTTCTCGTTTCGTTTACTGAAGATGGAGCTGTGAATTCTCTGAATGAAAAATTAAAATGTTTTAACATATGCAAAAATTTGGAGGGCAAAATCCATAGCATCAACTATTTTCTCTGCTGCTGTGATGTTTTTCCATAGTTTCATGCTTTACACAAACAGAAGAATCCAGAAGATTTTAAGTACAGAAAGACTGCAAACCAACATATTTCACAGTTTACAAAACACATCTAAGATGCACTTTGTTTAAGATATTTAGAAAACAAGGTATTTAACTGCAAGATATATTAAGTAAGTGTTCAAAATATATGAAAGTGAATGGCAAAATGCTGGAATCTTTCAGATTTAAGGGACTGATAGGCTTTGTGCATGTCTGTGTGTGCATGCATGCCTGTGCTCGTGACGTCTTTTATTCAGCTGCCAATGTAATTAACACACTACCGTGGGAGAGGAGGGTGGGGCTTATTTTCCAAATCAGAATCTCCTTGTTGTTGAGCCCAGGATTGTCTCAGCTGGGTGTTTCTAAACATCTCATGCTGAATTATTTAATTTGGCATAGATAAGTAAATAATGTGTAAAGAAGAGGGTCTGACCCCACACCTCCCTCTTAGCAGAGGTCCAAATGTCAAGGCTATTGGGCTTGGGCAGCAAGGATGCATTGCATTGCCGTACCCAAATCTTTTTTCATTTATTTTCTCCTAAGTGGCTCAGGGACCATTAATTGTGAATCAAAGTCTCCTTAGTGCCTAAACTGTGTTTGAAAATGAAACTTAGGTTCCTAAGCTTCTTGGAACCTTTGGAAAATTTGATTCCTGCAAGGATTTATGCCTGTTCTCTATACCCCACACATGGAGTTCCAGCACTGGAACTTTGAGTTGGAGAAATGGGGGTTTACTGAGACATTTAATTGCTGGATCTCAAGTTACATGAAATAGGGTTGAAATCACAGTCCAAATGACACCTGTGACAAAACTCTCAACAATTTTTGGGTTTCATTGCAGGATGTGGGATGAAATGACAGGGGAAAATACCAAGCTTTACAGAGAAATGCGTAGACTGGAGCTAAATGCTTTCTTAGTGTAACACAAATAAATGAATTTGGCTCAAATAAAATGAATGTTGACAAGTGCTTGTAACACTGGCACTAGAGGTTTTTTTTTTTTGAGTAATCGTATATTAGTATTTTCTACAAAAACAGTGGAAGTAGGAGATCTAGCTTCCCTTTCTTCCTCTCTCAGGCAAATTGAATCTATATCTGTCATCGATCACTAGATGCTGGACTGGATAACAACTCTTTTAAAAGTGCAGGGCAAAACACTGTGAAAATCCAATAAATAGGATCTACTTTCGAAATTAACATTAATTGAGACATAGAGGATAACAAAGCCCAGTGGAGACTTTTACTTTTTGAAACAAATTATCTCTTTCAGAAATTGTTCATTTTCTTGATTTTTACCCTTCTAAAAATGGATATATCAAAGGAAATCTGAAATATGTTAATGGAACAAAACATGAATAAGTTTGTATTTTGTGAGTACAGTTTAGATGTGACAGGGTTGAAGAAATTGCTGCAAATCCATATAATACAGAATATAAAAAAGCAAATATTTAAACAGCCATGACTACTAATTACTGAGTTAAACTGAAAAAAGAAACCTGAAGGTTATTCCCACTTGAAAACAGTCTCCAACATAACTAGCAAATGAAGAACTAATCTTTTCTCTCTTCACTGTGTGGCGGTGCCGACTAATCTGCCTTTGGTGAGTCATACTTGGCTCTCTGTCTGCAACAAAGTTTTTGCCACTGTCTTCTTGCTTAAAAGCCATACAGAAGTTTAAATATCAGGGCAAACAATGTTTTAATGTGCCCAGCTAATCACTGAAGGCATTGTCACAGAACAGAGGAGAGATGCAGACCTATCAGATACTTTGGCATCAGTAACATAATCCAATCATTCATTTGCACAAATTAAGCTACACTGCTGCAGGCCTAAGAAATGAAGAACAAATTGGAAATGTGGAAGTTAAAAGAACTTGATTTGGGGGGAACTTTCAAAGCATTGTCCTACACAAACCCTGTCTGCCTTAGCCAATGGACAGGGAATTTCATTTATTGAAAAATGGAGGCTTTGAAGATGCTGATTAACACAGAGTTCAGCCTTGTGGTACAGGCTAGCAAAATGACTAGACCAAGCCTTTGTTTTGAGATCTAAATAATAATGTAATTGCACCTTTTTATGTCACCTATTTTTTTTCCTAAAATAAAGAAGTTATCTTGGCAGTAACTAAGGCACTTCTCTGGCTTTTAAAGCCTACACTCAGGCTTTAGGTATTCCTTCCATTTCCCTCTAGTTGTGAGTTTTCTGAAAGGCTGACAAGCAGTTCAGAGTGACTGAAAGGCAAGTTTATGCTTAAAGACCAGAAATGCCTTTTCTCAGAGCCCACACATATCAGGGTTGGATGTTTTCTCTCTGTCTAGACTACGCTGTATTTTTGATCCTGCAAGATCTATCTATGGCAGCACATTTTTGTAGCATGTGAACTGTGTTATGCAGAGGGATTCCACTGTCCCATGCAGAGAGTGAAATTCTCTCTACATCCTTGTTGAGATGGATGGAAATTTCCTTGTTGTAGGAAGTTTCCATTGTGTCTGAAATTGAGAAATTGTCTTGCAAGCATCAATGCATCTGAAGCAAAAAATTCTAATTTAGACCCAGTGACAGATGAAACATTTGTGTTTAGAAGAATAATCTGACTGTATGGATTTCATAATCTTATTACATGTTTTATTCAAAAGATGCTTAATCAATTAATTGTGCTAAATTCTACCTTTAATTTTCCAGAAGAATCCAAGATTCTATTGTGTTACTATACATAGCATCTAAATATATCTAAATGCCTACATTTAGTCTTTTTGATACAAAGATGTGTTTGATTGGCAAGAATTGCTGGCACTTTTCTGTTTGCTGATGTAGCAATATCTGTGCTTTCATCTATTTCTGATTTCAGCCTCCTTTTATTTGCAGCTCTTGCCACTCCAGTGAACCTATTACCTTCAAAAATGCTGTATTTGAAATTATACAGAAAAATCATGTACGTATGTAGTTTATATAAACTTGATTAATATTAACCAGATGAGTAAAATTATTCATGGACTTTTTAGAGTAGTTTCAATGCTTCTCAATGGAACTGTATAAATACATTAACCCTGGTGTCTGCATCTTAATATAATTTAAGTGTTTACTGAGATTTTAAAACTTCCCTTTTTCATTAATATAACTGCTTTCATGTTGTAATTGCTTTTGAATTTAGCTGAATATTTTGAAGTCTCTCTCTAACTGTATACTGTCTCTTTGCCTTCCCACTGCTCATCTTGTTGGACCTAATGAATATTTGTACAATGTCCCTCAGGTTGCACTCAATCAAATGTTTATCATGCTATTAATTTAATACTTTTCTATCTAACACATATGCTTCAAGAGATTTCTCCAGCTGTTTTCACAATCTGAAAAAAAAAAATTAAAATTAAAAGAATCTATCTGGAAAAGCAGCTTAGGTTTCAGTGCTTTCTAGTTGTGAATCACAGCTTCCCTCTGGGCTTGACCTAGAGGGAGTACTCCATAGCACAGAAAGCTATATCTGCCCTCCCTAGTGGTATACAAGAGCTTTGTGCCTTCTTGTTCCAGGATGTTCTAGATAACATTTGACTGCAGTAACTGGTTTGAAAGGCTTGGCACTTTTCTTCTCTTAAACAGGAGGCTTAGCCTGACTCCAAAGCAAAACGGCCTGGGAGTTTGATGGATGGATCTGACTTCAGATCTACCTTATAGAGAAGACAGAGGTTTCAAGAAGAAAGCACAGCATCCTCTGACAATGTGTTTGGGCAATGTTTCAGATTTGGTGGCAGCAAAAAGAACTACTGATAAAAAATTATTTCTAAAGGACTCTCTGCATAATGGTTCCTTGTATGTTTGTCATCTAAATACTGATCTAACCTGACTTGACACCTTATATATATATATATATATAAAAAATATAAATAATATATATTTTTATATATGTATTTAGGAAAAAATACAATGATTTAAATTGTGATAAAATGCAAAGTACTTAAGAGTCTAGTGTAAGATAAAATCTACATAGAAACACTTAGCCATAAGATTTATTAATGATTATTTCATAGCTTGCAACAGCTTGAGGCTGACCAGCTGCACGTACATAACTTTTATGCAGTTAAACATTTCAATTGCCCTGTCATTTCTTCTAGATTCTCTGCTGCCTAGTATTCCCATTTTCAGACATTAGCCCATGATTTTGATCTTGAATATCTGATAGTGATTCATTCTGCAGACTTTTTCCCTAAAGATGTGGGATACATTTTTTCCCTGGGCTTATAATTTTCCTGGAGCAAGACATCACTATTTCAACAGGAAGGCAATAAAACATTTCTGAACACTGGAAACAGCAGTCTCCCCTGTAATAGATTCTTATTTATTTTTAACAGAATCAATAGTTGTTTGCAGGAACTTGCACACTGCAGTCTGTAAGTAAGGTAAGATTGAGAGTAGGCAGCTGTCTCATGATTCAGGTAGTGTAATCTGATTGAAGTCTGTGGCTACTTTCTATGAAATCCACAGTGCCAGCTCTTTCAGCAGGTTCGTAAGACTGACCTCTTTCCAGATGGCTCCATATATCCCTCATGAAATCCATCAATACAGTAAACTTCCTTTGCCTAACCTCTGCATTGATTGAAGTTAAGTACTACATTTGCTAGTAGTGCTCAATGAAGCTAATCATCACAGAAGTGCAGCTCAATGTTTCCCATTCAAGAGACTTCAAAATACCTGAATATCATAGTAATTGGTCTGCAGTTGAGTATATTTCTATCTTCATTTTAGAAGAGGATGAAGCACCCCCTTTTATACTCACATAAGTCTGTCATCATACACAAGAAAATAATGAAAGATTTATACTGACCTGATGTTTTCTGCTATGAACTGAATGTGCAAAATAAATTTCTCCAAATCTCAATCTAACTTTTTTCCTTAGCTACTCCACAACACACAGTTGCCTTGGCATGAGTAGTAGTTAATTGTATGAAAATTACTCATTTTTAGTCCCCAACTCTGTCTTCCCCCTGTACCTCCCCCCCACACCCCACCATGCAAATGACATTACTACCATAACTGGTATATTATCTCTGCCTGGAACTTTAATTAGAATTTTGACTGGTATTAGAATCTATAAGTCAGAAAGGCACAGTGCTGGCAACTTAAAAAGCTTTTGCATTCAGAAGAGCAGTCACATTATTCATTCCTATTCTACTAAGATATTCCCTTGAGAAGGGTTGGGGTATATGTAAACTTAAATAAAATTCTGTTATTGAAAAGTAATTCCTAAACATGTACATCTCTCAGTGGCATAATTTTGATTCATTTTCATTTATATTAAGAGGAAAGACCCACATATTGCATGCTTTCAGAGTTTTATTACTTCTGATGCAATAGATATGTACAAGCTATGCAATGGAATTGCTAAAAGGATGTTCATAACATAGAAGACAAGAGAAAATAAATGACTTATGGCACTGATTTTTACTTTACTTGGAGATAACCAAAGGAGTTTTATGGGCACCCCTCAGGTGCATATTCAGTGTTCTATGAAATGATGTAATGTCTTGGAGAGTCTGTCAAGGGCGCAAATGCTAGAATCAAAGCTGTGCTCAGGAAAGCAGCACAGAACGAATTTACAGGATTCAAAACCTTGATGAGCTATGGCCGAAGATATCACCACAGGCCTTCTAGTCTCTATCTTCCTTCTGTGAAAAATGGGTGAAGAACACTGCAAATATCCAAAGCTCAATTTTATTATATTTATCTATTCAAACACCTCCAGCAGTGGGTCAAATCCTGATGAATCTTTGAAGGAACCTGTCCTTTATTCAGGACCATTGGTCTCTTAAAATGTTTTCCAAATCTAGGGTAAAAACCTCAATATTTTCCAATATAAAAATTCCTGTTTGTGAAGTGATATTTCATACATTTATTTAGCTAATCTGTTGCATAAACACATGTGCGCAGCAATGGGGAATGTGCTTAGCACTAATTCAGAGAGTGGCACAGCCACTGCCCCAGGTGTGGCGCGCGCTTTGCTGTCACTGCTGGCTGCCACATGCTCCCAGAGAAAGAAGGGTAAGGGTGTTTCCTCATGAGACACAGCACTTGCTTCAGGTTACTCACAGGGCATAAGATCAATGCGCAAAAACTACAAGTATCTCATTGAAGATATTTCAGGATGTCCAGAAATGTAGAGAAATGGTTTCTCAGGAGAGCGAAACCATTCAGAATGTTGTCAAGAAGGCAAAAAGCAAATAGATTATAATTAAGCTAAATTTAAAAGTAATACTATGTCATAATAACTTTTAATGAAAGAGTGATGACAAGGTATTTCAAGGGGATCCTTTTCTGATAAATTCCTTGTATTTTGTTGTCTTTGGAATCTGCTTCCTCCCTTGCTGTGGCAGAAGCTGGGTGTTGACTTCTAGGAAGTGTTAAATAGTCTTTTTCTTCTTTTTTTTCCCCAAGAATAAGTAAGACCACAGCTCAAATTGCAGAAAATATGTGATTTCCTTTCCTTTTTGGATATTTTTTGTTTGTTTCTTTGATTTGGTTTTGTTAGGTGATTTTGATTATAGCTTATTGTGTATTAAGTCTTTTTCTATTTACATATGAATTCAGATATTGTAACTTATGAATTTAAAAAAATGAACCAATTTATCAACAAAAAGAAGGAAAAACCAGGGTGATAATTTATTTTACATAATGCTAATGATGCCTCAAATAATAATAAAAAAGCCAAACCCAACAAAATAGGCTCTTTATTAGCAAAGAAATAAATTGGCGTGGAACCGTGTTAGCATCATACCAGCAGCATCATTCTTGGTGAAGAACTTTTTAAGTCTGGATGTAATAAACCACTCTGTCTCTTCTGGATAATGATTTTCTCACATAGAAGTCCTCTTTCTTATTTCAACCACCTGCAATCCAGTTCCAGTTTAGTGCCATGGTATCTGTCATCACGGTTATTTGCTCCAGCGTCAGCGGTTTCAGAGGCACAGCTTTTCACTGGCTGCCCCTGCTGACACTTGGAGTGAGGCTGCTCCCAATGCAACTCAAAGGCAGTGAAAGCACATACGAGCTCCAGAAATTACAACAGATTAAAAATATAAATAGCCCCAACATGGATAAAGCTACTAACAAAAGTAGTGCCAAAATTCACTGAAAACAAAAGTTTACTTAGTTTCACTTAGAATGAGCTTGAGAATGTGATGAGTGGGCAAAAGAAAGGAAAATTGTAGTGGTGGTCATGCTGCACTATTTCACTTCCTAAACTGGCAATAGAACTTAATTAGAATTCTGTGTAAGAGCAGATGGATTTGAAACCCACATTACAGCAAAAATGGTACTGCAACAAGCTTTTCTAGTGCCACTAACTAATATATTGTATTAGAAAAATTAATATGAATATTTCAGATAATGAACAGTAACTAAGGAGTAATATAACTATAAACAAAAGTTAGCCAAAGAGCAGGGGAGAAAGGAAAATTCTTTAATTCAGCACTTTCAGCAATTCAGATTTTTTTAAAAGTGAAAATGTTTTTAGCCAGTTACTCTAAATGATATAGTCATATACTCACAGAATTCTGAAATTTAACTGAGACTTCATTATTGCACAACAAAATCTAAATTAAACAAAAGTAAAGCTTATAATTGATTTCACTGAAAGCCCCTTTGTATTTGATACACTTTGAAGTACTTAGGTGCCCTAAATATCCTCAACTTGCAAAACTTAGCCTGTCCACTGAACAGGCCATATTCCTTTGTAAGCCTCAGATTTGGATGAGTATAGAGTATTTATGCACCTGGAAATATTTTGTGCAGGCATTACAATGGCATCAGTTCCAACTGTCAAGTTTAAACTATAACTATTTGTGTACATATTTGTACCATGTTTTAAGAAAACATTAGCTTTTTCCATGTTTATATGCTGGAGATGTATTTCAGACTAGCCATGCTTCTAAGTCAGGTGTGTAGCTGGTTTAGTATTTGCAATAATGGCTTCTCTCTATTCCACAATAATATATATTAGTGAAATAACATGGATAAGAATAAAAATCTTTGGGGTAACAGTATTTGTTGATTTAAAGGTATTCTCATCAGTAAAAATACTGAAATCTCAAAAACTAGTGTGTCAAAAGCAAAGCTATATGCCACATTGAAAGATGTATTTTGTCAGAAGAGTTTTTGCTTACAAAATTGATTTTTAGGTATGTTAAACAGCTATTATATAGACATGTAACTGGGGCATCACATTTCTTTCTTATTTAAATTTACAAAGTCAAACACATGACTCATCTGTGTACATCAAAAATATACAGATGTCTGTGTGCATCAAAAATGTCTGTGTACATTTTTTCTTAAGCAAAAAAACCCAATTCTGTGATCTGACTGTTGCAATGAGTTAATTGGATTTATCGTGTGTGATAGCTTAAACATCAGTGTACTCTGACAGCATTTCACTCACTGAATTCCAAAGCAGCACATAGAGGTAAATCTTGATCTGTTTATTCCCTTTGGGCTAGAAGGGAATCTCCATCGAGCACAGTCAGATGGGTTTGTGCCATCCAGTGTCAGAGCCTTAAACCTGTCCCACAGGGTGCAATGGCCCAGGGAAAAGCTGGTCAGTTCTTTACCAGTATTCAAGACCAAAGACATCCTCTAGGGAAGGAATACTTGTAACATAACTTAGATTACAACTTTCATTCCATTTCGGACACTCTTTCACCAGCCTTCACCTCTAGTTCTCACCATAGTAAAGGTACGTTACTGAATATCAGGATCCAAAATATGCCGTATGGGTGTATGTGAACTGTATGGATTAATGTGCCATATAATGGACAGGAAAAAGGACTCCCTAATCACCTGGGCTGAGTGAATGAAGGAAGACATATTTGCCTGCCATCTATTAATGTAAATGGTGCAGCTAATTTAACAGTATTAGACCTGAATCATCATGCTATTATTCCAGTTTTACATCACTGTGAAACTGGAAGTGAATCATTAATATCAATGAAATTATACCAGTGTCAGCCATGGAGTAATCTGCAGAGGGGATCAGGTTCATTAATTTTAATAATTTATGATGCAGTGTAGGCCACACAATTTTACTAAATCTGCTTTTATTTAATGTGACTCACTGATCCTTGAATGTATTACAAACCATCCAATATATTTGATATGTCTATTATGAGCAGTTTCTGAGGAATCATGACTTTTTAGCAGAGTGTACTAACTTCCAAATTTATCTGGGAAGACTGTTGACCTGATCAATAACTGTTCTCCAAAGTGCTGGATTCTGTGCAATGAAGGTATGTTTTGGGAAACCACCTTCAGCTTCGCTTTCCATCTTGCTTGGTACTGTTAACGTCAGCACATGAGTGGGCAGAAGCTGAGGAACCAGAGCTCTATGAACACAGTTCAACAGGAGAGCATCTACAGAGTAGCTAAAAGACTATGACTTTAGTCTGTTGTATATTTGTCATAAAAAATAAGAAAATATAGCTTCATATTCTTTCCAGACATAGGAAGCATAGACCATGTATACTCTGCTTAAGTTAAAGCCATTTCTCTAATTCAGTGTTAACAGGTTGAGCTACCAAAAAAAATGTTTATGAGGATCAAATCAATACCAGCTGATCTTTCAAGTCCATGGAAACTTCAGCTTACTTCCCTGCACAGCATATTGAAGATAGTCATCTCCTGTACATCCTGGTATCCTGAGAATGGATTTGAAGGCAATGTTCTGCATCTGATCTTACAGTAATGGTTAGTTGCCCTGCAGTAATAGGCAGCAAACACAGAGAGTGCATGTGAGAGATTAGAGTCTGAATAGAATACGTGCTGTGAACTGGGGTTTTACTTCTGTCTCCCTTCTTCCAGTCCTGGGGAAGGCTCCTGTCCTTGTAGCTGAGCCATCAGAAGAGACTGATGTGTGTTGGTGCTGCTGCCTCTCTGGTGCACAGCTGGGTGCTCAAATGCACATCCATCCTCATCAGTTGTTGAAACTAATACAAAATAAGCTCAAGAATGCTTAATTATCAGCAGATGGCAGCTAACCTTTTATGTCTTGAAGCTACTGGTGCAGGAGAATATTTCCCCTGGATGCAAGCAGTCTATATTTCTGGATCTTTCTGACATCATATACAAAGCACTTAGATGAAATTAGGCTGGTATTCATGTGGTTACCCCTCCATGGTTTCAGTATACTCAGACTTCAGTAGTCTTTCAGAGTAATAGGTTTACCTCTGAGATTTTTCCTTATTATTTCAATGCCACTTCAATAGACTTCCCAGATTAACAGGATAGTTACTGTCACTGTCTTGTTTATGCTGCAGAATTTTTATAAACCCTGCTTTACACCCTTTCTGTGCTTTGGCTGATGCCTGCATTTATGGGGACAGAATAGCACTTAGCAATATATCTTGCACCCTGGCATATTTAATTAGCGTGTCAAACTTGTGCTTGTACTTCTATTTCTAAAGCAGAAGCACTCTGCTCATAGTTTGGTGTCAGAATGCATGAAACCTCCTTGGCATAATGTGAATTAGAACCAGCAGCAAAATGAATGAATGATTAGCATTGGGCATGGATCCAGTGTTTGACATTCCACTCATTAGAAAGTCTACTCTAATTAACTTAATTGGAATCTACTGGGTGTGCCATTGATGGATTTGCTTGTCACCACAATTTTGTTTTATGTTCCATCAAATTCATTGGTGAAAACATGATGTATGCTGAGATTACCTTGTAAAGACCTAGTTCTTCAGAGGGATCTGCAAATTGCAGCCTCTTGCTCCCACACAGGGACTTAATGAAGTCAATGGGAGGCAGGGTGCATGCTAGTGAACTCTTTTGCATGAAAATTATTTTCTCATAGTCCATATGAGTTACACATGACATATAACTTTCAATTTATCTAGCACCTGGGGATTTCAAATGATCTTCTAAACACTGAGGAATCAATCGAGCCACTTTTCCTGATGCTAATAGCACCTTTTCCTACAAGGGGTCACTGAAAGTACTCAATAAACTCGTTGGGGCTACTCAATACATCATCAGAACCTGTCTGTAATTAAGTGAGCCTTGTAAAAACAGTTATAAATAAAATTATATGCATGTTCTGACTGGTATACTGGGAATCCAATATTTCTACAACCATACAGTAAATGATTAGCAAAACCAGAATGAGACCAAGGATTCTGTTGAATGAAAACAGTCTCTGCAAGTTGCCACTTGAGTGATTTGAACTACTGACTTAAAGGATTTTATTCTTTTATCTATAATCCAGATGCAGCCATCTCAGCTGAAGCTAGAGATTTCACAAAGAACTTTTGCTGTTCAACTTGAAGGTGTACACCTGTGCTGACTTTTCATCTATTTTATATGCATATGCATATTTCATTAGATCAGGGCTCTCATAATGGTGGGCAAATAATCTATTCCAGCTCTAGAAAATAGCATTGATATTAAATGTAAACGGGAAGCTGGATTTCCATTATACTTCTCTGGTCTAAGGCATAGAATCCTGTAAACAAAATGGAAGGAGACATATGTTAAGATTTGAAAGCATGAAGTGGTTAAATGGATAGCAGTGGAAGGAAAAATTTCATGATGGGGTAGATATATAGGCAAAGTTAAATCTCTTTTATTAAAAATAAAATCTGTGGTCTTACTTGGAATGAAGCACATATCCCCAGAGGAGTTTAAAGAATACATGCAGCAAGGAAAATACCACTGTTGCCTCATGAATAATAGGGCTTCAATACATATCATGACAATAAGTACATTTTAAGAAACAGTATTGTTTATAGCAGTTTGTTGAAAGATTAAAATGATTTAACATTTCATTTATACTGTCTATTTTTTTTCTTATATCTTATAAAAATCAGACCTGTAGAATGTATTACTTTTTTTTTAATACAGAAATTTCATGAGAACAGAAATACTACTTTCGTCATCAGTTGTGATTATTAATATGGGACTATGGAAAATTTCTCTTTACCTGAAATGAGTTCTGTGAAACTAATTTACATTTATTTAAAAGTATTGTGAAGATTTACAGATTTGTGCTGAGTGAGAGAAGTTAGTGCTGTCTGATGATGCAAATAGAAAGTGAGGTAGAAATTTCTGCTAGCCTTGGTGATTTATAAGTCACTCTGGTATGGAGGGGCTTGACAGCTGGCCTGCAAGCAAAGCTGAGTTAATAGAAGAAATAACAATTGATTAGAAAAGAGACATGAAAATTTTTGTTAGCTAGACTACGCGCATAATTAGATGTGTATATGTGCCTTATTAAATTTCTGTAAAACTTTTGCCAATTATATTGATGCTAATTGCTTTGCACCAATGAATATAATTAGTTATTGTGATGTAATTAATGACTTAAGATGATGCTTTGTTAAGAGTATATAAGCCAGGGAACATGCAGATAAAAACTTTTTTCTTCTTGGACTCTGATCACATGTGTGTGTATGTCACGTCCATCCTAACAGTGACACTCTTGGAGGCTCTCTGAATTAAAAATAAGAAGATTTGCAATAGTCACTGCAAAATAAAAATGGCCTCTCATTTAATCTGTTTCCAAATATATTTAAAATAAAATAATGCAATTCTTTATATAGTGCCTGTCTCTAGAATCCCTAAATGTTTTCAGTTTCAATGAATGTAAAAGTGTCCTCCCAAAAAACTTACTAACCCTTTTGTCATACTGAGCACATCTAAGGCGGTTTGTGGTAGCAAGTGCACCACATAACCTGCAATGTTGGAGTATGCCCAATTTGATTAGAATGATAAACTAGCTTTGCTGGAAAGTTAAGGTTTGGTGGGATACAGTGAAAACTAAAGACTAAACAGAAGGAAAGAAGCCAAAGCATATTTCAAAAGTCTTCATATTGTGTTAAACACACAGTAAATGCTCAAATTGATGAAGAAGTGAGTAATATTTTTGTGACAAGTATAGTTTTAATAACTGAAGTTGGAGGTTTGGTGTTTCATTAAAAAGCAACTTCTTCTTAATAGCTTTCATTCATCAAACAAAATTTAACCTTTTAAGATTCAGAGAAAGCAAAGGTGGATGAATTTAAGCCTTCAGTGGCCTCCCAGCCTTTTACTTCACTGGCCATTTATGACATAATAATTTTTTTCAGGCAATTGAGAAATTGGACAAGAAAAATACATAACCCATACACTGGCCTGGAAATGCAAATTCACAAAACCATATTAAATAAGAAAGCATTGTGTTCTAAAAAGTCATTTTCCAAGTCTATGTTGGAATACAAGACTAAACAGGAAAAAAAAAATCACAAAAAAGAGGCATGAGTTTATTATTTAAAAGAAAAGAAAAAGAAAATAGAAGGAGCTGATGAAGATAATTACCCCAGAAAAGTACTTTTATTTTGTAAGTCTGTATCTGCAAGTGTCTCTGGAAGTCTGCATCTTCTGAACTTAAATGTGTTTTGCAATCTGTTTGAATGTTGTTTTTTGTTGTTTTTTTTTTCACATGGAGCATGTTTGTAAGGAGCACAAAGTTGTTTTTACTCTTTAATTTCTTGTTATACACAGCTTGTTTGTGAATAAAGCGTGAATTAAAAAAGAGGCCTGGGTATGGATCAGCTAAAGATACTTTTCAATGGTTTGCTTTTTGACCATCTGAGGAGCTCCCACTTTTTTCAGTTTCTGATGACTTTCTGCTTAGGGCAAGTTTTCTATCAGGATCTGGCTCATGTTAGCTCCTGCCATCAAGAAGCAGATTTTCATTTTTCCTGGGTTACTGAACCAACAGAGTCGCTCACTGTGGGGAAACACATCTCTTTCTCAGGGATGGCACCTCAATTTTCCAGTAGTAGAAGGGATTTGCTCTGGAATTTTCCTTTGGCTGCCATCAATACTGGATATTTTGATCTCACAGACATACCAATGTACAAGTATTAAACAGATACTACACAGAAAAGTAGGGTTTAGGTTGTGTTGTTGTTGTTGTGTTTTTTGTTTGTTTGCTTTTGTTTCAATTCTTCTGCAAACATTTATTCTCAGAAATTGTCCTGAATCTTGCTAAAAGTACATTAGGAGTATTGACACTGTATACTGACACTAGTTTTTCTCAGCTAATGCCACTGTTAGAGAGACCTTAGAAATGGGCTACATTTTTGGGATAGCACAAATCCAGACAATGACCTTCAGTACCCCAGCACTTAGGCTGATAGGGTTTATCTGTGCTCTGGTCAAAAGAAATATAGAACATTTGTGAAGTGTTAGGTTTTTGACATAGTATCAGCAGAGCTGACAATCTCAGTGGCTTAAAATGTACACAGGCAACCAATCATGCTGATCAGGGAATGACTAGAAATAGCATGAGAGGTTTGGAGTACAATAAGGGTTTGTGCTCCTTATTGATAGCTCTTCCTAGATTACTTTTTCCTATTTGTACTAAGAAGCAGAAAGAAAAATGACAGAACCTCATCTGGCAAATTATATAAGGTAGCATAATATACAACATATATAAATCTTAGTCTGGCAGTTAATGAGATATATATATATATATATATGTGTGTGTGTGTGTGTATCAAAGAGATTTCTTTTAGTAGGCTAATCTTCTAAAAGACGTCATGCTGCCTTAAAGTTCCACATGGATATTTGTATTCTCACATCATGTTTTGTACATAGTCATTCATGATTACCTGTAAATAAAATTTATTTGAAAATTAACCTTCTTTGAACTTGTTAAGATTGAATGATTAAACTACAATTCATAATTTGAGGCCATTATTAATTTAGTTCATACTTATTATCCAGTTTTTGCATCATTTTACTTGTCAGCAAGACACAGTGGTAAAAAATATCTTGAGATTTTATATATGTATAAATAACCATAAATATATAAGTAGCCTACATTTTTTACAGCTTTTACAACCTCTCTCTCCTGTTCCTAACCTACCCCCACCACCCAAAAAAAGAAAGATTTATTCACAGGTTCATAGAAAGCAGTTACCAAGGTCACCTGACTCAGAGTTCATATTTGGCCTTGAGCAGGGACAGGGGTTTTAATAAGTTGCTGTATTGCATCATTAAAAAATGCAGGTTCTCAGCACCAGCCCCTCATTCCAATCTCACAAATTCTGGCTTTAGAACACTGTAATTCTTGATTTATACTAGACTCATATGATCTCCTACATTCTGAACTTATGTCCATTTTAAAGGTATCTTGTAGCTAAACTCTCAGACAAATGGGACCATTTCTTTCCCCAAATGTCATAAATTCAATTTCTGCTGCTTTAGACAGCCTTTTTTTGAGAACACAACTAGTAACCATTTTTATATTTTTTCAGTCTTTGCTTAATATGTTTTAAGTTAATGCATTCCAATTGAATTCACTTTTGATAGTAAAATCTGCAATAATACATTTATAATGTGTTAGTTTTTTTCAGAGACTTAATAAACACTGACTCTTTTCACAGCTTAATAAACTTTTAACCTCTTAGCTAAAATAGGTACTGTACAGTAGCAATTGTCTCTGTGCCATTCGTATGGGCAAAGCAAAACTTCCTCATCTGGGACAGGTGTGTTAAGAGAGTGTGTGAGTGGCACGACACTGATTTGTGGTTCCTAATATCTGTGTTCCCTCAGCACCTCCAGTCACTATGTGCACCACAATCTACAAAAGGGTAGGCAGTAAGTGAAGCTATCCTTGCAGGATTACACCCAAAAATCGTATTATCAAGTTTTCTTCCAAACTGTAAGGCAATATCTGCTAGGTTCAAACAGCTGAATAAATAGCTCCTGGCTTGTTGATATAGAAGAGGGAAAAACCCCTCTAATTTATCAGAGTTTTATCACATGGATTTATCCTTAATTTCTCTTTCTACCCCCCCCCCCCCCCCCCCCCCCGATAAGTATATAAGACTCTGCATGGTGGCTTTATCCCTGTTTGTATGAAAATTGGATAAAAACTGGGTCAAAGTACTATTCTTAGCTGCAGATGAAATGCTACCGACTTGTTGAAAATCCATTCTCATCTGTATGTTCTTGTCCATCAGATTTTGAACCTTGGTGCCAAGCAGTTTAATGTAAATTGCTCTACTTTAAACACTGTATTTTCTTAAAGTTCTCTGAGACATACCACTTGTACAGCAGAAGCTGCATTATGTGCAGCATATAAAGAATTCTTGTGGAAAGGTCTGTTTATCTCATCTAAGTGAAATTATATCTGTGTAGACATAATGTATAGTAGAAATATATATATGTACATATATATATGTATACACAGTATCATGTGACATGTTAGAATGCACTTTACAAATTGCCCAGAATTTAAAAAATAATTTTCAGTATGACATCCTGCCAACAAAAACATGGCACTGTAGCTTAAGACTCGGTGTTATTTTGTTATTTCAGTTTTCTCTTCTCTTAATAATGAAAAAAACAATATTGATTTTGGATATAACCATGAAAGAATGATGATTAAGAATTACAGAAATCTTTTGTCCCGGCAAGGTCCTTATAGCTCTCATGAAATTTTGAACTAGTGTACTTTGTTACCTCATTAATATAGGCCAGCAGTAAATTGTGGGTTGGCACTCTGCCCAGCATAGCACCACGATCAAGCCTCTGCTTTCTAGTAAATTAGAACCCAGCTTTTTATATCTGAGGTACACACATTTATGGTAGCATTAGATATGAAGTAATCTTTCATTTGCCATTTGCTTTTCTACATGGCTGGCTTTAAACTAGGTCATGTAAAGGAAGTTATTTGTGGAATCAGGGGAACCTACACTAAATAGATCTGTAAGGTCCTTTCAACAGCAAGGAGGATTTGCTGAGATACATCTGAATGAACACCTGAAGAGGACCTTAGCTCTTATCTGGGTAATTATAAGATATGTGAATCAATATTCCTGGGCTCACAGGACCAGGCATCTTTTGTGCGTGACCACAGAACATACGACAGTACTGAATCCTGTTGAAGAAGCAGGACTAACCCTCTTGGCAGCAAAGCACATTAACAAAATTAAACCACTGGAATGAAACACGGAAAAATCACACCTTTAAAAATTGTTGGAAACACTTCAATCCATTACTACTTGTATTCTGGTGATTACCAACAATTTCTTAGTCACAGTTTGTGTAATTACTTGCCATTTGCCTGTATTTAAAAAGAATTAGCTCAGATTGTTTCTAGCAAGTCATCAACATTGCTTAAAAAAGTAGTTAAACAGGCCAACTTACAGAGTTTGTGATAGATTGCCTTTTGTGATCAGGAAACGTGAAGATATTTCATAGCAGCCTGTTCACTCCAGGTAGTTATGCAACAAAAAGCAACAATTTCCAAAAATTATTCTCTTCCTTAGATCTCTGCTGTATTTCAGTGGCCTTTTGGCTGTAGCTTTTTCCTCAGTATAATTGCTTTAATGAATATCTCTTAGGGGCATGATGGGAAAGTGATAACATGGCTCCTGTAAATGTGCAGATGTGACTAGAAACAATCTAGGAAAGGCAGTCCTGGAAAACTGGACTGCAAGGAAGCTTCCCAGATTTCTAGCAATCTGTGTACTCTTCCTCTTCAGGTGGGTAGGAGTGTTTTGCAAGCCTGTGCTTTTCCTTGGGCCTAGGCAATCACCAACATCTGTCCACCCACAGAGATAATTCTGTAAGAAACATCTTGACTTCTCAAAGGAAAAGTAACCTCTCATACCCTCGATGCTTAAACCCATCAGTTACTTCCACCTCACTCTCACTCTGTAAAAGCAGTATGCTCCTAATGACTGATTCCTACCCACAGAATAAATGTTTTAATTAGGAGTGAATACTTTCTTCCCCATAGAGCCCATGTTATACAATATCTCAGGCTCTAAATCCCTGGTGGCCGAGATGGGGCGGGGGAACAGTTTCCACAGACTCTGTGCTCCAACTCGTCCGTGCTACACCAATTGTCACTGTCCCCAGCAGGACAAACTTCCGTGGGGGGTACAAGCAGGAGGTCAGGGTTTGTGTGCTGTACAATTGCAGACTGCGGCAGACAACAAACAATGCTTCAGTTTATGAATGGACAAAACAGGCTTCCATTTTGGTGTCAGTGCTACTAAATCTGGAAATTAACGCATAGTAAACACCCAAGTGGTGAAGTGAATACAAATAAGGTCAATGAAATGACACCTGCTTATACCACCTTTGAGTTTGGCAGAGTGTAATTGTTCCAAAAATCACTCTTTCATGTGTATGCCCAAAGATGGATGCATACAGATATAGACTCTTTGGGTGGCTGATAGAAAGGGCCTTCTTTAAGTGCTACAGGCTCATATACAAATATTTTTTATGGTTTCCTTCCTCAGACAGAATAATATTGCTTTGGCCAACATAAACATGTGAACTCACCAATAGATGGAAAATGGTAAGTAAGATGTGGGAAAAAAAAAAAAAACCCTCTAAGAATTTTGACTTCAAGAATGACATACTGAGATTTTTGCCTTGGATAAGACAAATAATTCTGAAAACATCCCATTACACATTAAATCTAGGAAAAAGAACATTTAACAGAATTCTTGAAAGATTTTTGTGCCACCTCATAACTGTTAAGAGGCAAAAATTGGCCAGGGAGACTGCAGCTACAGGGGCACCGCAGAGTTTGGAGCTCAGGTTGCTTTTCTGAGCTTTTCTTTCCCTAGAACTCTGAAACCTGGGCTTCTCTCATTGCAGATAGAAGACATTTCATGCTGGGAAAAGGCAGCAGGGTCCGAGGGAGCTGAGATTAATACTTTGGGTGTGAATCACTCTTTCTCCACAAATATTACTAGATAAAAAAAGCAACAGGAATACTTTAGTGGTAGAAATGTCAGTAGTTTGATCATAATGCAGATGACCAGGTCCAGAACTGTCCAGATCACTAATGTTTTATTGGTCTGAATTCATGGCTACTTATCAGAAATGGCCTTTAATTGATTTTAAAAAAGAAGTGTAGAGTGATGAGATATAGAGGTTATAAAAGGAGCACACCAGAACAGAATACCAAATTCCCCAAGAACAGGCCACCTCTGCCTTTTGCACATGAAAATCTCAAATTCTGGGAAAAATCTTTGTAATGCATGGCATGAACAAAATGATGCTGGAACAAGGACAGCACATGGGTGGCATCAGCTCAAGTGGGGTTTTACATTTCTTCAAATTAATTTGGGATCTGTTGACACTTAAGCTAATAAAATTACAAGCAAATAAATGAGAGCTCCAAAGAAATGGGTTATCAAAAGGAAGGTTTCAACAAAGATTATGTATTATATTGCTGTAAGTAAAAACACAAAGCCTCTTAAAGAAAGAGTGAAATGTGCACTAAGAAAGGAACATTTAGAAGATTTTTGGAACCATTTAGAAAACTGATCAAGTAAAGTGTACTTATTTACACAAGGCTGGAATACATGACCCTTTTTGATTTTATTTTCTTGGAGACTATGGCTAAAGATATACTTCTGGTTCTAGCAAAGGCATAAATCTATGACTATTAAAAGTACTCACTTAAAGGAAAAAACAGAACTAGGCAATGATTTTTGAGGGATTGCTTATCATTATCATGGAGTGTGGAATGACAGCTCATAATCATAAACCCTATTTATGCTGTGCTCCCAACTAATATTCAAAGTGTTAAAACACAACAATAACACAACACAAGAATGTATATAGAGAATAATCTACTCTAAAGGATTGATTGAAATAAACTTTGCAGAAACAAAGAAAATTATCATTTCTAGAGAATGTCAGTTGATTTGGAAGAGAGGGGAGGTGACAAGAGTATTCAAAGTGCTTAGAGAAAGAGTCTGGCAGTTAAGAGTGCAATTGTGCAAGCTGATAAAAATATTAAGAACTAAGACTGCAAAAGAGTTTAGCAAAGTAGAACATGTATCTACTTCAGAGCTTGTCATGAATATTAGTATTCAGCTGTGCTAGGCTATATGAGACAGTGATAAATCAACCAAGATTTGAAAAAGCCTCTGAAATCTTCATGTGAATCTCTGAGAATATAAGGCAGTGCTGGTCTTGTGAGGAGGGAAAAATGCTCATCTGGGGAATATTCTACAGTACATAAGGGAAAGACATATGTTGAACACAAATTCTTAGAATCCTTGCTTTACATTTTTTCATTTAAAGCAAATTAAATAGCTTTCAGAAAGTGAATCTTATAAGAAGGCAGGAAAGAGAAATTTTCTTCTTAATCATTTGTATATGAGTAAGAGGCAGAGGAAATAAAAGCTAGCTCCACTGGAGTAACCACAATCTGCAGTTATCCTTTGTCCTGCAGCAGCATTGCCTTCCCTGACAAATCTTGCGCCAAATCATGATGCTCAGCAAACTATCCTGGCTTTACCTGACTTGTCTTTAATACACAGCAGAGATTCTAAAAGCTGTAATTCTGGATCTGGCAATTAATGCCACTAACATTTGGCTTGAGTTTTCACCCTCAAGAGCAATGTCCCCAGACAGGGGTGCTTGCTCTTTTCCCAGCCTTGCCATGAGCAGAGGAGGAGCTGGGGCTCCCTGAATCCTGGAGATGCCCAAGTCTGCAGGGCCAGAAGAACAGGGCCCTGCTTTCTCCCTGTGTGCTCTTTGCTCCATTTGTGTCCAGGCAGAGGGTAACTTCTTAGTGAGACTGCCAGCTTAAACTGTTTGAGAAGTGTTAGCTTCAACCTGCAAGTCTCAATACCTATAACATTTAATGTAGATTTTATTCATGGTGTGTGAGGTACCAAATAAAATATCTGATCAAGGAGGTGGAATCCACCATATTATTTATAATATGTAAGATGGAGGAGATCATTTGAAGAGGATATTTGAAGAGGATAACCTACTTCTTTCATGAGAATAACAGTGGGTGCTAAAATAAAAATCTTAGTTTTATTATTCGCCGCAACTGAATATCAGAATGGTGTTTAATATGCTATGATATCAGCAATTCTGCATAATTTTATGTTATGGACGTGACATAAATACATTTTTCCCCTCACCTTTATCATCCAGGCTGCCAAACAATAGGGGAACATTTGGCATGTTCCAGGTGCAGAGTGTCAATGCACACTGATACCACTTTGAAATATATTTTCAAGATAGGGCAAATTTTAAAGAAAAAATAATGAGCAAAAATACTGAAAACAATTTATTTTTAAAATATGAAGGACCTAGATATTTTTCTTTGTAATTTTTAGTTGTTCCAAATAGAAAGATTTCCTCTGAGTAAGTCTGGTAATGAAACCATCCCAATTACAGAATGTCAGTCAGATATTAGGAATAAAAGTGCATAGTAATGAGCATGGTGAATTGAAATGGAATTTATTATCTGCCTTTTCATTTTTTAGTTCTGGAAAGACAAATAGAATTTTGGATCAAATGAACAGTTTCACCAATCAGTAGTGTAATTTAATGAATTTTATCTAACAGCCCATGTCTTATTTAAAGGGTGTTTTGTTTCACATCCCCAATTCAAACAAACAAAAAGACCTGACTGCTTTGACAAGAACACTGTATTTCCCTGAGTAGAGAGCGAAATATGTACATTTATTCCAGTATTGTGGTAGCCCTGAGAAGCTTGACTCTTGGAGGCTGCTGTGCCAGGGATGTAAAGGGAAGCTTACTTGAGATCAAAGAAGAGAAGAATCATGAAAAATGAAAGTGAAGTCTTCAGCAAAAAGCAGAATGTGTCTGTGCTTCTCTAAGCTTTTCTAAGAAAGCAAGCTGTCACTAAAAGTGAAGACCAGTAGACGATATGTATTTTCATAGTTGAGGTCTAACCAGGACCAAATAGAAATATAAAAGAATATAGTATTAGTTAAAAAAATATCCCCACCTTCCTTTCTAGTACAGAGAGTGTTTTCCTGCACCTAGGGTATTTCTCTTTGGACCAGCCAAATAAAACATGCTGTATTACCAACAAAGTGACAATGTATATTACAAATAGATTGGTTAAAATAAGAAGTGATCTGAGCCTTTGGCCATCCTTCAAACTAAATTGAACTCAAACCTTTGACATTTCAGTCGCATTGTTTTCTGCCTCATCCTACATTTCTCATGGTATAGTGTCATGCTGAAATACCCAGAGGTCTGATTTACAAAAAGAACCACTTCCTGCCAGTCCTGGCAGAGGAAAGAAGAAAAGCCCAACAATATTCTTCACGGTGGAAATTAATGTATTCCTCAAATGAAAGAGGTTGCACCAGAGGAGTTGCATGCTGCTGCCTGATGGGCCAGCTTAGCTTGCAGTTATATGCCATTGCTTTGCCTCTGCCAGGGCTTCTCTCCTTCAGAGCCCATCCTACAGACTGACTGGTGGTATTTGATGAAATTGGTTACCAGATCACCAGATTAGTTCCCACAGCCACTTGCTGTCTCCTGATTTTCTGACTGAAAACACGGTGGCATTGAAGTGAGTAAAGTCCACTTGCTAAGAGGTTACTGCAGCTGATGTGATCCTTGCTGCTCTAATATATTCTCATGCTATTAGCATTAGCATGTTAGTTGTATTCAACAGAGCATCATGACAATCTTACTAAACAGTCTGAAACAGCCACATTCCATTGCAGTACATCTTTCACCTTCTCCTAGCAGTACTACTACACGTTGTCCAATTTTCTTACAGCAGTGAGGTACAATAATTGGGTTAGTTGGAGATGCCATACAGCTTTCAATATTGTACATTTCTAAGGAAAGACTAGCAAGATGAATCATCCTGTCAATATTGACACATTTGTTGATGTGGCCTGGAAGAGTGAAAGGAGACTTAAGATGCCTTTCACTCCATTTTGTGATTCTGGGGCATTTATTAAATTAATTGGTTTCCCAATAATCTAATTGAAATGCAACACTGACAAGGGTTTTAAAGAAACAATACTGTGTGTATAAACAAAAAATCTAAGAGTTTAAAGAGCACACAGCTTATTTTAAAAAATGTTTTCTCATATCCAGGACCAACAGATTTTCAGGAGGACATGAGAAATGTAAAAGTAATTTCCCCTTGTTTCAAATAAAAAAAATATGCATAAATCCTTGCAGGGTTTCTTCTGCCTGTGTAGATAATGGAAGTACAAGAGGGCAAGAAGACCTAATAGACTTTGTTTCTCTCCCATATAATCCATTCTCAAGAGATAAGCAGAACATAAGCCAAAGTAAGTTTATTGTAAATAAATCTAAAAGGACCTTTTTTTGTCTGTCAAAGGAAGATAACCTTTCTCTAAAGTCTCCTTTTTAAAATGTTATAGCCTAAAGAGCAGTTGTCTCTTAATATAAATTTTAGTCTTTGTTTATAAATAATATTGCTCAATAGTGAAATATTTTTAAAATGTGATTTAAGAAACTATCCAAACTACTGTGGCACTCAATTTATCACAACTTTCCAAAGCAGCCTAGCAGTTACCAGTGGGGAGGAAATCTTCCAGCAACAGAATTTCCTCACTTTCGAGAAAGAATTTGTTTTCTGAGTATTTTCTCTCATTTATATGCTGTGAGACCTGACATCTGTCCCTGTTGCTGTCTCCTTCACTTTGGAGCCTTGCAGGCTGTCACAGGGAAATCCCATTCCAGGTGGTGCCCCTGTGCACACAGTTCATGTTACATGATGCCAAGTCACTTTATTCCTGTAATTTCACTGCTTAAATAAAAACCATGGGTTATAAGGTTGTTCCTGACGTGTGGTTGGTTCTTTTTCCCCATCATGAGTAACACAGAACCATATATGTTCTGTAACTAGTGACACAGCTATAGATTTGGTCACCCCTGGCTTGCAATCAGCATGTTGTATTACACTTTCATGTAGACCAGGAACTTTAATGCAACACAACAAGAATGCTGTGCAAATCTTCACAAAGACTGAGCTTGATCTTCATTTCTCTTTCCATTTGACTGTTGAAAAATCATAACAGTCAAAAAAAAAAACCAAAACAAGCAGTTGTGTACAAATATTTCAGTGCCTTTATAGACCTTAAATGTAGAAATTAGTGTTTAGCAAAAAAAAGCATATTTCTTAATACCTTTTTATGCATCAATTCACATTTTTCTCAATTAATAATTAATTTTGCCCCTTCTGCAGCCGTCTCTGTACCTCTGGGTGGTTCCTTCCTGGCACACACCAGAAACACATTCTACCAAGAAATAACATTGTACACCACTGTGCACTTTCCCAGCTCCTCTAATTTTAGTAGCACAAGGCTGATTTAGACCATCTGATTAGCTGACCCTTGGATTCTTACCTTTTTTTTTTTTTTTTTTGCTGCTGCTGCATGGTAGATAATTTTTCTTTGCACTGTTATTTTTTGACAGCACATTCTGACTAAATAGAAAATAAGAAATAATTGCTTCAGTTTCATGCCTGAGGAATCTTTAACATTTTGGATGAAATATTTGAACACATTTTCCACACCCTCTCCTTCTCTTAATGGCTCACCTCCCACTTTAGAGTACAGGTTCTTAATTAATATTTTACCTGGAAAAATAAAAATTGAATGTCATGTCATGATTACTTGCTAATGATATTAAAACTGTTGGAAACATAAATCCTGGTGGATTTAGTAGTGTTTATTCTGGTTAGTAGTGTTTATTCTGGTTATTTTTCCAGACTTCAAACACTGATCACTAATATTGTTACTAAAGAATTATATCAGAAGGGAATAGATCCTAGTTTCGTAATATATAAAGGATCTCCTATTTATATCTATCATCTATTTTTTGTGAGAAGAAGGTAGGAAGCTTTTCCTCAATGAGGACCTGGTAACACTCGCAGTCATGAATTTTTTTTGGCCACTCAAAAGCATATAGAAAAGGGCAGAAGTTTTTAGTGGAAGTGCTCATTGTTAAAAACCACTAGGAGCAGAGCAGAAGGATAAACATATCTTATTCAGGGGTCCTTTGGGGGCCAACTTACTCGTATTAGGACTATATAAATCTCTCTTCTGGCTTCTTTACCTGATTCATTGGAATACCATAAGTACTTCACAACTCTTTTCGCATTAGCATTTCACAAGATGCCACAAATTTGCCAGGTAATTTGTCTCAGAAATGTAATAGATTTGGATCTCATCCCGTTTGAAAATTAAGGGACAATGAACCCGATTTTTCCCCTGACTTAATAGAATGCAGTTTTCAAAGGTTGTGTTTATGCCTTTTTGACCAGACAAATTAGTCGTTATATCTTCTTAAACAATTCATTAGTTACTAATGGCTGCAGTGACATCTTCTGATGACAGTGAAGCTGATCAAGTAATGCTTTCAGAGCTGCTAAATGCATCCCCGCATAAATTCCTGGGTTTCCAAAGAATGTAGAAGAGCAGGCAGAAATTTCCTCTGGAGTAATAATTTATTTTTCCAGAACTTGAACCTCTAACTGTTCTACCAAAACTGGAACACAGGATTGTATATGTATATGAGTTCTGTGAGTTCTGTGTCTGGGATCAAAGGAAAAATGTTGTTAAGAATTCAATTTGCATTGGCCACCTTTCTTTGCATCCTCCACCTTTCTTTGCATCCTCCACCAAGAGGTCACTCTTTTCAAGTGTGGTCACCAAGAGACAGGAAGTAGGTGGTCAGTTTGGGACAAACAGCTCTTTTCCACACAGCAAGGATTCTGCTCAAGCGTTGTAATCACCCAAAAGCTTGAAAGACATTAAGCACATTTTGCAGCTTTTCTAGATTGCTCCTATGCTTATTCTTTTAACCTACACATGCAAAACCCTATAAATACCCATCAGAATCCTGGGTAGAGGAATTTTGTCTAAGAAACGTTGTCTAATTCTCTAAAAGCTGATCCCTAGTGAACTTTCCTCTCTGAAGGGGAGGGTGAGAAACCTTTTTGTATGACACTTGCTGGCCCCTCCTACAATCCAAACAGCCTGAGCATGTTTGGGAAATGGTGAATAGTGAGGGATGTTGGAGAGCGTGGAGAGTCATCAAACACTATGGAGGAGTTCTCTGACACTCTTTAACTAATAGAGGCAGGAATGTCACTGGGGACAGTGTGACATACTCAAGGTGTTCATAAAGTAGCCCTAGCTCTGTGGACCTTGCCTCTGCTGTCCTTACAGCATAGGGTAGAAGACAACAGCAGGTCTAGGGAGTGATGCTGTCTTTCAGGATTCATAAGTTATTTTCTTGCCACTGGTGGCAGATCTGGTAAGAAATAGTTATTAACTTCTATTGCTTCTTAGAGTTCTAAGCCACTACACCACCTTATTCTTATCTACAGGACCTTCCTTGAGCAGCAGAAAAACATGTCTGAAAAAAAAAAGGTAGAAAATGTTTGTTTGTAACATGTAAATAACTGTGCATATCCTTTTGATTTATTTCTCAAGTTTAGGACCATTCCAAATCTTCCAATAAAGCTTTCTTTCCCTCAGTGTGCACATGGCCTCAGAGTACTTGAGTGTGTCAAACTTCTGACTGTAAAGGGTTCTGGGAGAGAGGATGCTGAGTTTCCCCATGATTCAAGCTGGTTAAGTTATGTTTCAGGAGAGGATTGACACATACTGAAACCAGCCCTTTTGCTGCCATGAACCAGCTGACAGAAGCGTTGCAGATCGATTACAGACCCATGTGGAGATTTTCTAAGTGCATCCTTAAAGAATAGCACATACTTTACCTTGTCTACCAAAGGCACAGTGGACAAATAAAGGTATGGATCTTAGGTATGGTTAAGCAAACTGACTAATTCTGGATTGATTTTTACTAGGATTATTTCTTTCCTAACAGGTAAAACACATTCATATGCTCTCAAATTATTAGGGGGTAAAACAGTCTTCATTCCTTGTGTGAATAGAGATTGTATTTTGAAGGAGAAGCTAATCCAGTATATGCTATTATGGGAACCTTTTACTTCAGCAAGGTTTTCTATATATGAACAATTTACAATGTCAGCCAAACTCCAAGAATTTGTTCCCATGTTAATATAGGGATGGAAATGAAGCCCATTTACAGGCCTTGATGCTTGTCCTGCACAAGAAAAACATGTTTCTTACGTGCTTCAGTTTGACAAACCTCACTTCTTATGTTCAATAAATTGAGCCTCTGGCCCAAGTGTCTGTGACATGGTTGCTTAGGCTCTCCTCATCCAGCCATTCATTTATAATTTTCCAATCTGTTTTTTTGGTTTTTTTAATTCAATAGAATTTTATTTCAGTGGTCAAGTTCAAGATGTCCATTAAGTAAAGCTTAGTTGAAATATCTTGATAAAACCCTTCTTTAGCTATTTCAGGAATAGAGGGGTACTTTTATCTTGAAAATACTTTCAATAATTATTTTTTTTTGTTTTCAGACAGAAATTCATAAGCGTTTGGTAATTTTCAACATTTAAAAACTTTTAAACTTCTTATGAAATAAAAAAGCAGTTCACATTCTGCTGAATTTTGAAGTATTCAGAGGATAATTCCACTAAGAAAATTATTGCAAACCCAGTAAGTGACTTCAGAGAGAATCCCTCAGTATACTGAATTTCCTCTTGATATAGCAGAGAGCAATTAGATATTTAGAAAAGGAAAGAAAATATCTATTACCTGTTCATGCTGCTAATGGTCACATCCACAATCCAATGCATTTAAGCAGTTCCTAGTGATTTAATAATTACCATTGTCTTACAAAAATAGCAATTTTCTTATACCCTATAATACAGAAGTAGTTTTCTATTGTGAATATCTGCATCTGCAATTATTCATATTCAGTGACTTGAATTTTTATAAAAGGTTTTTTCTAGCAAATAACTTTAACTCAGTTTGTAATCTTGCTTTGCAATTTAAAAGTTGAATGAATGTTTCTAGACTCCATTTATACTATGGGAACTATAATGGGAATGATTTCCCAGCCCACTGAATTTGCAGTAGAATTTTCCTTTGCTTGTTTCTGCCTAAACTCCTAGTCCACAATGCTGGATTAACCTTTCTTCATGAAAAAAGCTATTGCATAGGGATTGCCTTCACAACAAAAAGGGAGGGCTGCACACCCCTGCAGCAGCCTGTTACATACTTAATGGTGTTTCCAAACTAACACTTTGTGCTTTCTTTGAAGTTAGGACAACACCAAGTAAATTAACCCTTTGACAGCTAGTTTTTTTTATTTTCTCTCCATATTCTGACAATAAGAAACTGCCTTATTCTGTTTGCAGCTCAAGTACAGGCATGAGGGCAGATCTTTGAATGTAGCCACAGTGGTTGCATTGCTCATAAAACCCTTTTCAATAGAAATTTTTACACATGAGATTTTACTATGGCCACATGAAAAAGAAAGAAAGAAAGCAAGAAAGCAAGAAAGCAAGAAAGAAAGAAAGAAAGAAAGAAAGAAAGAAAGAAAGAAAGAAAGTCAGCACTTTATATATCTGTGTGAGTAGCAGAAAACACAGCTGTGTTTTTTGATGATGATGAAAGAAATATTTAACAACATATATATTCTATTTGCTTTTCTTTATCTGCTATTCAAATAATCCTATTCTGATCCTAATTTAGTCTTAAATAAGTCATTATCTTAAAATTCAATAGTCTCATTTTGCTGAAAATCCCACTTATCTTGCTCTCAGATTTGAATTCTCAATTTCACATCCTATTCACTAACTAGAATTACTGTTGTCATGTGTTCAGTCCTGCAGATTCTGTAACTGTGGGAAATTGGGATAAGACAGATTTTCCATCCTGCCTCTGCCCCAGACAGCAATGCTTGATTAACTGCTGTGGATGCCTTGCTGAAGCGTCACTTGGGATAAGGCTGCCCACTGCTCTTTGCCAAGTGCACAGCAAGAGCAGCGTTTGGCTCAGTAGCATTCCTGGGCAGGAGGAGGCTCTCAGCTTGCCTACACAGCAATATTTGTGGCTCTTTCAGGGCAAAATCATCCTGTTAGATTTGTGCACTGATCTAGACAGATAAACAGAGCCATTGGTACTGGGGCAGTCTGTCTCCATCCCAGTGTGGTCCCTAAGGCTCTCGGTCATTCAGCAAGGTCAAACCAGCAAACAGAAACTGTGTCAGAACCAAGTTTAAAGCTATCCCTAAGGCACAAGCTCCATCCATCTCTTCCATCCACTGAAAAAGTGGGTGAAACTCATACAGGATGCAGCTGAGAGAGGCTTGAGAGATGGGGAGTACAAGTGAAAAAAGGGCATTTGTTTTTCTCCTGCTGAAGGTTGAAACATTTCCCGTGTTATTAAAGAAGATAATCAGAAATACTTATTGTTACATTAATGCTAATCATATGATTCTTTTTGATTGTACCAAGCTTGGAATGGTTTTTATAATACCTTAAGTATTACAGTATGGGATGGATGATTATATTTTAAGAATGTAATATTTACAATACTTTATCCAACCACACAGCTGCCACCTTTATGTTTAAATGTCAAGATTTCATACCAAACTAGCTATCTCATAACACACGCAGTACTTTGCAATAGTTCTTGTTTCTGTGTTATTTAATGAGGAAAAAAAGTAATTAAAATCATTGTAAGTAAGGGAGAGAAAGTGCCTGGTGCAGAATGATCTGGATCATCAGCTGAACTGGGCATGAGTAAACACTATGCCTTTGAACATGTGAAAATGCAGCATTCACAGGAGTGACAATTTTGCAAATGCCTTAAAGTCAGGCTGAGTAACTGGCTGAATCATTTTGTCTGATGATTTCCTGACCGTGTGACCATGGACATCTATGAGTGCATAAACAACAGAAGTAGAGTGAGACTGCAATTAGCTTTCATGTTTGATCACAACAGTATGACAGGAAAACAAGATTAATTTTACGATAACCTGTGCAATCCACTTGTGGAACAGAAATCTGGTTAATAACAAACTGCTCAATCTAGTTGGTAAAATGATTAAAATTTTAAGAAAAAGGGCTTGAGATGGCTTTATGCACCTTTATCACCAGGAGTAATTAGCTCACTGTTGATTGTGATGTAGTTGCTCTCCTTGGCAATCGGCAAGTTAGGAGTGGTAGATTACTTTATAAAATTTGGATTATATTTCAGATATAAATGAATTAAGAGAAGTTTCAGCTTTATAGGAAACCAGAGCAACTCTCCTGTTATAGGAAGAATTTTAGAGTCTAAAGCTTCTCCCATTGAAATCAATGGGAAATGCTCTGCTGACTCTAGGAGGCACAAGATGTGGCACTATGGCCTCTAATGCTTGTGCTAAAACCTATTTTGTGAATGCTTTTACCAGTTTACTTCTTTTAAAAATGAGGAGAAACAAGAGCAATAAAAAGTTAAATTTTAATCTGCTATAAGTTGTCCTGTTGACTTCATTAGAGCTCTACCAAATTATACCTACTGATGATTTTGTCCATGAGTCTTAAACTGTGGGATAAAACAGGAACTCTCAAAATGTAGAGGTAAACAAAATCATTCTTAGTCAGTAATTAGTCTTCTAAACTTTAAGAACCTTAATGAGCTGCAAGCAGCTGAACTTCCTTCATTTCAGTGCATTGCTGCTCAGGTTTCATGCTACTTTATTAGATTAGCTTGCAAATTAGCTTACATTAATGAAAAATGATTAAACTTAAACCAATGAAAATTGAATGGCTTAACTGTAAAGGCATTTGAAATTGCTTTTAAAATTAACAATGGATTTATTCACTGATCTTTCCACTCTTAGAGTTTAGCAACATCTTCTTTTTGTGGATGAATGGGGTCTACAAAGTGGTTAAGGGCGCCTTTGTGAAGTGATATCTCAAGTCTCTTTGAGCATTTCCCTGCAAACTTTATTGTTAAAAGCAGGCTCAAGGCACTTAAGCAGCACAGAATAACAATGGCAAGAAGGCCATTGCCACACTGTGACTGACTTAGACCCAGGCAGCTGATAACCTGTTTTTTCTGTATATATGATGCAGGTCTACTTAGAATAGTAACTCAGAGGATGATTTCAGAAGAACTTATGCATTTGTGTTTTATGTCTGTGTATTTCATGCAATTTTCTTGGTGATGTGCTAGTAAAAGTAGAACTCCCAACTTGGATGAGTTTGTTTGGATTCCTGAAGTAAATTATATTATTCTTACATGAAAAAATAAACAACATTGAACAGTATGCTTTTAGTAACACAGCCGAAATTGCTGGGGTTTGTTGTGTATTTTGAAATTTTTCCATTTTATTTTAAATATATCCACCTGTTACTAGCAAAACATCCTACACAAATTACAGCTTATTTAATTTATGGTATGGAAGGACCACACATTCATTCTTCAGCTGATTTATAAGACCCCAATATAAATTTGAAATGTAAGATGCCTGCAGAAAACACTGAGTTTACAAAAAGATGTAAACCAAAAAATGAAGCCCCTATATCCCACAGAGGCACAGCAAACTGGTACCACTGTGTGGTGATGAAGAAGATGGGACAGAGCCTGGAGGGAGCTCACAGGCTCTTTGTGATTCAGGAATGCAGGTGTGCTTTGGGTGAGCTGGTTATTCAACGCGTGACAGGCCTGGTGACAAAGGCACTGCTGCTCCTCAGTACCAGCAGCTTTCAGACCGCCAGGAACCAGCCCAGCCCTCTGCCATTGGATATTATATTAAATAATTTCTTTGTTGAAAGCTGGACATTTCCTTTACTTGACATTCAAAAAGAAAAAGATTATGTAAAATCTAAACAATGCCTTATGGTGCCTTCCTGCAATGAATTTCATCCAGACTAAGGCATAAACTTTAGGGGATTATCAAATACTTCATGGAAAAGAATAACAAGAAAGAAAGGCTCTATTAGTCTGTACTACTTTGTATTGTAATTTACTATTATTTACCCTTCAAAAATAAATTGCCAACAAACAAATAGTGTGTTTCGAAAACACAAGATTATAGGAAAAAATACAGATTTTAAATAAAAATTTAGAGATTCATGCTTTTATTAAGTATCTAGACTTCACAGAACCTTAAAGGTATTTATGTCATTATCTCTGAGATCTAGAAGATTGTATTCTTTTCCCCTGAATAGCCAAGAAAATAAGATAAGAACTATAAGAATTGTTAAAGCTACAAAAAGTCTCTTTGTGTTTTCTTTTGAGGGTAAAGGTAATTTGTTAAGAAACCTCCCTGACAGGATGATGAAGCATAGTTCTTTTATTTTTTCCCCACAGTGTATAGCCATGAGAGCCAAAAGAAAACTAGTCTTACTGTAACACATTGACTGACAATTTGGTTAATAAAACCTCAGACAAAGGAAAAACCCAACAACAACAACAAAACCAAACCAAAACCCCCAAACAAACGAACAACCAAGGAAATCAGATCTTATAATGGTACCTGATGGGATTCTGAAATAAAGTGTCCAACTCTGAGGTATCATCAGATAGGGACATTCAAAGAAAAGCACAGCACCTCAATTATTGCAAAAACTCTCTTAAAGGACGCTGTCACATGTAGAAATTTGTCTCCACAATTGTACTGAAAATTTTAGATTTCCTATAATTATATTTTATTATGCCTCATAAGATTAATTAATGTTTCAAATGTTTGGCATACTCTACACATCAAAGCCTTCAGAATTTTATTCTATGCTTTTAAAATATACATGATAATGAAATTAAGCAGCTGAACAGGAAGAATTTATTTGATTCAGCCTTACACTAAAACCCCATGAGATGTATTGGCTTGATAACACATACTGTATTGAGGCAAGGGCTTTCCAAAAGCCATGAGGTCATCACAGCTCTCACGATTTTCAATTGATATTCAATTCTTTTACTTAAATAACTGGTCAAACACTTACTTCCCTGCTTCCCACCACTGATGCCATGGACTGTAGGTAAACTGGAATGGCATTTTATAGTGCTTTTACTCCTTCATGGTGAAGTTAGCTATTTTAAGTGTTTCACATAAAATTTATTTGATTTTTTAAAATTATGCACTGCCTCTATGCTGCACAAAATTCCATTCATTGGAATGAAGCAATTATGGCAAAGTTTCAACTATTTTTATTTTTTAAAAAGCTAATTGGTAACTTGATCCATAACTAAGTGCTCCAAAATAAATATGTATTTAACCGCAGAACACAGAATAAAAACAAATTTTCTCTAATAGCTGCAATAGCAATTTTAATGCATAAAGAATGATTTTTAGTGTTCAAAAAGTCATCTAAAGTTTTCAGAAATGCAAAGTGATAGTATCATATTAGGTAGCATTACTTTGTGTTGAAATATATAACATAATTAGGAAATAAGATGAAAATTAGTTTCTCTGTGACAAAATAATTCATCTGTCATAATGGCCTTACAAGTTCTAGCATTTAAGTTTTAATATTTTAAAATTGCAGGCAAAGTTAAAACTTGCTCTGTAAAGCACTCAAAATTATTCAGTTCAGTGAAACACTGAAACTTTCTGCCAGCCTTATTAAAAATGCAATCAGTACCTGGCTTCATGATTGAATTGCTTGAAATAAATCATCAACCATGGACTGGAGTGTTGACTTGCTTAGAAGTTTCATATTAGTATTTTGAAAGCATTCCATCTTCATACAGTTTCCAGAGACTGCAAAAGTTAATATCTATTTCCTTCTACAGAACTGCTGGGAGTGAAAGAAATATTATCCCCCTTATACAGACAAAATGGTAAAGGGAAGGACTGCAATTCACAAAGGAGTAGAATAAGGTGTTTAACACCTGAGGCTGTGGACAGCCAACCACTGAGCAATGGAGCATTTCTGTTTGCCCAGCATCCAGGGCATGACACCCTGACAAAAGGTGGCCTAATGACGTCAGCTTCACTTTGAACCCAACAGCTTTGTGAGAGATTGCTTTCTTTGGACACTCCTTGGAGAAGTCAGATAAACATTCCTTCCCTTTTTCTCTTATCTGAGATGAACGTTTCTGACGTGCTCACATGGATGGGTTTATGCTAAAACTTCCTTCTCTTATTTTCCCCTTTTCCAGTTCCTACTGCTTTTCTTGGAGCAGTACAGCCTCCCAAATCTAGTTACAGGTCAGTGCTAGCTAATAGTTCTTATAGCTATGTGTTACCACTGTTTGTATTTAAGTCTCTAGCTTAGATGGTAAAATTTGGGGTTAAGTCTTCCAAAGACATTTCAAACCTGCCCTAAACTTTCTTAATAGTATCTTTAAGTCTAAGCATCTAAAGAGAGGTGGTTTAAATATTTCCTTGTATAAACTAGCCCTTTATCATAGAAGCACTCTGGAACACTCTGTTCAGGAAATTTAATCCACTTCATTTTCTAGCCTTTGTAAAAATGTCCCAAAGATCTTATGATTCACTTTTAGATTTATTTTGCTAGGTCCTTCTCTTTCACTATGTTTCCTCTATAAATATTACTAGGCTCATAAGTATCTACTGTTTCACTCAATGTAGACATATTAAAAATCTGTCTGTATTTACAACTAATCACAATGTTTACATGTTTTCCTGATAAGGATATAGACTTTCTCTCCCTAGGAATGGCTTAAGTGAGGCAACAATTATTAATGAATGTACATCTGCTTTAGTGAGTGCATGGCATAAGTTTCTAAAGAACACTAAATGTCTTCAGCTTGAGTTCATGGACTCTATTCCTGAAACTCAAGGAAAGCTGCCAGAAAGAGTTCATTTATCAGACACCTGCAGTCCACAAGTGAACTTCAGGCAGTTCAGTCATGAAGAGGAAGTTGTACACCCAGATGCTAAATTTCACTGACTTAAGTTATTATTTTATCCTGCTGTCACTCATCAACACATACAATGATTCTGATTTTCCTATCTATGAACATATACTTGCCCACAGGGCTGGTACAAAGAAGGAAAAATCAGAGCTGTTTCTGCAGAAGTCAGCAATTGTGGTATATCCCTCTCCTTCAGTTTAGCAAAACAAAGCAATATAAAGAACACTTAAATCTTCTTCAAGGGAGTCTCAGCTGGAGTACAGCTGCCTTCATCAACCTTCCTCATGGTACATATACAGCACCTGGCACTAAAGTCATGTCACAGATGAAAATGAATCTCACTAAATTATGTTCTGGGTTTTGGCTCTCTTGGGGCATGAAATGCCCCTTGGTAGATGCAGGCACTTGAATAAAATAGAGGAGCCACACAGTCAGGGAGAGAGTTGCATCTTCTTTTAAAACATCCCTTCTGGCTATGTGTGATAAATCTGGCTGGAACTGACGACTCGGCCTGTTAATTTGAATTTAGATATGCATTCCTTCCCTTTTTGTCTCATTTGACATGTACATTTCTGATGTGTCCATGTGGAAGGGTTTACGCTGAAGCTTCCTTCTCTTATTTTCCAAATGTGTTTGGCAAGCTGACCACGAGCATGGCAGTGGAGCAGCGTAAGCTTGGAGGACAGAGCAGAGGAGAATCCCAATGTGACGCTGCCGGGCCGTGCACATGGACAGCTTGAGCTGGCCAAAGGGAAAGGCTGTAAATCATACTCAGAAGGAGATTGATGATGTTTGTGGGACATGCTCTCAGGGTGCCAAAGAGGTGTTTGTTCCTGAGGCTTAAGAATTATTTTTGTGGAAGGCTTTTATCATTAAAGTTGATGATGTGCCTACAACCATGAAAATAAAAGAGCGATGCTTGCAACAGAAGAGTGATTTGTATCCCTTTGCATGACAAAAACGTTCATCATCCATCCCTTTGACAGTTATGATTTGTTAAAGTTTTCTCCAGGGTGTTTGTAACAAAGATTTGAATTTATTTTTATGTCTTTTGCATATTTATTTCCTCTATGTATGAAATCTCTGGTATTTAACAGATCTATCTCTTAGTTTGTATCCAATTTACATACAGGGGAGACCTCTTAAACATGTAGCCTTTGTGTGCAATAAATTCATTCATTGTAAGAGACTGCTTTGTTTTATGAGGTGTTAATTAAAGTTGCTTTTGATATAAGTCAGTTTAGGGAAAAAAGCTAGTATGCAGTAGTCCTATCAATTGAAAAACTTAATTTAGAGTTACTTACATATTTCATCATTATTATTTTTACATTTTCTGGACAATTACTGAGAAATCATAAAAATTGAATAAACACATAAATGTATAAAATTACACAATTGTTTGTGAAATATACATTTGAACACTCAAGGGCACATTTTACACATGTGCAATAAAATGGTAAGAAGGAGGATGAAAAAAATGCCAATCTTCTATTCTTACAGATTTGTTGCATCTTTCTGATTATTTTATTATGCTAATATAATAATAAGAATAATTTTTGGTAAATCAATATTTTCTGCAGCAACTAATGTAGGTAAGTGTGGGAGAGTCAGTGTTAGTGTGAGAGATTGCTTTATTGTACAATCAGATTTCCATTGTGGTGGGTCACGGTGTTGTTTATTTTATGCGCACACTTACTAATGTGTTTGCAGGTCTAAAAGGATATAGCATAATAAAACATCAAGAAGGATATGACACGCTCCAGCGTAAGCAGTTCAAGAGTCTTTACTCATATCCCACAGTTTATACAAGGCAATACATTAATCATAGTCACTATGACTTTCAATAACTCGAAATTGTGTAAAAATAAAAATAAAAAATTGGGTAAATTGTTACTTCCTTGCTGCCATTTACAAAAGTCAAATTGTACAGATAGCTTAAGTGTACTTTCATAAGCTCAGAAAGCTCATGCTGATTGAATGAGTGTTGGGTGAAATGGCTGAGCTGAAGTTCCTTGGAGACTTCCCACTCACAAGGATGCCAGCAGGATTTTAGCCTGTCATTTTCTCTGAATTTGTCTAGACCAGCCTTAACCCCCAAAATGTTTTAAATTCTGCAGGACTAAAGAAACCCAGCTGCAGCTCTGAAGCATACATGTTACCCTTACTAAAGTTACACTACATAGTTACAGATTTCCAGGAAACTGAGTTTTAGAGAAAAGCAGAATACTACCAATAACACAGCAAGTATGTACAAGATCCTGTTCAACAACAAAGAACAAACTGATTTAGGAATTTTTTTCTTTCTAAAGCTGCTGATACCTCTTAGCATTTTTACAATATTTAAACATCTAGAGCAGCAAAGATTTTAATTTGAAAAAAAATATCAGGATACATTACTATAGCTAATTCTACACATTTCTATATTCATATCAGCCTGTAGCACACGATGAAGTTTTAAAAATATTTATCTTGGTGAGTTTTTGACATAATCTCAAAGATCCAGTAAAGCTTCTGTTCAGAGGACAGAAAGAGTCATTGAATATGCATTGTATTTGATTCCCTAGAAATACTACATCACATAAGCAGCATCAGCTGATTAATAGGTTTTCTGGGAAAATTGGAAGCAGAGCAAAGAAGCACTTTCTTTTATAAAATAGTTCAGATTGTGTCAAAAACATGAAAAAGAAATTGAATTGAATTAGTGAAAATATTTAAAGCTGTATTTCATCATAAGCAAAATCTTGAACTAGACTAGTGATAAATAAATGCATATAATGATAAGCACATTGATCTCTTTTTTGCTGTGACACATGAGATTTTATATTCAAATAAACAAAATTTTTCTCTGCTTCAAGCTCCTTCTACAAAAATTATTTAATAAAGTGTAGCCTCCACATAGTAACTGCAACTAATAATTCATCTTAAAACTGTAATTCCTTCTTTAAAAAGAAAAAAAGTTGTTTAAAAAAAGGAAGTTAAGTAAAATAAGTTCATTATTGCTCATTCAATTAAACACTGTCATTTCAACTCTAATTTTCTGTAAAAATCAAATACTGAATCAAATACTTTTTCTGGTGCAAGGGATTCTTAAGAAACTATAAAAACATTGTTTATTTCAAGTATTTTTGATTATCAGTTGAGTATTATACTTATAGACTTCAGTCAAGCCAAATTTTTCTTGCTAAGAAAATCTTTTTATAAGATATATGTGGAAATTACCAACTGCAGAATTCCATGCATGTCTGCAGGAGATTAAACTTCTCTTACCCACACAGAAAATTAGAGCCATAGAAAGAGGATCACAAAGTCCAAAACAGCACCATTTTCACGAGGACCTGAGTCAACAGGAGGATCTTAAGTACCTGACTAGGAAAGAGAGAGCAAGGTGTCACCCACCCGTTCTGTCAGACAGAAGTGTTTGGCTTGCTCCTCCATTCTCTCATCTCATTTACAGCACCCCTTTCCTTCTAGTGTCTTCAGCCTGGCTTTTAAAAGTGTAGATAGATAACAGGTAGTGATTTATACACTGAACTTGGAATTACATAAAAAAAGAAAAGAGTGACCGTGAAAGCAGGTTTCTGAAGCTTGCTGTTAAATGGTATTTACCAACAAGTGGAAAAGAATGCTCGAAAGATTTCCATGTCATCCCTGCAAAGAATGTTTTCTGGTTGTAACTGCCCGTGAATGTGTTGATTTAACAGATTAGTTGAAAAAAATGAGCAGTGGTTAAAATTTTCTGAAATATATTCTCCTTTAGTATGAGATTTACTTTCATCTGTGAAAATGCTAAATTATTCTGACCAGGTGTCAAATTGTCCATGAAATGTCTGATTCAAAGTTATAGATTACTTGGACATCCCATAATTCTTTATTTCAAACCACAGTTTTAATATTTAACTTCTGCTCTGAAAATACTTACTAATAATTAATTTGTCTGGGGTGAAACTCTTCCCCAATTCATCTCCTCCATCTGCTTGCACATACTGTGAAATTATAATCAGCTGTAATTTGTGACAGAGACGTGCCAAACATTTCTAAAACAATTTGGAAAGTGACAGACTGGAATCCTTGCCAACTTGCACTCCATGCAGATGCTATTTCTTCTTCTCACTTTCCTCACCAAAGCTGAGTTTAAAAAAGAAATCTTGAAGTTCTGTTAAAACAATATTTGTGGAAACCACTCCACACTATTTTGTTTTCCTCCTGAGTTGTAAGAATTTAGGGTCTGAGTCCAAAGCTCATGGGAATCAGTACAAAAATTCTGGTTGATTTGGCTGCAGTTAGCTTAGATGTTAGATAATTTTTCCATAGATTCCAGATGAACCCACTAATTATAGACACAAAATAGACAGTATACATTCTCAGGGCTTTCTTATTTATTCATTCGCTCCATAGTCTTAGGGTTAAAGGTGGATTTACAAATACTTGTGACTATTGCTCTTAAGATAGACAGCTAGAATTTGGTAGTAAAATGAATGCTCTGGGTATTTGCAACAGGGTAGTTGCAAATTATTTCTTATTGCTGCTCATAATTTCTCTTGAAATTTAAAATATAATATACACTTTTATTAACAACAGTAGATTATTAAAAGCTTAAAGAGGTGATTAAAAATATCATCAAACAATAGTAAGGCTTGTGGATTACAGGAACTATGTTAAGTTCCTCTTATGTGACTGAATTATTTTGAATTTTCCAGTTCAGAAAAACATAGACCACTTGAGGTCATGAGTTTCAAATTACATTAAACTGTACAGTTGTGAAGGGTTAGCAACATCAGTAGTTAATCAGCTTTTTTCAGAGCACAAAGCTTTTAAACTCTGATTCATGCCCATTGATTATTTGAGACTGAAATTCAAATCCTCCAAGAAATCAGCACAACAAATCATTCACGTTTGAGATGGTTGCACTCTTTCTAGCCCAGAACATGACATAGAACTTCTGTTTTATGATGGTTTTAGAAATGGTATAGCATAGGCTTTTGAAAACAGTATTTAAACTGAGTCCTAAATTTTTTCTTCAAATAGAATTTCTGAAATTATTTTCCTATTTGGCTAAAAAATGCATTTTAAGGATTTTTTTCGGAGGTCTATGTATGTATTAAATAGGAAAAATCTAAAATAATATAAAAATGTAGCAAAAAAAAAAATCTTGTACTGCTCTTTGTTTGGAAATACAAGTCCAGTTAAATGTTGTTTTCTCAAACTTTCCTGTTAAACTGGGTTTTATACCTTTTAATTCCAAGCAAAATGCACATCTGAGATTACCAAAGGAGAAACATCTAGCATCCTAGATGGAAAGGATACTGCTGGATGCTCTAAATAGTGCAATTCTTCCCAGTCCCACCATCCCAGGCAGCTGTGCTGGCTGGGCACAGGTTGGGGGGCAGGAGGGGGGACCCAGGTGGTGACCCAGCCCTGGGTTTGTGTCCTGTGCCCTGCCTGACTCTCTGGGAGGGTCACACTGCTGCTGCCAGCTCTGCTTTTTTTGCTGCAGGAGGCCAGTCCTGCATCTCCAGGAGACAATGCTTACTGTGCTGTACCTTGTTTTATGGAGCAGCTCATCCCAGCTGTCTGATACATCGGAAGCAGAAGGGAAATGGTGTCCCTTGTTGCTATTGTCACTGTGTTTGCTTTTAGGGGAACCAAACTGCATGTCACTGTGTTTGCTTTTAGGGGAACCAAACTGCACACATTTCAAGATATTAATTGTATGTGTAGCAAAGTGTTTCTACTACATTGGGAAGCCTTGTTTATTCAAGATGTTCATATTCTCTCCAAGGTAAGGCTCACATCTATAGAAAGAATTATTTCAGACTTAAAGGTGTGCTTAAGCACCCTTCTAAGATGAGGATTTAATGCACTAGCAATGCATTTATATGACATTTACTTCCATTTTACAAGACTGTGCAGTTATTTGAACTAGAGGCAGACATATAAGAAACAAATAAATGGAGATTGTAGGTGGAAAGCTGGTACATGAGGTTCTTTCTGTCAAGCAATTTAGCTATAGGAGCTATACAAGCTTGCCAACATTTTTCAGAATTATTTTCACTCTAAATGCCATGGACAGTGTGCTAGAATCAATAAAGGGAAAGTAGCATGAGGGTTAGGGTTAGGGTTAGGGGTTAGGGCTAGGGGTTGGGGTTAGAGTTAGGTTTAGGCCCTTAGGGTTAAGGTTGGGGTAGGTTAGGGTTGGGAATGGGGTTAGGGTTAGGGTTAGGATAAGGGTTAGGTTTAGGATTAGGCCAGTATGGTTAGGGTTAGTCTTAATGTTAGGGTTAGGGTAAGGTTTAGGTTTAAGTTCTAGGGTTATGGTTAACATTAGGGTTCGTGTTAAGGTTAAGGTTAGGGTTTGGGTTTAGGTTAAGTTTAGGGTTAGTGTTTGTCTTAGGGTTTACTGTTAGATTTAGGGATATGGTTAGACTTAGGGTTAGGGTTTTATTTGCCTGTTATTATATTTGACAACTTCTCACCATATGTGTAGGACCAAGGATTGTATAATCAGCACAATAATGCTGTTTTTATCAGCAGAAATGATAAAGAAAACTAAACCAAATAATCGGGAAAAATAGTAGGAGCTGCCAATGCAGCATGGAGGATGAAGCATGTGAAGCCAGTTCCATTTCTTTCTATAACTGAGTACTTGTAACATATATATGTTCAATTTATTTGCCTAATAATATTCAATGTTTCTAGTTCATTTACCCTTGCTTTATTCATTTTTCCTTTACTCCTCTGAGTTTTAAACTCAAATCACATTTGGTTTGGGAAGACTAAATCTTTCTTTGTAAGTAAAAATTGATGCTGTTAGGTAACATGTTCCATGCCACTCATTTCTAAAAGTATGATTTTTTTAAAATTTTCTTAAAACAAATTGAAAATTCTTATCTGAATCAAAAATACTCACTGCTATATCACTGAATGTCACAGGATTTCAGTGGCAACAAATCAAATCAAATTGAGACCCAGGTCCTCTAAGATATTTGGATACTTCTTATAGTGAATAATCAAGTTTATAGTAAGAATTGGGGCTTCTTGTTTTTGAAACCTTAATTTTATTTTTTCAGGCTTTTTGGTAATACTGCAAGGGTTTAACTGTACTTTCAGTTGGTAAATGAAAGATGTTTCTCATGTGACTCCAGGATGTGGGGCTCTTAAATTCAGAAATGTACAGAAAGGCTTAAACTGCATTAAGTTATCTGGACTGCAAAAGCCAACTGTCTGACAGGAAAAATTATGTATGACTGTTACACTAGCAGCATCAATCAGCCTATTCCTTATTCTAATTCTTTTAACACAAATTTACATTTCTTTTAAAAGTTTTTCAGATTAAAATATATCAACCATATCTACACACTGAATATAGTATTACTTTTACACACACAGATAAAATAAAGAAAACAAGAATGTCTCAGTAAGCCAGCAAAATATGTGTGTCTTTAACAACTTCACTAGGTCAGGAAACAAAATGGGTATGTATCTCAACCACAGGATACAAGTCCACCACACTTCCACAGCCTCATGCACCACATTTACTAGTGTTACTGGGTCACCTAATGACCCTTTTTTGGCTTTTGAATTGCACAAAAATATTAGATTTTATTTTAAATAACTTCTATATTAAACAGATTAACACGCTTTTAGTAATTAAACAGTCAAAGAAAATAAAATAATGTTTTATGGCAGGACCTTCTACTACTGGTGTGCACTGGTCTTCTAGACTCTGAAGAGAAGGCTTTCAGAATGTTGTCCATTACTGTAGTTCCTACAGTTAATTAAATTCTAGAATTTCCCCTTTACAATTTCTGTCAAGGAATAACTTACGAGAGTGCCAGCTTTGAGGGCTCCGCAGGAGGGAAGTGCCAGCCATTCTGCCAGTGCCTGCTCTGTGGTAGCCCTGTGCTGGGCAGCTGCAGAACATTTACTTCAGTGTAAGAGAATTGTCACTTCCTTGTGACATGCCAGAGTGGGAGACTGGAATTGAAATGGAAAAATAATAAGCACAGCATTTAAATTAATTATAAGAAACAACCTGTCTCAGATGTGTGAGTAAAAATACTGAGTCAAATTCTAATCTCACATGCCTTGGTGCAAATCCAGGGTAAATACATTATATTCAATTTATATTAGGCTAAAACTTTCAATGTCAGAACTTTCAAACTTGAATTTATAACTGGTGAAAATATTCACACCTCATTAGTCACAAGTTACATGGTTTACTTTCTTTAGTGGATTTTCTGCCATCACAGTCAGCTTTGTCATTCCTATCTCACTGCCTATGAACTCTGTTTATATTCATACATAAAAAAGACCATCTGGGCACCTATACAACACTTCTTCAAGAAAAGACAAAATGCCGGTGGAGCTTGGGCATCTCCCTGTTCTGAGGGGAGTCTGGGCAAACTGGTACTGCACATGTCTGGGGACTCATGCACAGACTTCAGAGCAGCAGTTTGTGGAAGGGATAAAAAGTCTGGCTGACACATCTGACAAGGGAGAAACTCTCTTAGCTGATGTACAGTATGACTGCACCAACGAGTTACCACCAAGTAACTGAGAGACTTAATTTAGGATTTGACACATGAATGGAGAGGTGAAGCTTTAAACATAAATCTGGTGCAAATCACACGCTGAAAGCTTCATACAAACAAGCAGACTGTACATTTGAAAGTGTGAGAGGCACTGACAGACAGGCATTTGAAAACATGATAAATGGAGTCTGGATTCATCCAAGGTGAGAGTGACTACTATTGGGCTAAATCAAAGGAGCTGTGAGAGTTTTCTGAGTTCTTGAAGACAGCACTGTTTTGATTTGGTATGGCTGACCTATTCTGGAGTTTATTACTTTATCATAATAGCTTTTAAAATAATCCTTTCCAAAGCAACTTCCCATAAAAACACTGTTGCTCCAGGTAAATATAAAGTATCTTGACCCACTTGTGTTTAAGAGGCTGGCTTTCTCAAACTGTGTAAATGCAAGGTTTCTACATTTAGTGATGCAAATGCATAACTGTGCAGTTTACCTTCAGTACTAATACTCTTAAAATATATGTCTATTTTAATCTCTTTGCAAGTTATCTATATTACCATACACTTCATTAATAATCAGATTTTTAATATTTTTGTATCCGTACAAATCCATTCATAGAATTATCATTTCAATTCTTGTGTTTTAGCTCACGGGGGAGATCAACTCTGGAGCTGAATGCTGCTTACACAGAGCAAATTTAATCTCTGCATCTTTGGAGAAAATGCTTCATCTATTTTATTTTATGTATTGAGAGGTTAATTGGAATATTCAATCAAGCTAAGAAAAAAATAGAAAAATCTTATTTTCCTTTCGATTGCAATGTACAAAATACAAGCCTGTGGGCTTGGCAATCACACATACCTTTTTGACAGGTGTTAAGCTAAAAACTAACTTGTAATGCAAGGTTTTGTGTTTGACTAACATAAACATTCATTTGGTTTTACACAAAGGAAAAGAGCAAGCCACTATTTTTCAATTTTTCCCATTCATATAATTTGTAAGTTGGATCAAAGTTGACATTGTCTTCAGTTACTCAGCAAAGTCTGAATACACCAGTTCTGTGTTACACTCACATTATCATACTTTATAAAATGCTAACAAGAACTGAACAAGGCAGAACAAATCCCAAGGGTATTTGAAACAGCATCTCATAAAGTCTATTAAGGAAATTAAACTACCAAGGGCACACTCTTAGATAGATAAATAACTGGTTAAAATTTAAGTTTTTGTACAGAGTGAGAAGGTTATTCCCAAGTGGAAGTTTACACTGTTCACTGTGCTCATAAATGGTCTGTAAAAGAGGGAAATAGTGGGGTAGCAACTTTGCTGGTGACACTAAAGATATTCAAGACAGAAAAGTTAGATTTAGCCGTGGAAGGCTTCAGAAGCTTCTAATATCATGAAGGGTCAGAAGATTTAAAAAAAAACAAAACTAAAGTAAATGAATGTGAATTGATGCATAGAGGGGAAACCCCTAATTGTGCTTATGAAATAACTATTTCTGAAATGACAGTTACTTTCAGGAAGGAGAACATGAACAATAATGCATGTGAATATTTTTTAAAATCGGGCTAATCCTTTTAAAAGGTACTAAAAAGTCAAGTAAAATAAAAGAGATTATTAGAAAAGAATGGAGATAGAACATAAAGCAGCATCCGCCTCTTAAGCATGTAAGACTTTCTTTCCTCTTTTTCCACTTTCAGAAACTATACAGTGGAACTCAATGTGGAAGAAGGTGAGAAGGATGAACAAAGGTGTGGAGCAGCTTCTGTACAGGCAAGGGTCACGATTAAATAGACTAGAAGTACTTAACCTGAAAGGTTGTAGAAAGATCAGTGAAATAATAAGTAGCATGAAGAAGGTGAACTAGTAAATGATTGCTCACTTCAGAGAGGAAAAAAAAAAGAGAGTGAGTTACAACAGATAAAATTAGCAGGTGGCAGGTCCAGAACAAACAAGAGTGCCTCTGCAAAGAGTATGCAATTAGGCTGTGACACTGCTGCTGTAAGGTATTGCAGATGGAAAAGTTTGCATGGCTGCAGATGAATTCATGACAGGAAAATCTGCTTCGGACAACTAAATGCAGACACCATTTCTGCAGTTCAGGAACTACCTGAGTCACAGATGGCTGGAAAGTATTCTGCAGAGTATCCCAGCATATAATATCCCTATCTTGTCCTGCTCTCATGCACTTTCATTAGGCATCTGGTACTGGCAAGTGCTGAAGAGAGAATCCCAGCCTTGACAGAGGTGTGGCCTGACTCCATATGGGCATTCTTATGTTCTTATATCAATCTGCATATGATTGGGTAAATGGGAAATATATGTGCTCTTTTATTTAATTTCTTTCTTTATTAACTCATTCAAGATGTACTTAAGTTGAGATCTTCTTTGGAAGACGTACCTTATGAAATCAGGGTAGAGAACTGATAAGGCTTTAACAATGTATTGCAATCAGATATTTTATTTCCTTTAGTTTTTGCAGCAGTATATAAAATCTTATTAGTTTTGCTGATTTTTAATATTTAAAGACTTCCACTGATTTTGCTAGTAACGATGGATTTGATTTGAACAAGTCCAGTCAGGAATTTTTGCTACACAAATGTATGTACTAATCTATGGGAACAAATTCAATCTTGTTCAGTTACATTTCCAAAATTGAATAATCAGATATTCACTTGCTTTGGTTTTATCCAAATTGGCATCTATGCCATTTTTTACATTCGTGCATTCATGAAGAGAAAATTTTTGGATGGAATGCAATGACAAAGTTCTAAATCAGATTTATTTTCCAAGAATACTTTTTTATACGTATCAAAGTTTTGGCATTCATCATTTGTAATGGAAAATTAAATTATACACAGCTCGAGTTTAAAAGTATAAGAACATAAAGACAAGCAAACATTTTCCATAAACAGGATTTCCTGTTGAAGTCCATAGAATTAGTTTGGACTTCTTTAGATGGATTTGTAAAACCTAATAAACATATACACATGTTTAATAGCATAAATATTTGTAAATCTTTGAATTATGAACTTGCAAAACTACAAGTATTCTGAATAAGCATAATTTCAGAGGCCAAGCTAGAACATGTACTTAGCTGCATGTTAGTATATAGAATTGTTTTCCATATATTTAATTTCAGCAAGAATTTTGAATAAAATACTTCACTGGAAAGTCAGCATTCTTCTGAAAATTGAAATTTAACTAAATTTTAATGATGTTTATCCAGATATAATAATAAATCCTTGGAAATCGATGGAATTGAGCAAAATTTCCTCCACATAGCAAGTTACAGACATTCTGCTTTATCTGACTTACGTAAAGTCAGCTAAATGGGCAAATGGTTCACTTTTATTGTATTTTCACATTAAGGAAATCAGATAGGAAGGTAAAAATTCAGCTTTTAATGAAAAGGAATCTTATTTTAATTTTTTTGCTATAATTTGGAATCCTTTTGAAGGGTATTCTGATTATCAAGATTGCCCACAAAAAGTCACTGAGGTTCTTAAAATGCATTATGAAATTATAGAAAAATTAATTTTGCTAACTGAAGCCTTCAAGATCTTTAAATACAATTATACTTAAGCCACAGCAGAGCACTAAGCTGTTTTATGAGACAGAAAATTTGCCTCCCAGGTGGATAAACTATGAGGTTGGTGGGTGGTTAGGGTACTACAAAAATGGAACCAGAGAGAGAAAAATGCAATCTTATTTCCAGGACTAGCACTCAATGCATAGCTCTGTGGCAAGATGCAGAGACAGGGAGAAATGTGTGAGCCATTCCCAAATTAGATGGCAAAAGATCTGCATTAGCCTTAGTTACTCTTTCAGCATTTGTGAGATTCCTAAGACTACTCTGCCTGGTTTTGGTCTTTTCTGTCCATTTTAGTTATGGATGGACAAGAGTGAGTCCAAAAAGGGATGCAGTGCTGGTTCACTGTAGAAGGATTAAAGAGGGGTCTGACACCTTTCTTTGGCTGTCTAATGGCAAGGGATACAGAAGACAGGTCAGAGGTGTGTTGGAACCAGATCAAGAGGCAACAGACCTGTTAGAACGCAGGAAATTCCAATCTCATATAAAGAAGAAATTATTTTACCATAAAGACAGTCAAAGCAGGAATCCAGAGGGGCTGTGGAATCTCCATCATGACAGATATTCAAAACTGGTCTGAACAGTGCCTGAGCAACATATTCCAGAACTTTGGACAAAACCTCTGGAGGTCCCTTCCAACCTAGTTTATTCCATGACTCCACACACTCCTCTATCCCACTCTTCTTCCATACCCTCAAAACAAAGAAGAAAAAAAACCCGAAAACAAAACAAAAACACAACAAACCAAAACCAAACCAAAAAAAAAAAACCCCACAACAAAAACCACCGAAAAAAATCAACCAACCAACCAACCAAAAACAAAACCCCAAAAATATATAGAGTATAAAGATCACAGTGATTTTTAAAGTACTTATTCTGGAGTTTATGATACGTTGGATTTTGGTTAACAGGTGAAATAATATGGCAAAGTATTGTCCTAGTAGATCAAAGAGTCTAAAGAAAGGTATTTCTGACTGACTGATTCAATTTAATAGTACATTGAAATGCAGAATCTGAGCAGAAAAGAATTTTTTTCCACCAAAGAATATGCCCTGAAGTATTTTGTAAAAGCCTGTTTCATGCAGAGTGGCTTTTTGTTTAATGTCCCATGAAATTTAAATATATGATTAATATATTATAATGATTAATAAACTCTGTTGTTATCTGGGACTGTTCAATGAAAACGATTTTATCATATGAACTACTGAAAGAAGTGTGTTCAGAACTGTGCTTGCTCGATGTCTTTTCACAAAATCCTTCTTTACAGTAGAGTAGAAATTGCATAATGACTGGTAAAGTGAGCAAGCCTCTAAGTCTACTCTGATTTGCTCACTGGAGAACAGGAAGCAAATCATTCACACTTAGGGGAAGGCTGCAGCCATGGAACCCAGCAAAGATCCAGGCACAATAAAAGGGACGTGCCCTGCAGTCACGTTGCAGCTTGGATAAAAATGATGAGAAGTACACTTGATAGCTGCACTTAGAAAGCTCAGCAGACACTAATGCCAGCTTCTGACGAGGATGTTGAAAGCAAATCACTTCCAAAGAGGTCCCTGCTTTGTGAGTTGTGCATCATTCTTTAATGCCACTGCTGCCTGCCTGCCCCCACTTCATGTCACAGAGTTGTGTATTAAAGTGTTGTGCATGATGTCAATCTTCTGAACTACATACAATACGTACCTTTATTGTAGAGTATCTGATAATATCTTCATTCTAATCTGTTATATGGGTCTATGGAAGCTGCATTCAACAGAAAATATCTGCTAGTTTACACATAAGTGGCACAAATAGAAAGAGTGGACACGACTTTATTAAGATAACTATCATAAATCGTAGTTTATAAACTGTAAACTCTTAGCATTTTTAACAAAATTCAATATAGCAACGTTTACTGTTATTGGCCTTCACAGTCCTTGCCCAGTATCACTGCAAGTGCTCCCCTCTACCTTTCCAGGGTTCCAGACTTCATCCCTAGCTTTGTTGTCCTTCCTTTTCCCCTTTTTTTCCTGAAAGGCAAGAGGCTAAAAAAGCCACACTTTCTGTTGTAGTTGGATATTTGTATTGCATTGCAAAATATGGGAGCCCAGGATGAGGGATTCCTAGGACAGCCCTGACCCAAACAGTGCCTCTGTGCTGAGCAGGGGTTAGGCATGCCAGACCCTTTCCCGCTTGCTCAGGCAGAGCAGGACTGCTCCTTATAACTGCCTGAGTGGCCGAACAGGGTGAGGGCATGGGGAAACTGGAACTTTTCCATTTCCACAGAACCATTTCCATTAAGGCAGCAGACTGGGGAGTCATTGCAAGCCCCCACAACACAGAAGTTGCTGGTCTGGTTCAGACTACACAACCAGCAAGCAAGAGTGGATTAAAGAAGCTTTTGTCTCCTCACATTCTTCTTGAATATACCCAGCTCAGCTATGGTACAACTGTGGGTTTAGTCCATTGAATTTGTATCAGAACAAAGAATGGTTGCCAACTAATCATTTAAAGACTAGGCAGACTCTGGGGTTGAGGCAGACAAAAGCTCTCTAGTGATCTTTATATACCTAGGTACCAGAATCGAACTGCTCATTAATCTTTCTCTAGAACAACCCTGTAGCGTGACCTACATCTTGTGCTAATAATGTTTCTGTATATTTCCCTTTATTTCATGAATCCAGTGCTGAAGACTTTGGTGTTAATAAAATGTATAGTTATATTATTTTTGATTGCATCATTTATGGTGCATTCTTTTAGAGGCAAGTTACACAAGAAAGAATAATTTCATTACTGATAAAAGTGTTTTGACCTCATTAGTTGAGCAAACAGGAGAGTGTTTGAACCACAGGCCCCTGGGTATAGCAAAACCTTGTCTCAGTCTAAAATCATCTACTGTGAGAATGGAGTCTGCACCTCAGAGATGTTCTTGAGACCTTGGGTGTCCCTTTAAGCCTCTGGCTGAATAGCAAGTGCTGAATGGACACGCCAGTGAAATACCTGAAATTAATGTAAGACATGTTAACATATAAAAGAAAAAATGTTGCAATTGAAATTAGGTCTCTTATTGAATGGCAACTGATTTGCAAACAAATGGAGAAAAATGTCCATCCAATTCTGGTGCAGAGGCCTCACTGCATGAATTTTGTTGAAAGCTGTCTTTGCAGGAATGAATTTGTCAAATGAAATTGCAAATGTTTTTCAAAAGTCTTTACAATTTTGCTCAACCTTGTATTTTACCTGATCTGTAAACCGGAAAATTAACAAATCAAATCATTATGTTTATACCTAAAATTAGTCTCTATGAAAATTTTACAGAGTATTTATATTTTTATGACTTTTTGAAAGTTTTTGAAGTCTTTCACCCCCATGATACTAAGTAACTTTATGTCTATTTTGCATCTTTAAGAGAAGAAACATGTTTACAGTGGCCCATTTCTCTTTGACTTAAAATTCTATATTTAGATCTAAACAGTTTGGAGCTAGGTCTCTTCAGATGTTACAAAACCCCACAACATTCAATGCAACTTCATATAGCAACTTCATTCAGGAAGCAGGTTGATTCACTCAAGCAAACTGTGATGCATTTTTACTGAGCTATTAAGTTGTAAGACTGCCTAGACATAGATTTTATTTTATTCATAATATATGACATCAACAATTTTTAAAAGATTTTACAGATTAAAATAAATATTATTATGACAGCACTGGAAGAAGCCATGTTGCCATCACTCTGAAGGTCCTGTTCTGCCGAGCTCTTACAGCCTCAACTGACACCTTCAGCTCTGTGAAGAGTCTGAACCTCTATTAGAGGAAAGAAATCATTCTTTTTTCCCATGGAAGTCAACTGGTATTTTTTTGTTGACTGTAGGTGGACCAGGAATTTTATCAACAGATTTTCAAATCTTCTGTTCAGATTGTGTGTATTTTAAACCCTTGCTCACATAGTTAGCACTTAGTGAAACACGTCGGAATTCAATGACTAGCATAGCTATATCATCTAGCAATTTGTGTCATTACATAATTTTATGATGACCACTGCCCTCTGACTTTATAAAGGTAAAGCTGAAGTGAAAAAATATGGAATTATCCAGCTATAGTTGAATTTTTCATTACCTTTGTCTATTAATGAGTGCATTACAACCTGAAACTTGACCAGGCCTATACCTTACAGTTCTCATCCAGTTAAACTACATGAATTTTTGTAATCAATGTGCAAAATTAAGCATTTATGTCAAAATGAATGATTCAGCATAAAATGTCTATGTTCCAGCACACTAAAAAAAGATATGTCACGTTCAGAGGGAGATAAGTTTGGAAGTATTGCCTGCTGGAGCATGAGTGCTCCAGCTCATGAGATCTGCGCTCTTGGCTGTGTAATGTCACACTTCAGAGTGTTTGAATCTGGCCCTAATGGACTGTGCTTTCTTATTACAGGCCCTGCACTGCCATTGTGTTACACAGACAAGGAACAAGAGCTGTATAAATGTGGAACAATTGAGTCATAAACATGTCAGACTTGGGACTCATCTGGAAGTGAGCATCATAGTGGGCAGGTGCCTTCCCTGCTCCCTCTGTCTGTTGCCTGGGGTTGCCAGTAATTCCTCTTCCAAATCCAGTCCTGGCTCTTTTCAAACTTCTCTTTCAAAGGACAAAAGGAGCAAAAAATTACTTGTCCCTCTCGTCTTTGTTAAATTTAAGTAATTCTAAATCCTTTCTCCAGACTGTTCAGGAAAAAAAGATGTAAATGAGCACTCACATCTTCATCTGGTGCACCAGACAGGTGTCAACTTACAACCTGAACCTAATTTATACTTTTTTTGGCTCTTCTATGGGAAAGACAAAATAATCATCTCTAGCTGGCCTGCAGTTATGTGGGAAGAGAGCATTTCCAATCCCACTAGATGATAGTCAGAAAAGTATCAACACCAGATCATAAAGAATTCATTGATGAGGTAAGAGGAGGTTCTGCTGAGGAGAGAGTAAGACAATCACACTCAGGCATTGATCCTACCAGAGCCCTTTTTCCTAAATATTATCTCCTTTAATGTGCCTCACAAGTGAAAAAAGTAGCCCTCAAAGGTAAGCATGCCTCTGAAGTTACAGCACTGCATTCTGTAAATGGCACAGGCTGATTTCTAGTAAATATCTCAGCCACATATGAGCAGGTTAAATTGCAGCAGAAAACCAACCAAGAATTGCAGGCCAGCTGTGAAGAGTAAATGGAGTGATAAGATTATTACTGTATTGAGGAAGCAGAACAGAAAATTGAAATAAGAATTTGTCTGTGACCAGAAGCTGGAGAGACCCTTGTGTCTGGCCATTGACTAATATTATGTTTCCTCTTAAGCTTCATTTATTTCTGCTGTTCATTGAATTGGTTCTTACCAAGATTTTGAAACAGAAACTTTTGTAGTGTGTTGCTGCAGCACTGAAAGGTGTCACACGGGGCAGCTGCCTTCACTTTGCCAGAGACAGTAGAGGATGGTAGCATTTGTGCTCTGTTATTATTACTGCTGTCATTTCATATACTGTTGTTTTAAAACTTTAAAAAGACCTTTTCAGTAGGTCTTTGTCTATCAAATTTCAATTGATAGTTTTTTATATAATGTTTGAAGGCAAGGAAATCAAAGACTGTGATCTGTTGAAGTAAGACAAGAATATTAAAGACAATACTTTCATTTTTTGATTTTTTTTTTGTTTATACTCTCAAATCATACAGAGAGGACACAAAGACAAGTTGATCAGAGAAAAGGCAGGACATCATGTGACCTGTGACTATGTAAAAATATTGTTAACAACATTGAATTCACCATTACTGATTAAAAAGGCAATATCTTGGTACACTGTGCAGGAAACCAAGCCTATGACTCAACACCATGTGTTTTCATGCCTTTCTCTCAAGATCTCAACAAGTACATTTTTAAGCACATATTTTACCATTCTTTACATGTTTTGTAAACATTTGCAATGATACCACTTGTGAACATCTTTGATGGTGCCTTTTAGTTTTGCTGCAAAATGCTTAAGAATTGGAAACCATGCTGTCTGCTGAACTTGATTCACAACTTACATCTCCATGTGTTATTGTTAGTGCTTAGTAGCAAGTAGATTTATCCCCATCTAGTAGGTATAACATGGCATCTGTTGAGTCCATTGCCCTCACAGAGAAGCTAGCATGGGGAGCCTCATAGCCAGAAAATTTGTAATTAAGTAAGGCAAGACATTAATTCTCTCTTAAATCCATGCACATGCTTTTTGTGGAAATGAACAAGATGTGTGGAGAGACAGGTTTTCTCAATTACCAGGGTTAATATTCATGTGCAAATACAGACTCAGCTAAACCCCACACATATGTCGTAATGTCTACATTCGTCATCCTTTTTTTTCCTACTGGGTATACAATATTCATCCAAAATACCCATAAAAGACTGACTGCAAAACTTACATTTTATAGCCTTCCCCAGGAATGTTTGCATTAAATTGCTTTAGACTGAGAAAGTTTCATTGTGATCAAGGCCCAAGAGACATAAAAGGAACATAAAGTATGGGTCATAGTGTGAGTTTATAAGCTAGGCTTCTACTTAATTTATATTATAGTGGCAATGCAAGAAGTTGTGGTTTACCAATAGTACTGCTATGCCTTGAATTAAATGCTTTTTTTTCCATTGGCAGGTTCAGGTGCCTGCCTCTTATGTATATGTGTCCTGTAATTCATCATTTAGGAAAAATAAAACATCATTATCAGACATAAGAACAAGTGCTGCTGACATCTTGTCTGAAGAAGCTGTGCCTGTATTTCAGTGGCAGCTTCATTTCAAGTTCCTCTTTGTTCCTGGATCAGCGCCAGTGTTCAAATCTCTGCCTGAAGCTGGCACATGCTGCTTCTAAGAAGAGCAAGAGTTTAACATCTCTATTGAAATTAAAGTGTGCCCTGTGATTGGATCAGATTGGTTAAGTAGAATTCAATGGTTTATAATTTCTTCAGTTGGACATCAAAAATCACAATTAGAAATACCGTAAGAATAATCTTTTTTAAGTATCTGAGACAGTATCTATCAAAGTATCTGCTCAACTTTTGAAGCATAAGGATATCTTAACAAAAGAGGATAGACTCTAACAGATAAACTAGGTTCCATAATCTTTTACTATATCTGTTTGGTGGTGTTTTTAAAAGATTAAAATGACAGAAAAAGCCTTGATCAAATCCAGTAAGCTCTAGAGTTTAACACAGATGTCTAATACCACAGTACACTATCCTGGTCAAGATATCAAGGGGAAAATCAAAGCAAAAAGCATTTTATTCTACCCATTTGTAAATCAAACTAAAGTTGCTGTGATTTTGCTGCTTTAAATATTTGCTTTCTTTTGTTTTCTTTAGCTTTGAGTATTAATTTGCATCATGTCTCAATTACCTTTATCTCCCAGTAGATTAGACTTTCTCAAATAAAACACTTATAAATATGTTGAATTTGGCATGGGATAATTTTTAAGCAAAAAAGCAGTGACATATGCTTTGATATTCCTGAGATTTTCTGATCAGGATTTTCTTGAGAGAAATATTTCTGTTCTTAATTTTCACTACATCATACTAGGAAATGTAAAATATGGAAGCCTGAATGGAAGGTCTTGAATCAGATAAAAACATTTTTCAAGAAATGACTCTTTTAATTTTCCTTTTTCTTATATTTTGAAATGATCTTGTTGCAAATTAGAAAATTCACTGTTTATTCTTAGTTCCTATAGAAGTTAAAATGTTTTTACACACAGTAGCTCCTTCTGGCATGATCTGCTACCTTTTTCTGGCTAAGAACTCTTTTCTGTCCAAATGTACAAGCTAGGTGGCAGTTTCAGCTGATTAAAATGCACAGAGGTGCTAAGTGTGGCTGCTCATTTACACAAATTACTGCTCTGTGTTGCCCTCTGTAGAAGTTGTGAACATGCACCATATGGGGAGGGGAATCAGGGTTAAGGCCGTGTCTCTTTATTATTGATTTAAAGGTGGACCATGGTTCAGTGAGACTTTTTGGAGCAGGATAAATTTCAGCTATCTTGAAATTAATTTTAGCTATGCCACCTATCCTATATTATGCAATGATAATTAATTCAAAATGTTATGTTAGTCCGTTACATGGATTAGAATTTTTAAAATATTTTCTCCAGAGTTTTTGCAAGAACTTTATAAAAACTCTTTACATTCAGGTAACATTTATGCAATGGTCCTCTCCTCCACACTGCATTTTTGTCTGTGCAACTCTGCTGAACTTACTGTGATAAACCCAACTTGTGTCACAGCTGTCTCCTCACACTTTCAATTCTAATTGCTCAGAAGTAGTTGGATCTGACAGATTGTGTCCAGCCTCCTCTTGCTTATAATACTGCTCCTTTCCTTCTCTTCATCCTTCACCTCCTCCTTACAAAAAAAAATTTAAAAAAAAAATAGAGCTGCAGGGTAAGGTGACCTTGGCATAATAGGTGTTAGAGATCTGAGAGCAGTTTTACAAGGTGCTGACCATTTACAAAAGTAAACCATAGGCATCAATAAGAATTGAAGGGTCTTACATTATAGCAACAGCCTGTCCTACTCGAGCGATGTCATGTGGTTTCTGAAACGCCCACTGCAGCATTCCTGCATTCTCAGCACTGTGCCGGCTTTGGCATGACACCTTTGTACTTCCTAGGAGAAAAGAGAGAGGTTATAGAAAATAAAGGGCAGGTAGCACTGAAATGACCTGATGAAAACTGAATATACAGTTCACTCTGGTTCTCAAATGAACAAGTTTTGTTCTTGTTCCCCATCTGCAGGAGGGAGCAGGAAGCATCTCCCTGCCTCTAAGATCATGTTAGAGATAAAGCTGGAAATGAAATTTCATGCCTGAATCCCAGGAAACATTGAAAATTAGGGCCATAAATTTGTCCCCAGCTGATCCAGGTACAGCCATACTAGGTACTTCACCAGGATCATTATCCTTACCCTATTTTTGCAGGTGCCTCATGAAATACTCCCAGTGTTGTCCTCATTTGACTGCCCCACTGTCATGGTTTAAGAATGGACTCCAATTTAGTGCTCCCCCTAAAACCACCATGCTGCTCCCTCTCCCTCCCCCTCCAGCTGCAGGCACAAAAGACAATAATCAAGGGTTGAGTTAAGAACAATTTACTGGTAAAAAATGAACAGTAACAGCAACAATCTTAATAACAAAAGGTATGAGAAAAATAAATTATTTACACAGAAAAGACCTTAACAATGGGCAAATACTGGATGTTTCTGCTGCCACCTTTTCTCTACCAGAAGGAACACCCTTTTCCTTAGGGAGAGTCTCTTTTCCCTGCTCCTGGCAATGACATGAAGTGGTATCAAATAACATTTGGGTCCTGACAATTGGAAAAAAAATTAACCCTGTCCTGGCTGAAACCAGGACATCCATTGGAACACACTGATCTCACTATATCATGATGAAAATGGTGTCATTTTTTGTCATAATTTGCTGTGTTAGTAGCAAACAGAGACTGACTTCATCAAGGGATCTGGTTTCTAAGCTACAGCCTTTTCCCATTGTTTTCTCCAGGGCCTTTGGGCCGTATTTGGAAGCCCCAAGGGGCACAAAGAACGTCTGCCCTTTAGATCCAGTCACCAGAGCACATGCACAGAACAGAATGGTGCCTAAGATTAAGGTGCACTCGAGGAGTTTGTTGGCTCTATCCTGAGACTGTAGTTTCAAAGGCAACGTCCCTGGAGGGCACCTACAAGCAGAACTGATTTGTGTTTGTGCTGATGTGAAAGGGAATGTCATTTTTAAACATTAAGGAGACACTTGAAGGGATGAGCAGCATAAACTTTTTGCTTGGCAAAGACTTTGTTTAGTGTCCAAGACAAAACATGCCTAGAGAAGTAAGGTGAAAGCAAATATCTGATTCCCAAGGCAGCCCTCAGAGACCAGGTGTTGTGTTCTCCTGGCCCTGGAGCAGTCCAAGACATTTGGGCTTTCTCTTGGACCATGTGGACCATTGCAAACATGGGACACCTAATGGAATAGGAGTGTTGACATTGAGAAGACTTAAATCAACCTGCCACAGTCCTTCACAAAGGTTTGCAATTAAAGGTTTTTAATTGGTTGGTTGCTACATTGGCTGGCCCACGAAGTGCAGAGGGCTGTCCCAGAACAGTCCTTACCTCTTGATGTGTACTTTGTGACATTCCCAAAGATCAGGCTGATGGTACGCAATGTGGGAAAGATAGCTTGCATCTATTCTCTCTGCAGGCATTGCAGTTTCAGGTTAGATCACTGTGAGCTGGGAGAGACAGGGAAGAGATGGGATGAAGATGGGAAGGGGCGAGGGGGAGCTGCCCAACACAGAATCGTTGCATTCACACTAAGCCCCGTTTCTCTATTTGAGTGGGGTTTTCTGTATTAGTTATGGGCAGCAGTGTTATCTGGTTAACCAGTTCAGCTCCTATGCTGACTGGGGGGACAGGGACAAAAAGGCAAGCCAAAACAGCCACAGGGAACTATGTACAAGACACCATGAAGCTGGGGATGTAGCGGTGTTGGGTAACCTAGAACATCCTGGCATCAGCTCCCTGGACACGATGGGGTGTATCAGACAACGAACAAGCTACACTGCAGCCTGCCTTCTGGCCTAAAAAAGCTCAAAGCTCTATAAAAGAGCAATGCTGAACACTGATCCCTTTGTTTGTGGTCTATAATAAAAAGAAAATTCTTTCAACAATGAGTTACAGTGAATAATACTGAAAAGGAAATCCCTTTGACTGCAAGGCATTCCAGCTGCACAGGATACCTTCAGGGATCCCTATATCCTTTGGAATTTGGGTATCTTTATGTATTTAAGAATTAGTTTCCCTGTTCATGCTGCTCTTGTTCTGGTTATCTATCAGATTTATTGTTTGGGGGATTTTAAGTTATCGATACAATAAAATGGTCACCTTGGACAGGGGATGATTGATTAAAATATTTTCTGAATTCAGAAACTGTTCCTCTTAGTATCTAAAGAAGGGGAATTAATCTGTTTCCTGGACTCATGAAAAGTTAGATGAAAGCCAGTTTTCATATTATTTCTATAGTGTGAATGCAGATTCAAAGTATTCAGGTTACCACAGTATCTTTACTCTGAAGCTAATACAACATTTGCCAGCCTTTAAGGTAGAAAAAACGTATCTCTACGTGCTGTGAAATTTTTAAACTTGTACCACATTGCAAATGTAGCTTGTAGTTCTCACAGTCTGGTGTATTTTTAGATGTCTAAAAATTTGGGGCTGAGGAATTGCCTTCTTTCAACATCTTCCCATGTCATGGCCTATTCTCTGTAACTGAAAATATTTAAAACCAAATTTTATTTTCTCTGATTTCTTCTTCCTGATATTTCTGTTGAAAAGATAAAATTAAGAGTGATAGAGAGAGGGAAAAAGTCAAAATTGTTCATGGATACATTGATAAAAATAACCAAACAACCTGCATGTTCATTTTTCACCAGGGGCTGCCTCAATTAAAATTTCTTCCTGAATTTCAGCTTGCCTTTCTAATTCAAACTATGAAATTACGTGAATTCTTTTCCAATCTAGTGACACAACTCTACATTTACACTTAAATATGATTATTATACAGCTTGATTTTCCAGATAAACTTATGAAAATGACATAAATTTGTGTTGTGTGTGAATAGCAAGGTCATATTTCTCACCTATTATTTATCAGTAACCTCTTAAAATAGGAATAGAAATGCATTGTCCAAAACATATATTCAGAGAGAACAGAAAAGCAAAAAATCTATGTATTTTCAGACCAATATATTTTTAATGTTTTAAGCCATTATTTATGAGAAATATTTTCAGATGGTTTGCATTCACTTTAATAGCTAGTTCCAACTGAGCCTTTATGAAACATGTTTTTGTTTGTAGTAAGTTTTCTTCTGATTTAATATTGCAACTGAAATTGCTTGATATCCTTCCGTGTCTATGAAGGAATATAATTTTCAAGACAGGCTTTCATATCTCTTTTAAAAGAAGGGAGAGATACCAGTGATAGTCTGGGGACTCAAGAGTGCAGATGAAAGAAGGAGGAGGAGGGACATGAGGGAAGATTTTATTTTCAGTTTGTTTTCAATGTCTCCAGCACAGTTAGTTTGATTTTTCCTCTTGTGTTCCAGATTACAGGTGTTTCCCATTAAGACAAGTGAACTGGCTTTAATGGCATCCTGCAGAGCTGTGGGCACAGAATACCTTCTGCGAACTGCCAATAATTATTTGTCCTGGCTTTGTTTCTGGAGGTTCTACTTAAATTGGTTCAAAAGCTGGTAATCTGTTTCATCCCTGAAGATTAACCCCCTTGAAAAAAAAAAGAAGGAAAAAAAAAATGTGCTCCACATAATTGAACAGAATAAAAGAGCACTGGTTGTGTCTTTGTTAAACAAGGGAATGATTTTTAAAGTATGATAAAAGGAGACTTTGGAAGAGCACTCAATAAGAAGCACCACTATTAATACAGCTTTACCAATTCCCTCAACAGCCTACATTGCAAACATTGTGACTAGTGATAAATCTAAACCTGATAGGACCTAAAACATTTCTTATATACAAATGCTAGTATTATAAAACATGCTGATGGCAATATCAACCCCAAGTAGTTACTTACACTATAATTAGATTTACAAATCCCATGCAGTCTGCCATCTCTTGGGCAAGACCACATGGACACGGGTTCACTTATTTAATGGATGACTCTTTAATGCCTTTTATTTGCATCTAATTCCTAGATATAGATGTAGGTTCTTGCACTGCAGCTTTTGAATCAAGGTTATAAAATCAAAAATCTTTCTTATTTTCACCACTCTCTGACCACCACAATTCCAGTAGCCTGAAGTGTCCTCTGAAAGCTTCAGTTCAGCAAGACATTTGAATGCTTTGCAAAGTCAGAGCCTATGAGAAGCACTGCTTCTTGGGAAACTCTTAGAATCTCCAAGATAATTGTCAGGAGACCAAATAGGACAAAAGATGATCGCTGTTATAAAATGCATATTTATGTCTATGTAAAGAGCTACATCTTTTAAATTTAACTACATTTAGTATGTGTTTATGACATTTCAAAACACCATACAGTTTAACTTGGAAGATGAAGCCACATTGTGACTGACCATTTGAAAATCCTATTCACAGTGTTCTCAGTTATACTTTCACTTTGCATTGGGCATGATCTCGCACAGATAATGCATTTAGCCAATATGCAACAATCATTCAGTCTTCTACTATAATATGGGCTACTGTGCATGGACATGCAAATTCCTTTGTCATCTGTATGATTTACAATGAATAGATTAAAGAGGGAAATTCAACCAAATCCTGATCCCATTGACATTGAATTCAATAGGAAAATAGGTTGAAGAAAAATGCCATTAGCTGATATCTATTGATATGTAAAATCTAATTCAGTCCATCTCTGCTTTGATGTACCTCCTAATAAATTTGAGTGCACTTTCCATTGGCAGATAAAACCAGAGTGTATTTTATCTCAGAATCAACTATTGTTCAGTCACTTAGTTAATGATTGCATATTTTGAGACTTTTAAGAAGTTCTACAATAGCATAACTTCAGAAGAGTGCAGCATAACAGGAACCAAGTGCTATTACTTTGATTTCCACAGAAAATTAAATTAGTTGTCAAGCAGGTTGAGTTTTAAAAAGCAAAACTAGTTATGAGACATCATTTCATAGTAATGAGTTGGACTTACAAAACGACACAAAAAGTGTGTGATTTTTTCTCTCTTTTCCACAATCAGAGGCACAGGCAATGGATGAGCTGCTGTCAGTATTCAGGAGTATGATAGCTTCAGTCCCAGCCTCAGACATGGAGATAGGTCTTGTGAGCCCATAGACAAGGCTGTTTCATGCTGTCAGCAGTGCAAATATTGAGATGAGATGCTGAGGTAAGACTTGGACAGGTCATAAATTGTGTCACATTGTGGCCACTCCGAACAATACAGACACAGGCCAGGTGGGACAGGTCACCTTGGGAAGCTTGAATTAGTGTAATCACACTAATTGAGATATTTCAAATAATGTTGTTAGTACTGCTTGCAATACTGGTCACAGCAGTGTCAAGCCTCCTGAGAGCTCTCAAACTCACTGAAGCAGCTGGGTAAACGCTCAGATGGTTTGCCCAGAAGAATACATGTGTCATAGCTCTTCTTCAGACTAGCATCTCCAATGGTACTCCAAATACATGTACACAGTCCCCAGCCATCACTGTCGGTACAGTTTAATCATGCCAAAATATTCCACTGCTAAGATCCTCTCCTAAGGGGTGTAAGTAGCTCTTGAAGAACACACTGTGTGCAGCACCTACTTTGCAGGAAAAGAAAGAAAAAGAAAGAAAGAAAAAGCTTTGCTTTTTCAGCTAAGCATATGGTATTTTTTACAAGGATCTGAAACCAAAATTAGAGAGAACTACAAGGAGATGACTATGTATTATGGCCAATTATCAAATGCTTTTTCTATCACGTTGAATGCACTTTCACTGAAATATCTCATACATTCCAGTCTCTTAATCCATAAATTCATTCTATCTGAGACAGATCACAGTTAACACATTTTTAATGGTATAGCAAATACCAATAGTATTTCTATAAGGTAAAAAGAAGAGATTCTGTCAAGCAACAAACATGCTGATATGAGCTCCTGCATCAAACAGTCCCTCTGTGTAGCCCTATGTTCCTTTCAGAATCATATCAGCTTCCACTTATTTCATGGTGAATATTGCAATTCTAAGAGGACAGGGTTAAGCCCCCGAGAGAGTCAGTTGTCATTCTAAATGTAGTACAATTGTGTTTTATTAAATCATGATAATAAAACAAAGAGAAGGGGAGAATAAATAAAAATAAATAATAATAAAAAAAAGCAGTGACTGGGGGTTTAGAGCAAGTTTACACTGGCATTTTAGTTTGACTTGTTCAAGAGCTTAGGAAGCACACATCTCCCTCAGCTCCAACCACTGTGCTTTGGTTCACTTCTCTGAGTGGTCTCAGGATGCGCAAACTGGGTTTCTTTCAAGGGCAAATCAAGTGGAAGAGATAATCCAAGATAGCACAAATGTGATTCACATGCTCACTCAGTTCACAATATCAGATTAGACCTGCTCCAAAACAACTCGCTGAAATGAATTCAGGAGTTTTGTTCTCCAGTCCTCTCCTGCTGGGCTGTACTGCCTGCCACTAGTTCTGGAGCCTTACTGACCTCTCTTACTCATCTTGTGAAGTCAGTCAATTACTCTTTAAGCTTTCTGATTTTCCTTTTCATGGCTACAAGTCCATTGAGCCCCTGAAAAATCTGTTTCTGAAGCTAAAGAAAAAATACGATGTACCAATGGGTTAATAAGCAGAATGCAACGGGAGAACTAAAAAAAAAAAAAAAAGTTGGGTCTTCTGCTGCTGCAAATCAGCTTTCCTAGGTTGACTTTAGTGGAGTTATGCTGATTTACATTATCTGAGGATATAATGCAGCATATTTCAGTAATTCAAATGCTGATTTCAGCTGGAAGTATGCATATTATAAACACATGCTGGGGCCCTGAGGGCACTTCTGGTAACATTATTGATTCCTTGAGAAAAGCACACTGGGGTCACTACAGTTTGCACACACATATATTTACATTAGTGGAATTAAGGATAGTTCATCGGCAGCTGAATGACTTTTCATGTCTTGACAAGTGTCAATCACATGATAAACTTCTAAGTAGTATCTAGCTACTTACAACAGCTGATAACCACAAAAGTAATAAAACACAAGGAAATTAAATTCAAACAGATTTTACTACTATAGATGCTATTTTTTTTACAGCAACAATGTCCCCAACCACTCACCACTGCTTTTTGCTTATGCTTTTCTATTCACCTACAATCAATTTAAGCAATGTATCTGGAGAGGATTTATGTAGAGGCTACAGTACTAGAGCTGTAATTTTTTAGTCCAAATCCTCTGAAGTATTGAAATTTCTTCTATTTTCTCTTTGACTCTGAATGGCTCAGAATATTTTACTACAGCTAAACTATAGCTGAAGTGCACTGAAACAGGTGAGGAGACATCTTGCTACTTTAAATATACTGATATAACATGTTTGTAAAGCACAGACATACAAATAAAAGAATATAAATATAGTTGCACTTGAAAGATTATATGAATGTAGTTATTTCTCTCTTATACAAGTGAGGTTGGTATTAAGTACCTTTATGCTGATTGTGCCTGTAACAGTGGTGGACCATGTGCCTCTGTCACCCAGGCTGGTCATTCAGCTATGGCAGAGTCCCTGCCTCTGGTTCCTGGACACCAGCACACCACAGCACAGAGACATCTGGAAATGTAGGAAACGTCCTTAAGGGATTTTTTTTTTTTAAGATGAAGGCTGAATAATGTTACAAGAAGATTAATACCTCCTTTTAATCCATAGGTTAAGGAGTGTATTTGAAGTATTTTTGAAGAATCAGTTACTGCGGCAAAGAGCTATTTAACATAACTTTATCACTATACTGTTATCAAAAGACCAGGAGTGTGATGAAATAACTCACAATATGATTTAAACTCTGAGCAGGAAATCTGATATAAAATGAACAGTGTAACTTTGCTAGCATGCAAAGTTTCTATCACTTCAGTGACTGATTTCCCAGGGCTTTCTGCTCTTGAAAGTTGGTAGAGACATTATAGTTTTATTCATTTAGCTATCCATCAGCAGTTGGCAAATTTCAAAGTGACACTTATTTTGGCTCCTATTAATCACATTTTTTTCACAGCTGTTACTTGAATTTCCTTTACAGAATTTATTAAATTTATATGAACATTGAATCTGTGTCAAACATGACCTGGGAATGACCTTAAGTATAATGAAAATCAAAACCATTTCCCCGTTTTCATTACTAGATTTTAACCAATTACTTCAGAATGAGCTCCCTCCCATTGGTTGGGGTTTTCTTCAGAGTAAAAAAAAAAACAATCTCTTTGTGTCATAAATGATGAAATGGACATAAAGTGAGAATGAAAAGGGCAAAAAATTCCAATTGTAAACAGAAAACAGGTAGTACATTATTTTTTCCCCAATAAATTTTTTCAAGTACTTTTTTTTCAATTAAATATCTGAAAGGGCAATTTCTTACCTTTTGCATATGAAGCTCATTACATAAATGGAATATTTGGATTTTAGATTTATAAAACCTGGTAGAGTGGAGGGGGTCAGGAAAGAACAGGGGCAAGGGAATGGAGATTAGCAGAAACTTTTCCAGAGTCAAACATTTGAAGGACTGTTTTTTATAGCTCAGCTGGGACAATACTGGTCTATACACTTCCTTTGGCAGGCCGTTTTTTCTTTTTTTTTAATCTTGAAGATTTACACTCTCAAACAAAATATTTATAAATGGAGTCCCACTTGTCTGGTTTGAAAAAGAAATGTGTTATGAGCCCAGTTACCAGAGAAGAGTGTAATGAGTTCAGAAAACATATGTTTGAAATTTACTTTAGGTTTCCAAATTTTAGAGAGATTTTTACCCTCTGGGAGTAATGCAAGTATTTTACCCTTTGAATTAAAGGGAGAAAAAAGTTGCAAATTTAAACTAATGCCAGGCGATAAAAAAAATTTGTGTCCTTATCTGAGCCTGACAGATGATGTCTTGGACCCATGGATACAGTCATAGATATACAAGCAACTGATCAAGATTGACAATTTTAATCTATCTATACAGAAAATATATTTTTTAAAAGCATTCACTAGTCCAGTTTTCTACTTGGATGATGTCCTTAATAATATTTCCTTCCATGTGACTGAGCAAGACAAACAAACCTGTTTTCTTTCCTGAGTTCGTGTACCACCTCCTGCTCAAATCCTTTACACAACCTGGCTAATACTAAAATAAGGGTGGGTGTCCACCATACTTTTCCTAGGCAGAATTCCTGTAGATTTGCCAAAGATGGTTCCTAGCCAGCGGTTTACCCCGTGGTCAACTATGATCAGTCCAGAACTCAGACTGTGCCACAGCCTGGGCCTCCACAGGCCTCCAAGAACTGAAAACACCTTCACATCATTAGCCAGGAGGAAGCTCAGCAGAAGCACCTTGCTGGCAGCTCTCAAGACAAGTACTTTAAACTTCTTCAGATACTATATGCAACCAGCAGCCTCTTCCATGGCTACATGATGCAAATATTCTATACAAATTCATCTAACTTGTGCCTAAAATTAAACAGGCATGTAATACTTGCAATTAATTCTTACTATGTGTCCCTAGCCCAATATGATGTTGGAGGAAGGTCCTAGGACAGTAACTAGAAACAACTGGAAAGCATTGTCAACTGCAGTTACAGTGACTACAGCCTACTCTTGCACGTTTCTGAGACTGGAGAACAAATTCCTCATTGAAAGGTTGGGCATTGTTTTTCAGTCTATTTTACATCTTTCATCAGCTGAACAGAGATAACCCAGTAGAGTCAAAGGGAAGAAGAAAATAAAATGACTGTGTGAGAACAAGTAACGTGAGTATAAAATTCGATATTCACAATGCGGGGTCAGCTATCTATTTTTAGGAGCAGACCTCAGGCAAGTGCTAGTAAAAATCTGTTTGTAAATTATGGACTTTGAATAAAACAGGGCAGATTAAATATGCAAGTGATAATTTCTAGTGAGATACTCTATGAGAAAAAAAAAAAAAGAAGAAGAAAAAGTGGAATTTTGCACAGCTAGTAGGCGTTGTGTTTGCCGATGGGGAGACCAGCAGTTGAGAGAGAATTACAGTAGTCTAGCTTGAAAAAAAAAAATCTAACTAAGCTGTTTGCTGCTCTTGGCATTTTAGGTTCATTGGAAATGTTTCATACCTCATCACCAATAACAACAGTAACAGAAAACAACTTTATATTTTAAGCCTTGCTAATGATTTTGTTGTTGCTGAAGAATAAGAGAAACCTGATTTGTATAAATTGACACAGGTAAAGCTGGACAGAACAAAAGAAAAATGAAAAATAAACAAATATATAAATTAGTTTCTAAAATGCCAGGATTTTAGAGCCATACATATATACTATTTCAATCTATGTTAGGCATATTAGACATTCAGCAAATATCTGAATAGTATGAAAATATATATATGGTCAAATATCAATATTCTTCCAATCATCCCTGTAAGGAAATCTTTCCCTTAAAGGCTTTAGCTGAATTGAGATACTCCTGAAGCTTTCCAATAAATATTTTGGCCATCAGCAGGATACATGTTAATCAGTCATAGTGAAAGCATGGCTACATTCTCTCACAGAACCTCTCTCTTCTGTGTGGGCTAACCTGTTGTTTAATTAAGGATTGTCTTAGTTATAAGCTGAGAAACTGACTTTTCATTAATCACTTGTTAAAATAATATAATCTCTAGTCATTCAGTTGAGATTCTTTGTCATCCAAGGACCCCACTCTGTTATGATAATGACTTTTTAAATAACTTGGAGTTCTAAACCCAAGGCTAAGCTGAAAACCAACCAAATGGTCCAAGAACCATCAGATGGCTGGAGCATTGATTCTCATTAGTAATCAAATTAACATTAACATTTTTATTTGTGTTTCTATTCTTCTCTCATTCAGAGTAACGCAATTTATTCAAGGGCATGACAAACACTTTAAGCCATTTGCCATCCTAGGCTGGAACCAGCTCTAATGAGAGCTCTAGTACATCCACGATTTCTGCTCAGTTGTTAAAAAAAAAAAAAAAAGAAAAAGAAAAATTAATTTTGTATAAGGGGTTAGAAGAATTATTGCTTCTAAGGCTAATACATCTTTTTGACATAACACCAAAATGCCCTACATCCTTTTATATAGGCTTGTAATTCACAGAGATTTTTAACAGTTCTTCATAATATTTCTGATATTTCTATTTTTGTAAACTTACCTCTTAAAAGCCTTAAAGAGAATTCAGAATACAAGTCATTTATTGGTGTTAGAATAAAAATAAAACATAATCAGAAAAACAGGAGCGAGACATAGAGTTGTCTAGTATGCCAAAAATCAACCATTTTTTGTAAAACTTAAATACTGGTTCTATCCAAAAACTATCAAGCCTAGCTCCAAGACAAATATTAACATCACAAGAATTTTCACAAAATACAGGCCAAAAAGCCACTGCACTATGGAGTAATGGAAAAATGTATCACTTGGATAAGATAACACTGTGTTTGTAGCCTGGAACTGCTATGGTCCTGCATCCCTGGTTGGTCACTGGAAAGTCATCTTTACACCATTTTTATTTTCCTGAATTAACAAAGGCGCTTTGGTATATTGTACCTGACTCAAGTAGATAATGACTGATTAACTTATTTATTTGCTTAATTCTCAGAAGAATCACAGAAGATGTTGAGTTGGAAGGGGCTGACAAGGATCATTAGCTACTGAGAAGAGGCATCCTAAAGCTGTAGGACAGCTGAAGTCTATACAATTATTGCTAGCAAATCACACATTTTTAGACTATCTTGTGAGACAATGCAAACGAAGTATGAACATCAAATGCATCTTAGCACTCCAGACTTTTTATATCAAAATTGAAGGTGATTTCGTATTTTAATTGCAAGACTCATAATTCAGGAATTTATAATAACCATGCTTTAATTTGTCTCGAAATGAATTTTGCAGTCAATTTACCCAAGAGGCTGCAGTGTCTGTGATTCTTCAGACTACTTCCTCAAGACATGGAACAATCAGAACATGAGGCTGATCATCTCAAAGCACTGTTTTGAAGGCCTCCAGTAATAAAATTGCATGAAATTTATGTAGTTTTTAATCATGGGAACAGCTTGTTCTTTCTTCAATTTATATTAAAAAAAATAAACATTATAAAGGCAGTGGAATTCTGTCTTTGTAAATGACAGACCTTCATGTGTCATGTAGATGCTTTTCAGTACATGTTAATCTAACAGATGAATGATAACAGTGCCCATATAGCCTCATGATTGAATTCACCGAATATTAATAGTCCATAATCATTTGAGTTAGGAAAGGACTGCTGGAAATATTGACCACAGAATCTCACAGTCTTCCTTCTATGTCAAAGGCAGATACGCATGAAAAAAATCCCTCTTCTTGCCTAAGCTATGATGTAAATGTAGGAACCCATGCTGCAAGCCATGCCCTCAGGCTTGCTGTGGGCAAGGTTAGCAGGAGGAGCACATGAGAACTGCCAAGAGAAGGGTCTTCCAGCAGAACAAGACTTGGGACTCAAAGTTCACAGCTGTTCTTCCCCTGTCTGACTGCAGAATTCAACCACATTCTATGGAAAAGTAGATAATGTAGTACATAGGCAAACAGCCAACTCACACTCAACACGATTTTGGTGATGATAAAGGAAACTTTTACCTACCTGCATACGTAATGCTCACATGACATGAAAAGAATCAGGCACCTTTGAAAAGTTATAAACAAAATATCATTTTTCAAACCTTCAGACAGTTCAGTAGACAGAGGCACAATAACTACTTTTTGTAATAACTTTCTAGTGGTATTTGATTTCCTTTACTGGACAAGATACTCCATTCCCATGTGAACATGCACATACATTTAATAAATGACTTTATCCACTCCTACAGTTATTGGCATTTACTCTTCCTGCTGTAAAATCAGAATAGAAATGGCAATGAGGCCTTGAACTGAAATTACAAATGCACTTTTTCATGGGGTGTTTTTTGGCTTTGAAGGTACTTCTGTACACCCTGATGTTTGGAAAACTTGGTCCATATTATTACAACAGTATTTGTTCCCCTTCAATGAGGTTCAGATAGAGGTTTTGTACTCTCTCAAGTACAATAAATGTCACAACGCTCTTGTGTGGTTTTCCACAGTATGTGGTCCTGTACACCTCTTGCCAAGTTTTGACTGTAGAGTCAAGATTTTTGGATAGGGTTACTGGAAGAAAACGGAATGGATCACTCTCTTCTGCTGTCTGTTCTAAGAAATCGCTTCTAGGTTGATTAGTTCAGGAAGCAGAAGAGTAATTAATCTCTCTACTATACTTATAGCTAGAAAACATAGTCTCAGATTACTGAGTATGACAGATTTTCCTCTGTGCAGTTGTAATTCCTTTACCTACCTCCCACTCTTTTGATAAAAGACTGCATGTCATGTTTCAAGACGAACTTTTTCTGATTGTTAGCCAGAAAATTGACTTAAAAATATAGAATGTATGTAATATTTGCACTTATGTGGGCTTGAAAAATAATTCAGTTGTGTCTTCAAATGTGTTGAGTTTTTATGAACACTAATGGGGGTGCTGGTTGACAGTTGAACTCGAAGATGTTTAAGATCTCTTCCAACCTTGATGATTCTATGATTCTGAAATAATTTAGGAGGAAACGAATTGGTATTGGAGTATAGAAATACTTGCCACTTTTGACTCATGTATGAAAAGTAGCTGTTTTCCTTAGCTATGTGTACTTGTATGGACTTGCTGACTACTTCATATTCACATCATAAATTATGATACTCTGATTTGCCTTCACTTTAAAATTTAGTCTGTAGTTAAATGATACGATTGTGTGTTACTGATCATACAAAACATAATTATGTCTAAATTCCCACTTTGAGATTCTAATGAAAAAGCATTCATAATCTGTTCTATTTTGTACTAAAATATTTCTCTAATGATTGTAGTATATGCAGAATGTAATGTAGATACACATGTATCCAATTTCTTAACCATGATTGATGTAAATAGATTGGTGGTATTTGCAAAACACGAAGCAGGAAATTTGCTTACTCCAGACTAAACAGAAACAAGGAGTCCTAACTTACTCCCATCAGCATTCAAACATGCACAGATGTAAAATAACTTGAGAGAGTGCACACAAAAAGGGGCTTTTTGCCATGATATATTTAATGTATTTTTAGGATTGATTTATAAAACTACGCCTTAATGGTCCTCACGTCAGGAAAGCCTATACAAGCTCAGAGTAGATCATATTCACTAAAAAAATGGAGCATAGAGATTTACATTCAAAATATGAAAACAATGGTACCATAATGTAATTATGTGGAAACATCTGAATAGAATTATAACAATAGAAATCAAGACAATGCATGTCATTCTTGCCCCAGCATGTATAGTGGAGAATTTTTTGTTAGTATTTGAAGATCCACAGACATGTATGAAACATGCTGTGCAGAATCTACTGCTGAAAGACTTCAGGTAATATTTTGTATTGGTGCATCTCTACTCCCATCTTACAGATGTCTGAAATTCATCCAGTATGCCTACCTTAAGTTATGCTATACATTTATATTTAATTAGATTTCATTAATAGTATCCGTCTCTGAAAAGCTGTTTACATGTCTTTGGAAAAAGTTCCTCCAGAACTAATTCCTCAGAAATAATAGGAAATTCCATAAATTTGATGATTTAGTTCTTTGAAGTGCCAATGTCCCATCCTATCACAGTGCCCTTTAGTTCTCCCGTGTTCACTTGCCCTTCAGCACCAAACCTCCCAGCTCTGCCTCAGCTGCTTCCTGCAAGCACCCTCCCTGCTTGGGGCATGTTCTTCAAGAACAGGAAAGCCAAACAGCTCACAGGCTCAGGAGCCAAAGACCTTTCTTGTAGTGAACCTTGATGGAAAGGTCTGTACATTTTTACCCTTTATGTATTTTGACTAAGATGTTCTAAGGCACCACGTGGCCCCACAATATTAGCAATGAGAGGGAGGATTTATTAGGTACTAGGCATGATCTCAGTTTCAGGTAATCTGAAAACAGTGTAGTTATAGTTCTCTTGCTATTAAAATCCAGGTCATAGTAAATAAGTGGTGGAAGGAAGGGCAGGAATTTAGGTGAGGGGCAGTGAAAGAAAATGTCTTACAGCAGAACCAAGAGCCTAAATTTCAGATTCCAGCTGGAAATCTGTTTCAGAAATCCTACACAAACACTGGTGTTTCTTGACAGTCACAGAGCACTTAAAAAAAAGGGAAAAAAATAAAGGATTTATTTTTCTCTCTTTGCTTATCTTCAATAATATTAGCTTTAATTATTATAATATCATTGGTGATTCATTGCTTATATTTTAAAAGTGTTAATTGTAAAACATAATATTTAACATCTATTTTTATATAGTTTTTAAACATGCTTCCAAATATTTTTAATTTAATTTCCCCAAATCACAGTTTTGCTGTTGTCAATAACAAGAGAGAGTTATGCTTTCACAAGCGTGTTCCCATACAGGGCTTTCATACATTAGGAAACTAAGAAAGTTGATATAAAACCACCACAATATAAATTTAGAGTGTCATAACAATAATGCCTTATTCAGACCTTATTATTCCAAGACAAAGGTGTTTTTTAGCGGATTAGGGTAATGCACTTCTAAAATCCACACAAAAATGTAAAAAAGGATAGCCTTTGCTGAATAGCTATTCCACCCTAACCACCCTAACCAGCAGCAATGCAGCCTGACAACATCAAAATATTGCATAAAATGCATTCAGAAATTAAGTAATTATGAAAAGATGGGGTTTCACAATGTTTTTAATGATGCCACACAAGTGCTTAAATTACTCTAAAAATCTGTGTCTTAAAAACATCTGCTTCTGGCTTCTTTGAAGTAGTCATATTGCTGAAAAAATTACTACTGAATTAGCCTTCAAAGCTAATAGAGATGAATATAGCCCTGGTGGAACACTATCACATGAAAAGGTGTCTACATCTCATAAATATATACATGTTCTTCACCCTTAATACAACAGTGTCCTTGAGAGTGATATTACTGCTGCGTTATTAGCAGGTGTTTTGCATGAAAAGTGAGGATAAGAGACATTAAAGTAATTGGATCCGTAGCAATCTCATATTGCAAAGAATGCTCTTCCAGGGAAACTTACATGCACATCCACACCTGATGGTGAGTTCTTTTTTAATGTTCTGCTGCATTCACAGCATTCAACTCAAATGGAGTATAATGGCTTCATGTGATGAACTTCTTCACTTCCACAGTTGAAATTCTTCTCAATATCATCTGGAGAGGAAATTTTCACCTACAGTCTGAGCTCTAATTCACATGTCTGTTTGTGCCCAAACAGAGTGGTGTCCCACCCCAACTGTACCCCTAAGTTCCCTCTGCTAAAGTTACAGGAGCAGATCTTGAAATGTTTCAAATACATTTGAAAAAAAACTGGGAAGATCTATGAGTATGGGACTCAATGTTTACTAGTATTTGAATCTTTTCAAGGCTGATAATGATGTCGAAGAGAGAGCTCACATTTAAGCTTATTGTCCAAAGCAGTCTTTGCAAGAGATTTCTCTCTATATGCGTCTTCTACTGCAGCCTTTCCACTCAGGCAAAACAATACAGAGTTCTTTCCCCTTTTTGTTTATTTACTTTTATAAAAGTGGTAAGTATTTAGTTTTAGATTCCCATTTATTTTCTTGATATGAAATTAATGCTTGAAATTTGCCAGTGATTAAAAAAGCTGGTAAGGGACGCCTCAAGCGATTGTGGATATACAGGGGAAAAAAAAAAAAAGAATGGAATTAAAGAAAAGCAAAGGCAAGGAAGGCATTCAATGTACCAGTGGAGAAACACCATCAACTTTTCTATATACAGATTTTAACCTTCCCTTTTGGAGGAAAGCACAAGCAGTTACTAGGAGACTGCCGATAGTTCTCCAGAAAATAAATGGATCTCATCTTGCATATGAAGCAGATAACCTTGGCAGAAGAATAAATGTGTTTCTACTGTCCATACTTGTATTATATAATTTCTAGGAATCACAAAAATTATATAACAGTCTCCTAGGAGTAGCAAATGGATTAAACTGCAAGAAAAAGAAACTGATATTGGCAAAGAAGACATTATTAGTAAAACAAGCTCAGAAGGGAAGAGACAAACAAAATGAGGAGAGGGAAGGAAGTGGCTTGGAAAACCTCAAGTCATGTTTCACAGAACCAAGCAAGGACAGAGAAGAAGAAGCTGAGAGTTATCGAAAAGTCATGGTAAGGTAGATCACAGAAAGGAATTAAGCAATACAGGACAGGCAAAACTATGGCTGCAAAAAGTGCTGCAGGAGGACAAATTTAGGAGCATGGAAAGTATCTGACTACAAAACCTGTCCCACTGCTGAAAGACATGAATGGAGGGAAGGTATGAGATTTCTGAGTAAGGCTTGCTCAAGACAAATCATGCACATGACAAAATTTTCATCTGCTATAAATCCAGGAAAGTTCAAACACGTAGCTTAAGCTACCTCATAGCTGAAGTTCCATAGCTGAAGTCCATTCGCACTATGAATCCACAGTTATCACCAGAAATGACAGGTAATTGAACCCATGAGAAAGCCTTGACCCAGGGAGAATAAAAATAACAAGTTCCTAAGTGCAGAGTGTCCTATTCCACACTGAGTTTCATGAAGCACTTTCCACCTGAGAAACCGGGCCATTTTTCTTATTTGCATATAACAGAGAATTTTGTAAACAAACAAACACTTTTTAAAATCCATAGCCCCTGAAGTATTAAACAGAAATATGCTTGACTTACCAAATCATTAAAGAAAGCTTCTGAAAAATTAGTTAGCCTTTATTTATATAGTATCATTGCTGCAGTCTAGTTTCTATTGCACTAAAATATACTGAACATAAAATCTCTGTCCAGAAGAACTTAGGATATAAAGAAAAAATACAATAACAGGTAAAATACACCAATTTTTCATGTTTAGGTATTTCAGAAAAACAGCCAAAAGTAATTTTATAAGCTTTACAAAACAATCCACCTCTGAGATTAAGAACTAGCATGAGAAATTTCAGCTGAAAGAATAATTGTTTCAGAAAGTTAGTGGCAGCTGACAATAGAAAGCAATAATGGAAGTGCCTTGTCAAGTATAACTATTATAATAGTAGCACAATGCCATAATGAGAAAACATCTAATTGTTTCTTTGTTTTCTTTTTTCTTAAGAAGTCTCTAAAAAGATGAATGAAAGACAGCAATCCAGCATCTTGCCTTGCATCAACCAACGTAGATCCATTTAAGATGGCTCTTTGAAAATTTTGTTGCAAAAGATACATGAATTTTTTTCAAGCACTTTCTTTAGTACTCCCAATAAATATTTACTCTCCTATTTTACAGAGTCCAAACTTTCAAATAAATGCACTGAAATTAACTCAATTTTTAGCTTATTTTATATTTAATGATTTAATTAGATAAACATTTGCTGATGAGGAAAGCCAAAGTGCTGAAATCATATCAGAACCAGAATCCCAGCAAACAAGCTTCTCCTTACTTCCTAGAACTGGTCTCCTTAAACTGTCTTTAAAATGAATGCCTGAGTTTCTCCACATTTAAAACAGTTTCAAGAATTTGCATACAAAAGAGCAACTGTTTACATGGGAGTGAGCCATGCTGCGCTGATAGCACAATAACATGGTGGAATCTCTTTTCTGAGGTTGCCAAGGCTTATTTTCCAATGTTAAGGTTGCCTAAACAGCTTTGGTTTTGCACAAAAAGCACATTTATTGTCCATTATTAATCTCTGTATGGTCTGTTCTGCCAACACTAAAAACAACATCGTTCAGCTCCATTAAATTTTCTCCTTCACTTTTTCCATCAGCTTACATAATATGTACAGATATAGAATTTCCATACTAGATAGGCTTTGGTTTCTTTGTGCTTGAAATAAGATTGGATTTAAAAATCTTGCTCATTTTGAAGGATTAAGCCCTATAGTCCTGTTGGCCCAGCCTGGAGCCTGTCACTGGCTGCAGGTGTTTGAATGTCAGTGCCAGGTTATGGAGCAGTGAAGCAGCTCAGGGATGGGTTGTCCCTGAGCACCAAATCATCTTGGGGCATCAGCTGTCCAGGCATCACGTGGGATTATGGCACCACCACTCTCTGTATTTGTTGGTGGTGACACACCTTCATGAACAACCTCACCTTTCAGTAATAGAAATGTTGAAACTTGCAAATAAATGACATTCCAGGAGAAATTTTTGATCAGGAACATATCTCCTGATTTGAACATAGGTGTGGAATACTATGCCATATTGCAAAAAAATGTAACCAGGATGGAAAGACTTTGGACATAACTTATCTTCTTTTTTTTACAGGAGCTAAGTTCAAAGTAGTTTCTCTAAACTTGCAAAACTATCTATAGTAAATGAAGAGAACACATTCCAGAGATACTGATAACCTGCCATCAAAATTGCAAAAATAAAAATTTCAAGACTAAATCCTGAGTAGCTGCAATAATGCAAAATGTCTTAACAAAGAATTGAAATTCCTGAAAGTATATCTACATTAAAACATCAGCTAGATTTTGCTTTAGTTTTAAATAATGCTCTTTAACCAAACAAAGTCCTGAAATATTCTAGTGAAAATCATTAGCAGAGTGGAAAAAGTCAGTGTTATGTAAGAAATTAATATTAATTTTGCAACAATGAGATTATACTAAATTTTATTAACTGTTCCTAAAAGTTGAGAGAAAAAATTTAGCCAAAACCAAATGTAAATCTTTTGCAAAGAAACATAATGTTTCTTAGAAAAAACCTTTGCCTCCACTATGGCATTTTTGATTCTGTATCCTACCTAGTTTTTAAACCTCATAGTATTTTAAATCACTCTGAGATTCTTCGGACTGTGAACTCACGAGACAGATACTTCCATTTGTAACGAATCTAACTCAAAATTCATTTGTTGCCTTTAGGGCCTCATAGAATAATAGTAACAGCAAAACCAACAAGAATAATAGTGACATTGACAATCAATCTGAAATCTAGGATAGGATATATAAAATTATTATAAAGTGGTTTTGACACCCAGCTGTAATAATGTTGTTTCTGAGAGTATTATTTACATCAGCTGATGAATATATTTTTATATCTATACCCTATCTCTCTACTACAGTGGACAGTCAAAACCATTTACTCTCATCATCTCCCCAACTTAAATAAAATTTGATAGAAAACATTTCTTCGGGAATAAAAGAGAGATGCAACATTGTATGTACAACTGCATAAAGTTCATGGGGAAATTTGTCTGCTAAGAGCTGCTTAAAGAATGAATGGATGCTTTATGTAAATCTAACCTTTTACAGAGTTCAGGCAGGAAATCTCATAATGAAAGATGTGTTCCTATAGGTGTGAAGAACTGACTTGGTGTGCACAAGGTCAAAGAGAGGATAGGTTCTTTGTAATAATTAGTAATAGCTGATTCATACTGGCAAATTGCACCTGCCTAGCAACAACAGTATACTGTAAAAGTAAAATACAGAACATTAATGTGATGAAGTTTATGCTTCCACCATGTCAAACATCTTCATTAACACTCTTTTACACTGCATGCAGCTGAAGGAAGAAAGCAATTAGAAAGTTTCAGATTTTATGTTAGAGCGGGGAGTATTTGATCAGTGGTTTTACTCACTGAATAATGCAGATTTATCCTAGCTCACACTATTTAAGAAATTTATGTTGAAGTCAGTTATTAGTTTCAACTAAAACTAGTAATTAGACAAAAATTTATGTTTTGTTTCAGAGGAGTATTTTATGAGAAGATAAAATTTTTACTAAAAGCCTTAAATTAACAAAAGATATTACACTCAAACCGTTTTCCCTGCTTTTCGTTTCAAAGAGAAATCTAGAAAAATGTTTTGTTCTATGTGTTCACCTCAGCCAACAAAGTGAAAAAATCAGTTATTCACACAACTCTGTTTACTAATACTCTATGTGGAGGAGTAGATTGGATGACTAATCTTGTTTGTTCCCACATTCCGCCTCCACTTGCTTATGTATCTGCTGAGAAGTAGCATCCTTGAGCCTCCAAAGTCTGCTGGGTTTTGCCCTCATGATCTAGCAGTGGCAGTGGGACTTTGAAGAGTGTGTCTTTACTAAAATGAACACGTACTCTTCTCACATGTTACAAATACTATTAGAAAGGAGGATTTCCACTGTAATGAAGAAAAGAATTTGGAAAGACATGTTACCATCTCTGAAGAAAAACACCAAGTTTGACTTGTATAAGTTTTTTTAAGAAAGCAAATTTTCTCCATAAAGATTTCTCGTAATGAAACATTGTGAAGGCATATGAAATTTATTGATTTTGGAAGGGATGAAGTTTCCTGGTTTTGCAGTTTCTACATGACTTTACACAGGCATGAACAATGTATGTCAAGAAAAGAAAAAAAGTAAAAGCAAAGAAATCCAGCTGTAGCCCAGGAACATGTACACAAAGTTAAGGTAAATAATAATGGGGTGTAATATAATGCCTATGCAGAGAAACTTCAAAAAGACTAACTAGCAACACAAATATGATGACTATAATTACTTAATTAATTCTGTAAAATAGAAAACAAATATTAGAAATCAAGAAAATATCTGTATGGGTGCCAAATTAGCCTATGACATATTTTCTAACCCTTACTTTCCTCTGCTTCTGCTCTTGGCCACTGCTCTATTCTGGGTGACATAGTACTTGGATCCAATCCTATATTCCTATTTTACACACATCATACAAACCATGCTACATAAAGAGAAACAATAAAATTGAATTGACTACTCAGTATGGTGTCATAAAGCCTAGATAGCTCTAAGACCTAGCAAAGATCTCAAAATGTCATAACTTTAGTTGTTTACCAAAATATATTCCCTTTGAGGACACATTGACTTTTTATCCCTTACTTTTCTTTCCTCTGTCATGAAAAGGCTTTAAAATTACCTAATCCTAGGAAAATGGTGTGAATTAGATCCACACACACCCCAGTCAAAATTAACCATAGACACTTGCTGAAGCGGCTTTGTAGGAGTTTAGAGCAGCAGGACATTTCATACTAATTTTTTTAAATATAAGCTTTTGTGTAGTTACTTGTTATCCACTGATGCACAGTATAGGAGCACGGGAAACAGTCCAAGAGGTATCACTGAGTATTTAATGTAGGCACCCTCACAAGGAAGATACTGAAAATCCACTGACAACTAAGACAGAGGTAACTTTTGAGCCCAATTAAATCTATTACCCTTCTAAACCCCCATGATAAAAAATATGGGTAATCACATGAGTGTTTTTAAGCTAAAGACTGCATGCCAATATTATCATTGTTTGAGCTACAGCAAAGGGAATTTTCAGTCTTAATAAGTGCCTTAATTGTATCCCCATCCAGAGAATACAACAATAATTTTAAAGTACTCTTTCTTATTCCTCAGACTGTCTGATATATGAAATAGGCTCCTGACAGTGCTTTTTGACCAGCTATTATACTGAATAGACGAGTATGATATTCTACTGTCCAGAAAAGTCATTCTTACATATTTACAGACTTAATGAAAAGTCCTTAGTGAAAGAGAGGACACATGGGGTCTTACAAATGCAGGTCCCTGCACACGTTCTGCAGTGCCACTATACCCGTATACATTATTAAAAAAAATGTATAAAAATATGAAGAAGCACACAAAAAACCAAAGTATTCTCTGGAAAATTATATCAGCAGTGAAGACATGAGGAATTAGGACTCAGAAATGCTAAAGGGTGAAGTGATTTTTCCTGTATTATGTTGTAGACCTTCGTCCAAGGCAGGACTGATGAGTTCCAACTACTGAACTACTCCTCACTCTTTCATTTCCATTTTCAAGCCATTAGTATTAGGAATGTGTCCCGCAGTTATCAGATGATAATCTGTACATCTGCTTAAGACCTGTAAGACCTATTCTGGTTTCCCAGTCTCAGAAATATTTTGCAGAGCTGCTACTATTCTAAAAATCTAAAAATAAATAAATCTAAAAATTATATTTTAAGGAAGCTATGACTTTCTCTCCTATCCAAGAACAATATTGATATTTTCTCCTTCACTCTGGATACACTTGTGGTTTTCAACCATGAGTATTCTAATCAAACAAAGATTTTTTTCCACATTTTCAAAGCCCATCGTTTCATGAGCCACAGATTTTCAAATGACCCCTATGCCACTGAGAAAAAAGTTAATTTCCAGTACTCACTTTTGGCTCTGGAATGTCCCAAAATAACAGGTTTTAAAACTGCTACAAGTTTATGTCCTAAGAGGTAAGGATTAGCATGTCATTTTTTACATCTCCCTCTGGCCATACCCTGGTGGGCTTATCATAACCAAGGCACCTGGCCTGCCAAGCAAGGGGAAGTGAAATGGAGCCTCTGGAAAAAATAAAAATCTAAATTAATTTTCTTTTTTTTTCTCCTAGATTTTAAATGCTGCATCTGAAATATGGTACATATTTCCTGTGGTACAATGGTACATAAAATGCTGTAGGAGGCTTTTACAAATAAAGGTTTAGAACAAGTTACAGTAATGTGCATGGCATCCTAACCACAGAGATAACACTCCCTGAATTCTTCCATATTCCTCATTTGCAATGTTTGGTAAATATTTTCTTGAAACTTAATATCTAGATATACTTTGGGACATAACATACTTATTCTTAAAATTTAGTTACCACTGAAATAATTTCAGGCACAAAAGAACCTTGAAAAGACATCCCTATTTTCCTAAATATGCAAGATACATGAAGATTTTTACTGTTTACATCAAAGACAGACTGTAAGGGATTGCAAATGGCACTGGGTGGATATGATGGACAGAAAAGCAAACAGGAAGAGAAGAAAACTCAAAGAGAACTAAAAGACAACTTAGAGCAGAACCTAGAAAATTGGTGCTAAGTGAAAAACTACAGAATGTGGATAATGGAAGGCCAACGATGGTGTTCCTTGCCTCTGGAATTTTAGAGATGAACAATAAAATAATTTTCCAGTAGACTTCAGAGTCCTATGCAACAACACAACACTTTCACAACAATACATTACAGAATGCAGTAGGAATTAAAGTTCATCTCAGCTTAAAAATTTGAGTATGGGGATCATGGGGAGAACTGAATGCCACTGGACCCAACTAGCTGTTCCTTTATTGCCTTTGGTATTCAGATGACATTTACTCTTACCCTTTTCTAAAATCCTGAGGGAATCACTAAATTATATATGCACATATATATCCAGTACAGAAAGCTGAAAAGTACAGTTTGCCTTCAGGGCCTGCAATTAGGGATTTGCTAAGTCAGCTATGTGCTGTCAGGGAATCAAGGAAATCTCCATTAGAATGCCATTAAGACCTGCAGAAAAGCTCTGCATTTCTTAGCCCCATTGCTCTACATACATTCTATTATACTCCAGAAAATTTCCATATTTTTGTAGAAACATGTCTTCTTAATTAATATTATTGGAAGTTCTAATAGATTTGTTTAGATCAGCATAAATGCCCTTCAATCATCCAACGTAGGGTGGATTGAACTGGGCAGTCACTTGGCAGCCTTCCTTATTGGCATGTTGAGTCTTTGGCAAGAGTGGGTTGAGCATAGTTCACACAGAACTGCTGAAAAAACATTTGATAACAGCAATTTTTTAAGATTTGCCCGTGAACAGTCAGATCAATTTTAACACTCATTTGCCTGGTTTGCTCTCTGACCTCCAAATACAAATGTTTGTTCATAGGCAGCTGGTTCTTTTAATCTCCACATCATTGTTGTGTGAATATTTATACAAAAGGCAAAAAGGGAGCAATACAGGAGAAAAAGAACAGAGCTTGATCATTTATTGAGAATTTTTATGGTGATATTCTTGGTAATTGTAATCTGCACTTTTATTTCACATTAAGATCTAGGAACCAACAGGAAAGGTTGAAATTGTTGACATTTCGTTAACTTGTAAATTTGCAAAATATGTTATGGAATTTTTTACAAGGAAATTTTGGCAGTGCAAATGGGTATTGTAAAGCGCTTGCATTGTGATATATGCGCAAAACTTCACGTGCACACGAGTTCCATGAACATTACACCCACAGAAATGAAAGCCCATACACTATCTCACTGAAACAGGTGATAACACTGACTGACCTGAAACCACAATTTTTTTTCTTTGATCCAAAAGAGTTTTGGAGAATAAACTGTCAAACTTTTGTAAGATAAACTACAGGGGCTAGATTTCCCTCCTGCTGGAGGAATTTCCTATGAGAAGGAAGTATCCTGAAAGACCAAACTTGGTATTCAATCTATGTGACAGTTCTTTACAATTGTATTGTTACAACGCACCTACCTGAAATTGTCACATACCGTATTTCTAACATATTTAGTATTATTGTATGTAACACACTACAACATACAGGGACCTTCAGCTCTGTAGGGAATTTTTGAGCAGCAGTGTAATTGGGTGTTCTGTCTGCTTTAGGAAGCATTCTGATTCCTAAACCGATACACATGGAAAGAAATTGGCAAAAACTAGCAGGATTCCATGGTACCGTTCAGGTCTTCTGTGAATACTGTAAGTCTATCATGGGGCAAAGAACTTTGCCTCCAAAGCCTGACACTTCAACAGCTCTCAGGAAAGATACAGAATAAAGGATTCTGCATTTTATGGTCACCTACTAATTGCTTTCCTTTTAGGATGAATGTAACCTTTAGTAAAGAATGCACATTACACAATCTGCAGTGGTTTTTTCTTGATAAATTTGACCATTCCCTTGGCATATCTGCCAACCTCTTTAGGAATGTGTAAGGTTTGTGGAAAGGTAGATGATAAATTTCATGTAAATAATATAACAGATTCAAACCATTCTCATGAAACATGTAAAAGGAGTGAAACTGAGAGCTGCCTCACATAAGTGATGGCACAGTAAGGCACTGCATCTTGAAAAATATTTGGCTGAAAGAATGGAGTGTACCTATGTATCTAACTTCATTATAAAGAGGTAAGAAGTTGAACATGTCTACATTTCTTTTTTCAAGTTTCACAAGTGGACTAGTCCACAATTCAGACTAATGGCTTATAAAGTTTCCCCTTAAAAAAACATAGCGGTTTTGAGCGTAAAATAGTGCCTGAAAATAATACATTCCATTTTTATACTTACATAACTTAGAGACAATTAAACTGACATTTTTCCCATAAGCTAATAAAAAAAAATCCAGTCTCAGTTTAAAATCTTAGCCTGCCAAATGCAAATCAGAATATTTTTCTGGGTTGCTTTATGAATCCCTGAAAATAGGATACATAACAAAAAACCCTCACAGACCTATAACTACAGAAGTGCCAAAGAGGCACTGGTTGGAATACAAAACATCATCAACTGACTTACCTCTTCGTTTTTCTCCCTTGTTAAGTGTTCTGATACTGTAAATGCTTTAGAATTTGTATAATTCATGTAAATTATTAAACACCTGTTCTTGTCCCATAAAAGAAGAATATGGAAAAATCTCTTCAGTTTAATTGATTCTTGGCCTGAGTTGTCATTGTTTTCTCGGCAAATACAAAGAAACTGTAGTTCCCTAATGGTCATATTTTGTTGGCAAAACACAGATGTTCAAAATCTACCATTCTAAAATTGATCTACCTTTGGTGATTTTGCTGAGAAAATACCATTAAAACACAATTAGCAAGTCAAGGATGAAAAACAATGACACATAGGTTCTCACATTTTACATTTGCCTTTCTTGCGGATGTGGTACTGATGGATAATGTAGTTTGGTTGGATATATCCAAACTATCAGAGTTTTCTGGTCTGAGTTTTCTGATGCATTTATCAGTAAATTGCTTTCATGTGTCTCTTCCATAAAGTGCTATCTGTTCTGTTTCCATTTGGACAGGGCTTTTGGGACAGTGCTTAGGAGAAGAGAAGCCTCTGGGAGAAGGTACACTGGGTGCACCTCTGAGTTTTGGGTCATGGCACTAGTTCAGAAAGAAGATTACATGTTTCACACATTACAATTATTTTTGGCTTTTCTTTGTCAATGAGAGAAATTACTTTTTTTTGTTCATATCATCTTGCAAATTAGAGTAGTAGCATGCAGTCCTCCCTGAGCCAATTTTGAGAGCCTGCAGAGCTGCCAATTGCCACTCAGCACTGGGGGAAGCTGGCACATTGCCCAGTAATCATGACCTGTTCACTAATGGGACCAATTCAGGAGATCATGACCACTAATAAAATACATCCTGCCTCCTTACCCAGACCCCTTTCTTTCCCTGTGCTCAGCTACACCGCCTCAGCTGGACCAAACAATGGATCCAAAAGGAACAGCTCACAGCCCAGCTGCCCTTGCTACACCAGCAAGCAAGGAGCTGCTGTTTCTCAACACTCTGGATGGTCCTGGCATGGGATTTACAGTGGACTCCTGCAAGATACAAAATATGCAAACAAACAGAACAGATACAATTTATTGGAGCAATTAGATCCATTCATGGTCTAAAAATTCTGATATCGAAATCATTCTTACAAGCTTTGCACTTTGTATTTTCTCAGGATGAGCTTAGTTTCACACTTAATTACTCAGTCAGCTTGTTCTGTATTATATTTCCCCATACAGACATTGTTTTGGTTCAATTTTCTAAATTTGCCATAAGACATGATGTGTTATAGTTTTACTAATAGAAAAATAATGATATTCAAATTAAATTATATTTTTATTACATTTTTTAAGTCCTTATTTGGGGGGCTCTAACTTTGAAGGTTTGAACCAGCTTGTAAATGTCTGACTATTTGTTGAGTTTGGCCTCCCATGCTGTGAAGTTCTCTGTGGGAACATACAATCTGGAATTCAACTGAGAGCAAGTAATTTTCTTACCCATTCATTGCACTTGTCTAACAAACAGAAATTAGACTGAATGCATTGCACTCCGTGAGAGGAGGAACAGTGACTCACTGTGGTAAGAAGGCTGGCACATGCCAATAGGATCAGTTATTAGAATCAGCCTGATGTACAGGAAAACTTGGCCTGTCTTACTAGAGCATTTCCAGACCTTATGTTGAATACAGAGGGCAAGAGACAACTAATTTAAGCTTTATCAAAATTTCCTTCTGCTTTAGCTGAAGCGGACAGAACAAGAGAAAGGCAGAAAAGTTTAAATGAAGCTAAACCCGCCATATTTCTTGAAACAAACCAAATGTAAATTTTTGAGTGTTGTCACTTAACATGGTCATTTCCTGATTTCCTGAGTCCTGGTGGAACTAGCAAATTAATTACAATATTGTAAGAAATTTTTTTAATTTATTCAAAACTCTGGTAGATTTCTGAAATTTTGTATTAAATGAAGAGAGCAGAGTCCTGATCTCCTAGCAGCCCATGGCATTCATTCTCAGGGACAGAAATTTGTCTTCCTGCACCTGCGGTTTTACGAGTCCCTCTGTCCTGAGCACAGAGCCTCATACAGGTGTTAGGTCTTTTTCCTCTTTACACAGCACACAGAATGCTTTCAGATCTCTCCACATATATGGACACTCTTTTAAGCCATCCCCCCATAGCACTTGATTGTCTTTAGTTTGACAGTAATCCCCTTTCCTGGGACATAATTCCTGTCTTTAATGTGGAATAAACCTGAAAGCTGGAAGACATCCTCTTTACTTCTATAGACAGTTGTGGATGAATGGGACTTATCCTGCTTGACAGTTTTTAAAGAGCTTCTCTATGGTTTTTATTAGCATTGTATGAGTAACAATGAGTCCTCAGTTATAGCTAGCTTAAATGATTGCACATTAATGGACTCGAGATAGCAGGAATCTATTAAATCTATCCCAATGATTATTAAATATAATACATCTAAATATTTTACTACCAGAAAAGACTAAATATCAGACTTAACACATAACATCTAATGCAGAACATAGCATTGAAGGCAAAACACAAGTGTGTTGTAAAAATTAAGCTAATAAGTAAAATTAAGAGAGACCCATTTTGGTTCAGATTTTCCTTTTAGTCCTTATTTCCACTACATGAGAGCTATTTTCCAGCGTAACTCCACCCTGTGTACTTTTATCCATTACTTCTGCCAGTCTTAGAAGAGGTGAGAGATGAAAAAGGGCCCTTGCTGGTATTTCTAGTATACAAAAACTGCTCCTGCCTAGTGGCCCTTAGCATCAAACTGTCCCTGAAAGGACATTGTCAGAGCAATATCTTTTCTCCTGTCTAGCCATTGAAAGTGACCTGGATACAAAATGTGTGCTAAACTAGCTTGTAATGAAAATTATTAAGTTTTATTTATTTTACCTGGACAGCATGGGTGGTGTTATGTCTCAATGGGCAGAAAAGCTTCCTACATTTCTGAATAAGTTTGTTTGGATCTGTGCAGTCATAGCTTGAGACTGCAGAGAACAAGCTCTGGGAAAAGGAATCACTTGTTTTTCTCACTGAGTCTGTCTCAACAGGAGCACAGCAACTGTTTAACAGAGCACAACACTATCCATTCTCTCTGACTGAGAGAATGAATTTTGTATTGGTTTATCTCTGAATACAGATCTCTCACACACTGGCAGCCGTGTGCATGCATACACAGTGACAGCTCTCCAAGTGATCTTAACAAGAACCTTTTTAACACACTCAGAGTTTGAACCACAACCTCTCTGGTTCTCAGCTGCACTAGAAGTACACAAAGAACTAGCAATTTAGCACAGTATGTCTTGTAATTAGTTTAATCATTGTCAGCATGTAACTATACATCAAATACTAATTAGCCATCTTAGTATATTGATGGGATTTTTCTTGGTTGTTTTTTTGAGTTAAGTTTTCTGTGGAAGCAAGCTGAGATCCCCTGTGAGAAGCAGGAAAGCAACTTTCCACATGTGCTAAGATGTGCGAATATGGGAACTACTAGGTGCCTGTTATCAAATACCAGGCTTGGCATCATTTACAAATCAGCAAAAGTGAAAGGATTAAGACATTAGAAAAGCAGTTCTGCAAATGCTTGACAGCAGTGAGTGAGAGATAAGAGTGACTGCAGCACTTGGTGCAGGACCTGTGGTTGGAACTGCTCCAAATCTCAGGAGGCTTCTGATCCGCAAATCTTGTTCGTATCCTTCTCTGGTTTTTAGTGGTTGAAGGTGATTTTATTATTCATTAAGATTTTCTTTGAAGAATAGAATATCAAGTGCTTGAAAGGGTGATAGAGAACTTAAGCCATCTTCTTATACCAGTGCAAAATACAATTGGAAATACTTGCCATTAATTTCCAACGTGTGACTGTTTCCTCAGGCACCCTGAAACATCTTTCTTTTCTCAAGGTAATACAAGATTATCACAGTCTGCTAAGATAAGCAATGCAAAGAGATTTACCAGAAGAGAATTTGCCCCAGTGCAGCAGCAGTCTTTGGTGGCACTGCCAGTAACACGCAGGCACGGCACAGGACTTCAGGTATGAGAACACTGCCCGAGTGTAGCAGCCCAGTGAGCTGCCTCGGGAGGGTTAGGCAGACCCTGACACCTCTGAGAAGATCAGCCAAGCAGTGGAAACTGTGTCAGTGCTTGAAAAACCCCACAGCTATCTTTCCAGGGATAAGGGAGCTAAAGGAAAAGCTGCAAATAGAATAACTATTCAGGGATAGATTGATGGGGAGTGAAGGTCACAGCATGGTTATTAAGAATAGAAGTGGTAACAGCAGCAGCAGAAGCAATTTTACCTGACCAGAACAGATTCAAAAATTGGCCTTTATTTGTACCAGCCCAAGAAATTCTCTTTATCTCTTCATTTGATGGGCAGAAGTTAGGAAAAATAAATGGAAGGGATTTCCCCAGAGACCAAGTGCTCCTTCTCCACCTACAGCAAAGGAAAAGGAGTTCGTTTCATTTTCTTGTGCAATAATGCTTAAAAGGACCAGTTTTAGGACTAAAAAAGTCACCTCCAGTCATTTATGATTTATGCTGAGACACTACAATGCCAGCATTTCCAGATGTTCAGAAGCCTGCTGGAAAACAAAACATATTTCCAAAAATTCCTGGGGCTGGAAGTGCAAATCTCATTCACACTCCTGAGATCTTACTTAAACAGTGCCTTGCTGCTACCACAGGGCTGCTCACAAGCACTCACCAGTGTGGAGGAAGCTGCATGTCCTGTAAGGCTCTTCAAGCTTTGTAAATCTACAGACCAGACATGGAGCCTGTGTCCATGAGCTGCAGTTCCCACACTGCTCTAAATCTGCTTGGCCCCAATTAATCCCCAGTTGAGCTATTCCCCAGTTCAACTGTTGCCATTTACACCCACTAAGGATCTGTCCCTGTTCATCAGTGAGGATAAATTCCTTGGGTTCATCTGTACTGTAAGTTTTATATTTGGCTTTCCATGTGTGTTCCCTTTTCCATCAATAGACAATTTTGCCCATGTCTTGTTTTATTCCATGAAAACTACGCTTTGATACCTAATTTTTGTCATGCAAACTGAGCTTTCCACAAGAAATTTGAGATTTGGGATGGCATTTTGGTCCTGAATTGAATTTAAAAACACTATTAGTTTAATTTAGGTTTTTAGTGAGCATATTCATGGGGCAGAGATATTTCTTCTAGTATATATCTATATGCCCTCTCACAGACACATTCATATCCACATATAAACATAGACATAATGTCAGAATAAGGAACTCAGAGTACTGCGTTGAAACCAAAAAGGAGAATTTAGCTTAAGGTAGTGCTTGTTACTTCTTGCAGTCAAGCCATTTATCTAGGTCCACATGAAGGCCCAAGTCTGAAAGTTTGTCACCAATGTTTTTTTCTCTAATGCTGTCATCTTTATACTAAAATATTTAGATGCATATTTGAATGTGACTTCAGTAGCACAGAGAGAAAAAAAAATAATGTGTGGTTTGAAGGTTATTAGAAGCTAGAGAATGACAGGACTATTTGTAATCATCCCCTTACATGAAGTCATTTGCTTTTGTGGTATGAAAACCACAAATAGTGTTTGTGAACAAGACATCCTCAACTTCAGCACAAGAATACATTCATTATTACTTGTAAGTAAGGCCCTGTTATGAGTGATGACATGTCAAAAGTGTTGAAATTCCGATTCAGATGAAAAAAGTAGTACACGATGAATCTGTGTGTGAAATGTGTTAAATCCAGAGTAGAATAGTATTTCTGTCTCCATTAGCAACAAGAACTCAAGAGGATGCAGCAACTGACTTAAAGAAAAGACTGTGATATGAATGACAATTTCCAAGAGAAAAACCAAAGTGGTGGCACAAACAACCAGGCTGTCTCCTCCCCAAGTCCCAGTTCAAGTGTTGTTTCACACCAATGAAGGAAGCACTGCCAGCCAATCATCTTTGGCTTATTTATTCCTCTATTTTCACATATAGAGCCTTTCTGTCAGCTATTAGCAGTGATTCAGTAGCACTGCAGGTTATCAGTGTGTAAGGGAAAGTTTACTCCAGAGACCTCACTTTATCAGCAGTTGCTCTACGTTTTTTCTCCTCTCTAATAGCTGTCCCATCTATGATCCTGCTCACTATATTTGCCTCATTAATGAAATTTTACACAGTTGTCTGACAATTCAGGTTACCCAAGGATTTCTTTTCTATGAACAGTCACTTGAATGAGTACTGGTTATCTGAGAAATGACAGTACAGTTCCCTTGGGGAAAGAAAAAAAAAAAAAAAGCAGCATACAGGTGACATTTCCAGATATGAGAATGTGATAACTTAGAAGGGAAGCACAAAACACCACAAATTTCACCATACATAAAGATCATTGTTTCCCTATGCCTATACATATGACTTGCTTTTCAAGATATTGAAGTTCATTAACCCAGATACAGGTCCCTTGAATTCTAAACAGTCTTTCTAACTATCTTGAGGGACTAAAACCTCTGCTTTATTTAGAACCAAACAGTTTTGATGTAATTTTTAAAGTCAGCTTTAAATGTGCTTATCTACATGTATCAGAAGGCACTCCTGTTATTACTAAAGGATGCATACAACACTAGCTTATTTGTTCATTTATGTTCTCTGCATACAAGTTATGTAACTTCATTGATTTCCCTTTCTCATTTCTATTTCCTCATTTCAGTTAGTTTTATAGCCATAACAAATTACATTTTCATTTCAAAGTCAGTTTCCTTTCTTTTGCCCCTGCTATTCTTTCCCCTCAGGTTTCAAAAAGTTAGCTTGTGATTTTGCAGATAAGCATTCCTAGCATGTAAGACCCTATTAACAGGGGTTCAAAACCAGAACATAAAACTTTGTGAAAAGGTGCACTATAAAAATGAATAGAAGTTGGACAGTTTCTTTTGCAGGGAATAAAAAAAATCCCAGATTGCAACTACATAATATTTTGGATTCATAACTGTGGTAATGACAACATTTGCTTTTATAAATTTTAGTCAAATGATGGTAATTTCCATTTTCATGCGATCAGTCTTTCAAACATGGAAGTCCATGTTAGAAAATTGCTTCAGTGCTTCAGAGGGAGCAAAGTAAATTAGTGGAGGAGACTCCAAATTTGGGCTTAAGAAAAGCACTATAGTCACAGAGTAGCACTGAAGGGTGTCCTCTGAGGTACTTAACTTTTGGCATAGATGTGTGCATAGAAAAGAAACAGGGCTTTTGTCTAATCCACAGCATATATTTTATTTGCAGCTGATCCCTTTACTCCCTGTAATAGGAGCTAAATCTTCACACCTGACAGACCCTGACAAAGGCCTGGGGACAGAGCAGTGTGCAGGCTTATCCTCTTCCACCATGGTCGGAACAACCCTGGAAATCCAGTGTTTTCACATTAAACCTTCACAAGGGAACTCACCCTGAAAACCATGAGGAGTTTTAAGTCTCCTTCTCCCTTTCCACAGTTAGACCTGAAAGTGTTCTTTGCCCCAGGACTCTGCATCCTTGGGACTCCTTCACTGTTCCTTTTTATCAAAAGGGGTTGAAATGGGCCCCCTTATAAGCTTACAGCAACCGGGAACTTGAGCCAGAGAGGAAAGGCAGTTAGTTATTAGCAAGTTCTTCCAAGGGAGCCTAAAGGGGATTGTCCACCAATGTTTGAATATCCAGCTATCAATTCACAGCACTTCTAGCAAGAATGAGGAAAAAAAAAAAACCCCTGGTAAATGACTAACACATGTGCATAGAGCAGGACCTTAGCTCTAGATGTACTAATAGCTGTGACTTTTTGTGCAATTTTTTTTTGGAAGAGGTCAGAGGAATTTAACAAACAAGGTACTACCAGGCTTCCTGTTACTTGTAATTACAAGAATGGGCAATCTTTCATTTTAATAGGTCACATACTTTTTTTTCCCTTGCTAACATTTCTTATAAGCAGACAATGGTGTTAAGAAAGAAAAAAAAAAAGAAAGGAAACCATTGCCATTTAAAATTTTGAGACTAAACATTAACATTGCTGGTATGCTAGCAGAATCTGGGACAAATTCTGCCCTAACTCAAGGAGTGCAAAGGGCCAGCTCACAGCAGCATGATGCATAACAAATGAGCTGTCTGGAAAAGGTAGGAAAAGCATGGCAGGAGAGGAAGAGGCATTACAGAGATGGGAAACAGTATGAAACACAGTTCAAAGACTCATTGTACAGAGGTGTTTGAAAGCCCTGTACGTAAGCAGAGGCATTACTGCTTTCCCCCAGCAGATTCCGGGGCAACAGAAATACAGAAAAAATTTGCTGTCACTCAGCCAGGGCAGTCTCTTTTGGGAAGTTCTACTGTGGTCTGCTGGCTGTCTTAGCAAATCCTTCCTTACTTTTTCCATGGTCAATATGTCTTTGCTAAGCAATGCAGATGTGAATTGGTGCTTTATTTGTATGTACCAGCTGTCAGCTGAATGTGCAATTTAAGATGTAGATTGAGACACAGAAAAAGATATCACTTTTCCTAGGGGGGAAAAAAAAAAACAAGTAATTTTTTCTTTAAGGGCTCATGTATTCCACAGATGAGGGAATACTAAGAGAATAACTGATGATCAGCACAGTCCTCCCTTGGTAATTACCACAGAAACTGAGTATAGATGTTTCAGATCACACTAAAGAACCTAAGTTCCTTCTGCTTCTATTAAGACACACTGCTTTTTATTACATATATATATATATATATATATATACACATACATATATATATATATATATATACTATACTATATACTATATATATAAGTGTGTATATATATATATATATATATATATATATATATATATATATATATGTATATATATATATATATAGTTTTGTTGTAGTTTTTTTTCACCACAGATCAACACCCCCTCAAGAGATTATGCTGAAAACAACCCAGGACTCAAACAATTAGTTATGTATTAAACCAAATAGGATCTCATTATCATAGTGTTCTGTACTTATGGAACAACTGATAGAGAAAACATTTTGGAAACAATTGTACTTCTAAAAACTATGATGACTTAGCATTGGTACTAAAATAATTGTGAGAAAATATGATACTGCAGTAAATAACTTTTGAAAATATCTACGATTTCTTAGTAAGTCTTTATTAGTTCACCTTTAAAAGCTTAACATTAAACTCCTCATCTCAAGGGGACTAAGCTTGTGAGCTCACTAGACAGCTGTATAAGGACTCCCTCACTCTCTCACTTTCACCTCCAGACTACAAGAAGCTGCCACCTGACAGACTTATGGAGAGGTCTTCTCATCAAGCACCCTTGTTTTCTGCAAAAGCCTGTCCTCACCATGAAATCAGGCTCCAAAGCTCGTTGGTGTTCAGCTCCTGGAGGCCAGGTGAGGTGTTAGACCTCCAAAAGTTTGGGAATGGGGAGTGAGGGAGCTGTTGCATGAGCAGAGCAGCAGAAGGGTTTAGGAGTACCATGCTTGAAGGCCAACAACTTTCCCATAACAACACTTACTAAGCAATAGATAATTAATTTAGCAGGAATGCCAGAGGAGATGGTCCCTTGGAATTGACACCATGAGAACCAAGCAGATGCAGAAGAGCGTGGGAGGTGTGGGGTCAGGCTGACAGCAGTAACCCCTGCAGACAGGGGCTTCTCTGGGTCCCTGGTGTTGCTTGGCTCTCACTCTGACATGAGCAGTTCTGCCGTGGACAGGACGAGATGGATGTTGGGGATTCTGCTGGAGATGCTCCACTTCCCTGCGTGTGAGAGGGACTAACAACAGGACTGAGCCATTGTGCTGGAGAGTGCAGTTTCTCATGGATGTACCACCACTTTTCAGTGGGGGAAGACTGTCCCTACCACTTCATCACTGGCATTTCTACACCACTTTCTTTTCAGCGGTGGATTCTTAGAACAAAAATAGCACCCAAATTCTATGCTCTAAGGAGTACTGGGCTCTCTTCACACAGTCCTGCAATCCCACCCACGCTGTCAAGCACTTGACAGCACGGCCCCATGGAGTTCTGCCTGCAAAGAGCAGCAGTGACAGCTGTTTGGGTGCTCACAGTGCCAGCACCGATTGCTTCCAGCCAGAAAGGACCTCCCTGTCTGTGCTGGGCAGGAGCTGTGCATTGCCTCTGCCTGCACAGTGCTCACTGCCTGGGAATCAGGATTTAGTGGGGCTTGGGGCTGGATCCTACAGGTGCTGAGCACCATATGGCATGCACAGAGCAGCCTCTTCCCACACACATCCTAAAAAGTCAGCAGTTTTGAACTTTTACTTTTCAAAGAAAAATACTGCCGGTATAATAGACTAAATTTTGTAATAAAAAGTGAAAGGTGGGAGCTAACACAGCACCATTTAAAGCTGCATCTGGAATACAATTGCTGTTTAAAACCAGTGGGGAAAAGCAAGATATGAAGTATCAGAAGAGGGCTTAGAATAGAGCCCTTTAAAAAAGAAGAATGTGTTATAAATAATAAACACATATACAGTTGTACATGATATAAAACTAATTCTATTTCAGTGCCTTGGTGGCATTCATAAACCTCTCAGCTTTATTCTCCTGGTTTATGAGATCACCAGCATCCCTCTATGGAATTACCTGCTTTTGCGCCACAATGTAAAAAATCATTAAGACAGTTTTTCAATATTTGGTTATTGTTTGACCTACAGATTAATATGCCTCTCTAGAATTTGCATCTTCCCTATTGTCTTAGAACAAATTACAGCACAATAAATGCTGTCTGACTACAGAGTATTGAGTAGCATTTTGGTACTTGCAGTATAGTGATGACTGGCTCCTGCATCAGCAAAAATGATTAGAATAAAAATGTTGGGTTTTAGGAGCTCTGAGATTGCAACAAGGTTATAGATCAGAAGATATTTTCTTACACTAGTGCCGTTGGGTTTGGGAAAACAATCTGGCTGTTAAATGTTAATTGCTAAATTATGAAGCTTAAGCCTAATTGAAGCGGCTTCTTCAGGCTGGAATTATTACGTTCATGAAAATAACCAAGGAGAGCTGTGTAAAATATCTTCCTGCAAAATCTGAAAGAAAAAAAAAATTACCTGCATTCAGTATCAATTCAGGCAGCACTCACAGAAAGGTTTGCTTCTTTTCATTACTTTCACTTAAGGGAAAATTTTAGGAGTGCTTTCTAGTTCTGCACTGAAATCAGGAAAAATTTGCTGTTTCACCTGGTTTTCATGTGAAACCCAGTAAACTTTAGTTCCTCACTTGGTTGTTAGAAAATGTGATTCTTTGTATTTCAAAATCATTTTCAGCCTGAGGATCATCAAATAATGTTAGGAATTCTAGGAAGGGGAGACAAGTAAGTGAGAGCCTGGGAAGAAGTGATGAATAAGTAGGATTGTTTGGGGGAAAGAAGCAGTGCAGGAAGGAAGCCCAGGGTGTTTATGTGACCAGAGGAACTGCAACAAAAGCCAGCAGAGCTGGGAAAAGTTAGTCAGGGGAGCAGCAGGAGGAAAGAGAAAAATATTAGGAATTCTGTGAAAGGAAGAAAAAGGTGACAGTACCAGAGCCTGTGTGCAAGAAGCAAAGGCAGCTTAGGAATCAGAGACCTGTCAGAGAGTCTGTGTGAGAGTGATGCACCAACTGTAATAGTGGAACAGGACTAGGGTTCAGTTGCCTGGGGAAAGTGATGAGGAGTAAGCAACGCTACTTGGTTTTGAGCCAAAAATCACTGATAAGTCTATAAAAAAATCAAAAAAGCTTTAGCAATAACAGCAGCAGCAAACTGTATGGCTCTTAGCTATTTGCTACTTGTAGACCTTTCTTTGTGCTACAGCTGAGATATAGAAACAATACAGAGAGTAACTGGAAAATTAAACAAAAAACAAGGAAATGAAACATGTATGGATACACAACAGTCCTTAACTACACATGTTTAATGATCATGAGCATTTATGTACACAGCACACAGCTACAGTCACGCTCATGGGATGAATGATTTTCACAAAATAAAAACAGCTGTGGGGAAATTCTCTCAAACTGTAATAGGAACAATAAAAGCAATAAAATTAAAAGATGTGCCTCAAAAATTATTCAAGTTGACAGTCTATGTGCAACTATCTTTTTATATCAGATAAGCTCAATTAAAATGTAATTATAGGAACAATATTTGCTCCATATTTTGTGCATGCTCTGAGAATAGCACCAAATACTCTAATATAAGTTTATCTTCTTAATGAGCTTTGGGTTATTCCATGAACATGTGTATCTTAATAAGGACTGTGTGTTATACCCTCTATGGGACATAGAATAATGGTTCAATGTAGAGATGACAAAATACCTTGGATGGAATGAAAGGAAGAAAAGTGGAATATGAATGACGGAAATTTACATATAATAAGTTTTCCCAGCAATATGGTGGTGGTGGGAAGCAATGTGACTTCCAAGGTGTGAAGGGAGGGGAATTCCATTTCAGAGGTCCTTGGAGACAAACAAGTCTGATTCTTTTCTGCACCAGACTTGGCAAGGAAAATTCTTTTTCTGCTTGCCAGAGACTGTGAGATTTCTCAAACTCCCCATTCCTCATGGAGATGAACCTGGATCTGTTGGGGTAAAGCAATGTGGAGGAGTAAAAGCACTCTCCCTATAGTAAGGACATGAATGTCACACTGAGTATACTGACTCTGAAGCTTGTCCTAATAATGAGTTGATTGTGAGGAGGTCACCTTTTTTGACTCTCCCTCTGTCTCTCTCTCTCTCTTTCTCTCTCCCTCTTACACTGCTTTTCAAAACTGGTAGGTTTAATCTCATTTAACTGCTATATTTCTACCAAAAAAAAGTTTTTTCTTAGAAATCAACCATCTAAAAAAATTGTGATAATTTTGGAAAATGACATTAGTGGCAACTACAGAAATATCACCGTCCTATAAAACTTTTTGGTTTTTTTTGTAAAATACATAGGGAACAAAATTTCATGCATACCTTTGGTACAGCAATTGTCAGCAAAGGTTAACTTTTTAAGGACAATTGTTGTCTGTACATGATGAATTTTTCAATATTCTTCCTTTTTGTTGTAGTTCTAATCCTTTCTTTGTCTTTGTTGCCATCATTATGCCATTATTATAATCCCACTGAGGCCTTCTCAAGTAGAATTAGAACAGCACTTAATTACTGGAATTAGAAATGACAAATATCACAGTTTTTATCCGGTTGATCTTATCTAAGCTCTTCTGTTTATGAACTTGAATAATCTTGAATCAATGACTTCTAACATTTCCCAAAGACTTAGAGGGAGTTGATTTTTTTTTCTCTCCTCTGTGTTTGCTTTCTACTTCTTTGTTCAAGGTGAGACTTTTTTGACACTGTGCGCAGTAACTGACAGCTTTGTCTAATTCTTTATTACTTGGTATCTACATTTTTCCTAGGCCTCCATAACTAACTCCTCATTTTCAACTTGAAGTTAACAGTGGGATAATCCATCTTTGATAAAAACACACCAAGTCTATACTCAGAGTCTCTCATTATTCTGCCCATTTTAATTCATGACTGTCTGAAACTTTTTCCTGAACTCTGAAGTTGTCTTTCCTGGTCTGAATAGTTGCAAATTTGTTTAAGAAAATATAGGAGTGTTAATTTTCATTAATGCTGCATTTGACATTCACTTGGACAAACATGATTTGAACAGGGAGATAACTGAATTCTTATCTAAATTCTGTACATAATTCTTTGATACTGGAAGCGTGTGGGAGAGAAAAAAGACACTACTGCCCCAAACAGTTTTGGTTTGGTTTTACTTTGTTGGGGGTTTTGGGGTTTGGGTGGAGTTTTTCTGTGTTTGACATTTCTCACTTTGCTGCTTTCTAGTCCTAAGTTGCCCACTCAGCATCTCTGTCATTAGCATGCAGTGATGCTATTATATGTAATTTTGTAATGAAAATAAAAGCAAAGTATTCTATCTCTTACAAATGAAAGAAATAAAATTTAAACAAAACAGTATGAAAAAATATGAAACCAAGCAAAAAAAAAAAAAAAAAAAAAACCAAACAGAAAAAAACCCAAAACCTCTCTGTAGTGAGGCTGAGTAGACTGAGTGTAATATTGAGCTAAACTCAAAATCTCTAAGGCTGAAACAGACTTCCTGCTTTTAGATACCAGGGGGCCTGTTCAAATGATTCCAAGCACAATAGTTGGTCATAATTTAGAGCATCTGAATTGCTTTAACAAGCCAAAAAACAGAGATGTCCAAGCAGATGTGTTGCATCTGAACAGTGCATTATTTCTTGATTTTAAAACAGATGCATTACAAACACAACTAATAAAATAGTCTGATTTTTTTTTCCCTAAATGCTTCCAGTCACATATGTGTTTTTTTCTTCTTAAAGGACTCTCCAAAGAATATGTAATTAGCTCTGTACTGAAATAACTTATCTGTGTAATCCATTATTTAGGAATAAAGAACAATTTGAAGATTCTTCTATTCAAAAATTTCAATTTCTTTTCCTTCTGGTCAGTATGCATATCTCTAGAGTCTGTTTCACCTCTCATTTAGCCTGACTTAAACTTCACAAAGTGTCAATTTAACTACTTACCAAAATTAAATTATTGCTAGATGAGACGAACTATACAGAGTACTGTGAATTATACTCCAGAGTTCTGTGAAGTGATTTCTCTTCCATTCAATTTTGTAAACATCTATATGATTTCCTCTCCCAGTTTCAGGGACCATTGCTCCCTTGCTTTTGACTTTAAAAATACCTTGCCTGCAGAGTAATTAAAAGTAGCAGTTGCTTTTTGATGGACTCTAGAATTTCCATAGCTGCTTTCCCCTTGTTTTAGTTTAGCTTGTCACCTTACGGATCCCAAATTCTATTACAGCACAGAAAATATTGAAAAGGACTAACTATACTCACAACTATGTAAGATACTCACATCAGTATAAGATAAGGAGGTGAGAAATACATATTTTTTATGAGTGATGGGCAAATATAAAATGGGGGCAGAAAGTATCCGGTTTTAAGAATTAATGATATAAGAAAGGATGTCCTAATGAGCAGATCATTAGCTGAATGTCCTGTTCCAGCTCTCCATCACAGCCCCTGTTAGGTGTCTGACTCTTACCAACTTCAAAGGGAATTGGCTACCTAAATACCATGGCAGATATGGGTGTGAGCCTTTCTTTTTTTCAATTATTCAGCTATAAAATGGGGATAATTGTACTTCCCTTGCTTCTCATGCAGTTGCACTTGGGTATTGTAAGGATGAGTAGAGAGGAGAATATGAATAGCTCAGATGCTACAGTAATGGGAGCTGTAAAAAAAATAAGCCTAAAATAGGAAGAAAACTAAAAGACTAGATCATCAAAGTCTGGTAAAATGGGAAATGGCAGTGAGGGACTGTCATGGATCTAGGAAGAAAGTCTGGATTATCTAATGGATATAAATTACAGAAGCTCCTGTGATATTGAAAAATCAGAACACTTGGGAATGCATCTGAACTTCTGGTTTCTTATCCAAAATGAGTCCCAAACTCCTACCATAATACATAAGCTTTTTTCTGCCTCTCGCTACTTTTACTGAATAGATGCTTGCACCTGTAATATTGCTTTTTATGCTACATCAGCATATTCAAGTATAGAATCATATTACAATGATAAATTCCTATTAAAGGATCACATTCTAAACTGAAAAAGTTATTATTGTCATTTCTTTCTCTCTCAGAATCTTTTGCATGTGGAAGTATTCTAATAAATGTGTATATCTGTGCATGAAAGAGACATTTGAGAGAGAGAGAACGTTTCCTCTGCATTATGTGCAAAGAGAGGAATTCATCCTTCAGCTGTAATATATTTCTATTCTTACACATAATCAGCATTTTGTGCACATATTTGAAATTAATTTTTCAGCGTATGTCAGCTTGCAGAGTAAAGTTGCAGGAACAGAGTCTGCACTTCTATATGAAAATTAAAATGTGTTTAATATGGGGAAAATATTTTCATCAAGTTTACATGAACGAACATTTCTATGTCTATTGACAGTAACTGACTAATATATTTATAACGTAGCACACATACAAAAAACGAATTCTAGGTGACGTATTTCATTGATATCGTACAGAATTTGAGAGTGAGGGTTCCTTATGGTCAAACGAGTGTGAGATGGTTTGCAAGTACTTTCCTTTGGGCAGATGTTCAAAATCCTTGGAAATGTTTTCAAGCAGACTTACCAAAGCAGAGCAAATTTTGTGCTACAGCTTGGTTTTTGAGGAAGGCTTTTGGCTGTAAGTTGTGCAACTCTGAAGGAAGAAACCTAGAGGAAAAAAAAGTGTTCCTGTGAGACACACGGTGAATTTCAAAACAAATTCAGGTCCCATGAAAGGACCTGAGTTTTGTGTTGATGTATGAGCCTAACAAGGCACTATAGTCACCTATGATGAGCACAACATGTACAAAAGACTACTGAGATATCTCAGTTCTAGAGAAGGTGCAGCACATCTTCCAGTCACAGCTTATTTCTGATGCAATTGAGAAGGGAAGGCAAAGAGATTTACCTACACTTTGCTTGTCCCTCTTGTTCACCCTTGAGGAGTGGGATGGGGGACATTAGGACATAATCTAAGCTCCCCTCATTTACAGTGCATTTCCATTTATAAAGTTGAAAATATAGGACATGAAATACCTTGGCTTTAATATGTTTGTCTTTACTTTGTTTAACTTCCAGCACATACACAACATTTTTGGTCTACTACTACTAGCAAAACAATAGTGCAAAATAAGTCCAAAACTGTGTTATACATCCCTTCCTAATTCAGTCATTTATGGGTTGTCAGCAATACGGCAATATGTCTTTAAAGGGCTTCATAAGGTGTTGTGGATTTAAAAACAGGTTCACATGTAAAGAACAGAGAAACATTTCCTAATATCTCCAAGAAGGTCTGTGGATTTCATGAGATCATGCATGGCAATTTGTCATTGATGCATGTCATCCATCAAGCATTACTATTGTATTGTTTTGAGTATTAAAATAACAGTTTCCAGTGCCAATTTGCAATCTGAAACAATTCATAAAGCTACAGCGCTTTGTACCATAAAAATAGATGCCAGAGATTATTGGGCAAGGTGGTGTCATGTCACATGTGTGCAATTCATTAATTAACTGCTTGAAACTGCTATAAAATAATAGCCAAGTCATCAAGATGAAACTACAAAAGTGCAAATAAAATAAAAGTGCACTAAAAAAGAAAACAGAGCAGCTGTTATTAAAATATCCTCGAGTTACTGTTCATTTTTACTACCCACTTCTCTAGTCTTTCTGGTGCCAAACCCAAACCTAAACTGGTACCCCAAAGACCTTTACTTTATATTACTTCTGGCAAGGCCTGGCTCCTCTGTGCAGAACGCAGAATCAATTTGAATTTACACTATCATATTTTAAGAGCACAGTGATGCTGACTTGCAACTGTGCCAAGTTTACACTTGCAGATAATGAAAGATGTGCCAGGGTGTGGCACATCTTGTTGTCCATGTTGACAGACAGCATTCACCAAGTACGACAAATTCTGGAAGTTTATTCTTTTCAGGTTCTTCTCCTGCAGACAGATTAATTTTTTACAAAGCAGCTGAAAAGTTTTCTTGCCTGTAGGTTCTTTTTGTGTCACATTCCTCTACCTTTTAAATTCCCCGTGGAAGAAAATCCGAGGTCTCTATGGCCTGGTTTTGCACTTCTGATGCTAAATGGTGAAACCACTGAACCTACAGCAGCCTAAAGGCTGCTGTAAAAGTGCAGAGGCAGCAAAATCCCACAATGACTTGGGTCTGTGTCTCTCACATCTCGATACTGCAGTCACAGATCCTGACTTTATTCAGGCTTTTTGTTAGCAAGGTTAATTTTTGATTGAACTTTGAAATGATGATTCCCACATCAAGAGTCTGTGTCTGCCAGGTTTAATCTTTGGAAACCATTTACAAAAGTTTACCAGCTACTTTAAAGAGAACAGTAGGAGTCAGAATCTAAGAAGCAGTCCTAATTTTTTAATAAGCTTTTCTTACATGATATAGATTTTAAAGACATTATATACAGACATAAAAGACAGAATACAGTCAAATCCCGAGACCTACATGCTCATAAATTCCAAACTAACATAGAGATTGTTTCTAATTTTGCAGCATAACTGATGGTGTTTAGGAGCAGGACAACTCATCCAGGATATTGTAAATATTTCGGACACAGGCACTGATTTTAGTGCAGTCTGCTCTGCCCAGGACTGCTCTGAGGAAGGGGCAGTCTGATACTTCTCATTACCGGAACTTTTTGCAGTTGGTCACAAAGAGTAAGTGCAGTGACATTGTTGGACTTTGCCAGGGTAAAACACTACAAAGTAACACAATAAAAGAGGAATAAGTACCCCAGCCTACATAGTGGTTTCTGATCTCAGCTCTATATCATGTTTCTCCTTGCCAGAAAATTCTTATAAAATACCATGTCTGTCTAATCAAAGACTTCTGGCATGTATGAGGCTTTAAGTACAAAGAATACAATTTAAAAAAAATCACTATTAACTTGAATTATTTGGATTAACAGAAGGGAAACCGATCTACAGTGACACATGATGATCTGAGAGTGATTATGCAGTACATGGAAAAGAAAAGTAGATAAGTGGGTTGTTAGACTTATTAAATGTATTAAATGAGACCTGGCACTCTGTGATGAAAATGAGACTATCTGGGTAAGCAACAATGATGAATTTCTCAGACTTACACTATACTTTAGCGTGTTTGATCTCTTTTTAGCTTTAAATTTAGCTTTGTAAAGTAACGCTTCATGAGGCAACCCATCATACCATTATTGAATATTTGGAAGGAAAAAAGTACTTTTAATAGGAGCCAAGATTTTTCAATGATTGTTCATGAGCTTAAAGAGATGAAATATTTCCTTGTCAGTGCTTATTCCGCACCTGACATTTCTCATATTTGATCAGTTAATGGTTATTGCCCACTATGCTACTTTAAAAGGTCAGGTAAAAAAGGGTTGTTAAGTCTCCTTCAATGAGACACATACTGGGAAAACCTTCTTGCCTCTATATATCTCTCTTTTGAGAGGCATAGATATCAATATTAGCACTTATCAAGAACATACTTAAGATAATAGTAGCAACATGTCTGGATGCTCTCCAAACAAAGATCTATGAAGCAAGATACCACATGTAATGTTTTGCTCTAAGTCACTTGAGTTAGATTAAGGTATTGAATTCAACTAAATATATTTCGTTTGAACTCATTCACTGCGTAGCAGCTGTTATACCCAGGCTATTTCTAATAAAAAGAGAGAACAAAAGGCTTTTCCAAAATTACAGATTTTTTCCCAAGAAACAGTTGTTAAATATGTTTGGTGGCTTTCCAGGAATAAAGAAAAAAAAATAAAGATTTGAACATTCAAGAATATTAATGAAAAATGTATTTTTTTCTGGAAAATACTCTGACCCATTTCTAAGAAAGGAATATGCAGATGATTTCTCATACAGCTTTGAGAGATGTTATTCATTCTTGTTGGCACTGCGGCTATCTTTTCTTCTAAAAGGAACTCAATGCATATAATTCAAATTATTTGGCATACATGAGAAAGATTCTAAGTTCTTCAGACTTCTCAAATTTGAACAAGTGCTAAGAGCCATTCTGTCCTAGTAGCTTCTTACCTGAACCTCAAGGACAGAAGATACACAAAACTTGTGTAATCAAGTGAGCAAGCAAAGTAACTCTCACAGTTCAATTTCTACCCATGCAAGTCATCTCTCACATTCATTTATAATCTAGCTGTTTGCATTCACAAACACATTCCTGTTTATTGGTAAAGAACTTTTTACTGGTGTCAGAGATATGTCAGAAAAGCATTTTGCCGTCACCTCCAGCTTCTTCACAATTTTCTAAGTAGCCTTAATTGACCAGATATCCTTGTGGTTTTGGCAGAACAACTGTCCTAGCCTGGGCCTAAAAGACAGAGAAGAATGAAGCTTAACTCTTCATTCTCATCACAATCGACTCCAATCAGCTGTGAAATGAAGACTGGAGCAATTGCTAAAATACCCAAACAGCAATATTGGCTATTGACTGTCTAAACAAGAAATGCAGCACCTGTTGGTCAGGTAGATGAAATAGCAGAACCTTTTGTGAAACACAGGGCAGGATAACCCACGTCATACTCTGATTACAATGATGAGTTTTTCTGCAAGTCATCATCTTTACAGATCATATCAGATCCCTCCTGTGCACAGCTCTCTCCCTGATGACCTTTCCAGAAGGAAGCTTGAGTTGGAGTTCATTTCATCCACAGAGTGTACTGCTAAATATTGGCATTGAATGAGAAACTCCCTCAAGTTGTTGCTGTTGTTATTCCCATGGGGATGTGAAGTATATTAACTTAAATGATTCTTAAGTGTGACTGCACTACACGTTAAACCGGTAGAGTATAACCCATTTCAGATTTCTGAAGGTTTGACCCAGGTAGGATTTTAACCCAATCTCTGCCTGAAAATAATGCACAAGAAGCGTACAAACTTGCAAACATTCAGTGAACATTTAATTATTACAGAGTATTTTGCAAGCTCTCCATTCAACAGAATATTCATGTACATTATGGGGTTTGTGTTGTAGTTTCCCAACTGAGATATAAATTCCTTTAAATTGCAGACAGACCTTTATTTTATAAGTATCAATAAGATATTAAACTCTCATCTTACATTAGATATTTGCATGCATGTTCTGCTACATACATAAACAGATGACATGCACTGCTAACCTCTGGGTGCTTTGGGATACTGCAAATGGCTATAATTTTGCATTAATAGTATCAAGAGAATTGACTTTCAGAAGCAAAATTGAAGAGAAAGGGTCCAAGAAGTCAATTTGTAATATTAACACGAATTTATTAAACATCATTATTTCATACCTCTTCATGATGTCTCCTCTCATCTACCTCCTATCTCAACTAAATATGCAATTGTGCAATTGTTCTAATCTCTTCTTATAAGAAACCATTTCTTTTAGCTCTCCTTCTCTGGTATTTTTCTTTCTATATCCATTTTAAAGATAGGGCAACCAAAGGCAAACATAACAGTGGAGGTAAGTACCTTTATTTTATATACTGGCATGTGTAATGGTTTCAAGGTTCATATAGGATGTAAGTCACACTTTTCCCCTCATTCATTTTTCAAAATTCAGTCACTTTGGGACTTCAAATGTTCAGAAAAGTATAGAGGTAATGGATTATCCTCAGCTCCACCAAAGGGTTTACTGGAAGATAGATAAATCATGATCAACAGAAACAGTCTTGGTCTATCTGGCTTTCTTTTTGTTTTACCTGATGAATTTGAATAAAGCATGTATCACCTTATAATATATGTCTAAATGCTAAAAAAACAAAACAAAAGTTATGTGAGGTAACAAATATCAGATACCTTCTAATTATTGGTTTATTTTAAATATGTAATCTGGAAGGGAAACTTTGATTTTATTAACCCTATCAGTTTTGTTTTTTTTTTGGCTGATGTTTCTTTTGTCTCATGTTCACAGTGAAACATAGTACAAAGGCACATGAACCAACACCAGCCTGCTCCAACCTACATTAACAACTCACTGTTGTGCAGCTTACTAAGGCTTGGAGAAAGCAAGTTGAACAACAGCTTTATTTTCTGGCTAGGTCATACTTATCACATGCAGGACATACTGATAAAGTGAAAAATTCTAATTCTGACACTCAGACATTGAGCACTCACTTCTCACTTAAATATGCACCATTGCAAGGAGTTCTGACTCAGGGCCACAGGTCAGGTACCGAACATGTTTCACTTTACTGTAGCACCTCAGTGCTGAACATAGAAGTACTTCCAGCTTTTTCTGACCTTCTCTAAATCCTTCTCCAAAACTTCACACTACAGCATGCTCTGATATCTCCCAAGAGGCTGTGTTTGAGCTGAGAAGCCCTGGAAGCCCAGCTGTACTGTGCTGCACTTCCATGATGCACTAGCAGAACCTGCTTTCTGAACAGGGAATGAAGTGTTAGGGGCATCAGTTTCATTTAGTCCTTATTTTGTATCTGGTTCTACAAGTGCAGGCATGAAGCTAGACCATGTCTTACTGAAACCAAAGGCAAGTTTTTTATCCCCTAAATGTTAGTAGTGGTTCACTGAAAGGCTGAACAAAATGCATATGGCACAAAGCTCCCATAAAATGCTACTCATAATCATCATCATGTGAAATATGCTGCAGTTAAAAAGATTTCACCGGAAAATAACCAAATTCAATCATACACAGAGATAGCAGGCTAATAGGGCCTGTGATGTGTGCTGAAATCCTGGATCTAGAGTCATGTATGAAATGATTCTGTGCAGCAGAAATTTCTCACCTGTTTCTCTGCCCACAGCCTAATTCCAAATCAAAGGATCCTCTTGTTCTGCTGCACCGTTTTCTCTTTGTTTTCATAAATCTCTCAGCATACACAACATCCCTTAAACAATTAATAGCCATCTAAAGCTTCACCTCAGCCTCTGTGGGTGATTGGATTTGCTCACATTAATCTGTACTTCTGTCCAGATTCTGTCTCAAATTCCCTGTGCTTGTTCTGTCTGCTTCTGTTTACAATTTGAGCCCATACATCACTCTGGTACTATTCATCTTGGTTCACACTGAATGATGAACTCAGCATCACATTCTTCTTGCCTAGCTCCTGTTCTCCAATGCAAAGCAAAACAAGACAAAAATCCCCTTTCTTCTATTGCAAATGTGAAAAAATAAGCAATACAACTGTTGGTGCTATTTTTTCCTTTTGTGGAAAACATGTTACATGGAAAACATGAAGAAAGTGGATGCTTGTCAAAGCTTTTGAGTAGCAGGCTATCTTACTCATTCAAAAAGAATCTTGATTTCCAGAAATGATGCAAATACTACTTATTTTTAAGTGAATTGTATTAAAAAGAAATTTTAAAATCCACTGAGTTACTGGTCAGCACAAAGCAAATGGGGTAGAATAGCTGGGTGAGAGCTCACAGCACATAAAGAGAAATGTAAAAAGGTGGCTGCAGTAGTTTGTGATCTACTTCAGAAGTTGACTTCTGCCTTGTTCAAAAGAAAGACATGTACTCTCTGTTCCTTATCTCATCCCTACTTGTAGTTGAACACATCATCTGGAAAGGATGCCACAGGTAAGTGTGTCACAATCTAGTTTATAGGAACAGAGTACACAGGGCTGTTTGACATTAATTGGATCTACCCAATCCTCACATGGAGGCCAATTTAGCACAAATAAAATTTGTGCACTTTTCACATGCAAGGCTGGAATTCTACATCAAGTTGATAAAAACAACATTCACTAATTAACAGCTTCTGCATTGTCACCTCCAAGATAAAAGTTGCCAGGTGCCCACCCTCCTGCCTCAAACTGCTCTTAGTCAGGTTGCGTTACAGGCAACATAAAAACAAAATCCCCCTCCAAATTGTTCTGAGGTGACTTGTACCTAGAGCTCAGCAAAACTGCCAGTTTAGACTACAGGGAATCTCCATCTATGACACCCTCATCACTTCTACGGTGCAGAGTATACTTTAAATTAAAACAGAAAGTGAAAAAGACATGCATATTAACTAAGGCTTAACTAGCCAGTTTTATTTTAAGTGCAAAGTAATGGCACTGTAAAGGACAGAACTGCTGTAAAACAGTTTCAGATTATTACATTTTACATAAAAGAAAACAAACCAGAAAGAACAAAGTTAATTAGTTTGCAAAGAAAAAGACATGTTAGTTACTCAATAAACATTCCATGAAATAAAATTCACTCAGACCTTTTGACATACCATATCAAACAAAATGCAAGAGCTACAATAATTATAATGAGATTCTAAATATAGTGATATCATGTGTGCTATTAACCCATCATTTCATACCCCTTCACTCAATAGATTTTTTTTTTTCCTTTAATGGTCACATTATGTTGAGTCCTGAAAATCTCCCCGGGAAAAAGGCATGTACAAAATATTGCATAGAAAAGAAAAAAATGGGAGTAATATGAAGTTCATTGTTTTTTCTCCATTTTAATTGTCCTCTACCTGCAGGAGCAGAGAGAAGCTACTTTTTATGATAACTGTAGCAGCTGCACAATGGTGGTCTGTCATTGGCATTTTTCACATGTGATGGCCATCACCATTAAGTCACACAGAGATGCTATGACAAACCCAGACAGGGCAGAAACATACAGAAAGCTGTACTTCCTCGCAGTCACTGCTCTTGTACACCAGCATCAACCACAGTCCTTTCCCAATAAAACAAAGCAAAAGGCTTCTAAGCAATATACTCTCCTGGCAGAGACTGCAAGCACAAGTAAAGGCATAAAAAGTTCAAAAAAATGCAGATACTCCAAAGGAAAATTCTATTTCGTGATTCAACACCTTATGCAGGCATCTATTTTTTTAATATATTAACTATTCTGACAAAGCCTTGGAAATTTTGTATGTCTTCCTAACATGTTATCAAAACATAACTGTGTTTCATCATATAGCATTTTCACTATCCTTCGGAAAAGGAGAAAAAGCCAAACCAAGTAAATTGTCATTGTGGAAAAGAGGTTATTATGGGTATACAAAAATGTTGATTTCTCTCAACCCAGAGGTATTTCTAAGAAACTAGAAATAAATATCAAGGTTAATGGGTTTATGCACAATAGAGGAAAAGAGTCCACTGTTACAGAGGATATTCTACTCTTCACTGAAGTGTCTCTTCCTGGACATGCTAATCCTTATGGAACGCACCAACATATTGCATGTAAGACTTTTTCAAGAATTAGAAATAAGTGTCATTTTTCTAGTTCATTACATGAATATATTTTTCAAGATTCTAATTTTATCAAAACTTGTCATTTTCAAAAATCACTTTAATAATATTATTGACATTATGATGAATTTTTAAAATATCGGTCACTCCACAAAAAAAAAATCTTTAAAAGTCTTAATATTTAAAACATTTTAAAGTACTTCCCATTCCAAAAGTATTATTTGTACTAGTAATTTATCTCAATCAAAAGTAAAGAATAATACAGGAGTATATTGGCAGCTCCTTTTCATAAGAAGCTACCAGGGAAATAGACTGAAATAATTTTACCAAAAATTGTTTCTTAAAATGTCTCAGAAAAAACCACAGAGAAAACAGTTTGTCTTTTTCAACAGGCTTTTACTTCAAGGGCAATTCTAAAGGCTTGTAAGTTTTAGGTAGTTCCTTTACAGACCTGCTTTATCCTAATGAGGTTAAAATTAGCTATGTTCAAAGTTTCAACTGAAAAGGATGTTCTTTGTAACATTACACAAAGTTAGGGTTGTGCAGCTCTTAGAAGGCAAGCAAATGAGGACTTGGGCTCATGGTTACCAGGGAAAGAGGATATTTTCCCAGGGGATTTCTATGGTCTTGCCCTGACAACCAGACGGTGAATGTGCTATTAGCTGTGACTCACATGTGTCTGTGACACTCTCCAAGCTGTTTTATACCTCTGAAAACTGATAAATGTATAGATATAGTCATCTACCCTACTCCCTTGCAATTCTCTAAATGTGTTTTAAACTGTGCATAATTGCATATGTGTGTATATATATATATTGCAAAGGTGCATACATAATAATGGCTCTGTATCACTGACTCGGCTATTCAGAGATGGAAAACAATTGACCAAAAAATTTATATACATATTTATAGATATGAATTATAGAGGAATGGATGGATAGGTTGGCAGGTGGATTAATGAATAGATGGACATTATACATCTCTATATGTGAGTAAAATAATATGGAATAGAGTTCGTAAGGAAAAAAAATAGAAGAAATGAATTGAATGTTGCCTCTCTTCAAGCAATAATAAAAACATTAATGAAGTAATTTCTACAAATGTACTGCTAATATAATGATAATAATAATAATAATAATAATAATAATAATAATAATAATAATAATAATAATAATAATAACAACAATGGCATATTTTACATGAAAACTTCTGATCTCAGGTGATTAGAAGCTTAGCAGACCTCAATTAATCCAGAATCATAGCTGCACTTTGCTCCACTGCACTTTCATTCCCTGCTGTTGCATGAAGGAACTTGGGTTTGATTTTCAGCACTTGACCCAACCAACTTTCCAGAGAGAAAGCCATTCCATCAATATGGAAGAAATACAATAAAGCCAAGAAAGAAGATGGATGATCTGTCAAGCAATGAGAGTCTTTTCTCCTCTGGGACAGTGTACCACTTCCACAACAGTCTCCATCCCTCCCTGATCAGGATGCTGGTGTCTGGGTAACTTGAATCCAGTATTATTTAATATAAAGAATAATAATGGATATTAATCTCATGTGATTAATGCATATGAAATCTCACATCATATTTATTAAGAGTGCAAATCATGAATTTCTAGCTTAATAAGAATGATTAATTGAGTCAAGTGTTTAATTTCCTCTCTTCAAATCATATCTTGATGATTCATGAATTCCATAGCAAAGTCATTTACATTATCATATCATCAGGAAACACAGTTAGTTGTTAGGAAGATCAGACTGGGAGGTTGAGTACTTAAATTTCAAAAGAGCTTATTTTGTTCAAATGCAGGGAATGTGTAATGGGCATAGTGAGCTGACCAAGACAAAACATTTGATCATATCAGAAAAACAGTATCTCTTGTGTTTTCTGCAATGTGAAAGCATGGCTTTTTCAAACCACTTTGATGCTACATTGAAGTCTCCTTAGTCTTGTGCTGTGCATATCAGGAAGTTTAAAATGCTAAATAATATCTGAACTACCCTAGAAACTCAAGATGCTTATTAAAGGTTTTTGTTGGATTTTTTCCCCCATGTTTGAAAAAATTCTTTGTTTCACTAAGGGTAAATCTCTTGTGTTTTGTAATGCTGTTATTGAACAAGTTTAATGATTTGCTGAGGACCTCATCTAGCAGCATTACCAAGCAACATGAGATTAGAAATGTATGGTGATGTAGGCTTTTCTAGAAGAAATGAAAATATTTTATTCAGCTACCAAGAAGGGTCTCCTGAGATCAAATTAGAAGATTGCTGTGAAGGGAGATGTTTAGGCATGCTCTGGAATTATTTATCAGCATTTTCTGCTTGTGTGAGAATAAGCAGACATTAAGTTTAGATTAAACAAAGGAGAAAGAAAACAAGCTTTTTTAAAGTAATTTGACTGCTAATGATATTTCTGAATTATTCTCAGTTTAATAGTTTAAGTAATTTGCAATGATAATAATTGTTCCTGCTAAAGCTCCAATAGTGTCAATTCTATCCTTGATGAAATGAACTTTCTCTAAGACCTTCATATGGACAAGCAATTGCAAATTTATGGTGGGCTTTGTTAATTATAAATTTGTTTTCTTCTTGACATTTCTTGTAATTTAATTTAATTTAATTGCATTCATCAACAACGAGAGAAACTGACTTAAAAGTCCATTAAAAAGAATAAATGTTCACAGTTCTATATTATACTTGTTTATCTTTATTTATAATGGGTCTGTACTTCCAGATAGGACAGAGGATGTTTAATTATTACTTTTTAACAATAATGTGTGCTTTCTTCATACTCTTTCAAGATAAATGTGCTTTCAATTCTTCTCACCCATCTAGAAATTGTTATTGTGATTTTTTAATTCAGTTGCTATAACCTGGTTGGCAAAATATTTGGAAAATTATGAATATGTTTAAATGGAATACTCAGGTGACTAAACTTACGTGTTGTTAAACCTGTAAGACAAACCAGAAGAGAGGAAAATTTGTCCCTCAAGGAAAATAATGTTGTAATTTATGTCACAGATACCCATCGTGAGTGAAATGTGACTCCATGAAAAATCTTGTTGTAAGTACTAGCAATGAAAATCCCACACCATGCATGGCCACAGCATACACAGAGATCCTAGAGTTGGAGTTTGTCAGGCACTGTTAAAGTTATCTTTACTTGAGCTTCTCAGGGAATTTCTCTTGTCAGTATTTGCTGATTTTTCCAGCAAAGATCTACGTTAGAATTGTGTTAATTTCTGTACAGCTGAAACAACCTGGCCACATCTGGCTGGCAGCAGCAAGCCCTGTTGAGGGTTGCTGGAAGCAGGTACAATTCTCCCCACTGCAGGAGTGTGAGATGATCACCACTGCTCCTTTCGTCCTCTCCAGACATTGATTAACATGTGTTCATGCTATGTGCCCTTTTTTTGGATGAAACAGCTGTCCAAATCACATAGAGATGCAAGATTTGGTTAAGTGTCTGCAAGCAGCAGTAGAGGACAGGAGCTGTCTCTGATATATGTAAATATTGCACGGTATGACAAGTGATTTGTTACACAGATTCTAACCTTACTGTTCTATAGCTACACTGTCCTTTTGTTCTGGCCATGGATTAGAATGGGCCACATGCTCCAACAGAATGAAAAGACTGCTCTTGTTCCTAAAACTTGCAGTCTGACACTGTCAAGAAATCAGAAAGGTGTAAGCTTGTTCCATAAAGTAATGTGCTATCAGAAGTTATATCTTCAGTGCCCTTTTCTTAAGGTATTTCAGTCCCTATGGAATGTCCACTGCAACTTTCATCTGAAAATGAAAGTGTACTGGAAAAACTAACAGTCTTACACCCACTAATAGAGCACAGTGAACAGACTCTCATTTGTTCTTGAGCTCTCCATGTTATGAGGGAGAAAAGGAGAAATGTTTCTTGGCTCAGCATGTCTTCCTCTGCATTTCTGCCAAACTAAATGCTTGACAAGTGCAATTTTACAGCACATGCTTGATGTGAACATAATGTCACCATGTTTAGCATTACAAAAAAAAAAAAAGTTACAGTGAAAAAAAAGGTCACAAAAATGTTTTGGTTACTTGGATGTCCTTTCAGTATTGTTCCTGCTCTTATTTCCCTCTCAGAATTTTGTGGAATAAATGTTGAATATCTCAGGAAAGTAAGGATGCTTGGTGGCTTCTGCCAGGACTGCAGCAAGCCAGTAAAGTTTGTGGGCTGCAGTAAAGGCAGAACAAAGTCCAGTGCAGCAATGCCTGGTGTTGCCACTCTTACAGCCCCAACAGGGAGGCCAGGGGTGACCCTCAAAATTTCCCTTTGACCTCTACAGGTTATCCTTGGAGCCATTGGATTATATCTGCCTTCTACTGGAAGATACTGGCAGGCCATGAGAAGCCTTTATGTAGCTTCCCAAGTCGTTCTAGCTGCACAGAACTGACCTACTTTTGCCCTGTAGAACTGCCATTCTGGTCCTTTTCACAAGCACCAGACACAGGCCCCTGCATTACACAAGTGCACATTTTCAACAAAGAAAAAGGAAAGTCATATATATGACCTCAAAATTAGAGGTGAAGCAATAACTCTTAAAACTACCAGCCCTGCACATGTGTAGGCTGCTCTGCACTGTGGTTATGACTCATAAGACCTAGCTCAACCTTGTTATTTCAAATATTTCACTGTGATTATGAACGAAAATATGCTTTATAAAATAATGTGGTATGAAGTTCTCTCTTCACTGAACCTATGACCATTATATCCAGCCTCCTTGTAAGCATAAGTAGCTCCCATGAATGCAAAGGTCAGAAAGGACTTGGCTCAAAACCTGACTCAAGCGAGTATACATTTATTTTCTTTCCTACTCCCTATGGGGAGAAGAGGAGAAAGAAACAACAACAAGACCAAAAAAATACCTTCTGTGACCAGAGACAGAAAATAAGAAAACCTGGAAGATTAAGCCTGCTGTACAAGATTTGCCTTAGTGTTATTTACTAAATCCTCCCTTCTCAAGGGAAGGAATGATCTGATGTACATTCCTACGAAGCCTTTCTAGAAAGCACACCATTTTCATTAGCTGTGCAGATATTGGTGAATGTATTTAATGAACCTTTTTCCTCAGATGAGACACAGAATAAAGACAAAGCTCTTATGAAAGCTGCAATAAATTTGGCTGGAATAACTTTGGCGTTTTGTGTTGTCCAGCAAGAGTGACTCTCATCCTCACTTCAGAATGTCAACAGAAAAAAATTTGGTGGTCTCATCCTGTCTTCTCGCAACTTGACTGATATATCTTAATAAAGCCTTCTTCACCAGCCTTCTCTGTTCCCCCATCTCCCCATTCCTGGAAGTGTCTGTATAAAACACCACTGATTAAATTATCTCCAGCTATTCTGCTTCAATCATATCAAATCACTTCTTGAATCTTTTTCTCAATTTCCTTTTTATTTTTTTTAACAGTATCAAATTCAAGATCATATCCTGTTTGAAGTTCCACAAAACTTCATTATAAATCACACAATAAAGCTGTCTCTTCTGTTTCATTTCTGGACTTTTTTTTTTACTCTTTCTTCATTCCTGTTTGTTACAGCATTCTTTATTACATTCTCTATATGCCCCTTCTTGAGGCTACAGTGAACTAACTCATGTTCTCCCCACACCCACCATTTATCACCTTCTAATCCCTCCATAAAACTTACTTTCTCACAGAAGTTCCTATCTCATTTTCCCTGAAAAATAATCTTGCCATACATTTCATTATTAGCACCTGTCTCTGTGAGGTTTGTCTTTAGGGCATATGAGGGTTTCTCTATGCTCTATATATTTGCTATCATATGGAAGTGATTGATGATAATAATTGTAGGTTTTACATACCTTACTAACCTGCTTTTTCTATGACCTTAATTTGGTAACAATATAAATAAGGTATTTCCTTCTCTATGGATTCACTGCTGCATTACTCATTAAGAGTATAACTCATTTATTAGACCCAGAGAGCTGTTTACAAGTTCTGCTACTGTACAGAACAAATAATATGGAATATGCTCAAAAAGGTCCAGCTCACAGATAGATATGAGACACTTACAGAAACATGAATAACATATAACCCACAGTGTCTAGTGAGGCATATTTCTAGAAGAGACCAGTGATGTGGGTAAGAGGGGTTTCCAAAAGGTACCAGGTACTCATACGTTTTTGTGTACCACTAGCACTAATTATTCTTAGTACATGCTGACATCACAAATCCTGTAAAAACACCAGTTAGAATATTAAATTTTGTCATAATATGCTCAATTTAGGTGAAAGCAACCTGTACCAGAAGTTCTCAGCTCAGTCTGTAGATAGGCTGACAGTTAATACCATGAACTTTGTATTATCGAACTTTGTATTATTGAACTTTGTATTATTTCTAACCCGTACTTGTTCTTGTTTCCTTCCACAAATCACTATTTCCTACTAAAAGAATTTGCATTTATCTCCAAAACTACATGAAGGAATCTTAATTAAAAAAAAAAAAAAAAGAGAGAGAGAGGAAATTTTGAGAAAATGTATACTTCATTGCAAATTTGAAGCAAAGTTATGTTTCATGGTTGATTAGCATTTTTTAGGCTTTTTCTCTCCCAAATTTACTTTCCCTGCCTACTAACATAAGACAACTTTTTTTTCACCGGGGTTCTTGGTGATCAGACATGAGATTTCTATAATCAGAACAATGGTGGAAGGAATTGCTGTTTTTTAACAACCTACATCCAGCCAAGATGCAGCCTGACAAACTAGTGACCTAAGTTAATTCCACAGTGGAAGGACTGCTTCTTTATCCTGTGCCCATGGGGGACAGGGCAAAGCCTCATAATTGGACAAAGTAGAATCTTCAGGGATGTGGAAGAGGAACAGGTGAGAATGTAACTGATCATTATCTTCAGCCTGTAACTGGCAACCAGATGCTCCTGGAATACATCAAAAGAGTTTTCAGTAACACAGGGCTTCCTGCTCAGGGGGAGCAGTGTAGGTTGTCTTCAGCCAGAAGAAAGTGATATACAACGACATTTAACTCTGTTTTTACTCTGCCAAATTTGCAACTTTTTACTTGCCTGTCAGGGCAAGACTCAATGAACCAAGTGAACATTTTACTTTTAGTCTTGCATAGGTATGGTTTTTTAAAAGCTGAGTTAACTAGGCTCAGTCTACCCCTGAATAGTTGGATCTCAACTATTGCACAGTATCTTTCCTAATCTGATTCTGTACAACAAAAAAAAAAAGGTCTTAGACTCTACATTACGCAAATATACGTGCCTGGCATTGTAATTTAAGGGACTGCAGATCTAATCTCTTCCTTTTCCCACTCAATTACTTATTTTTCCTCTCTGTCCTCCCAAAATTCCAAGCCAAAACTGAAATCCTTTGAAAAAAATTAGCATTTGTATCAATTTTGGGCTTCAGAGTAGAAACACAGTTGGTCTATACAGTTGCTGAACAACACGTACTGACAGAAAAATCCTAATGAAAGATGATAGCAATTAACACAAACTATCAATGTTGAATTACTTGGTCAGAGAGAAAGAATAGATTTCTGTCTGATAACCTAAAAAGAACAATATCCAGTTTGCGGGCATTATCCACTCTTTTGAGAGCTCTGAAATGGTAGAATTTTTCCCTGAGTTAATTTTAAAGGACTGTCTGACATTTTAACAAAACCCTCATCATAAATTTTCACTTGGGCTTAAAAAAAAAACAAAAAACCAAAAAACCCAACTAAACCACAAACAAATAAAAAACCCCCACATTTGTCCTTATAAACTGTCACTGTGTTGACCAAAAGTGGGCAGGTTTCCCAGGACTGCACCTGGAATCTGCTGGTTTGCTCTGTGCTGACAGTGGGGTGCTACAAGGAGTGTAATAAGAAGGGGAAGACTTAGCAAGATGACTTAGCACAGATGCCTGTGACCTGTTTTTACTGAACCAGGCCCCAGCTTTAATAGAGATGTTGTCACCATTGTTGGAAAGGCTGATCTAACACTCCAGTTGGAGTAAAAACTGGACAAGCTAAGTAGCTAATTGCTATTCTTGGCTTGCTCTCCCATACACGGACCCCACAATGAAAAACAACATTGCGGGACTGTAAAACATCTCAAAAAGAAAACTATGCTCAGTGATTCTGAGTCATACCAACAAAAGCAAGAAAATGTAGAGAGCCAAAGAACTGTCCTTAGTCTATTTTTTTACATGTTGTGTCTGGGCATTGCAGGGTTTTCTACGCAACACGAAGAGCTGTGATGTATCTTTGCCTCCTGGGGGATGAGCTAAAGGAAATACATATATTAAATTTGTAGTTCTAACAGTGCCAGAATTTAAGTACAGATGAACCTGTCACTATACTGTGAAGGAGAAGTACAAGTTTAAGCCAAATATATTTAGTTTCTTTGGCTGGGTTTCAACAAATACTTAGGCAAATTTGCTACATGGGGTTTCCCAGCTCCAAGTTCACACAGAGATTTAACTCTAAAAAATCAGATGCACCAAACTCAGGGTAATTGCTTTAGTTATGAGCTCACGCCTCTGTCTTCCAACTCCTCTGGTAACTTTTGGTACAGAAAACCTGAAATGGGCCTGCCTGTCTTTCTGGAACTCTTTTACAATGTCTCAGGTATATTCATATTTTATTAGCTTTTGAAAAAATTCCAAAAAAATAGTGCTGTCTCCCAGATTATTAGTTGCCACTAATTATTCATAAACACTCTTGGCAGCTGCATTAGCTGCCCACTGTCACTATCCTCCAACAAATTTTAATACACCATCAAGAAATATCCTTGTATAGCTCAAAGAAAACCAAGGCTTTGCCTGCACAAGTGAGTCTTTTCACCCAGAGACATATGAAAACATTGAATATTGGGGAAAGGGAAACAGACAAACTCCTCACAGTTTTAGCAGGGATTTATTTTGAGCATTGTTCTGTTCTCATCTACCTGATTAGAGCATGGAATACTCAGGAGCCAGCAGTGCTTTCAAGAATCAGAAAGAGCAATTAAATTAATGTTTTTTTCAGAGCTGTAATAATTGTATTATTAGAATATAGCATAGCAATATCTAAAAGCCTCAACCAAGAACATGGCCTCATTTTTTTAAGCCTTGGAGAAAAACACAATGATGTTCCTCCCCTTCCTGCCCTAAAATGCAAATGGGTAAAGCAAACAGTAATGCAGAGGGGAGACTCTCATTGCTATTTTATAAATAAAAGAATAAACCATTGACAGATAGGATGAGTTACCCAAAGTCACAGGAAATCTGTGGCAAAGTGACTGAATATGCTTCCCCCAAGCCATGTGCCCTAAGTAAAAAGCTATCCCTCTTTCAGGCAGCAAGAATTTCAAGTCATGCCATTTCTCATAAAATATGCAGACTTTCTGAAAAAGAGTGAATTTTCCATTTACTGATAGGTTAGTAAACACGGCGCCTCTGGGAAATTTGTGTGATATTATTAGAAATAAGTAACATTAATCAAATTTTCACTATAGACACAATGTATACAGTATTTGAATATGCATTTATAATTCAGAATGATGTTATTAATGAAATTAAAATGTATTTAAACAATATCTAGTGCATATGTAATTTATAGAGCTTTAAATGCAGATTTATAGCCAGTGTGTCATATGCTAGTGAAATGTCTGCATAAAAAATGTGTGAACATTTGTGCTGTAACAACTCTGTCAAAAGAACATCATGGTGATCATTTGGCAACATGTATATGTTGTCTGATGAACTTCACTATAATTAATTATCACTGCTAATGAACATTTGATTAAATTAATTTTCTAAAATATACAAATGATTAAGTGAGAATATGAAGAGATTTGTTGCACATACTGATAACAGAAAATTCTATGTGACATTTTCCTGTGTCTAAAATAATGAAACAGTGAAATTATAATACTTTATAAAGAATTTCAAAAGACCCTTTTGGAAAGCTCTGTTCTAATATACATATACCCAGGAGTCATTTGAATGAGCTCAAGATAACCACAGTGCTGACCCCTGCAATACATTCCTGTCACCATAAAATGCTGCAGAAGAATATTAGTAGAGCAAAAATAATACCAGAGTGTTGCATAGTAACAAGAGTTGCTGCCTTCAGTTTAAATTCAAAGCTCAGCTTAAGAGAGCTCCATCCCTTTCAAAACTGGCTGAAATACAGACCACTTGTCACATGTCTTATTTTTTAGCTTGTTTAAGTTGACCCTGTTCATTGTAATCGCGCTGCAGGTTTTGTATCAACAATGAATGGTAGTAGAATGTATTTTCACTGAAATTGGAATACTTATAAATAAACAACTTGAAACAACTCTGTTGTTTGTCTCTTACGTCAAAACCATTAAAATACTGAACTAGCACTTGAAATAAATTTGCTATTGTTTCAAAATATTGATCCTAAGTTTTTACTAAGTAGGTTTTTTTGGATTATAGTTCTACAGTGAGAATTAATTTGCTTATATTGCATCTTGCAACATATAAGTGTTGCCTTGCCCTTTGAGACTGCCAGAGGAAAGAAATTGCCTTCATGCCAGTCACTGAGCCAATGATAACGGTGACTATTGAATGTGGTGACAAAACATGAACCCTAGAAGCCATCATCTGTCTCTTCAACACACGACTTTATTTCAGACAGAATCCCAAAAAGTTCCCCTTAGCTGGGGCAGTAATAAAGACACATTCATCAGCCGTACCTTGCTTTTTCATGGTCACCTGATAATGAACACCTTCTTCCAAGTGGGTCAAAAGCTGCTGGGTGGAAAGCAGAAAGATATCAGCACAAAGAACACATAAACCAATGTAAATAAAGATAAAATGATTTTTTTTCCCCCTGTGGTATCTGGACTGCACGTCAGATTTAATATACGAATATTTCTCCCTGTGAAGGACTCATTGTAGCTTAGCTTGCATGGCTGCTCAAGATAATAAACAGGCATAATCCTACATTTGGCTTTCAGCAACGCCAATAGCATCCTGTTATCTTGTTTGATGTTAGCAGTAATGTGAAATAAACTGAATTTCAGAAGTAAATCAATACTCATTTTGACAATAAATGAAAATTATTAATAAATGCATTTTAAATGTATGTACAAATGCAACACTCAAGAATGTGGAAAAGCAATGACAGCAACATCACATATAAAACAACACTTTCAACAGTAAATCGTGTGTTTGAGTTTAATTTTATACTTCTGTAAGAATGTTGAACTTTCTTCAATGAAACATTCCAATGAATAAAAACATTCCAATATATGCAAAATGCAAAGTTTGCAAATATATATTTTTTTATAATAAATGCAATTTATTCTTCTAATGAGTCGAAATCCCACAGAGAAAGAAATAAATCAGTATTTTATCATCAACAATTTTGCCACTTCACTGGGAATGTGATCTTCTCCTTAATTTATCACATAGCCGCCAATACTTTGTACTTCTCTAAGGGCTTCTCGCTGAAGTTTCCCGATTTTTACAAGTATCAGCAATTTATTTTACCCTACTTTCATGCACCTAGTGCTTTACAATCCTTGTGTTAGAGGCTAAAGAAAAGAGACACTAATTGATAAACTTTTTGCTTCAAGTTGCATGGGAAGATTGATGACAGAAAGAAGCAGAATTCAGATTTTGTGACATACTTTAGCTGCTAGTCTGTTCTAAATTTTTGATTCAGGAACTATTAAAAGAAAAAAAGCCTTTGGATCCAAACTTAACATGTGTGTATGAAAACTTTATAAAGATCCACCGGTAGTTTCTAACTGATCCTCTCTGGGTTTGTGTTGACTTTCTCTTAGATTCAAGCTGAATTTATACAGCTGTTAGTGTCAAAATACTCATTCTGATAAAGCATTTCCTTTCCATACCTGTGCATCCTAATTGTTTTGTTATGGTATCTGCATAAGACCCATAGTACTTTACTGTCAGTCTGGAGAATCCTACTGAGAAAAACCTGTGTGTGTGTGTGTGTATGTTACAAACATTAAAGATTTCCCATCTGTCACATCTTTAACAATTTATATAAACTCCATTGTTGGGAAAAGAACCCAGAAATTACTGAAATACTTTCCACCACTCATTTAGCTAAAGGATGCAACAGCTATTGACATACTAACTGTGGATCAAGAGGGTTCTTGTAGTTATACCTCTAATTCTGTCCTCTTAAACCTAGCAGGAGATTTGAATTAATTATACTGGCATCAATGATATAAACAGACAATTCATCTTGAATCATTCAATAATCTTCAGTAAATGATTAATACACTTTTAATCACAGAATACCTGGTATCTTGCCAGTCAATACTTCTCAGGAGCTTAAAAAGATGCATTACTGCAAGCTACAGATCAGTTTCTGTTTTGTTAGATCCAACTAGAAAATGTCTTGGGTTTATTTGGGAAGGCACATTTAATGACTGAATTTCTCAAATCCAGGGGGAAATTATTGTGTAATATTTTGTTGATTTTCTTCCAGCTAGATCTAATTGAATATAGAAAATGTATTGGTAGTTTTATTACTAGAATCTTTATTAGGTCTGTCATATCCAAACTAAGTGAACTGTCTCTGAATTCGGGTTGAGCGTGTTATTGTTCTTTCTTTAGGGCATAACAACATTCTTTCATGGAAGTTTGGCAGTCATCCATCATCAATGCTCTCCTTGGAGGTTATCATGCATCATGGAAAAAGGGCCTGCCCTCTCCCTACCAACAATATTTGCCTTGAAGGAGAATATGCCTCCTCCCCACAGCTCTAACTTTCTTTCTCCGACAAACACATAGTCCAGCAGGAGCTGGCAAGGATAACAGAAAAATTCAGAAGGATAGAGAGACACAATGTTAATTTTCAGGAATTGCTTCTCACACTTAATAATCAAGGTGTTCAGTCTATATAGGTTCAAAAGAGCAAGGATAATATTACTCTTTTTTTTCCTTTTTTCTCCCTCCTGTGGACAGCGCCCACAATGTGACTGAATCATTAAGAAATCTCTGTGATTGTGATTTTTGTCATGCAAAACAAGTTCAAGCACTCAGCATTACTCTCACATGACTCATTCTCTTGGGCAATAGAAATAGTTATTTGAAAATTCTTCTGTTTGAGTAAAAGTGCTTCTTTAGTGCTCCACCAAATGTATTTGGGTGGGGAAGGGACCTGTATCATATATCTATTTACCAATGGTCACAGCTGTGCTAATACAGCAGAATATTAATCTTTATTTCTACACTCAGAAAGGATTTTGGAACAGCAAGTTGCTTCTGAAAAGGGCATATGCAACAAATATTAGCTGCAAATAAATAAAAAGTGGAGGAGCCTTCTAGGAAATGTTTGTGTATGTAAATGCACTCACTCATGAAGAGTAGGAAGCCAGTCATGCTGTATTTATCTGGAGAAATCTATGCTATGCCAACCAAGTTCTTGTTGGAAGATTCCACGTGTTTATTTCTCTGTGCTCTATTACAAGAGCATAGAGGGCATGGAAAATACATTAGAATTTGTCAATTCCAGCAGCTTTTATTAAATTAGGAAGTTTCAGAAAGCTGTTGGGGGCTTGGTTGCTTGTTTTGTTCTCAGTGTGGTGTAACAGAGGGCCCTTTCTCAGGTTCAGTTGAGATATTGCTCTCTTAAATGAACAAATGGAAATCAAATATATAAAACCTTGTCATTTTATTTGTAAAGTTATATTTGCAAGTCTTATGCTCATCTGACACCTAAGAGAAGTTGCTTTTCTAAAGTCACCAACAAGGTATTCCCTCAACTAAGAAGTTAGGTGTGTATTGTCTGTGAAATATGACTCAATATTTTCAGAATTAGATTGTAGAGACTTGCAACAAATCTTGCTCTGTTTTAGATACTGCTTAACCAAACTATTTTATCTCATAATTTATTTTTTTTATTTACAAAATACAATATTCAGAAAATACTTCATGACTTCTGGGAATAACTTTTACAGAGAAAAACTGAACTTGTTTTCTAAATGATGTGTAAAGAATTAGTCACATTGTGTTGGATTTTTTGCTTCCCAGAGGAAAATCAATCCAATTCTTCCTGTGTTTGAAAGGATTATTTAATTAAATGTTTGTTCAATTTCAGCACTATGCAATACTATGCATCTAAGAAAAAGGTCAGATTCAGATCTGGATCATAGATTCCAGTGAAACTCAATCTATTAACAACACTTTGTGATGACATTTATGCTGTGAGGGTGCTGTATAATGACTCTAAGTCCAACAAAATTAATTTGCAAATGTAAGTGCAGAGTTTGACAGGCTAGAATATGGCTGTTTCAAACAGCATGGCACTTTGATGTGACATATTCCTTGTGGATAGTCTGATGGGAAGATCAAGGCTGCTAGAGAAACTTGATGGAAGTTTTACTGAATTTATTTCATCATACCTAAGAATCAGTTCATATAACTTGAACTGTAATTTGCCTTTTTCCAACTCATTCAATGAAACCTTCTTTACCAGGGTCATTTCTAATTGTAGGACCTGTGCTTGTAGAAGAAAATAAATGCTTTGGAGCACAGTTGGGGTTTTATTAATATCTGCAGTGTGATGGAAAGGGTGGAAAATAGGGCAAATGATGGCCCTACCACCACTTTTTCCGACAGAACTTGTACAACAGGATGATTATTTGAGACAAGTAAAATTATACTGGTCTAAACATAGGATCTTTGCTCTAGTTTTTGACAGACATAGCAACAAACTTTCTTTTAACTGAAGAGAAAGTGCCAAGATATAACCCTGTTAATTTTCTAGTTGATGGGAAGACGTATCAATGCAAAAGAGAGAGTAGTTTGGATAATGGGAAATAATTCATTTGAGATTGTTTAACAGTAGGAGAAAAGAAATCCGATTAGGTGATATCAAGATTATAGTTTCTTATTTACAAACTTTTTTCTAATTCTTAATATCTTTAGTTTCTCCTTCATATAATTTTTTTGAACATGATAATATTTGATTAGATGATGCTGTATTTTATTTGGTACTTGTGTGGACATCCTTTTTACATTTCATTTTATTTACTAAATTATACAAGCCCAGTATAATGTGTTTAAAAGGATATTTCATCAACTATATGAATCATATTTTAGCTGTAGCATTCCTATATTAAAGCTGAATTGTTCTATCTATCTACTATAAGTCCTGATTTGGGAGGTTTAAGTATTTTTAGTTTTTTCTCTAGGCATAGCCAGCACTTATTTTATTTTACTGTATCTCCAGCTACCTAATTCTCCAGCCAAGGTACTGTAGCTCAGAAGCAACAAGCTATCAACCCACCCTTGTCATTTCAATTTTTCACACATTTTCTTAGGCTATATGTTCTGTATCTCAGTGAACTCTTATCTCCCTGGCCCACTGCCACAGCTTTGTGGTATATAACAAAGCTTCATCTCTGAAATGTCAAAAAATAATGAAAATAGGAAAATCACAAAAGAAAAATTGGCCACAGCCAATTCTGTGAATCCAAAGCTCTTAGGCTTGTGTTCATCAGCAAACTGTAAGTGAGGCAGTTTTTTCTGCCACCTGCACTGCAGCTCTGCTGTCACTTGGCAGTCAGGTACTACCAAGCAATGAGCACTTCCAGAGGAATTTTTCTGTGCCAGTATTTTCTATCACCTGGAAGAAGGACTGCGCATCAACAAGGGATCTCTCTTCTTTCTCAGCTTTTACACAATTTTTTGAGAGTGTGGACAAAGTTACAGGAGAAGGTGACATAAGAACATGTAGTACTTATAAAAGAGGGACTGTAGATGGGATTAGGAGATTTATATGGAGCTTGAAAATTTCTCAGGAAGGTCATTGTGGGTGTAATCCTCACTTTGATTACTACATTTCATCAAAATTTCAATCATCAATTCCTTTTAAAAGGTGATATGTTCCTTCCACTTGGAGATGTGATTCTTCCCCTGGGATGAACTGATGACTAGCCATTTCATCAGTAATAAACAAAAAATCTTCAGTATCTCTTGACGTTAAAACAAATCCGTGTTAAGGGAAAAAAATGCAAGAAGAGAGAACAATGAATGATGTTGTTCCCATTTAGTAGATGGATTGAAACTGAAAAGCTGCAGAAAGAAAGGAAGGACTCAAATATATTTCCCACCCTAAAGGCGGAAAAGAGTGAAGAAATATAGGCCTATTCCAGCAGAATGAGGGAAAGTAATAATTTTCTTCATAAAAATAAACCAGCATTTATCTGCAGAGTGATGTGAGACATTTGACCATTATCTTATCAGAGCAGCAAGGCAGTTATCAGTATGGCAAAAGATCTAATTGTGAGAATTCTTCTGAAACTAAAAAAAGAAAAATATCTAGAATAAAAAAATACTGCTAAAAGGCATCAATACCCCGCTCCCCCCCCCCCATATGCATCTATGCAGGTCTTTCCATGCAGTTCTAAACATGACATATACTTAACAAAAAAAGCCCAAACAAACCACATTAAATTTTGAATAAAATTATGGATGATGCAATGAAAACACATTAAATTCACTGTCACGTCCTTACAGCTTTGTCGATACGACTCTGGCTGTTCTGTCCCTTTCCCTCTCTGAAGCCACATGTCATCATGATCAATTAATAAACACATACAAATAAAAACACACACACAAACACACACACACATGAATTTTGGGCAACCTGAACTTCCAGCTACTGTGCCATGTAGATTGTGGCTTACTCCCAAATCTCTGACCCATGATGTTGCAATTTCAGTGAATGCTGCCAGAATTATCGGATGGACAGTGAAGGGCATGTTCTCAATACACAAATGTCTGCCAAAATAAGAGCAGTAAAAAGGAATTTATTCCATCCTTTCAAGTGTAATAGAAGCCAATAAAACCTGAAAAATTTAGTTAGTTAATGCAGCACCAGAAATAGCAATTTTAGCGAATCAGAGAGGAACCCCCCCCAACAAAAACAAACAAACAAAAAAAACCAAAAAGAAATTATTGAACTGACAGAGCTACAGAATAAAAAATCTCAACAGCAAACATTTTCATATTTTGAGTATGTTAATGCATAAATACTAATCAAAGGACCAACTGGCTATTTGTGGAAAAATAAAATTAATGATGCCAAAGTAAAGTGCCAGCAACTACACGTAAATGATCCTACCTCACCACTGCATGATGAAAAAGATTAAAATTACACCAGCACAGTGGTTTGGTGGCCAGCCTTTGAAGCTGAAAGCTCAAAAACAGTTAAGCAGAGGTTACCACAGATGTTTTGTGGTTGGAGTATCAGAGAGATTTACTTTCTTTAGCAGCCTTATCTAGAATCATCTCCTTCCTGAAGTGGAAAGCAATGAAATGCTGGGTAAACACATAGACGGTTTTTGGGTTTTTTTCAGTTAAACATTTACCTTGCCCTTTTTGTGAGGGTTTCAATAGATTCAGTATGATATTGAAAAGCATGAGTCTGGGTCTTGTGTGCATATATAGGGAAATTCGAATCCTGAGTCATATGTTACTTGAAAATGCTCTTTGGAAGCTTCATATATATTCATTTAATCTTCTCTTCCTGTCTGCTTTAGTCCTCTCTCTCCTGGGTCTCTGCATCTGATTACAAATCCATTTTCTCCCCAAAATACCAAATCCTATTTAGAACGTATTCAGGACACAGCTCCTGAGTTTGAAGCAATCTGTCATTTTTATGAGGAGTTTTGACTGATTTTTATGGGAAGCCTAAGGGACAAATGGCATGCAGCATGCCAGAGTGGAGTGATTAGCCTGCCAAACTTGGAATCTCTAGCAAACACCCATTGCTGTTCTAATTAACTTACTACATTCACCATTTGCATAAATAAATTGCTTAATTGATGCTTCCTGAATGGCATGACTTTGCACAAATTTTGCGAGACCAGAAATACCCATGAAGGCCTTGCAAATTGCATAGCTTTTATAAACAACTTCTTCCTTTTATGGAATGCTCATTCATAAAGCATTTACTAGTGTTATTTTATTTTATATAACGTCCTTTTTTTGGGTTGAATTAGGAATTTTATAAATGAGATAGAAATGCCACGCCTTTCAAAATTTGTTTTTATAACGAACAGGTCAGTGGTTCTTTAAGTAGTCAGCCAAGGTATGGCATTCATATCTCATTAGTGAGTATCTTTCTAAGACTTCACAGGAATCTCTTAAAGAATTTAATGGACACTATAAAGAGATGCAGCTGATTTTCTGCATTTTTCATGAGAAACAGAAAGACAAGGGAATTGTCAAGTCTACAAAAATAACATTAGAAGTTAAATTTTAGTGGAACAACCATAAATAGAGTACAACATAATTGGGAAAGGAAAATCTCATTTGTGCAAATCACACTGCATCCACCCTGCTAAGACTAACACCATAAAAAATCCTGCAGCATGAAAAAAAATACTGAAGGTAGAATTTTGAAAATATCCTGGGCACACCCTGTCTTACTCAATATTTCTTTTGCTCTGGGAATAGCTTATACTACAAAAGTAACACATCCTGAAGTAATTGCTCACTTACAATTAAGAACAAAGCAGCTGGGGAAAGAATCCTTTAGTCACAGGAGAAATCAAGATGAGTAAATGTAATAAAATAAAATATCCCCATGCCTGAAAATAGGTTTCATAAAAGCTAGACAAATGGGGAGATTAGGCTCAGCTTCCACGCTTAACCATCTGCAAGCAATTTCATATATGTGGGTGACTTCACCATTCAGTACCTAACCTGGCAAGATCAGGCCAGAATGAGTTCTCTTCCCAAACCCAGATAAACAGATCATAATATTTCAGAGTGTTTCATCAATTTAAAAAGATGACTAAAATTACAATGACTATAGCTAAAGTAAATTGTACAAGATACCTCCAAACCCAGTGCATGGAGAAAAGTAACTCACACTGTTTATTTATTCCTCCAGGATAACACTGGTGGGTGGAGAGAAATTCAGGGTTAAAGTGTTTTGTGTAAGCCATTTCCCACTGAACAAAAGTGTCTGTGTCACTCATCTGCTTGGTGGAAAAGCAGTGCCACGATATTCACAGCTCTTGACCAAACAGAAAAACTTTGAATTATGGACATTTTTGGACTGTGATAAAGCAATTGCAGCAGTCCAGGAAAGCTTGGTCATCTATCTTCCATATCTGTAACTTCTCTCCCCACCCTTTGTTGTCCTCTAGAAGCCTTTGAAATAAGTTTGGAATCAAATCTTGATAGTTGATGCTATCTCAAGGCACTCTTCAAGTATGGCAAAGACAATATAAATCTGCTGTACCAAATTTCACATAGAACAACACTCAGTTTGGGATCAGCACATGGTTTGATACCAGCCCTTTGTCATTTTCTATGCAGACACAGATGATAGTTCAAAAACCACACTTATGAATTAAACTGGAGAAGACTCCTTGATTAAACAAAACTTAATTAATCAAAATAAAACATTTCTAGAGTTTAAACATATGAGTTTTTTATTTGTTAGGAAAATTGCTGTAATTCTGACAGCCTGTTTAATAGAAAGTCACAACACAAAAGGTATTAGTTATTTTAAATCACCTTTGGTAGTCATTCAAGCTGATCTGGTTGACTTGGCCCAGCAGCTGTGTGGAAACTTCTATACAAACTATTTATGGTGAAGGAATGCCAGGTGAAGGAGTAATTTCTTAAACTTACACAGCAAGTAGATGAGCTGTGCACACTATCCATGTGTCATCAAGGCCTGGCAATCAGCAAGGCTGAGTAAAGCTCATCAGTTCTCTCAAATCCCCTAGGCTGGGTATTATGCATAAAAGTCCTTCCTTACCTTCATTGCCTTGTAGTTCAATAATGATGCCTGATAATGTCAGGATGTTTCTAGAAAATGCTGTTCCCTTTATACCTTGAAACCTCTCTCCCATCACGTTACTATTCAGTGTCTTTGCATTAGATCATTTGCAAATGAGTCTGTGCAAGAGAAAGCTCCAGGTCTACAACTTTACATAAGAGAAAAAATTAATTTTTAAAAATTAAACTATAATGTATTATTAGACTTTCAGCCACTAATGAAAAACAAAATAGGAATCTTGAGAGGAAAGTGTCTGTGTTTTTAATATCAAATGCTGATTTTATTGGCCTATAAAATGTGTTGAACACAAAGTATAGTTAAAAAATTCTCCTAAGAAACAAAAGCTAGAACTAATTAACATGATTGTCTACTTCATGAGGATAGAAATTCCCACAGGCTACAATAGCAGTTACAAACTTATTTAATTCTGACATGAAACAAAAAATAAATTTCAACATTTTCTGCAGCTTTTTCTGCTGTATATCGGAGCTGCAGCTTATCTCTTCAGAGTTTTGAAATGCCATTGGCATTCCTCTCGTTTTCTGTTATTCTGTATTTGTATTGACACTACCAAGTACCAGGGACTGTCAGGCCCTCACCACAGGCAAGTGTCCCCTGTAGGGTGACAGTGTGGATGGCGCTGCGTGCTGCCACCACGTGCTGTGGGGGCTGCAGGCCCAGAGCCCTGCCGTGCTGCGGCCCCCTCCAGCTCAGGCGATGTTCCAGGACAGATCCCAAGCGGAAAGACACCTGCCTGCATCCCATATCTGTCCCCAAAGCCAGTCCAACAACCCTGCCTGAATGACGGCCCCTACGGGGGGCGATGTCACCCAGGGACAGTCCCAGTGGATAGCCATGGATGGACTCCTGCTCCTCTGTTAATGGCTGCACCTAGCACGGAGCGAGTACCTCAGCAATGAAATCACCAAGCACAAAGTGAGTATCTCAGCAATGAAATCACCAAGCATTAGGTGAGAATGTCAGCAATGGAGTTCCCCACGGATGCCACGGAGCAGTCGCTGGGGCCTGCGCAGCTCCGCTGGACCAGCGCGCACAGCTGGGGCAGCAGGAAGGTCCCTGGCTGCTCTGGGCTCACACCTCCCTCTGCCTCCACCTGCAGACAGTTGATGACTCTCCAGTCTCTCTTTTGGTTCTTATAATGGATTTAATAAAGGAAGTGCTGACACAATCTTCGCTACGGCAGCGTAAGTCCTGCCCTCCAATAAGGGAAAAAAGTACGAATATAAAAATGGCTTTCTTTGTTCACAACAGAACAAACCAGATGGTTTCTCAGACTATAGTGGCTAAAAACTCTTTCATGGATTCCAGTGTGTACAGTATAATAAAAGTGTTCAGGGGCCTCTAACTTCGTACAAGGTATTTTATTGTCTTTGTTCACTGGTCTGGATATTTGCCATGACAGTAATTGAACCTTGAAAAATATATATTTCTTTAAAGCATAATATACTGCAGTTTTTAAAGAATTGCTAGTACAGTGTAATGTAAAAGGATTTTCATTATTTAATGCTTTGGGACAATTAGTACAGTTGAATAAATAAAACTATTTTATATATAAAATGTGTATGGTATTCAGCACTACCATTTCTCAGAGCAACATTAAATATAACCAATATTTTCTAAACTAGGAAAAGTTGGTATGTAAAGAATGAATTTCTATGCATTTGAATATTTTTACTAATGCTTGTACACTATATACTAGCATATTAGCAGCAGAAAATAATATACTTTCTACTAATTATATTCCTGAAGGTTAGATACCACATCAGGATTAAGCTGATAAAGAATTATCAGTATCAAAAATACTGTAAAGGAAACCCTGTCCAAGAGAAAGTTCAAAGGCATTCTTGTAAAGTTTTACCCAGAGGAACCACACCACTGAAGCTGTTTAACTAGGGAGTGCTGTGAGTAATCACCATACTGGCCCCAGATACACATTTTCTTCCCCAAAACAGTAATAAGGAAGAAAAGATAAACACCTCAGTGGAGCGAGGGGAAGCTTTTAGCAATCCCAGGTGTGCAGAGTTTATAAGTAAGAAGAAAAAAAAAAAAAAGGAAAAATGTGAGCAACTATCACTTTACTCTTTTAAAATTAAATTAGGTGATGTATCAGTGGAGTTTAGGGAATAAGAACAATTTTGAGGAATGTGCAAAACCACAAGATTTCTTCAATCTGTAATTTTTATGGAACAGTAAAGTGTGCGTTAAAAAAAATCTATCGCTCTGCATTAAATGTTTCCTCATTTTCCCTGTCACCACCTCATCCCCATCAGCACTGTTTCCCAACATTCAGGTTCTTAGGCACAGGCAGGGACAAGGCTGTGGCACGTACTAATGTGAGTCAGGAAGTGCCATCTTGACAATGTCATGCTTTTATTTCTCTAGAGAAAACAAATTGAAATTCAGCCTTAAAGCTTATATGACAAGACAGACCACCATGGAACTGTGTTTGAAGATCCAAACGGCAAAATTAACATATATTTCATACTGGACAGGATATTTCAGGCAGGCAGCAGCTTTACAGTATTTGTGTTAGAGTCTGAGTTAAGCAAACTTTTGGTAAACCAGCTGCTCCCTTCACTGCAGCTTTTCTCACTGTAATTAGCTGAATGTCTTCCACCACTACATTTACATCCACTGTGGAGACTGGTCCTTTTGGATGTGTCACCATGGCAGGCACAGGGTCACCAGGCTGAAAAGTTGAACCAAAATTGAAGGAAATTGCCTCAGAAGAACCACTGAGGCATGCTGATAGCTCCTCACTTCCTCCCAGTGCTCAGTGTGCTCTATAAGCAGGAGAGACAAAGGGTTTTACAGGCTGCTATAGAAGGCCTTTTACAGGTGAGGCTTAGATAGTAACCACTTTCATACCACTGCTTCTAATTTACCATAATCTGCTGGTGCCTTGGGTTTCTACTGCTGGTGGAAGGGGGAAGAGAGCAACAGAGGTTTAGGTGCTTTTGGCAGACAGTTAAAGCATAGAGACAGTAATACAGACCTTGCAGTTACCTTACTAATGAGTCAAAGAAGAAACTGCTGTAACTAACATGTTTGAGAAATCTTTGTCTTCATTCTGAAACCTGTAGGACGAGCTTTAGAGAGGTCTGTATTACTCCTTTTGAGAGGGTATGATGTGCATAGGTCTTTGGGGGGTTTTGTTACAGTGATACAGATAAATATTTGGGAAAAGGAGAGTTTTGTCCATCCACATTAAAGAGAGGAAAATTCAGTTCTCCTTAGGTTCAAAAGTTTAAGGAACGGTCAAAAGCTTGTTGAAGAAATGGGTTCACCTGCTGGCTTTCTTTCAGGACCTACAGCTTTTAGAAGATAATTTTCCTGTGCAGGTATGTCTTTCAATTTTCCTGTGCAGGTATGTCTTTCAATTTTGTACATTCTACAAAATTCATGTTAATCAATTATACATTTAAGTTTACAGGTAATAATGAATAATTTGTCTATTCCATGGATGAAGAAGATAGATGGAAGCTGCTACATCTGAACAGCATTCTGAGCTTGGCTATTTTTCTGTGTATGTGAAATCAAGAAAACATTTCTAAATTTGAAATGCTGGCCATGATTAGTGCATCTTAATGTTCTCTACAACTTCTGTCAGATTCTATGGGACAGCCCTATAAAATATAAGAAAAAAAGGCTTATTTCAGCTAAGATTTCAACCACCCAAGGGATTTAAGTAAAGAAAAATGCACTGCATTGCTATAGCTTATTGCAATCAGCTTAACCAATATGAAAAAGGCACAGTTTTCTCTGAAATTCTAAAAATTAGGAGTAACTTCTAAAGAATCCTAATATTTTCCATTAGACCTTTTTGGTTTGATTCATCAATTTCTACAATTTTTTTTTCTGCAGATAAATTCTCACCTCAGGCACCTTAGGTATTAATATATTCTGCACTGTCCAGTGTTTTCCCTTTGCTCAAACACTCCAAATTACTAGCTTTCCTCTGTGAGTTAGGATATATCTGTCTCAACCAGTATGAGAAGGAAATGTTATACATATTTAGGTTCAGTCAAATGATTAATTCCAGCTGAATCTTTCAGAAATGATTTCCCAGGTTGAACAACTTAGATCTTGGTAGCCAAAACCATCACCCTCCACACCGATGACCTATCTAAAGCAAATCAATTTTGTTTTGTTTAGAGTCATTGATCGAGACATATCGAGGTTCTGGCCTTCATAGTTAAATGAGAAACCTTGGAATATCATAGGAAAACTGGCCAAGTGTGATTAATGGGCAATGTCTGCCTCCATAAAATCTTTCCATGCTTGCAGATGTTCCACACTTTATGTCTCTGCCAGAGGTGAGCATCATAATCTTGAAAGGATATGCCTAATTTTAGGGTCCATTTAAATGGAGCTGTAGATTGGAGGTGTAGATGTGTGGCCTCAGTGCTCCCAGGCAGTTCCTGGTGGAGAGGAAGTCCAGGAGCCCACTGGCCTCTCACAGGCCATTTGTGTCACTTCATTGCCTTTCTTGTCAGAAACTCTGCCACATGAGAGGCAGAACATCATTATCTTGTGCCCAGCCTGGCTGGCTGAGGGGCAGCTCCTCATTAGCAGCAGCAGCTCCAGCACTAACACACTCTTTGAGGGTGGGTGTTAAATTCTTTGGAGATCTATCTCCAATTATACAATTATCTAATCAAAACATCTGCACTTTTATGTCCTTGTATGATAACTCTTTCAGAACTCCACAGGTGATAAATATATACTTTTTAGAAAATAAACTCATAGAAATAAAGCCATTTTTATTGCAGATTAAATAGGATTTTTATCTCACACCATTTAAAAGAAGTTTTTGCTGTTAATTTTTCTCTTAGTTACAAAAGGTCATTCTCTGAATGAAGGGTGAGACAGTTGTTTAGACAGTGCAAATGAGAGCTCTGGCAGAAGAGGTACTATTTGACAGTTTGCAGGAGACATTGATTAGTGTATTTTCAAATGTTTAATTCTGTAAGATTGGACAATTAATGTTGTGAGGCTTAGTCTGCAGCATACAACTTTTGGTTTTGTTTGCAACATGTTTGGATTGCATTTGAACTCCTGTGTAAGAGGGATGAATCCTTTTATACACTTGTATACTTTACATAATTAACCAAAAACCTCTCTAATGCCATTTGAGATACTATCTTAAAAAACAAAAATAAAGCAAACCTGATTGACATGAGGCTGCATCTGTAGGATCTGATTTTCACCTGAAGCACTAAAATGAAATAACCACAGAAGGGAAGCCTGAAGCAATATCTACACTGGCTTTCCTTATAAATGCATTCATACTGCCTTGAGGGGCAAGGCTTGAACTTTAACCCGTCTGTCTTGTACTTCACTTTCTTTCTTAGAGAGCAGCTATCTGACCCAAGTTGGGACTAGGAAGTAAAGATGAGCAGGACAACTGCTCTGGGAATTCATTCCCTCGTGCCATGTACTCATCCTGCTCTTCCTGCAGAAGAGCTGGACCCCAGGCACATCCCAAGACAGGTAACACCTGGCTGGACTAGGGGCAAGAATTCAACTGTATTTAGAAAGAAAAGTAGATGTTTCATAAACCTCACTTGACACATAACTACATTGGTGGCACCTGCATTCATAAGGTCACTGCCTGGATGTTTAGTAAATGCTGCCAAACCCTCATTCCTACAGACATTTTGTATCTGTTTGCAGTTTTCTTTTATTATTTTTCTAAATATAATTTAGGATTAAAAAATAAGTCCCTTATGAGCATTAACATTATGATTGATAAATTTTATATCAGCAGACCTTTTAGTCTAAAAATTCTGACTTTTCTAAGCAAGCTCCTCTGTCTCTGGAACAAGATGGAAAAAAAAAAACCGCTTCAATAATTGTCAAAGAGAAAAATAAATGTAACTTTTTTTTTTTTTTCAAACCCCTTAATTTTAGTACTCTGTGTCAGAATAAAAGCTACTTCAGCAACTGCATATTTTTTCTTAAAACCCGGGGTTTTGGCTATAAGCATTTACCTTGAAGGTCTGAAACCCCATGGAATTCTATCAAGAAGGTTACTAGTCATCCTACTGTCAATTTCAGCTGACATATTAATCCATCTCTCCCTTGGCTGCACTGTGGTACAGCAACTCCACTGTATTAATCAGGTGAATAGAATGGAACTTTTTTATTTTTTTTATTTTTTTAAGAAAAGAGTGTGGGAAAATTTACTTTTTCAAATTTAGCTGCTAAGACTCTAATTCAATCTTAATGGACATCAAATTGTGCTTTCTGGAAAAATATTAATTTATTTAAATTATCCATTTTATAGTTTGTTTAACAATAAATAGAGAATTAAAAGAAAGTGTTTACGATGTTTTTCTGTATAATATTCTCAAGATATGACCTACTTCTTATGATGGTTTATTAGCAAGATGACAGCTTAGTAACTCTTCGAACTGACTTCACATATTTACAGATTTCCTTCTCTTATGTATAATTTGAATACCACACCCTGAGACATGCAGGTTTGATATTTATATTCTGAATTATCATAGTCAGTGAAGCTAAAAAGCGAAGCCTGAAATCTGGCAGATAGCATAACAGCAGAAGGATAAACAAGCTAAAAGTAGGTACAAGCTGAACTTACCTTTAGTTTTGTCCCTTCCTCCTGAAGTCATCTTCCTCGTTATTCCTAAAGAATTCCTGTAATGTAGCTGTCTGCAGCAATGGTGGGATTCTCTAACGTGGTGGGTGCACTCTGTGGGACTGATGGGCACCACAGCATTGAGTGCATGCTGTACCCTCTTGGCAGCTGTGCCAAATACCCCAGAGCCTAAACCCATTAAATATTTCTCTGCCAGATGTGAGCATCACAGTCTTGAAATAATATGCCTAATTTTAGGGTATAACTAAATGGAGCTGTAGATTGGAGGTGTAGATGTGTGGCCTCAGTGCTCCCAGGCAGCTCCTGATGGAGAGGAAGCCAAGGAGCCCACTGCCAGATGAGAGGCAGGGGTTTTCAAATGGAAAAGTTCTTCCTTTCAGCAAGAACACACTGAGCAACTCAATTCTTTACCTTTTATTTTTTGCCCTTCATGTTTCCTGATAATTTTCACCATTCCTGAAGAAACTTTCTGAAATAGTTTGAAACCTGTTGGTTTTGGTTTTCTTCTTGATAGCTCAGACCACAGACATACCCTGTACTATGAGAAGTAGTGCAATATTTGATTTCTCTTTCTCATGGCTTGGACTTCAAAGTTTAAAAATCTCAAAGCTTGTCATGAGAAATGGAAAGGAAGTCATTGTCCAAAATTCAATTCACTACAAAAATACTTTGGAAACTGTGGCACAGAGACTTTGACTGTAAGCTGTCATTTCAGGTGGTTCATTTTGGTTTTCTAGTCTGACCGACTAAAAATTAACTTGATTTTTGAAAACTAAGTTATGTCTTTGTACCAAAAAAAGGTACAAAAAAGAGGAAGGGAAGGAGGGAAGGAGGGAAGGAGGGAAGGAGGGAAGGAGGGAAGGAGGGAAGGAAGGAAGGAAGGAGGGAAGGAGGGAAGGAGGGAAGGAGGGAAGGAAGGAAGGAAGGAAGGAAGGAAGGAAGGAAGGAAGGAAGGAAGGAAGGAAGGAAGGAAGGAAGGAAGGAAGGAAGGAAGGAAGGAAGGAAGGAAGGAAGGAAGGAAGGAAGGAAGGAAGGAAGGAAGGAAGGAAGGAAGGAAGGAAGGAAGGAAGGAAGGAAGGAAGGAAGGAAGGGCAAAATGCAAAGAAAAAACCATTTTTATATAGAGGGGAATTTCCATCTACAGCCAAAGTCTTATTATTCAGTTTAACTCAAATAAATTCAATGTGTTTTGCAAAGTCTTTGAAACAAACAAAAGAAACTCCACAATTTTTCATGTTTGCAAATGACTAACATTATGTTTACCAAATATGATTTACTTCTGCTGGTATAAACAGATATTAGAATATTCTATTTCCCCAGAGACCTGTGAGGCCCTTATTGTAACAAATAATTTGTTTACCTCTGCATTTTCAGTTTCCAAATTTTGTATGTTCTTAATAATATCATGGTAAGATTTTAGGAAATGTCTAAATGAAAGTTCTAATAAAGGCATTTAAAATCCATATATTCAGTGAAGCATAGTTTCTTTGAAATTCTCAGCCTACCAGAGTAAATCTTGCCCTATTCCCTTGTTCATCTAGTCTGTACCTCCAAAATAAATACCACCATAATGGATTTTTAGCACCCAAAGTGCTTTGGGCAACTTGGGGCTAATAACTTACAGTGCCAATAGCAATCTTAGTATGCAGTAAAGAGAAAGGCAGTAAAAAAAAAAAAAAAAATATATATATATATATATATTATTGAGAATGCTGTTTGCTGTACAGAAGCCTCTCTACCCATGAAAGCTTTCAGGTGCTCTACCAAGGCAGACTCCCCAACACTGCAGAGAGTGGAGAGGAGGGCTGCTCCCCTAAATGATCAGTTGGTTTTTGTCCTATATCTAGCTGTAGGTGATTTCTGTGCTGTTAAAGCTGACATTAAGACTCTCTTCAACAAACCTGGATAATGTGAGTCACATTTCTTCATTCCAATCACTTCTTTTGGGGGTTTACCAAAGTAATTTAAAGTAGTGCTTCTTATTAATATATCACAGCCTGTCAAAGAACTGGCCTAGAGAGAAAAGCTGTGCTGCTCTCTCAGAATTTTTCTCTGTAGTTATAGTAGAGGAAGGAGCAGAGACACTGAGGGCCAGATGTCAAGCATGAGAGTCTGCATTATTCTTGACTTTCTTGCAAGTGTCAAGGTATGTTAAGAGAGCTGAGCAGAAATGCTAAATATGCATGCTCAGATAGTGCCAAACATGCTGGGGAAAAGAAAAGCAAGCATGTGTGGTACCTCCCTGCTCTGGAGTTCAGTGGAGTTTTCTAGACTGAAGGACAGAGCTGGCAGGCTTCCAGCTGCAGAGCCTGATCAGTGTGTGGTGCACATGTGGGTAACCCCTGGGTGCTCCCTGGGCTCCTGCAGCTCCCCTGGTCCTCAGCTTTTCATGGACAGATTGCCACAACAGCCCTAGAGAGTAAGGACTTGCAATTAAATTTGTTTTGCCAAAAGAAACCAAGCCCCAAGCAAATGACTGAGCTCTTTCAGGTGCTTAGTTAGGATTTGGCCAGTGTCCTGGAGGATAGCTGAGCCTGATATTGGAATTAAACTCTGCTCTTTTGTGCCATCAATCATTGATCACACTAGTAAGTCTTGTGTCTCATTCAGCATTCAGAAATGGAAAGACTTCAGAAAATACAAATACAGGAAAATAATCTTCACATTTAATCATGATTATGATTCTTACTCATTTTTGATTGTCGCTGCTAAATAGTGATGTCAATAGGCTTTGGTTCACATAAGTTACTAACCTCCCCAAAATATCTGCATTTAGAGTGAGAGAGTCTATTGGTACAAAAAGGGGAATTTAAATTTCTGATTGGTATTTACTTGTTATTCTTTTCTTTCAAAATACTTTTCTTAGTGCTATAAGGGAACAAGACGTTTAGCCAATTCTAACTGCATTTCTATTCTGTTAAATCCATGTTCTGTTTCTGTACTAAAAATTCTTAAAACCATTTGAAGTTTGATTTCAAAACCAAATTGAATTGCTGAATTATTTTTTCTGAGCATACTGCATGAACATAATTTTTTTTTAAAAAGAGTTTTCAGTGCCACGTTCATTCTTCTAAATGGAGTGTCAGGGCATGTTAAGTATACCTAAAGCATTATAATTGCAATTTTGCTAGGATGCAAAATGTCAAGAAACGCTAGATGTTCTAAACTGCACTGCAAGTATACTTGCTATATTTTTTTCTTCAGCTAGTGGTTAAACAAAATTAAGCAAATTATATTTCAGCAAGGAATATGAGGGTCAAAAGGTTAAGGACTACTGTGAACTGAGCTCTTCCTGATGAATAAAACACACTTTACTGCTAGAAATAGTTTCACCAGTTTTTCAGTGAGGACCTTGGCAATAACAGGGCTCCAAAGGAGCATCTTGCTGGAAAGAGCAGACCAAGCCAAACCAGTAAAACAATGATTTATCTTTGCTGCAGTTTATTTCCCTATTTTATTATCTCCTAATTCTGATGTCTGTTGAGACTTTCTTTACAAGTTTTTCCATTGTGTCTCTCAGGACATTTCTATTCAACAGAAAACTTGATTTATATCTGAAATCAGTAAAAACTAAATCACTACTAAATAAAGGATTTTAATGATTACTTATAAGATTCATCCAAGCCCAAATTCACAGTTTACAAAACCTTAATTTGAACACAGTTTATTTTAGTGCACAAAGGGCATTTTAATGGAGCGTGTTTTTCAGTATTTTAAAATGACTGTTGAAATACCTAATCTCATTGAAGAAAAAGAATAATATTTTAAAAAAGTTTAAATGCTATATTTTTTTAATTTGTTATATTATTTTGTTTAAATGAAAATAGCTACTGTTAATTTTGTTTTTTGCATTTTCACTGGGAACACAGTCAAATCTAGGCTTACTTTATTATTCCATTAATTATTGAACTATATATATTAACACAGTAGCCTTTCTTCAAAAAGCAATTCAAGGATGATGTATTTTGTAAATTGACAATGGAAGGGAGTAAGTTTGACTACGATAATAAAATGTAGCACAAACAAAGCACTTAGCAGTTGCATTAAGCAGTACTTAGGCAAAAAATATTCTTTTCATCTGTAATGCTTTGGGGAGTATGATTGAGATTTTCCCTCAGTGAATGGATACTGTCCTAGGAGTTGGTAACATTCATTCTTTACAGCTTTTTAGAATGCAAAGCTAGTAGTATTCTCAAGAATTAAAAACGGATGGAACACTATAGTTAAAACAAATAAAACCCATCAAGTCCAGTGAGTTATGTGGCCTGTAATATCTTTAGAAATAACCCAATATTAAATGTCTCTCATAGATCCAAAAAGGTCATGAAAATAGTCATGTAAGTTAACAACCAGAAATTTCAAAACTATGCTTTGTAGAAGCACTTTCCTATTTTTATTACAGCTATCTGAAAGTTTTATTTTACACTTTGGCGCTTAATGAGAAAAAATTTAAAATTGTATAGAACCGCCTTTGTCAGTAGAGTGCTGAGATCATGTCAGCTCCACAATATGTATTCCCTTCATGCAAAGGCCAATGTTTTTCAAAAGGTGAGGAGACAGCGAGCTGGAAGTTTTTCTGAAGCCAGGAAGGTTTCAACTGACTGAATGAATTCCTTGATCTCAAAATTCTCAAAAACTGCAGGAGGACCCCTGCTATAATTTAGAAACCACTGACCAAGAGACTTTTTCAGCTTCCTTATTTGTGAACCCCACAAATTCTTTTAGGCCAGAGAGGTTCGGATAAGTTTGTATAAGTGTGAGATAAATATAAAATAATAAGGTGTGAAGCAAGAAACCAATGTAGAGACTCTGACTTTAATAGAACAATCATCCAGCACAGTGATTAGAAAGGGAAAAATCATTGAAACCATCAGTCCAGAGCACAACAGCAGTACAAAAGGCAAACAGGGCAGAAGATTGTTAGGTGGCACATAGAATATAAAGCAGCCGAGGTTTTTACAGCATACATTTACTTTGTCATAATTGGAAGCAGTATTAAACTGCACTGGTGGCAGATAACTGTGAACAGTCTAAAACATTTTGTCAGAGAAAGCAGAAAAGAATAACACTACTTTGGGGAACCCACACCTTTTTCCCATTGCAGAGTACCTAATACAATAAAAGCCCAGAATGCTATGCTCTATCACAAATCACTAAGATGATTAAAGTCAAAGAGATTACTGAAAAATATTTAAAAATTTAAGAACACAATTACAAGAAATGTATGAAATTGGTTTTGAGGTTGTTTTTAAAACATATTTTGTATGAGGATATGCTCAAAGACTGTAGCATCCCACAAACTGCATAGCAAAATCCCTGTTCTGGGAAAATCTGTGAGCATTTTGTCAATGAGTCAGATCAAGACCTTGACGTAGTGAGGCCAGCACTGTACTGGGAGAATCCTCTGAACAACCAACACTTATTAAATTGCATTAGAATGGATGTTGTTCCAGCTATTTCTGACCTTCACTGGGGTTGTTTCAAATTCATAACAGTAAGGTCAGTTTTTCCTATCCAAAAGCAGGAATGAAGCAGAAATTCAGAAGTAGTACTGGAGTATGAGAAGGGGCTTGATTTGCTATCAATTTAACCAAGAAAAGGAGATACTTAGGCTCCATGGGTCAGAGAGTATGAAACAGCATTTTTTATCTTCACTGCAAAGGTAGAGTTGCCAGATCCAAGCCACTGCAGCATTTTCTTTTCCATTTGCAGGATGCTCCTCACAGAAAGCAGACACAAGTGAGATGGACCTGCTGAGTCTGGCTTGTGCAGCTTTCCAGCAGAGCCTCTAAATGTCACTTTGCTTCACCTGCTTTTAACTTTTCCTCTGAGACTTTTCACACTATGTAGTCACAGTTCATCACTGAACTACTCTGGGTACTTATCCTTGGATATCTGAATAATAGCAATGCTCCATCAGATGTCTTTTTAAGGTTCATGCTAGTATAACCTCTCTTTTGCAAACCAAGTCAATTATTTTTTATCATGTCTCAGAAGCAAAATAGGCTTTTGGAAACAATGAAGCAAATAATGATGGATTAATAAACTAAAGATATATGTGCTAATTTAAAATACTTATTTACGGTTTCTCATGACCTTACATTAATTGAATGAGTCTCATTCATAGTGTCGTATACCATGATGATTTTTGATATTGCTACTTTAATTAGGTTGAATAAAATTAAAATATAATGTCAGTTTGGAAAAAGTAGGAAATACTTAAGTGGACATTTCAAAACAAAAAATCTGCAGGTGCTATGGCCCTAAAATTTTGATCCATCTTGGTTTTTTTCTGTAAACTCTCTTTGAAGGAAAGGAAATGTGCTATTTTGCCTCTGAAATAGAGCAGTCTCTCTCATTTATTCTTAACTCCACAAATAAAATAAAAGAAGTACAAATAGTGTACTTCATTAAAAAAATAAACTGTTGTAAATATTCAGTAGAGTATTTAAACAGTGTTCATGTTTAATCCTTAAATAGAAGGCTGAACTAATACTAATGTAGTAATGAACCAATCCATAATTCACACACTTGAAAAAAATTCCATGTGGTCAACCTCTGAAACTTATGTGTCACATGGATACATTTCCAATGAAGAAAATTGATAAAAAGAGCCAAACATTTTCTAAGCTTTATCACAGATGGTGTAAGAGCGTTTAAGAACTAAAAATGTTACCTTGATAAACTACCCAAAGAAGAGACTAGGTCAGTTAAATTATCAGTCATAAAGATAAATATTAGCAGAATGAGGTTCTTAGAATATCTGTCACATTTATTTGTGATTTTTATTTTGAAAGTTTGCATGTATCTATAAAAATATTATTACTTTTGGAAAGCATTTTCTTTTTTTAAATCAAATATTTCTGTACTTATGGTCTATGAAAGCTCCATAAAAGTATAGAATCAGTAAATAAATTTGTTTGAAGTTTGTATTTTTGGAAAATTTAGAAGAAAGCCCAAAGGTCATCGAACATGACAAATTTTGTTGTTCTTATTTTCTAATAAATAGAGCTAGGAATCCAAAGAAGACTCTTCTGGAAAATGGGTAAAATTTGCTCATATTTTATATCAGAAGGAAAAAAAATATATTTCCAAAACACTTGATTAGCCTTTCATAAGATCCAAACCCAAATCATAGCACTCTTGAGGGAAAAAAAAAAAAAAGGGAGATAATCCTTTGCAGGAAAACATTTACTGAACATGTACCAGTGCTCAGGGTTTTCTTCTGTGTAAATTTAAATGGGTAGAACACAGAATCTAATTCAAGTTTGGTTTTGATTTTTTTTTTTTGTTTTTTTTTTTAAAGGAGATGTACATTGAAGGATGAATAATGTTTCTGACCTAGAAAGGGAAAGTCAGCTGCAGTTCACTATGAATAAAGAACACTCTATGAAAAGTATTCAAATGCAAAACAGAGCAAACCATCTGAATGTAACTTAGGCAAAATTATGTTAAATTATATTTGTGGTTCTTTGTTAGTGAGATGTTTTTGTGGTTTTATTTGTTGGCTGGTTTTTGTAGCCCACTCTCTGGTTGATGTCCTTGCTCTGTGTAGTTACTGTGAGGGACAGAAAGTGACGTAGCTCAAGCAGAAGGAAAAATATTTTCTCCAAAGAGCAGATTTGCTTTTTGTTCATTACAACTCCAGGATTCCTATGACCTTCAAGATCATAAAGTGGTTGAAATAAGAAAATTGTCAAGAGCTATGTAATCCATACCAGAGAAAGCAGAACTACAGACATTTCATGGCAATCAGTTGCTATATGTTATCAAAGGCAGGTGTTTCATTTTCTCTGCTCTGCTGCAACTTTTGATTGCTCTATCAGGTATTTATTTTTCTTTTTTTTTCCTGCTTTATTCCTTTGAGGGGGTCTAGCAAGAAGGGTGGGACTCAGAATGGGAGGAGAACAGATGCTTCCAACCTTCGCTGCTCTGAGCAGCTTCTGAGCATTGGGTGGACTGGTTGTTCAAGGAGCAAAATAGAGCTCGATTTAATATTCCATATTCTATGTGGAAGTTGGAAAACATTTTGACTCCTTCTCCCTATACATCTTTCAGGTCGCTTGATTCACACTTCAATATTTTTTCTTCTAGGAAGTCCTAAAATTTTCTATATCGGAATTTGAGGATAGCAAGAAATGTGATCCTGCCAGTCAGTGTAGGTGGTTCAGTGTATCAGTTTAGCAGAGTGGCCAACAGAGTTAAATTCCACCCATAATTATATGATGTTTAATTTGATTCCTATAAACAAGGGATCCATCTCCCCCCACGAAAACCCCAAACCAACAAACATCTCCACACTACCACATCATTATCTAGATTTATTCTGTGCAAAATATTGAGAAAAAACAGTTTTGTAAACCAATATATGAATTACCTTCTTGCAGAAATTCTGAACAATAAAAATAGAAACATGTAAAGGGATTTTTAAAGTCATTATCTTGAAAAATATTCATCTGACAAAATTAATAAAATTCTTACATGCAATATTAGATGATAAACAAGAAAGTAATATATTTATGTCAAAGATCAGATGACATATTTAATTTAATAAATTTAAATTAAGAAATTGATCAGATGACATATTTAATTTAATTTAAGAAATTTAGAATTCAGAACAGTAAAATTCTTAGTTCTATGGAGTGTGTCTGACAGTAAGATTTTAAAAAGATCTAAGTGTTTGACCTTTTTTTAATAAGTAGACTATTTCAAATGAGCACATCTGGTTTATGTTCCTAAACCTCTAGCCTTTAAAAGTTCTGTTCCCAATTCACACAAAATACCATTCAACATTGCTTGACATGGTGACCTTCCCTGTAGGTGGCTGGCTGAATAAACCGATTAAATAGATTCAGGAATTTAGCATATATACAGCAAGTTAACACTTGTATCCTGGAACCATTAGTAAACATACTCACTGCTTCTCCATGCTTTCTGTTAGACATACGGAATTGAACTGGGAATTTTAAAAATCCACTTTATATAAATAGAGAAAGCATTTCTTAATTTTCATGTCAAACAAGTTTTCATTATGTTGTCACATTTTCTTAGATATAAAGCAACACAAATCAGAAAAAGTCAAGTAATTACAACATTAAATGTAATTATGATTTCATGCAGATTGAGGCAGTGAAGGATGGACAGAATTGGCACAAAAATTCAAGTGGTCAGTAAATATTTAACAAACTCTTTTGTTAGTTAAAAATTAAATAGCCCATGGACTGGGAAGGTTTCATTCTTTCCTCATAACATCAATAGCAGGTTCATTGTTATTTGTGTAGAGTGTAATTCTTTTTGACTTTGCCTTCCATTTGCCTTGAGGACAAGCCAGTTTAAAACTGTTCTGCACACTGCACCATGCATAACAGGTAATCTGTCTAATTAAGGCCTGTAAGGATGTTCAAAGTAAAATATTGAAGAGCTTCCATAACCTCACTTTCACCCTCCCTGTGTACCACAGCTTCTGAGACTGAGAGATACCCTAGCCATTAACTCAAGTGTTTACACACTAAACTCAAATTCTTCTTTGCCAGAATGGTTCATTTCACATTTTACAAGTCTGTTTTCTCATTTACAGGCAGAAAGCAATTTATCAAATTTTTATATTACATTTCTCAGCTTGTTTCAATATTGGATGATATAATATATGCCTGGAAATTCAAAATGCAAAGGCATACTGTGACTTTATCCAGGGACCTAATAAGATTTATATCCACCTTTTTTGTGTGTGTGTGTTCATTTGATGCGTTTCAATGAATTATTAATTAAGACCAACAATAAAATATTATCTTGGTCTGATGCACAGCAAAAGGAAAGATACCCAAGAGAAAACCATCTGACAGCTCAAAGTAGACATGGCCAAAGGATGCTCACAAGTTTCCCATCAAGAATTGCATGACATGCATCTGCCCATCAAATGAACCAGATTGACTGAGCCTTTCTGAACATACAGATGTAATCTTTGGGGAGGTAAAGTCAAGATTTATTACCTATTGGGAGGCATTGATTTGATTTTTTTTTTTTAATAAACTACCAAAGCTATGATAGTGAACATCAAAAGATTTCATTCTATTTTCCAAACCTATTTTTAAAGGTTGACATATGGGATAGAAATATATGTAAGGCTGTATGTTCTGAAGCTGACAGAAGTCAGACTCAAAGCTACATGTAATAACTTTTTACTTAAGATTTTTAAATCATACTTAGACATGGTATTATGTAACTGCTATAAATATGTTATAATCTGCTGAAAAATTTGTTTTCATTTTGCTTTTATTAAGTTTTCTTAACTGTTCTTTGCTCTGATAAAAGCTCTCAGAATATTCTCAGTACATATGCTACACCTTATTGTCGTTTAAGCTACACATCTTGATTTAACATAATGAAAAAACACAGTTCTTTACATATTTCAGCAACATGCTATTAGCATTCTTTCTGCATTACTTACTAATGAATGTCATATAGCAAAAAAATCTTCACAACTTCCTTTATTTTCAAGGTCATTATAAGAAGTGTTTTTGAAACTGCAATGAACAAATGTGAAAAGCAAATGAAGATTTCTCCCTTACAGCTATCTAGAGAGTCAAAGAACATATAAAATATTCAGAGAAAATGTCAAGTTAAAACACTTTGGGTCTGAAAGCAATAAAGTAGGACTAAAATTATTTCTGATTTCCTTTTAAATAGAGTATTTGGATTTGTTTTGGTCTTTGTCATGCTATAAACAAGAAACTTACATGACATAGCACTGTGCCCCACACATTAAGCTGCACTTTCAAGATGACTATTCTTTCTTTGTAGACTCTTCAATTTAATTTTAAGCCTATCAGAAATATATTCAACATGCTAAATAGAACTAATTGAAGAATATAGCATGCGTTTCACTAATTCCTGAAAAATCACTCTTTAGCATATAAGGAATGAAATGTTTCATGCTTATAAAGGATTACTAAGAATGATAAGAAATCTACACTGAAAAAATCATACCAAAAGCTGGCCTAATGCTTATTTGGAGGAAAAGTGAGTGCTAATGGATTTTGACAGGCTGATCCTGCCTATAATAGCATCAAGCATACCAAATTCTTTTTCACACCACACTGTCCCCAAGGGATCATCAACCTATAGATTAAAAGCCCTGACCTTTGACCTTTCTATAGTTAACTATAGTTAACTATCTGTCAGCTGATTGTTAGCACAGCTACCAGCAGGCATCGCGTCTCTGTTTATATTAATTACAAATACCAGTTTTAGGTAAGACCAATTCTCAACAAGCATCTTCTAAGTTTCAAAGCTTCTCTTACAATTTTTTTTCAGCTGCTACTGTCTATTAAAAAATAAGGATCTGTTCTGAGATGCTATCTGCTCTTTCTCCTATTAAGTCTTTCCACTTTCTTCATTAATGATTAACTTTTTAAATAAAGTTGAGTTTCACAACACTATTTCCTGCTAAACTTGAGCAGTTCACAGGAATTCTTTGTGAAAAGCAATTCCATTTTAATTTTCTATTTTATTTTAGTTTAGTTTAAGGGATTATTGCCAGGTTGATGCTCTCAAGTCATAACTGGAAGCAAGTGTTCATCTATATCCTCCTTGTTCTTTGAATAACTTGAATTAGAAAATTAATCATGAACAGCTCACCTATATCTCATGCTTACATGTTTTATAAACACAATTTTTAATATAAAATATTTCTTCTGGAGAGCAGGGAATAAAGTCCTGTCATGTAACTCCAGTACCTCACAGTTGTCTGCTACCTTCAAAACTCAAGCCCAGGTGGCTTTGCAGAGCTCTGACACCCTTTTGGGTCAGGGAGTTGTTATGGGCTTCCTGTGCGGCAGGAGAGCAAACCTCTACATGAGTGTCATGCACCCCTTCTCTTCCTGAGAGCCCAAACCCGCAGCGCCCGGGAGCCCTGTGCTCACAGATGCACTGTGCTGCCCCTCTGTAGCCCCAGGGAGGGAGGGGGGCTGCTGGCTCCTTCACCAGCCAGTGCAAAAGGTTAGTTGGTGAAGTTACAGAAAAAGGCAGACCTATGCCCCTGCTCTGTCCTTCATGGAAGCAATGGGAAAAAAATAATTATAGCAGCAAGAAGTGGGATGTTGCACAGGTGAGGTTTCTCACTGTCTTTCATATGCTTGTGTTGAGTCAGGCACAAAATTGAAAAAACAAGATTAACTTATAGTAGACACAGTCAATATATGCAAAACCTGCCCCATAGTAAAACAGTAGGCTCAAAAAGAAATAGACCTTTTATCCCTGTTATCTACTCAGAAGTCATAACCAAGTCTTCCATATCCCACTTTTCAATATGTTAAGAGTTTCCTATGTTTCCTCTTCCGTTCCAGGGAGAAAATGCTCAGAAGAAATGACCTTCTATTATGGTAAATTGAGATCTAGTGACTAATGGCTAATTGTTATTGCCATTCTTGACCTGATCTGTGGTGCTGGAAACCAAATCTCAGTCTCCAGAGTGTAACCAGATATACCAGACAGCCCAACAGTTTATATAGCCAGTGTATTAACAACTGGGCAAGTTCAAAATTGTTGCCTTAATGAACAACCTCAGATCTAATAAATTCCAGTGCTAAAACTAGCTGAACACGCAATTGTTTTCATTTGAACTGACAGAATTGAAAATAAGACATTTCTCTTCTATTAGTTTATTCAGGGCGAAGAATAGCATTAGAAAATTAGAGAAAAGTTTCTCATTGGCTATTTTTTCAACAGCTTCAAGCTGTTAACAGTTATATTGTCCCCAGGTATGGGGTGGTGCATGTTATGGCTAAATGATTAGTTTAGAGGCTCTTGACATACAGACTTTTTCTGTTCCCCAGTATCAGCTGTGAAAATGTATTTCCAAGCAATTAAACCTCATCTCCTGCTGGCTTGGGAGCCAGGAACCTTCAAATTTCAATTCAAATTCTTCAACACCTACTACTGCTGAAAAAATATAACTCAGTTAGTTAGAGTCACAAAGAAATCTATTGATATATGTTCGAGTGTCTTTTAAAGAGGAAAATGGAAGCCCTGGTAAGAAAAGTTGCCAACATTGTAAGTAAAGCAAGTAACAAATCATACTCACTTTAATTTGTGCAGTTGTGGACCTTGCAGCACACATGCACATCAGCATTCATAACCAAAAGAAAGGGGTTGCAGTATTAAATGGTAGGAAGGAAGAATTAACCTCTGACTCTCTCCTCCTCACCTTCAGTCTTAAAGAAGAATCTCTGACTATATAGGTTTTTTTTAAAGTATGCAAATTTTAGTTAGCAGCTCAGATGCAAAATGCACGAATAACCACTGGATTATTGTGTGGCAGGGATCACCTAACAGTGACCTAAATGACAGCTTGGTCTGTATGTGGAGTGTCAGACAGTTCAAAGGGTGGAGAAAAGCATCGCTTTTACCAAAGGTTGCCAGCTCCTCTATGGAGATGCTGAAGAACTGAATAGTACAGTTAATTTTAAACTAAATTAAAAGCATACTCACAGCCCATTGTGAAGGCCAGATTGTAGGAACACAACTGAGAATGAGGATATGCCAGCAAAATCTCTCTAAATTACTTTGCTTGCTACTAGATCTACTGAATGACGCTTTGCAATGTGTTTAAATTCTAGAATGTGTTTCTTCTGTATTCCTGTGCCTTTTATAATAGATATAAACAAATGGAAGAAAGAGGAGAAAACCCCCTTGCTTATGTTAGCTATACATAGGACAGAAAAAATGGCAAGAGCTTTCTATCAGATGTTGTCACAGCAAGGACGAAGTGTTTGCTTTAGGCAGATGCAGCTGCTGCCTCCAATATTCTCTTTATTGTTGCTTGTAACATGTAGTTAGAGTTTTCAGCTTGCATAAAGCATTATCAATCATGTTGACCAATATTTAGCTCAAGAGTGATATAATTCAGGGCAGTTTGGTGTGGAGAGGTTTAATAATTTACATTGTAAGGTACAAGATACTAGAATAAAAAATACAATAAAAACAAGTTAATGTAGTTCATGTGTGTTTTTAAGAACTCAGCTCAAGCCAGAAGAATACTGAATTCTGGGGTGGATGTTTTGGTTAAAATGAAGGTCCTTGTGTTTTCTCTTTCACTGAGAAGAGAGGAGGCAATTTTGTGATTCTACCACAATATTGGAAAAATTTACTGGATATTTACTGCTTCCCAGCATTTGTATTTTTGGCTCTGATAGAAGTACCAAAGCCCACTAATTATATAATTAGCTAATATTGCAATGCCTCATTGATGCAATGAGGAAGCAATGAAAAGTATTTTTAAATACTTAAATAATGGTTGGGGCACAGAAGTGCCTGCCCAGCTGGGTGGTCACTGCATTTCTGCTGGAGCTTTGGGCTCAGAGGCAGGAAGTGGGGTACTGGCTGGATGTCTTTTTGTCAGCAATAGTCATCTCGCTATATTTTACCAGCAAGACTTAGTAATATTAAGTAAAAGCATTTTAATTAACATTTCTTCTCTCATTAAAATCACTAAAATCTTGGACTTCCTACATGGATCTGGTATCAGGCTTTAATTGCAATTAACATATTAGTACCCCCCCATGTGTTTTTAAGCTGCAATAATTTCCATACTGTTATCATATTAATAAGCTGGCCAATGACTTCCTGCAATATAATTGAATTGAATATTTGTAGTTAAAGTTTTATATAGTTTCTGAAGGGTGTAAATTAATAGCATGTTCATTTCATACTTGTTCTTCAGACTCTATTTTAATAGTTTATCTGATTTTCACAGATGTCAAAAGTAAGTAATAATTAGAATTGGATGAATACAGCAAACATATTTATATGAATATTCTTTTGATTTTAAATGAATTAATTTAAATTGTGTACACACCGCTTTTGTGATTACTTTCACAAATATTATAGTTAATGAATTTGTGGAAAAGAATATACAGAAAATTAGGTACTTAAATATGCCTATTGTACAAATATTTTTTCACTTAAAGTTTAAGTATTTGGCTCTAAAGTTTCAAAGATAATGTTATCTGACCAGGGAATAGAAATATGCTTTGACCTTCGTGACAAATCTCATTGTGGTAATGTGTGCTGGCTGTTCCCAATCAACCTCTTCTGATTTTTGCCTAGAAGATAGAAGTAGAGTTTCTCCATTATTTTTCTAGGTACAAACATGCAAGGAAGATAGGCAAAACAAAAATCTTTTGTGTGAGGCAAAAGAATACTAAATAGAGCTATGAAAGCAGATTATTCTCTTCCATAATTTTTGAATTTTTTTTTCTTCTTCTGCAGTGGCTTACAGGCACTAAACTCCTCAGGATCTCCTGTGGGTCTTCAGAAGAAGAGTTTCCCTGCTCAGTGTTTCCTGGCTGTCATCTGGATTTCAACTGCCAGAATGACACAAGCAGATGACCTTTCTCATCAGTGCTTAATTCTTTTTGTTATTAATAAGACTGATGACATGCATTAATCAGGCAGCAAAGTGAAAGCAAATGATTTAGATTACTCTACCATCCGTCACCATAACACATTAACGGGAGTTCAGTTCTTCTGGCAAGCAAGTTGATTATTTCCTCCAGGTATGCTCCTTACCCTATTTGGAAGGGAAGAGCTTCTCACTTCTTGGTGGCCCATCTTTCACAACCTTTGCCATTTTTTTTGTTTAATTCCATGTTGTTTTGACAACTTTTAGACAGCCTCTGCTGCCAGTCTTTATAATGCCTTATGTTTGTTATGAACCCATGGCCTTGAGGACACCAGCCTGATGTCGCTTACATTCCTTGTGATTTTTCTTTCTTTTTTTCTTTTAGTTTTCCTGTCTTCCTTCCTGTCTTTCTCCTTACAGACTCTTCTAAAATGATTTTTTTTTCCTCTGGCAAATATAATATTTTCTGCAGATGGGTGTTTACACAAATTTTATGTTTAAAGAAGGGAGTTTAGATGCTATACAGAAAAACTTCAGATAAGTGGTAAATATAGATAATTTAGCTTTGTAAAAAAGGCATTTCTCTGGGGTGAATATTACAAAATCATGCCCAGCTTTCAGTTTTCTGGCTTGCAGGTGACTCTTCTTTTGCTAATGATGCTGCCAAAATGCATAAAGTATAAAACATTTTTAACATCTATTCCAAACTCTGGATCTGAAATGATTGATGATATACAATCAAGGGGCCAGAATTTTCTAAAATTGACTATCTCATATATCTCTGAGACGGTCATAGTAAGAATTTAACAACACAAACTAGGAAAGTTTCAATAGAGAAATAATGCATTCAGATTTCATTAAAGAATGCCCAGTATTGACTAAGAGTTTATAGTTTGAGCATAATCTGCTGTATTCTTTCTTCTAGATGAAAAAGAAACTAGGAAGGAAAGGGATCGGGCATAAGAAACAGTCGCAAGGACAATCCTGAGAAATAATTATTTTCATTACACTGAATTACAACTGCAGAAATACATTTAACAATGAAAATTTTTAAACATCAGATGAGACGAAACACATTAACCTAATGCTGAAGAAGACTGACAGTCTGGAAATATGTTCTTACTAAGAGAGAATGAAATTGGGTCAAATCTTCTCTAACCAATTAGGTCCATGGTTTTCATTCAAGCTGCTTTGTTGGGAAAAAAACATCTAATTTTTGTGAGTAGTGTTAATGCCTGCATTGTGCACATATATCATGACCCAGGAACTAAAAGGTAGCACAAAAGTAGATGCTCAGGTTTACACTGTTAGTAGGAATTGAGATAGTTACTGTACCTTGGGTTTGCCTCTGCACTCATTTATGGTTTGCTCAAAACCCAATTCAAGTACAGCCTATTGTAGCTTTTCCACTCGATGAAAATGAAGGATGCACTTGGAATGTAGCTGCTTGAATTCCTGATCTACATTCAGTCCTCACTCCAGTGATGTAGTCTGCATAAACTAAAATGTGAATTTCCATAATAACTCCTCAGTATGCTTTCAGTTATGAGGGAAGAAGACAAGTAGATTAACAATTATTTCAAAGCTGCATTATAGTGAATTATAACAATGTAAGTTTGTGGTTTGTGACCCATACTGAATTCTTCCTACTCTTTGAAAAGTCATGTAAAGGAGAAGGTTTTCATCAGCAGATAGTACTCACCCTGAGCAGTGCATTTCTCTTTGACTCGCCAGAGGATACAGCACTGAGAGTGTCTTCATGTGCAGTAACTTATTATAACTCAAAAATAGAACAAGCAACCTTCAGCTATACTCTGTGCATTTGTGAGCTACTGCTGATTATCAAGTGTGCTATAAATTCACATTTCCCTTAACCAGCTGCACTCTACTGTTGCATACAGACAAACCTTGAGATTTTACCATGTATGATGTAAAGACCTGGCAAATCTTCATAACTTCTTTAGGGCCTTTTTGCCATTTTATCATGTAACATTTAACAATAATTGCTTAATCATTCCTAACTCATTGATATTTATTGCAGGAATATGAATCTTATAGACTCATTTGATGTTAATATGACTGCAATAGAACTTTAGTAGATTTTACACTGAAATTCAGAATTAATTACCTGGTCCATAACTTTGAAGCTTCTACTCTGTTATATAGAACCTGTTCTTGTAGCTTTTATCTGAACACAACTTAATGAACTACCATAGAGTAAATAAGTCACATTCATATTGGCCCCAGGTAGGCTGAAAGTGGCAGAAAGTGACCCAATGACTGGTGAAAATGCAACTTCTATGGCAATTATAAATTATTCCAGTTTCTGAAGTCAGCTCCCCAAAGGATGTGCTACTTTTCAGGTGCTGTAGTCATTTGTAACTATGCTCAAGAGGAAGGAGAGAAGTGTAGACAAAGTGGAGTCGTTTATCTAACAGAGGAGGGATTATTATTTGAGGTGGTGTCCTTTCTTCGCATAAAAAATTCTTTATTGCACTTTAAATTCAACTACAGCCAAAAGATGCAAAGTTATTAAATAAAAGGTTACTAATCAGTACTTCAAATCCCCATGCAACAAACAAAAATATCTAAAGACCACAGCAAGTGGTCTACTTATTCAGACACTGTCTGCTGACCTTCTTAACAGACTAGAAACTCACAGATATTGATTACTGCTTCAGGAAAAGTGTCGTGAAAATCCTTTTGTATTTTGAAACATTTATTGTTTTGAGCTGCATTCAAAATATTATGAATGGACAGTGGCTAGTTTTGGAATATACTTTTTATTGTATTATTCTGACAATGCATTTTAACTTCTTAATAATGTAGTTTAATCTGCATTTGGAGTGACAGAGTCTGTCCATTATTTAATAAAATAAGCAGATGTTTTAAGTGATTTACCTTAACATATTACCAGGAACAGAACCATATCATAGATCTTTATAAGGTGTGAAGTGATACATTACTTGGGGGTCTCTGTATAATGGATTGTGAATTCTTTTTCCTCCCATGAACCTTTTGCATGCAGTAACTCATCCTCTGAGTCAGTACACTGAATGAAGAAAACCTCTTTTTTTCATAAATGAGGACCAATAATATGGTCCCTATTTTGCTGGACATTGACAAATGTATTTTATACATCAAACACGGCTGGATTAAAGGAAAATGAAGAGGATGATCTGAAGTACCTTATGGAACACCTGATGAGTGTTATGTCCTGCAAAGCAAGTAGACTATGCTTGTGATTTCTAACAAGACAATTTGATTTTGCAGATATGAATAAGTCTTCAGAATAACAGAAAGATTCCATCTTGAAGCTGCTTCAGAGAAGAAAATTTTCAGCTTTGAAAAAATCAATAGCGTTCTCAGTAAAGAAGACTAAGAATCAGCTGGAAATTGAAGAAAAAATAGAACAAAATTTAGAAAAAATAGAACAAAATTGAAGAAAAAATAGAACAAAACACCAAGATTCTATATATTTAGTGTTTAAATATGTCTAAAGCATGTTTTTTTTTTTCCAAAAAACTAAATTATTTATCTAGTCAAAATCTAGTTTCATTAAAAAAAAGTCTGAATTGAAATTCCTTTAGCAGAGTTAGAACTTGTACCTATGTATCCATAGAGTGAAAATTTAGATAGGAAGCTTTGAAGAGCAGGAGGAAAATTTTTGTTTTGCCACAAATCACAAAGAGCTTTCACGTAGCTAAGACTATATCTCTTTCTTGAAAGAAATCTTTATGGAAACTGGAAAATTTGTCTCATAAACAGCAAAAATACTATGTGTTTTCTCATTCTGGTATGATATAGATGTAATTTAATCAATAGTTAGTCAAAACCTTAAAGGAAAGCAGCTGTTTGGTACCAAGATGGTTACTGAGATGGTCTGTAAATAAGGAGTGTGAGTCAATTGATTCTCTCCAGGGTAATCTAGACATCCAGATAAGATTTCTTTAAAAAGACTGCATTAAGAAAGATATACCATAACAATAAAAGCATCGTGGCATGTTACTGTACTTCTCCCACAGTTTGATAAGTATGGCTCACAACTTTCAAAGAATTTTAGAACTGCTGAATGAGTGTGTACCTCAATGTATGTGAAGCTTTTCAGGGCTGTTTGTCTATCTCCCTGCCAAGAGATGGTGGAGGATTGTTAAACTCTGATGATGACCATTACTCAGGCAGGTGCATCCAAACGAGAGTGTGTTCACAGGATGTTGAAAAGCAAAATATGTGCAAATAGGAGAGCAAAACAAACAAACAAATGCAAATTATTTGTGAATGTCAGAACCTGAGAATTATAAGATCCTAGGAAATATGGTCAAAGTGGAACAAAAAAGTTTCAGAGCAACTGACAGAGGCATGGATGACATCAAGTGGGGCAGTGCTTCTACTTGAACAGAGAGACCCTCCCAGGTCATGTGAGGGGCTGGAGAAAGTTTGGATTTGGTGCCACAAGGTAGTGAAGGTCACAAGAAGACAAGCTTCTACAATTTGTAGAGTACTTTTGTCAAGAATACCTAAAAATGATAAGAAAATGCAAATGAATACTTAGGCAGGATATTTAAATTGAAAAAAAAAATCACTTATGAAGTGTTTGGGGGCAACGTGTTACTGTTACAGGTTGTAGCAAGTTGGTCTGGGCAAATTTTCAGTGAAGATGGAAGAATGCAGACAATCGATGCTTCACTGAGTAATAAAAAAGGAGGTGTAACTCACTGGGTGACTCTGTTTCCCTGTCACAAGAAAGATTCTAATAATTTCAGCCATCTTAATGAAATACTTTGAAATTTATGAACAAAGATAGCTATCAAAGAGCTAGGTATCATTACGAATCATGACCTCAGCTAAAAATAATTTTTGGTTTTATAATTTATTTCAAACTTATTGAAATGAATGCTTTGCATTTCATCAATAGACAAAACATGTCATACTGTGTTCATAAATCAAGTACTGTGTTTAGGTTTTCTAAAAGCTCTAGTTAAGTGAGGACAGAGTTTGTGCGCTCTGCAGATGTATGTGATCATAATATTTACTGGTGATATAAGCTTGGCTTTGATTCTCTGCATTAACTTTATCAATGCAAGATAACAAATGACTGAATGTAACTGAAAGCCCAGCTAGGAAAGGCAGAGCTGGGTGTGTGCCTTCTGACTGACCTCATAAACAATCAGCATTTCTCCGTAGTTGAAGCATTCTCTGAGGCTGCTAATCATCACAAAAGAATTACTAGACTTTCATTTCCAACTCAGACAATCCATAAATTAAGGCAGAAGGATTCTCACACCATCAATGGATATAAAAGCAGTTTAAAGAATGTATGTTCATTACCTGAGTGCCCCATCGTCTTGTGTGGCAATTTAGTCCACCCACCTGCACCAGTGGGAATATGCTCGTTAGTTAATATAGATTAGATCTCCTATTTTCTGAGGAAAGATATCAAACTCTTTCCTGCTCCTTTTTAGTAGTCCCAGAGGCATCTGTGCAGGAGTTGCTCATCAGCTCAGGCACGGCTAGGGCAGTGCTGACAGATAGCTGGGAGCAGTGAGGAGCTTTGGAAACAGCACAGAGCCTGGAGCTCCTGAGGCCAGAGGGGCCAGATATGTGGCAGCTGGAGAGTGAATTTACTGTGCTCTGGGTGACCACAATCTCCCCTCTGTGCCATCAGCAGAGTGACATGGGATAAAGTCCATCAAGAAAACCCCTTGGGTTTCCCTCTGCTCCTGAGGCGTTTTTAGCCTGTGCTAAAGGTCTCTGAGCATCAGGCAGTCTCCCCAGTCTGTTCACATGTGCTCTATGGCTTGGTCTTTATGAAAGTCATACAGACAGAGCAAAGCTGTCCTTGAGATCTCTTGGATTTTAAATGCACCCATTCCTTTCAATAATCAATTAGGATAAATTTTATCAAGACATAGCAGGAAGGAGTTAAGCAAATTAGAAGTATTCCCAAGATTTTACTTCTGTTCAACTATAATTAAAATCAAACAATAGTGCAAAAATAGTTTGGGAATATCATACAGTGTAGCTCTAAAAAAATCCCAGGAGGAAGTTATAAATGCTTCCTGCAAACAAAATAAAAAGAAACATTAGTCAGTTGCAAGCCTCATTTCCTCAACGATGGGAAGTAACAATGCCATAAATCATGAGTTACCTGAAGTCAGAGGAACTTTTCTGCCATGGGCCTTTTGATAATCTTTACATTTACCATCATGGGAATATTTGTTGAATAAATATTTACTAGACCAAACACGCTATTTCTGTACAACAGACATTTTTTGTAAACAGTACTGAAAAATGACACATGCTAGGGACTTTCAGCTAACTTTCACTTATTATCAGACTTACTGAATAATTCTTTAATAAAGGATGTGTGAGGAAACATACCTCCTAATAAGAACAGAAGGTCATTACAATGACTCAAAATTCAATTCATTGCTTTGAATTGGAAATACAAGTCATGTTTGGGTAACTTCTTGTGTTCTGTTCTGAAGCTGACAAAAAAAGGGAAGGAGGACACTGAATGTCTGTCTCAGCCAGCCCAGGCTTCACCTTGCACAGACTGCTCTAGAGTACTTTGGTCAGAAAATGTGACAAGGACAGGACTGCAGTGTTGGATACACTTTTCAAGACTTGGGATCAATTTATTTTGTTCTGACACTAATATACTTAATACTGTTTCAGTCTAAGAATAAATATTCACAATTGTTTGTGCCTTCTTAAATCTCACACAACTTGCTCGATGTGGGCGAGCTTTTCCAAGTCCTGTTTTGAAGGAAAATCAGCTACAGCAGCAGTGTCAGGTTTATATGAATAAGGAGTTCTGGACTGGAGTAATGGTAATAATTAGGAGCAATTTTTATAGATTTCTTTTACGCCAAGTAATTCACTTTATATTTTATGCCCACTTGCCAATACAAACAGAAGCAGAATAATTCCTAGGGTGAAAAAATTGCTATTCTATGGAAAACAGCTTTCATTGCTATGTGAAAAACTGAAAGGTAAAGACTAGAATGAGAAAATATTTGGCTCTCTGCAAGGCTGGTGCCTAAAATGTGACTATCCATTACTTCTGAAGGTAATGGGAATTTCTCTGAGTTTGACTCCAGGGTTAGAACATTAACTCTGAGTGTGGGGAAGCAGAAGAGGCAGTGACATGGACCTGAGGGTCCCCTCCACAGCAGCCTACAGCACCAGGCAGCAGCAGCCTGACCCCAGCACATGGGAAGAACCTGCTGGGGCCAAAACATTGACCTCAACATGTCTGAGGTGCTCAGGGACACTGGTTTGGGGACCAGTCCTGCCATTCAGGGCTAGCTCTTCTCACCTTCCCATGGATTATTAGAACAATATCTGAGTCTTAAGCCCCTTTCAAAAATCAAGAGATATTAATAAGAAGGTGTATGCTATACGGCATTGATAAATAATAAATATTTTTTTTGCAGATACTGCTAATGAATAAATAAAATAAATTAGTAGGTTAAAATCAGCTCAGAAAATCCATAGTCAAAATATCTTTGGGGAGGTGATTATTTTTATTCTTGCATTTTCCACCTGGAGCTGTGTGATTCATAGAACTGAAAAAGGAGGAGTAAAATATTAGGTCTTTTTCATTGGATGATGATGCAGAGTATGTTTTGGGGCATTCCTCTAGTATTTCTAAATTGCAATCTTTAAAATGTCATTCTTCAGCAAGACCTATAGGTGGAAAATTATAAGATATTTTGGGGTTCTATTGGATCCAAAATTGTGCCATATATATATATATATATATATATGTATACATAAACACTGTTCATTCAGTGTTTCGCTCTAATCTGCCCAAGGTATGTATTAACAAGAATCTCAGTTACCCCACCTTTGGGGTGGGTTGTAACAGAAGTAATTATTTCTATAGGTGACAAAGTACGCTAATATCGTGAGAAGGGTCATAATTAGAAAGCAAATATTTCTCATACATTGAAACTGCATAGGCTGAACTGCAGAACTATCTAAACTGTGACTAGGTCCGATATTTGCAAAATTTCAGTGAAATAAAGCAAGTGATTTTTTAACTTTTCTAGGTAACAGTGAAGAGCGTGTGATTTTTTTATAAATGGACCCTTTTTGAAGGATTCAGATGACAGAGACGCCTCAAAACCAAACAGAACTAAAGTAAAGCATTAATGAACATGAAAAAACCACTTCGTAATGCAAGTGTTCGGGATTTGACAGAAAGTGGATAAAATCTATCAGAGATTAAAACAGACACAGAGTTGAAATACCAGATTGCCTGTGGCAAACTCTGGAAGCAGGCTTGTTCACATGGAATGGGAATACAACATGAAGGTATGACAGGCCATGTTTTATTGGTCCATTAATACATGCCTCAGGTATGTTTTCAGGCAGGAGGCCACAGGCTATTAATTGATATACTTTGTCCAGTTTAATCCCTGAAACACCAAAAGCTATTCTGTGATCAATTAGAGAAAATCAATCACAAAGTTTCCATTTTAAGAAGATGTGATACATTCTAAAATATAAAATAAATAACAAGAAACAGAGAGAGAAGACCATGTGATTTCTTCTGCATGAGGAGTTATTAAGGACTCTCATAAAGCTGGAGCTCCTCAATCACAATAAGCCATGCAGGAAATAAAATAAAATAAAGATATATAAAGCAAACTTTTCTTCACCTACATTTTATTAAGTTCAGGTAATCTGCAAAGATCCAGGCTGGGTTTAGGTAATTTCATTATATTCTTTATTTCACTTGAAAATGTTACAAATATTGCCTGTATATTGATGTCTGAAATGCAAAATTGCAAAGCTACTATATCCACACAATTCTAAGGTTTTATACTTGTAGTGAGAACAATGTCTTGTAATTTATAGAAGCAATCCATCACAATACAGTTGAAAACTTATTGTGAAGGCTGAGTCTTGTTATGCGGGAAAATCAGCTGCAATTTTCAAAAAAAGGAACAACCTCCTGTTCCCAGCAATCCCACTTGGAAGAGTCAGGGTTGGCTGAGAAAGTTTTTGCCTGTTGAACCCCCACATCAGTGAATGAATGCCTTGGTAGCACATCTCTTTCCTATTTTATTCTTCTGCTGAGAATTTTGTCTTTAATTTTAACATTTAATTTTGCATATTTTTCCTTCATTATAGTTCAGAGGTTTTGTTTTCCTTCCACACAAATGAGAAATTGCTTTCTTCTCTTTGCCCTAGTGTCTTTTTTCTATGAAATTCAAATGAAATGATTGTTCTGCTTGCAACATTTGTGGCTTACAGGACCATCCTAAAGTTCAAAGGCTTTACATAAGAAGCATCTCTAAAGAGTAAAATCCTTTCAAGGGAGTGAAAAATGTTATTCTGAGGATACAAGAATAAGGGGAAAGACTCAGAGGTTCAGGGTGAAATAAGTGGAAAAGTAAAAGATAATGAAACTATCATGGACAGCATTAGATAAGAAACTTTACAAAAGATGTAGCAAACATGAGGAATAAATAGGAAAGATCTGGTTATCAGGAGTTGCCCAAGGAGAAGAGTGTAAATACAGCAGATTCTCCAGAGGGAATAAAAGGAGGAAAAAAATAATTCTACAGATTAAGGGGGTAAAAGAACCCTTAATAAAATGCAAAACTTGAAAGATGGTCTCCAATGCTGTGACCAGCCACACTGCTCTTGGTTAGCTCATAGTCTGTGAAAGTAAAAGCTGGAACAACAAAAAGATCTTTGAAAATCCTCTGGAGAGCTAAACTCTTATGAGTATGTCTGTCCATAGCAGTTGTCACTTGCACTGGAGAGAGCCATTGTTCAAGTGTATCCTTTGTTTGCATTTCCATATAGCTGGATGCTTGGCTCTACATGCTTCCTAAGGTTTTTCTTCTTCCCCTTTAAATCACTATTTCAATCATGTTTTCTCTTCCAAATGTATTGTGGCATGTATTCTTCTCAGGTTAATGATTTTCCATAGACTTCTTTCCTATATAGTTAATGTTTCATGATTTATCTTTCTATTTTTCCCTCTGTCCTTATGCATGTTTGAGTTTTAGTGTCTTTTAGCACAAAGAGGAAAAGCCATTTAAATACCACATATTTATTCTTTCAGACCATTGAAGAAGTTAGCTAAGGCAGGAGACATTACCTATTTTCAGAGTTCCAAACTAAACATTTCCTTTCAATTCATCATCTTACATTCATTCAATTATAGCTCTTTGTTTAGTTCTTCAGTCCATTTAAAATTAATGCAAATCTTTCAACTGAGATAGTTTAGATTAATTTTGAATGTAGAAATTTGTAAAATACCGTATTCCATTATTTACATTATGTTTGCAATGTTTCCCTCACTCTCTAATCTGGAAATCTTATCTATTCCAGCAATCAGATTTCTCAGGCAAGTACCTTCTATACTCAAAGTTAGCACAAGCTCATTTTCCCTTTTTCCTGCCCTTTCCCCCAACCTTCATTTTAATTTCTTTGTCTTCCTTTGGCTAAGGTATATAATTTCTGGTGCGCACACTGTCCATATAATTTAGGAATTACATCTGGAACACAATGTTTTTGGTTTTCAATTTCTTGCAGTCTCAAACCGACAATTTTTTTTTTTTTTGTTATTTCCTTTGGTTTTCAGTTCTTGAAACCTAACCTAATAGAATACTTCATTGAATAGAAGCTCTCTGGCCCTGTAAATATTTCTGGTTTATAAAAACTCAACAGCATTACAAATTTATGTATTTACTTATTTATTTCCTGTAGAAAATATCAACCTATATTTTCTTTTGTTGTTCGGATAAATTAAAACACAAAATTAAACGGTTCCATTTTTTTGGTTAGCATTTTAAAAGAAAAAATGTTTAATCAAACTTTCACTGAATGTTTTTCATGCTTTTAAATCCTTAAAAAGTTGCTAATCTTAATGCCTCAAAACTAATAATTTAGTAGCACACACTCAATTTATTTCTTAATTTTATATTTTAGCATGTGAATTTTCTTATGTTTTATGACAGAAATATTCAAAGCTTAACTACTGTGGAAGTTTGGCACACTATTTCAGTTAAAATATCTGAAAATATTTGAGACAAATATTAATTCAATAAATGAAAGTCTTATCAGTACTTTTGCCAATACATAATATATGAGATGCATGCAAAGATTAGATGACAAAAGACAATGTGAGTCTTAGCGTAGCATTAAGGGCTATGACACAAACCAGAGTGAGAAATTTACTATTAAAAAAGAAATACCACTTTTTCCAAGTGATGCTTTTTTCACTGCATAATACAAATAATTTTCTTGTTTGATGTATTGTACATTTTTCCCTTGTTTTTCTTGTTACTACATTCTGTTTTAAGCTGCGAAAATATTTTCCAGTACAGCCTAGCAATGTTTCTTCTTCAGAATATGCCATTCCCTCATGGTTGCATTGGTAAATAGATTTCTAATCACTTTTAAATAACAAAAGATAACTTAGGAAACAGATAAAATCAATATATGTCATACAAAGGAGTTATCCTTGAAATAATTACAGAAAAAGTAATTATTAGTAATCTGATGGCTTAGTCGCTGCATATAGTTTATTGTGATCTTAAAACAAGAGCAATTAAATCAACAGAAGCCCCCTACTGATTTTGCCAACTATTTTACTGGGTTTTATGTGATAAGTGAACATTTAATGTCTGTAATCCCCTGGCAAGATAGCATTTAAAACTTCAAAGGGTAAATGTAATACACTCATGATTATCACAAAACTATAGATTCTATACAGCTCAAACAGGCAACACCTCAACAACTCTGTATTAGTGAGGTGCATCACAAAGGCATTAAAAAGGACAGCTTTATGGGTTTGAGAGAAACTTTTCCTCCAAAGTCATTAATTATACTGAAGGCTTGTGCAAGTATTATTTCAACTTGAAATATCTTTGAGCTTTCCAGTATCTTCCATTACCACATTGATTTTAGGCTAGTTTGTTTATCATTTTAACATGTATTGGGAGTATGTTGGTGGAAAAACTGTCAGCACAGATATATTTTCTAAAAGTAAGAGCTGCAGCAGATTACTGAAGCACATTTTAAGCCCTTGATCTAGCCAAAGTGACATTCAACAGCTGTTAGCTTGCAGATGTTCCACTTACATTTCCTGGTCAGCAGATAAAAAGATTGTTCTCCATTCCAGGGAAGAAGCACCACCTTCCTAACACCTGTTACAGTAAAGCTTATTATGTCTCAATATCTCCTCAGAGTAGCTCAAGGACATACATTGCAGCAAACTGTGTGATCCAGATAATTAAGGATAACTTGGCAGCAGTTCATCTCCTGGAGGGTGGACTGAGAAATATCTATGTTGTGAGGGCTCCTAGCAATTAAGGAGTTTAGGATTTAAAGTCTTGAATAGATAACCTGATTCTTTTCACTTTATTCCTCCCTGCATGGATGCTTCAGATGTTGAGTCCTTATTTGCCATTGGTCTGGTCATTTAATCAAGACAGGGCAGAATCTGGTGTCAAAAATGGGCAAATAAGAAAAGTAGCCTTGCTCTGTTGGCTGGTGTGCTCTGTAGGGCAAGGGAGAAGTTTTTCCTCTATCTCTTATTATAAGTGGTAGCTCTATTTTTCTGACTGTAGCCTGACCACCCAGGCAAGCTTTGATGAATAGTGTTTCTGTATATAGTTGTGTCCGGAAAATTAAATAGACTTCTTTTAAACCACCCAAATGTCCAACCAGCTACACACCATGAACAAAGCAGGTTTTTAATGAGAGCTGTTTTTCTTTAGTGAGAAACTTGAGATCACTCTGCTAACCTACAAGCCTTAAGGTGTATAATAAAAATGACAGCTCTTTTTGTACAATATCAATCAGGAATCCCAAACATATTTTCCCTTTGTTGTGACTGTTACTAAATTAAACAGACTACTTAAAGCAATGGTACTATCTTAATTTCAAGTACTTGTTCGGAAGTGATGCTGTGTGAATAATTAAGTATAAATTAGAAATAAGTAGTATGGAAAATATTTTTCAGAACTAGATTGAAGTGATAATTTAATAAAAAACTCTGGATCACCCCCAAAAAACACAGCTGATGTATGAGACAGAGCTTAGGTGAGGCTCTTGTGTACAGAGCTGCAGAGAGGATATGGCAGTCAAACAGACTTCTTATCAGTCCCTGATGTTGATGACAGAATCCTTCAGAGTAGGAACGATCTGATATAAAAAGGATTCATTCAAAAGGGGATGACATAGGATTTTTGAATGGAGATACTCTAATTTCTCATAGATGTTGACCAGTGAGTTTCACTGAGGCGAAATATTTCAATACACCAGAAACTTACTAAACTCCATTAACATGGTTATAAAACAGCACTTAAGCTTTCTACTGTTAGCCCATCTTTTGCTTGTAACTGTTATGTAGTGCATGTATTTATTTTGATGATCAAAATACAAATACTTGTGAAGCTCAGAGCAGCTGCAGAGACCTTTTATTAAGCTTAAACTTGCAATATAAAAATTACATTAAACTCCTTAAATCCAATGCCATATGTCCATACAATCACATCCTCATCCAACTCCAATTTAATTATATTCTAATAACTATTTCCATCCAGCTCTTATTTTGTCCAAGATGTCCCAGGTACCCTCAATAATAGCTGCAGTAACTCAAAACAGATATGAAGATATCTGACCATCAGAGAAAAAAAGGATGTTGAGATAAAAGCTGCTTCCAGTAAGAAGTGAAGGAAATTGATATGGTATTTCCACCCTGGACATCAGGCTTATTTCACTACTCACAGTTTCCCACTAAAAACTTTTGCTTCCAAATGTCATGCTGCTTTAATATGATATAAATCATTCACTGGCTGTTCTCCAGACCTTGCTATTACTATCAGAGCATCTTTTGGTAGATGCTAATGCTGTAAATAGCTAATGCATGTATGTAAACATACGCACTGAGAAACACACACCTTTTGGAGGATATAATTTCACAGAATCCCAGAATGGGTCAGGCTGGAAGGGACCACAGTGGGTCATATGGCCCCTACCTCTTGCTCAGGCGGGGTCATCCCAGAGCACATGGCACAGGATTGCATCCAGATGGTCCTGGGATTTCTCCAGTGAGGCAGATTCCACATTTCCTCTCTGGGAAACCTGTTCAAGTGCTCAGTCCAGCACAAGCCCTGTGCACAGTGTTCTGCTTTGCCAGTAGTGGTGTGATGTGGTGCAACACAAATGAGTAGTGGATACAGGTAATCAGTCAGTGAATTAACACACCAGCTCAGTTTTCCTGGCCTTAATCCATTCTCCCCTTGAAAAAAACCCAAAAATTAAACAACCCAAAAAAAAAGCCCCCCAAAACCTCAAACCAAAACAAACCAGGAAAGCAAACCCTGCCCAAGTGTCAAACTACTTTTTTTTCCCATCAGTACAGTCTGCTGGTTGTAACTCTTCTAGTTGCAATGTGTCACTTCAATTACATTCAACATTTGAGTTGTGGAAACAACAGGCTGCAACATAGCAAAGTATCAATAATTTCAGCAATATAAATTATTTTGAAGAGAAGATTAAATATTTCTCTAGATTCCTGATTATTTCAAAGAAACTGTGGCTATGCAAGTGACACAAGCTTTGTTAATAATCCCTTTGGAATGGAGTCCAATGACTATTTGCATACAAACATAGTAATTCAGAAAGCACTATATAACCACATTAAACAACTCATCCAATTTGGATGGGCAAAGTTAATTTAAGCTAAGGAACATAAAGCACTTGTAAGTACCTAAAAGAGAGAATTGATCAGCAGACCTGAACACATTTCACATTTATCAATAGCACATTGCTTTCCAAGGTTGAATGTTTAGGAAATAGAGTAGTCATTTTATTAATTAGATCCAGTTCCTCTTCATGGCCATTGATTATCCTTTACTTAGAAAGAGAAAACACTAGGTTGTTACAAAAGAAATTCAGCAAGCAAATATCTCCATTTTATATATATATATGTAATCAATTACTCTGTGTACTTTTTCCCTTGGACTTTCCACTTAATCTTATTTACACTCTTGTGGTGTTGTGCCTCCCTCTCAGATACCACACAATCAGATTTCAGCATATATTTACCAACCAACCTTTCTTTAATCAAATTTGTCATGTGCACACATCCTCAGAAGATATTACCAGTAATAAATGCTGTGCTTCCAGTTGGATTAGTTTTGTAGAGTATGTAATAAACTGGTTTTATTGTGACTAGAAAAGTAGCTCCACCAGAGTTTTCAGTTTCGATGTCTTATCTTGTTCATCAAACTCTTACTGACAAAAGAAGAGAGGAAAAAGTAATCAGGAAAACCTGAGGCATTTTCATTGTCACATGTTTCTGTCAGTCAAGGTAATCCTGTAGATAAGCAGGACAGTAAGAATAGACACAACTTCTTTGTTCACTATTAATATCCACATTTTAGACAGACCTCCACACAGGTGGTACCATGTCAATTTTTGATTCCAGTCCCCATATGAAGAACATAAGAGTGATAGCTTTTCTACTTCCATCTTTTGTCATTCTTACATGGGCAGTCCAAATAAATACATGGACCACAGGTGTGGGAACCAAGTATGGTTTCTCTTGTTAAGAGCTTATCTTCCCTTGTTGATTCCATATGCAGTTACTATTAAAATATTTCTCTGCCTTCATGTACCCACCCATGCTAGAAAATATACAATGTCTTTGTTCTTAAAATGTTGTCTTTATTTCACTGACGCACTCTCTACAATTAACACTAGTAAAACCAATATAGATTCAACCTTAACAACTTAACAAACTTTTCCATAAACAGAAAGGTCTTTTTCCATCACTTGCAAATACTAGCCTTTGTAAGGTGTGGGTACTCAAGTGGTGAATTTGATTTCTACTTTGAAAATCACTAGCAGTTTCAAACACGTTAAAATTTTAATAGATAGAGAAAACTAGAGAAACTATGAGGATTGAATGAGAGCAAATAGAAGATATATCTTGCTTAGATGCTTTTATTCTGCTATACAACTTACAGATTTGCTCAAGCTGAAAAACTGATACCAGCTTCCCAGAACAGAGAGATGTCTATATAAAAATCACTTCTTGTAACATCTATTCAAAAGTTTTGAACAGGAGATATTCGAGATATTCATGTTTTAACAGATGTTTTACTGAAAATATATAACATCTATTATATTTACAGAAAACCAAATATTTTAAAATCAATATTTATAACACTTTTAATATTTATGGTACCGAGATTTTGTGAGCTGAAAGTCAAACAACTTAAATTATATTCAGTCTTGAAATATTAAATATATAAGAAGATTTGTAGTGAGGTTTCAGTTCCTTATGCATAGTTCAAGTATGAAATTGATGTAAAATCAGTGTGATGATTGACATTTGCTGTAGATTTGTTACACAGCATTTAGCTATCTTTCATCTTATTTTGGTGTTAAACCTGAACATAAGGCTGAAAAGCATGCAGAGGATATTAAATGGTGTCTACCACTCCTGTCAGTGGAGAAATATTAAATGAAAAAAAGAGAAAAATAAAGTAAATAAAATCATTTTGCAACCCATTAAAATTAAATAATTATAATTTTGTCTGCTTGGTGCTTTCTGAATGCAATATAATTCAAAAATGATAGGTCATGAAATTTCATAAAATGCTTTGATTTTATTCCATGTGGCTGTTGGTTAGAATCCATAAACCCAAATCAAGAAGCGCCCTCCTCTTTGCTTCCAGTCTCAGCAAAGACAATTTCTAAGTAATCTCCTAAATCAGATTGAGACATTGCAAAGTATTTTTCTCCTTCTTGTCCTGCATTTCTTTTGTAGACAAACGAAGTTCTTCTTTCTCTTCAGATGTCAGTATAGCATCTTGCAGGGTGATTAAATTTTATTAAAAAGTAATTAAAATAAAAACCAGCAAACTGCATGTTTAGTAAAGTAGGGAATAAATGTTTTAATAATGATTTACATTTTTCATGTACATTTTAGCTTGAAAAATCCCTAAGTAGTTTAAACTATGCTTTTTAACATACTGGGTTTTGCACACTAATGCATTGATTATGATTCCATAACTGAAGGCTAGAATTTATCCTCTTCCTTATGTATTAATTATATTGTGTGTCATCTCTAATCTTGCAGAATTTATTCTTAGTCTAGAGAATAAGACAATGTATTTGAAATGGATTTTTCTGGATACTTTTGTGAACCTCAGCCATTTCCATTATTGTCAGTAATAGATTTAAAAAAATCAATTAATCGAAGCTATTAAAGTGAATTTTTTTTTTCTTGTTGTGTTTGTGTTTAGGACAGGGCAATTCTTCAATGCATTTTTAGGAGGCTGACCTTGTGGTATCAGAAGATACTTTTTCACTCTAATTTCATGCTGCAGTATTAGAATTGAGTCAATGTTGGAAAGATTTTCTTACTGTTTGAATACAACAATTAAAAGGACATTTACCATTTGGAAGTTTTTCCTAACATCTAACTTAAATGTACATTGCTGCAGTTCAAGTCCATTACTTTTCCATCTTATTGTCTAAGAAGTGGAACAGTTTATTCCATTTTTTTTGCACAATGGCTTGTTCTATGCCTGAGGGCTGTTGAGTACATCCTTTAACAAAGTTTTTCAGCTGTTCATAACGACTCTGGTTTTTTTTGCTTCTCTCTTCTTCAGTTCCTTGAACTGGCCACACAGTACTCCAGCTGAGGTGATCCTGTTTCCAAGTACAGCTGCTGCACTACCTTGAACATCCTGCAGGTGAAGTCCCAGTTAACAACTCTGCTGAAAACTTCATGGATTGGTTTGGTTTGGTTTGGTTTGGTTTGGTTTGGTTCAGCAGAACTATGTGTTAAAATCTCTGCCTAGTTCCTTCAGGTTGTAAGGATTAGAGGTATGAGAAATAGAAAATGGACAGTGGGAAGAGCAGTCACCATGTGAAAAATAAAAAGTCAAATTTGATTTAAAATAGTGCATGCAACCTGCACACCTCCTTGGAAAAAGAAAAAAAAAACCCTTTTCTTGATTTGGCATCTGCTGCTATTTTAAAATCCCAAGTATGAGATATCATCTTTGATAAAGCATGACATTTTGTCTGATATTCAACAGTGATAAATGATAAACCTCAGTGATTTTTTTCTGCATGTATTTTTCATAATTCATTGTTCTCCATTCTTGCCCAAGTTTACAGTGCTGTGCCTGTCCCCATTGCTCTTCTGTTTCATTTTTTTCAAACAATTTTTTCAACTTGTCTATCTAGCTTTGAATTTTAAACCTTACATATTTAATTTCCTTCAATGCCTCTAGGTAGCTGCAATCTCCTGTGTCCTAAATGAAAATATTGAACAAAAGTACACATCCGCTTTGTAAGTGAATCATTGATAACTGGACCTTGGTACATTTTTTCAGTCTTACAACAGAAAATGAAAACATATGAAAAAATGGTTCATTTAGACACATTAGGCCTATTTGGTTAAAAAGTTTACATTACATACCTGATTACGAGTTTCCAAGGTCTTTAGCCAAATCCTTGGCACAGCTAAGCATGGCAGTTACACAATGGGATATGGTTTTATTTCAGAATGCAGAAATAGGTTTAAATTTTAATATAACAGTACAACAGCTCCTCTTGCAAGACGAGATAGTTTTTCTCCAGCAGTGAATCAGCACTATGTAGACATTTAGAGATTGAAGAAGAAACAGAGAACATTTCAGCATGTATTCTTGATATATTATTTAAAAAGTGGGTGTGAAAACATTCTCTATACTCTCTATACAGTACAAGTGTTTCAATCCCTCAGCTTGATGTTTTCTGTTTCTTCTTTTGTCTGCATCAGTTTCTCTCACACACCCTCACACACTTGTACACACTCACATGTACTCTTGCACATGCTCTGACACTCTTCTACCCACCCACTTTTACACACTCATACTCTTATGCATTCACAGACACTCAGACACACTCAGAGGCACACAGAGTTACATGTGTGTGTGTGTGCGTGCTTGCTTTTCATTACTGACATTCCTGCTGACCCTCCTTTATGTTGAATAATTCATTGCATATGACATTCCAATTAGTAAACAATAAATTCAGTCCAAGAGAGAAAAGTAAATTACATTTTCTGTGCCGTTCACATCTCTTTGCAAACCAGCAATAAGTCATCACTTAAGACACAGCTCTGGAAAAGATGCTGTAGGATGATGGATCACATTGCTAATCTGAGAGAGCAAACGGCACTCACATCTTTAATACCTGGAACCCAACTTTGCACAAAACCCACACTTCTGAATTAGTCACTGACAGAATGAATGCAAATGCACAGAATACCTCACAAGGAGGTGTTTTTCTAAATTTGACTGAATTATGCAGAAAATTACAGCTGAGAAGCTGGCTTGGTAAACAGATCACAAATCTGAGTCAGTATGTTTCAATTATTAAAGCAGTTTGCAACTTTCCCAGATCATTCTAGACCTTTTAAAAAACTTTCTAGGTACAATAAAATGTTATTTCACATCCTAAACCAGGCTTGGTTCCATCATTGGTTTAATTTGAAAATGTATTTTTTTCAATATATTACATTTTAGACTATCTCAGTGTACTAAAATAAGTCTCTTTAGACTATCTCTGTGTACTTCATCTAAGCTCTTAGCCATTGCAGTTGTAAATAGCATAATTTTCTGCCACATTTCAGTGTGTTTGTAATGATAAGACTATTCCTTCTTTGGAAAAAATGCACTACTTGGATGTCTTTCCAAAGAAGGGACAAGGGAAAAATAGAATGGACCATGCATAAGGAAGAGATCCCACTATCCTCACACATGAATGACACTTCTGCCTTCAAGTTCTCTTTCCTACTGCTTCTTGTTCCTCTAGACCAACCAATCTATAGTTTCATTTTATTTCATCATTTCCCTGCCAGGTAAGCCTTAGGGGAAATAATTGCTGCCTATTTTTTCATGTGCTCTCTTTGCAGTGATCTCACTGCCTTAGAATATAAGGAGGGACAGCACTGAAAACATAGGATAAGACAAACTCCCTTCATTTACCTTGAAAAAAATTGCCTTCAGCCATCAGATACAGACTGCTATGGATGATATTGTTCTGACAACTTGAAACATTGACCTGTGTTTCTATCGTCAAAACAATTTGGAAAACCAAAATCAAATTTTCCCTAGTTCAGTGCAAGAAAGATATCTCCTAATTTCAGGCTGATTACTACAATTTTACCATCTAAAGAAAAAATACTATTTCCTTCGTATAGGTGCAGATACATATATTTGGACCTTTGCAAGTAAATGAAGTTCTTTTAATCTTGACTGAAAAACTGAATATCTGGATTTGGACTATACTCAAAGGCATTACAAAGTCTTAAAGAGCTGTATCTCATACCATGGGTCAGCATGGCTCTCCTGCTCCTCTGTCATACCAGGCTCTGCACTTGAATTACCTCCTTGCTAGCGCCCTTTTAAGGGGCTGGACACGTTTGATTGTAAGACCACTGATATTTTGTTCTCCTCATTCATTTCCCCTTCTACTGTAAGATCGATTTTTTGCAGTCTTTTCTACAGCAAACGTACAGAAAATGTCTGGAAAATGGCCATTCCAGACCTGCACTGCCCTGGAGTCAGAGGCACTGGACATTAAAATTAGCCTGTGTGGAAGACAATGCTTTCCTCCATCATGCCACTGCTTCTGAGCACGCTAGCACCTACTGAAGAGATGATTTCTTAACACTACCAAGACACTAGGAAGTGCCACTTTCCATTAAGCAATTCACTTTACTTAGCCTGAATTGAAACATCAGTTTTCCACTGAGTTCTGGGTTGTTAGAGGCATTGAAAGATTTAATTTTCCCAAGCAGAAAGAAAAGAGACTCTAGTGAACTGTTTTCAATGCTAATTTGGAATTAAAAGGTAGAAGTTATCCCCTACACAGTCACAGCTCTGCCCTGAGTGTATTCCCTGCTCTTTGTCTAGTTATTCCCTACTGAACTGGATACAATGCTGCAGATGAGAAGTTGGTAAAATAAAAGATAAGAAATGGGTAAAAATTAATAGCAACCTTAGTCAAACTTTATATTAACTAATTTTATTTAAAAGTTGCCTTTTCATTTATTTTTTCACATAATTTAATTTGGCATTATAGCAAAATTCTTTTGAATGCAAATTAGTGAAAAATGCTTTCTGCTTTAACTTTGAGTCCCTTGACTCTGCTCATCTTCATCATGACTTTATCCTGTTAAAAAAAGCTCTGCACACTACATTATTGCTTCATTATCCCACATCGCATTTTCACTGACAATCAAAAACCCAAAAGTGCTGACATTAACATACTAATAAACACAAAACCTCTTCTGTCCATTACATGTGGAACAAAATTAAAATCAAATGGGCAGTATTTCTTGGATATTGTGGTGATATTTTAACACTGGAAAAACAACACAAAAAAATGAAAACCCAAACTTGAAACCTTTGTCATAACCTGTTCTTGCATTTTCCAGAAAAAAAAAATAGGATGCCATTAAATATTGGAATCAAAAGTAACTGTGGGTCCAGCCAAAGCCACAGAACTATTAAGAAAAGAACACCTAAAAGTCAATCCTCTCAACAAATACACTAGCCATAAACATGGAGTATTTTTAAAGGATTAGAGGACAGACCTGCAATAGAAAAATTTTTACTTCCTCACAAATAATATGTGTATGAGTATTTTTTTATATATATATATATATATATATATATATATCAATATTTCTGACTAGAAAAAATATTTTAAGTGTCTCTATTAGACAGTGTCTAGAAAAATCCTGTGTTTTAGTTTTTAAAAATATTAATTTATTATATCATCAAGCATAAATTTGAGCTATGCTATTGGCTTACCTAAGTTAGTTTGGTCATGGTTTTACAATTCTGACACAAATTTGGTGTCCTAAACCAGTCCATTTATGGGTCTAAAGGAGGCATTATATTTCTTATGGGCAATAAAGACTTTTTTATGAATCACCAGGCTGAAAATAGGGCTCATAACAGCTTAAAAAGGTTTCAGATAAATTTGAATGTTGCTTTATCCTACTGTTTGTCCCTTTTATAACTTAAATTTAACAATAACAAAAAAGTTTGATTTCTGCCATCATTAAATGTGTTACTAAATGAACTATAATAAAAAAGAGCATCCATTATTTTTCTGCCCTTCAAATTAACACTAACAGTAATTTGCTTCATGGGAAAATTTGTTAAATTTGTGGCAGACTAATAGAATTGCTGCAGGATGACCACAAGCATTAATCACCTGCTTTATTCAGTTAAATGTTAGAGACATTGTTTAGAGATCAGAAATGAACACATATTGTGTAGAGTGTTGTACAGTCTATAAGAATTAATCTTTTACTTTTTAATTTTCTTTTTTTAATTGAGCACTTGCAGATAGTTTTCTATTTTTTGCTTTAACTGAGCATTTGCAAGTGCTACTGATACAGCCACAGTAAAACATGAATTTTGAAATTATAGATTTTGTCATTGAGGTATTTTTGCTATTTGCACCTAATTAATTAGTAATAGATGTGGAAACAGCACTCTGACCTAGTTATAAATCTCTGTAGGTACATGTATATTTATAGAATTCCTCGTTGGACTAGATCATTAGACACTGAGCAATAAATGAACTTTAAATGATTTAGTGGCGTTAGTTTCTTGTCAACTTTCACAAATACCTCTGCTGAGAAGAAATATTTATAACACAAGAACAAAAAGTTAAGTAGAACTATCCTACAACATGTCCTGGTTTTAAATTTTGCGCACCTTATTGACATTTTGAACTTGCAGCTCAATATGCTATCTGGTGAACTTTTACCTGTGATGAGACCACTATTGATCCACACAACATCTAAAGCTGTTCTGATCTTTAAAAAGTATTTTTCTTTTTTTTTTTTTGTATTTACTTTTTCTTCTTTAACACATATTAAATCCTTTTGTATTGTCTGATGCACTAAACTCACCTAACTGTAATACCAGTCTTACGATGGAGAATGCTTTTCAGATATCCTAACTGTTTAAATTTATGAGCACAGCTGGTGTTCCTTCCTTATTGCTTTACAGTGCTTTCTTGTGGATTTTTCCCTGATAATATCTCATCCTTACATATCAGAAAGAAACCTGAACGTTATTCACACGACAACAGAGAAAGACGCCTCCATGCTAGAAGCTTATGACTTTTTACAAAGGTAAATCTCTTCAGCTGACTTGCATATGTACATGCATATCTATACAATTTTCTCTTGCAAACACCTGCAAACAGTTGAGTTTAATTAAACTGCAGCTGTTGCTGCTGAGAACAGACATTTACCAACAAACATGCTAACCTTACATTGTCTTTCTCTGTGCATATTTTTTATTCCAAATTATCTGTTAACATTTTTCTTTAATGGTAGAGGCATTTTGAAATATATGCTGTGTAATTAAAGTCTAAAAAAATCAAAGTGCTGTCTAAAGTGGTGGGCATGTGATGCAAGTAATGGTGTTCCCTAGATAAGGAGCTTAGAGACTAATGTATATGCAAATAATATCAGTTTACTGAGCACCTTAAAAGCCAAATTGCTCATCAGAAGACGTTTGGGGAAATGAAGAATATTCATAGATAATGTAATTCAAGCCCCTGAGTTATATGCCATCTTGGAATAGGATAAACTAGTAATTAGGCCATTTCCTAATAAGAGGAAGGATAAAAAAAGAAAAAATAGGACTAGGAACAGAAATAGACAATACTGATGCTGGCGAAAAAATGTGGGAGAAATTTATTCAGTTTTATATTGTGCCAAAAAAAGTTAAAGCCAGCTTGTCTGTACTGACAGTAAAGGACCATAAATACCCAAGGAAATGTAAAGCTGCTTCCAACCTGTTGGATCTGTTGTTACCTCTCTGGGAAGCCTTATTGCTGGTAAACTAAGGAAAAGAAAATTCCCCATCAGCTGTTACATTTAATTGGCAGTAATCAAAAGCTATTTTATACCCCATGTTTCCAAATTATCTCACATGGAAATCACCACATTGTTGCACTTGCAGCCCAGATGCATTGTTTCATCAATTTTGATAAACCATGGTTCTTGAAACATTGAATAGTAACATATATTATGGAGATATATAACATCCAAAGCAATCAGGAACTGCTAATACATGAAGTGTATTAGTGAAGTGATACCCAGAAACTGAGAAGCAGTGCAACTTACAATCTCAAAGTTATTTTTTTTATAGGAAACTCCATTTAAGTTTCTAATGCCTTTCAATCTATACAGATATGTAACAAATGGTCATATGAAAATATATAACTACCTTAGGAGATTCATAAAAAAAACACATTTTTTTTTAAATATTGCAAGACAGAACTACTTTTCTCACAATATTTTAATCAGACTTATTTTTCAGTGGGTCACATGAGAAATGCTCAGGTATTTCTGCAGCAGGCTCTCTCTTGCCATTTTATAAAGATGTACTACTGCTCCACTGACACATCAATAAAAGGAGATGTATAATTAGTAACTTCCAATGAGTCCTCCATATCAATTCATACCATCTACCATGGGGTGCATTTTCATCAAACTATGTGTGTATGTCTCTGGTACTGAGAGAAAAGAACACGTTTGTAATTTGCATCAGATAAAAGGAGCCTATTCTAGAAAGCAATGGTAGATCAGCATAATCTGTTATATCTAAAACAATATTTATGGCTGCTGCAAGAGCTCCTGGTTAACATAAATTAATGCTTTCTGTTTCTTCCAGCAATCTGTCAGATGCAGAAGTCAGATACACAGGCTGCCTGAGGAAGAGCATGGGAACTCAAATCCCACAGCAAGGTTTCCTAATCCCCACAACACCACTGTCACTCCCTTCATTGAAATGTAGCAGGAGAAGTTATTTCAGCCAGTGTGACAGAGCAGAAGATTGTTTCCAGGAAGTTTTCCTAAACTTGTAAAATTGCTCAAGCCCATATGGGGATTCTGCAAAAACATCCTACTTCTAGGCCAGAGGTTAAGCTCCTTGTGGACATTCAGACGTGGTTGGTATTTCCAGGAGCTGCAGGAACTATGCAAAGTGCATTTAAAGCTCTTTTCTACTAAAACATTAGCTTGAGCTGTGTTCTTCACATATAAAACACCCTATTTCTATACTTGTTTTTCCCTGAAGTCTTTCAAAACCATGGGGTTTTTTATCTCTCTCGGGTGTGTCTTAACCACTGGCCTACAGGCAGGTGGACAGATGTATTTAGTTGGCATCTACCTACACCACTCTGCTGAAGAGATGCTGAGATTTGCTGTGTCACAGTCAGGGTGAGATGGTCTAATTTAGAAGCTGCATCACTCTCTGGAGGGGTTTTGGCCCCAGAGCTGTAATGTGAGATATATAATCAGCCCAATTAATGCACAGTCCCGAGGAAAGGGCAGAGGAAAATTTAACCTTCAGAACAAGAAAGGAACAAAACAAAATTCTTCTCCATAGTCAGAGCCAGTCTGCAGGACAAGACTATTGCATGCTAAGGAGTGTTCAGCAAGTGGTATGAGCTGCAGGAGGAACAGTGCATCTGAATATACAAAGACATCACTAAAAAACCTTTAAAAAGAGAAAATTCATATCTTGGGACTTTGAATAATTACTTCAGATAGAACAAATAGAAGCATGTAGAGGATGCAAATATTTATAAGATAACACAAATAAGTTACAACTTCCCAGTGCCTTCCTCTTCATTCTGGGTGTCTATGATGGACTGAAATCCCATTTTAATGCATCGAAGTCTCTCTTTGGTGGTGGTCCTAACCATACTTTAAATGAATCTAACAGTATTTTACTACTTTGTACAGTTACATTCCTTTTCATGGCATAATTTACAACTAACTAAGACATTAACATTATAATTAATTTAGCATAGAAATTAAAAAATATCTAGAAATGTCAACATTTACACACAGAGCTAAGTTTCCGTAGCTTTGCTTTCTGAATTAGAATCATAGAATCTCCTGAGTAGGAAGGGACCCGTAAGAATCACCAAAGCCTGATCCCTGGCCCTGAAAAAACAGCCCCAAGACTGACACCATTTTCCTGAGCACACTGTCCAAATTCTCCTTGAACTCTGGCATCCTGGGGCCATTCCACTGCCCCTGGGAGCTGTTCCAGTGCCCAAACCCCCTCTGGGTGAAGATTTCTCCTGATATCCAACCTAAACCCGCCCTGACTCAGCTTCAGGCCCTTCCCTGGGGTCCTGTTACTGGTCACTGAGCAGAGATCAGTGCCTGCCACTCCTCGTCCCCTCACGAGGAAGTTGTGACTGCAGTGAGCTCTGCCCTCAGTCTCCTCCGGGCTGAACAGAGCCCGTGCCCTCAGCTGCTCCTCATACGTCTTCCTCTCCAGATTGTTCACCTTCATAGCTCTCCTTTGCACACTTTCTAATAGCTTTATATGTTTCTTATATTGTGGTGTCCCAAGGTGCCCCTGGGACCTGAGGTGAGGCCACACCAAACCATTTCAGCACCCGACTGTCTTTAAGCACCAGCTGTCCTTTGAGGCCATGCAGCCACCTGCTTAATTCTCACAGAGGCAAACTGAAGCTCTGCACATGCCCAGATAATCTGCAGAACAGTTTTGAGATTACATAATTCCATTAGTGCTTTGAAAAATTAGGGACAGAAAAATAAGTATTACCTTAGTGTTCAGAGTAGCAGTGCTTACTGTGCCTGAGGGGGTGAGCCATTGCTGTTTTTACAAGCGCTTTGTCCTCTGAGGTTTTCTCTTGCACTTGGTAGTGATTTAGCTCTCTAGTGCAGTGAGCTGGAGCATGTTCTGTGGTTCTCACTAGAATCCCATTTCTCTAATCTCAGGGATGAATTCTCAAAGGAAAGAGTTCTTTTTTTAATTTTTTTTTTGGCCTAAATACTCCATATCAGGACTCTTCACTTAGCACAAGCTTGATATGGACGAACAAAAAAGATTAAATTTTTTTTCTACATAATGAGACTGTTCTTTGGCACATTGAGGCATCATACTGAGGTTTTTATGTATGTTAATACAACACACATTTTAGATGAAGAATTGCTTAATTTTCAAATTGTATTAACCAAACACTTTAATAAGAGTAGACCACGAAATAACATTAGAAAATAGATTTGTTGGTCATCTCAGCTTTTGACACCTGGTTTCACCTTTTCCTTCTTTGATCTATTATAATTTACCTAATAAACCAAATTCATGGAGTATTTTTTTTTCAGAAACAGTAGACGTTTCAAGTTTTACATATTTTACATCTAGCTTTCGCTAGCTAGAGAGCTCATTAGCAGTTATTTCTTGTGGTGAATAAAATGCCACCTGAGAGTATAAGACCTCCCTAATTCACAAGTTCACATTCTTTTAAGAGGTTGCTTAACCTTTAAGTCAACTGCAGCATATTAAAATTAAGCTGTTTTCAGCAGATAACAGATTATTCAGTTGTATTGGAATTTCCAGGTTATGCAGTTTCATTGGAATGCAATTGTCTAAAATATTGCCAGACATGAAATTCCAATAGTTAAAAATCTGTGCAAATGCTTCAAAACATAAGAGTTAAATGTGTTTTGAATGAGATGCAATCTTTGAAGGGAAATACCTCATCATTGTTTTGACTACTGTAATGCAAATAATCAGCATAATATCTGGAATTAATAATAGTATTCCAGACAGCAAAAGAAATGAGCAGGCATTGCTTTTGTTTTTAATTCACAAATGTAATTTGTGAAAGGTGGCAGACTGACAAGACTGGGAACCTAACAGTGGAACAGCTAATGGAAATGCAAGTTCTCTAAATCACTGAATATATCTTTGTGAAAAATATCTTTGGCAGGGCAAAAATGCCAAGGTTTGAAGTTTTCCTGCAACTTAGAAATGATTGATAATACTGGGTTTGAGTTTTTCACAGAAATATTTGGCAAACTTTTTCCCTTAATGTGTAAATTTCTGTCTATGAAAATGTTGTGTATACCAGTTACTTGAATTATTTTGTTTTCTGGGAAGCTCTAAACAATAGAAAATCTTCTATTTCCTTGACTGGTCTTCTGACACCTAATAGAAATATTTCCTACTTTATTTGTTTAAAATATTGCCACTAGAGTTTAACTAAGCTTTCGCTCTTGCTAAGTATTTTGTCTCATCTTTATGTCAGTGGAAAGAATCCTAGTATTCTCACATATTAGAAGATTTCTCACATGATTGCATGAATTTTTGTGTAATTGATTTTTTAAAAGTATATTACTTGTGGTTACTTGAAATGAAATGAATCTGTGTATTTAAATTGTCTTGCAAGGGAAGTGAAACTTCTGTGCTTGAAAAGAGAAGTCAATAGCTGATGTAAACTCACACAAAGAGATTTAAACCATCACATAGACATTTTTCTTTTCATTTCAAAAATTTACTACTGGTAAATATTAAATTTAAAATTATTGCTCTTCAAAACTCT